>NC_142192.1:7831666-8542500 GCF_026936395.1 Plectropomus leopardus
TTAGGTGTATATATTTAGGGAAAAAAAGCTATTTAATTGCCAGGAATAATTACAAATAATTCCCTTGTCAAAACCTACAGATGATGAATTTCTACACCCACTCTAATTTATTTCAAGAATGTAGTATTACGACGTGCTGTTGAAAAATCTTGCCTATTGATTCAACTGATTATAGTGGTCAACGTCCACCCTCCGAAGACAATAGTGAATCAGTTCGAGCCAGCCTAATCACATCTCTGTCTAGCTGCATAATACGCCAATCAACATGTGCTGTCAACATCACTTCTATAGAATCACACTTACACGGTCAATTCACGAGGATAAAAACGTGCATTTACTCTTTGATCACTGTCGACTTGAACAATGTGGGGCGTTAAGGGTCGAGCCTCAGGAACAGGCCACGGGGCTGCTGGATGGCTTTGTTATCAACAGTTTTCTTCTACAGCAAAGTGCAATTTCAGTGTTTGTCCTGAGCTTTTATCATTCACAGTGCCACATGAGGATAAGAACGCAACAGGCAGTTAAAAGTTTCACAAGGAAAAGTTGGGCTACTTTGATTAAAAAAAAAAAAAATCTATCACTTGCCTTCAGCCAATCACTTCTGAATCTCCCCACAACACATCTCCTTTTCTCCTGTAGTATATATTTTTTTCATCCTGTTTTCATTTCTCCATTCTGTCTGTGGTCGGCTAGTGGTATTTAGTGGGCTCAGTCCGTCTCGCACTAGATACACACACGGTTTATGTCCTCCCTTTCACTTTCGCCTGGGTCTGATAAAAGAAAGTGAATTTAGAACCTCACCGGAGCAAATCACTGTAGTGACAAGTGTCACTATTTCAAGAAGAGAAAAGTGTGCAGATTCCCAGTACTTAACTGAATAGTCAGCAACTTTTCCCACTAGAAAAAGTCCACTCTGCTGCTGTCTGTGACATCAATTAATGGCAGCCAAAACCTGAAGCAACCATCCAATTCATTAAATCATAATTTCATTTTCTAATACAGCAAAACAGATTTGTATTGACCCCGTAAAAGTAGGTCTAAAAACAAAAATCTATTTAAAATATTTAAAGCTGGGGTAGACATAAATCTGGAAAAGAAAAAAACAACAAAAAACAGCACATTTTTAAAATAACCCTCCTCCTGCAGCTCTCTTTCTACAAGACAACCACGAATATCTACTCGGGCTTCATACAGTAACCCTTAGTCTGATCTCTCTTTCTTTGTGTTTATGAGCCCAAAAATGAAACAAGAATTGGCTGGCCACCCCACAGTCTTTCCACCTTCTCCCCTCCGCTGTGGACCGAGTGGGCAGCAGCTCCAGAAAACGACCTAATGGTGACCAGCAGCAGCGCTGAGTCAAACTTGCGTAAAGGCAGCAACCCAAAGTTTGCTGATTCAGTGGGAGAGTCTGAACTGTACAGTACCCCATAGCTGGGTTTTGTGCTAGCTGGATTTGTGTTGCTATTAACTGGGGTACTGTCTCCAGAGCTAAGGTGGTCCGTAGTAGTGGGGAGCGAGACAGAGGACGCACTGTGATTTGAGGTTCTAGCTAATGTTAGCTACATAAATGTGAGCATGAAGCCACAGCCATGAACCTTTAGCTCTGGTTAGCAGAAGGCTAAAGCAACATTTTGTCTCCACTCTTAAACACTACGTCGATATTGACACTTTTTTTTGTTTATTGTCAGACTCTCTGTCAGACTGTCTTTTTAATAAGAAAGTCTTGCTTTTTTGAGTTGCTTTGCATTGTAGGCAGTTGCTACCAGTGCTGGAATAACAACTTTAAATGCATTTACATCTGTAGAACAGCCAATTGAAGTGCCCCTCTCTGAAATGTGATTGGCCAAAGTCTTCAGTCAAGGCCTAGATTTTCTAAAGCTTGAAAACAGGGGTGCAGAAGCCCAGTTTTCTCTTTGAACACTTGAATTACATTATGGACAAAGTTTATTATGACATTTTTGCCCATCGATACCAAAATAAAACTGCCTACCCCTGCTTTCAAGCAGTATCATGCAACTTTTAGTTGATTGTTGAGTCTCATTTCCAAGTCATCAAATACTGATGTTTTGAGTTAGTGCTTCAATCTGACCATCGAACAAACAGGTCGATATTTGACAACCTGGGAATGCTAAAAGTTGGATAATGTTGCTTTTAGAAAAAAAACTTAACCCAGTCACTGTTTCATATTGTGTTGAACTGAAAACATCAAACCAACCACAGATAAAAGTCTACAAGGTGCTATGGTCAGGTCTATCAATAGGCATATGGACAAATGATCATAGCTGTTTTTTGGCAAAGGCAGTCTCACAGATGCTGATGTCCAGGTTTTACTATCAGAAAATATATCCCTACATATCTGATTGATACCAGTTTTTATGAGTAGGCCCTTTAGCAGTACATAGACCTTGCTGTACCTCCACAACAACAGACTCTCCAATGCTGACTAATTCAAATAAGTCATGCGATCGAGAGAAACTGCTCTCTGTTAATGTGCCATTTAAATGCAAAGAGTCATTCTGCCTCCTCTAGTTAGTTTTCCTACTCTGGGCCCTGGATCATCAAAGCCAGCAGTGTTCAGGAGGAAAAAAAAGAGGCAGGGACAGGGTAGAGGGCAGCGGGTGGAGGCACGAAGAAAACCATAAATGGTTTGAAGTTCTGTGCAGCAAATGAGCGTCATGTTCAAACCCCAAGAGGGAAGTTTGAAGGGAGAAGAGCCTCAGAAGTCTGCTTGGCTTTACTGAACTTTGCCTAGCTGTATGCACACTGGACCGGCACCGCAATAGCATTCATAGCTCTGAGGTGATTTATGCTGGACCAAAGCCGCCATTAATGATGAGTTTTTTCAGCAAGCCACATGATATTTGCATTCTGTTCCTGTTTGAAATGGCAGGGCTGAGTGTTTGAAGAAATCTAAAAGCAGACATCATTTTATTGCATGGATGGTGATGCTGCTGCTGTGTTGTTTTTTTTAAATTGGTTTATGCTAGAATCACCTGCATATATGAAATTCACAAACATACCCTTTTTCTATTTGTTTTAAAAGCTATATGCATAGAACTATTGAGCTATCTGCAAAAAGCATTCCAACATATACCCTTTTTCCATAAACACTTTTGACCGGGTGAAGTCAAATCATGGATTTGTTTTTCCATTATCAGTTAAGATGTTGATAACTTTTGTAGCCAAATCTCTGTGGTTTGGAGTTTAGTTTTTCTTGTGTGTCCTGTTTGTATTTTTAATATCTGTTTTATTTTCTTGTTTGCTTTCAGTCGTATTAAGTTATTGCTGAGGAAAACCCAACATTTCCTTATTCTGCTGCTTCACAATACAAGCTCAGTTACATGACAAATAATGGGGGACTTTTATAAGTGAAGAATCCATAGTAAATAAAATGTTTGTCATTGAATTAGTGGAGCTTTGTTAGCAGTTCTTCTTCAATAAAAACAAGTCAACTTATTTGGCTTGGGTGTTATCACTGCATCACGGTATACCATTGTATTTAGGATCCTGAAGGTATGTTTTTTAACTCATGTTTGCCATTGTGCCATTGACGTATATATACCTCATTCAAAAGCCAACGCTTGGGTGCCATTGACATATATATACATCAAAGTGTGTTTTTGGCGGCAGGCACAAAGGGGGGGGGTAACGTTCCCTGTGTGTGATTTAGCTGGGATTCATAGTTGTAGTAAAAAAGACGGTAGATCAAAACATGAATTGGAGTAGCCAGGATCAGAGAGCAGAGAGATCTGTACGGAGGTGATTCGAAACTACAGCAACAAAGCTACATCGATTCAATATTGGCATAAAATGCCCCACAAAAAACAGAGATGGCCAGTTTCGCCAGCGGACGAATTTAATACCGTAATAAATACAGGTGCTCCTCCTTTCTATTAAACTCTTTGTGTGTAGTGCACAGCATGCACCAGCAGAGCTCAGTCTCTGGTCTCTGCTGGTGGAACAGGTAGCTGAGCTGAAAGACACCGCAACATCTAGTGGTGGTGGGATAAGTTACAGGACTGTAAACAGCCTTCGGCTAGCAATGGCACAGAGAGCCAGTAGGGAAAAACATCATGTTTTTGACATCTAACTTGGTGAATTAAGGATTTATTTCAATCCAACCAGAGGATTTGTCAGCACCACACACTTATATCATATGCCCAACTGACATTCGAGAAGGCATAAAATATTAAATACCATCAAAGCCTACTAAAACCACAGGGGGACAGAGTAAAAGCAGAAACAGCCACATTGAGATGTTAGATGAGGAGCTGCAGACAACAGGCTAAAACACTCGCCGTAAGATAACAAGCGACCTTTAGCCGTGGATCAACCCGCTGCTTTTAAACATCATCAGTCAAGACAAGCTGTCATCAGTTAAAGAAACCTTCAGGAGGGTAGCATTGTTGTAATGGAGACCAAAATCCTTACGTTGCTAGGTAGACCAAACCAAGCCAACCCAGCACATATGTGTGAAAAAAAGGGGTAATAGTCAATTAATGTTCTGCCCTTTAAAGAAATCTTGGTAATTACCCTCATTTTTCAGATTGGCGTCTCTTATGAAGTTCACGCGGAGCAATATGGGTGGATTTTGCTTTGATTCGTTGGTGTGGCTGCACTCTCTCAGCAGAAAAAAGATTGTCCGAAACAAATGAAGTAATTAAGCATCCTGGTATTAACCACCAACCAGCTATTGACTGTGTCTGCTTGATTAAACTGTGATTAAATTAACTGACAAACATTTTTATTTAGAAAACAAAAAGCAAATGCTATACAGGTAGATAACTGTCAATTGCAAAGTGGGTACCATCTAAGAAATATTTAAAAGGTATATTTGTATGCAGGGCAACATTTGAGAATTTAATCTAGACCGATCTTTCTAGAAGCTGCCACTTTTCAAAGGGGCCCTGTGGGGATATCGACTTAACTACTGCCCATTTTTGGAGGTGTCCGCTGTGGGTTCAATTTAATTCAACTCCAATAAAATCTCCTTCAAGGGTTTCTGAATCTGCTTTGTCTGATCCAGCACAGCAGAAACCTGTTCAATTTTACTATTAAAAGAACACTGTCCATCATGTACAGCCATCATTTCTGTTTTCCAACATATCTCCCGACACTGAGCCTCGCCATCTCTCATCCTGCATTACAATGCTGACAAGCAGGCTGGGAGACTCCGAAGAAGCCCTGTCGTGAAGAGAAAAACTGCAAAGCTGAAGGGCGTAACATGTTCCTTTTTAGCTGCAATGTTTCATGTCATTGGTATTCCACTGGCTGGTGGGCGCAGATCAATACTATTGAGCTGCTGGTGCCCAATAAACTAAGTTGTTGTCTCAATTGCAGTCTCTTTAGCATCTCTGAAAGAATTTAAAGCCCTTGGAAAAATTGCAGGTAAAATGTATATTTGCAACGTTGCTTCAGAGGTCCTCCTGGAAAACTCTGACCTTGCTCATTCTTCCTGAGCTGCTGGATAAACCAGAGGGTTTGATGGACAGGTTAGTTTTCATAGCAGAGAGAAAACACACCAGATAAAGCTGACTCTACACTGGGGATGGACAGTTATACCATCATGTTTCCACTTCAAGAAACACAGCAAGTTCTTCATAGCTAAATCAATTACACCTCCCTGTGTTACATATGGATGCAGGATTAAATAAACACAGATATACATAGAAGCTTAACATACAGGCTTTATTTAACCATTTGTCTCTTTAGACTCCAAGTATTACAAATGAGAATCTACAGCATTAAGAGCTGTACAATAAGGCAACAAAAGTGTCGCCATGGCATTTTTATTTTGTTTATGCAATAAGTGCCATATCTAAAAGTGAAAATGTGTTGTGTCTCTATTAGTGCTGGAAAAAGCAGGCGGTAGTAATGTATTTTGTTGTTCCTGGGGTGTTTGACTAAGTGCTTTGCTGCTTATACCATTGGCTGGGTCTAATTGCTGGTGTTTAGTGATGGAAAAGGTGCTCTGATCCTTTACTTTAGGTTCTGTATGTAACTTTTAGAAAATCTTTGTCATTAATGACACTTTTGGCTGTTGAGGAAGTATTTAAATTCCTATGGCACGTCTATGTCATCATTTCTGTCCAAGCTTCTGCCAGGCAGATAATGGTAAGCAACCAAGAAAAAGGCAACAAGGGTATTTACTGATATTGTCTATATGAACTGCAGGCCCCTGACCTGAATCAAAACAATATCACATTGTGGCAGACTTTATGACATCAGAAAATATTGTATCACTATCCCAAGGACCAATGTTATATTCTATTGTGATGACAGGTGTGATTTACACCCTTAACCACCAAGCAAGTCACAGTAGATCAATGTAACTACATTACAGCTAACTGGCTAACCCTATAATAGAAAGATGATATTAATAGAATGAATGATATGCTGTTGACTGATGACACCTCAGACTTATGTAGGAGGAGGTAATGTCAATGTGGCACTCGCTCCTTGTCCCTAACACATTCTATGTATGCCCTCGCTAAGTGGCCTCACAACAGGTTCCTCTGATAATGAGATCCCACACAGTTATATATCACATTTTCATCTCTTATCCGGCAGCATCTGAGAGAGACATCCAAGTCACCCGAGCATGTGCTCATCCTGTCTGAAATTGACCTTCTCTAATGGATGAAAAGAAGATGAAAAGCAGCCTTTTGTGGTGCTGCCGGCCCCTGAGGAACACCAGGAAGTGTAATCAGCAATGACCCATGCTAGACTCCACCAATCCCAAGGAGTTCCTCAACATACCCAGCCAGCCTCGGGGGAGCTGTGCCTGGAACAGCGGAACAAGCGCTTGATAACTGCGAATGGATTATGAAATCCCGGACGTCTGCCGGCTCCTTCCACGAATTGCCACAATTTACCCGAGCCAGCAGCCTATAACCAGCACCATTCGCGCTTGATGTTTTCCTCTGGATGTAAAGCACTGCGTCAGAAAAAGCAAGACTGCTTTAAATAAACATACATGTAAGATGTCAGCTGAGATTGGAAGCAGGCCACCTGTGTGGATGCATGACAAACTTCAATAGAAAAAGCAGCGAGGGTGTGAATGTGAGAAAACAGGCTGTCAGTAGGTTGATGGCTGGAACAGGGTCCAAGGTAATACGGCTGTTTGGCATAAATCACTGAGGAAACGAGCACTCAGACGGAGGCTGTAAGTCCCATTCAACATCCATTAACATTCAACCAGAGAGGAAATAAAACATGTTTACATGTTCTGTAGGACATAGGAGTGAAAGACTGCTGTGAGAGGAGCAAGATTTCACAGTGTGTCACCAGCGTGTCTGTGTGTGAGATCATTATTCCTCAGCTTTTTCTTTATTTACCATGTGAAGAATTTGTTGCGTCACCTTACATACTACGGTTACTGGGGTCTGCTGAAATAGGAGGGAGGGAATTATGTCTGTAGTTCCCTTTCAGAAGAAACAAGCATAATGACATTCAAAAGCAAAAACGATTAGTCGGATGGCTGAATTTGCTGCTTGAATTATTGTTTCAGTCATGTTTCAAGCCAAAATGCCAAACATTCAGAGTTCAGCCTCTCAAATATGAGGGTTTGCTGCTTTTCTTTGTCGTATATGAAAGTAAGCTGAACAACTTTATTGCATTTTAATCAATTATTCAAAAAAAAAACCTAATTAGCAGATGAATAGATAACTAAAATAATCTTTAGCCGTAGCTCTAAATTGAGTAATTAATTAAACTAAAAGTGACCTTGATCCAAGACGACAAATAATATTAAAAAAATAATTTTAAAGCTCCAGGTTGTTTGTGTTAATTGTTTCTTTTTCGCTTCCTGGAATTAGCTGAAAACACATTAGACATATTTTTTATCTTATAAAGCAGTTATGGAAATGTGTTAGCAAATATTCATGTAATTTTACACATGTAGGAGAAATGGAGAAACGACCATTCGGTGTGTTGGTGTCTTCGTCATGAATGTAACTCCATCTTTCCAATTTATTCTCATTCCTAGGTTGTCAAATACAAACACTCGATCACGCCCCTCTGAGTCTCATAGCTTAAGGCACCTTTCAGGGTCTCTGAGTGACACACAGATGAAAATATTCAATTTGAATAAAAGGGAATCAAAATAAGTATGTTTGTGATGTAATAATAATTTAACGTGACATATATGTGCCCCATGAGCTACAACTTTATTGAAATTACTGAACGTCACATTAAAATAATGTTGACTTTGTGTTTTACACGGGACGAAGACAGCGGGTGATCATTTTTGTTAGATCATCACTATAAGAGGCGTCGTTTGAGTACGTTAGACAAAGTCATTGTAACCATTATTGAAGTAATATTGACGGGTACCTAACAAAGACGCAAACTCAAGTTTTCAGCATTGCGTCAAGTCACCTTCAGCTTTGAGATTAGACTGAGAGACAGCCCCAAAGGCTCTGTCATCTAAGTAATTTAACAGTCTGCCGCATATATATAGACTTTTATTCGTTGCACCAAAGGGCATCTTGGTTGATTTTTCACAAGTAAACAGCTCACAGTAATGATGCGAAAGCAGCCAAAATACAGAAATCAATTGGGTCTCGATTGCCTATTTTGAAAGGATATTAAAAACGCTGTAGTTCTGAGCGACCAAACAGTTAGCTTTGCATTGTGCATATAGCAGGACTAACCCCCAAAACACTGTTTATTTGCTTTGCACAAGGTGATGGAGTTTGAGGCCTCCCTGAGGCAACACATCCAGCAGTCACCATGACTCTCCTCTGGCTGCATGGCCGAGCAAATGTGTGCTTTTTTTCTGTTTAGCAGCAGTCAGAGTTTACTGCATATAAATCAAAAGTGAGTCGGGAGGCAAAATCCAATCACAAATGCATCTCTTGAGGTGCATCTGAGATACACTGTGATGCTAGGTGAGGAGGAGGTGGACTGCAATCAATCTGTGTCGAGAAAATATATGGATACATCTTGATACAAGTTTGTAAATCTGAGCGTGGTCTAATGGACAGATCCAAATCTGTGTTGAGCCCTGTCCCTTCCTGATCACTTGTGATATGTGCAAAGTTGTCTCTTTATCTTCTCAGTCTACATTGAATCAAATGTTGAGCACAGCATATACCGAGAGACGGTGTTTTTGTAAACTGTCATTCTGCTGAAAATAACTGTTTCAAAACTTGGAAATTCTTTCCCATTTTCTGTATTTCACTTAAGTGAACAGTGTTTGGGATGATACACATTAAAAAGACAACATTTTACCAAGGACTACACGCCCATTAAAAATCGCCCTGCAGAGGTTCAGTCAGTGTTACTAGGCTTTTAAAATTTCATCAAAAACACTAAACTTTTGGAAGTAACTTCCACAGCACTGACAGTAATAATGCAGGATAGCTTTTCTTTGGACCCTTTCCATCCAAAACTATACAATTATTCTACCCTGATTGCTCTGAAATTATTTTAGACTTTATGTTTGGACTTGCAGTTCATGTCTGGTAATTGACAGAATTCTACACAAACAGTCCCAGTCTGTTTGCAGTAAATTTGTTGTCATTAAATGTGTCATTATTTCATTCTGAACATTCACAGGGCTCCCATATTGAAGCGTCTGAAAAACAGTGCGGCACATGAAAGCTGCTGCAAACCTCTTTAGAGTAGACTGGTGGGTTATTCTGCGCTGTGTTTGTGTACCACAACAGCATTGTTTATAACTCCATTTCTAGACGAGCAGCTTCTCCGGATCATGTTTGTTTTTCCTAAATATATATTCCCATACACCTGCTGCAGGTGCCTGACTTTTCTTAACATGGAATAAATACACGCAGTAGGTTTCCATCATATGTGTCTTCTTCAGGCTACAAGACAGAGGAGTCTCTGGAAAGTTTTAATGCTCAAACAATGCATGCTGGGAAGTCTGCCAATATGCCGATCATGTTTCTTTAGAAACTTAATAAACTCTCTGCAGCACATTCATTTAACGGTCAAGACATTTCAAGTCAGACGGATTAATGGTCATGAGTTTTGAAGAGGTCTTAAAATGAAAACTGGAAACTTGAATTACTTAGAAATTAATAAAACGGGTTATTTTTTAGACTTTCTATTATTCTATTCTATTCTATTTTTTTTTTTTTTTTCTTGAGCTGGACCGTTTATTAGGAGCGCTGGTCTAATACATATACCGTTCAGTTATTCATTGCACCAGAGCCTACTCTGGGTACAGATGAAGCAGTAAAACACCAGGCCCATTGAAAGTCAAACTTTACTTTTCATTAATTCAGATAAAAACTAAACACTCTATTTCTTAGAACAACAACGCTCTCATTGAAGTGCTGTCCATTGTTTTTCCAAACTGGAAACCATGCACCCTGGAGGCAAACGCTCCATTTAAAAGTTTGATTTCACTCGCATCTGCAGCAGCTGCTCCTCTGATACATCATTCTGATCTGATCAGCTCTGATCAATCCAACCACAAACTAATTAACTGATCAGTGTTCCACCTTGCATCTCAAACTCAACAAACTGCTCCTGAGCTTAACAGACCTGTAATAACCTCCAAATTCAGAGAAGGGACACGTTATGATCAAAAAGGGGCACACACAAAAAGTATAGTTGGATGATCTGACCTGACAGCTACCGCAACACAGATTCTATCTCTGTGGAAAACGCTATAAAGCCGTTATATTTACATGAATGACAAAAATTTAGATCCCGGGCCTTCAACAGTGCCCACAACCGCACGGGGGTCCTCAGAGTTACTGCAGGGGGGATCAAATTAATGTTTCATAATTTAAGTTTTAATTTGGGGGCTTTTGAGGGAACACATTTTTTAGCAAATATAAATCAGCCTATTTGTGAAAAAACGATCGGCTAACTGTTAGCCATGAATCCTTGTGCAATAACACGGGCTTGCTAGTACTAAATCACTGTGCGTCACTTATCCATAACAGCGTGGTGAACTAGTAAGCTAACATGTATGTACTATTGAAACATATTTTCCAATTAGTTGTAACTTATTCTAAATGAATAGACATTCTTGTGAGCCACATTGGAAGGTTCTGTAACTTTTCAAGCAAGAAAGTCTGACGTACCATCCATCTCAACCACTGGCGATGTCGCTGACTTAGTAGCTGCGGACAAGTGCAAACAAGAGGAGACCCAAAAATATCTCGAGAATTATCTCAAGTGCAGCTAAACTGTATACAATATATGTAGTAGGGGGTCCCTGCTCTGTCTCTGTTTTAGCTAAGGGGTCCTTGGCCTGAAAAATGTTCAGGACCTCTGAGTTAGATCATTCCAGTAAATTTCTATACGATTTTTTACAGCGCACGCAGGCTGAAACTGGATTTGAAGCCACAAGGCCACCATGGTTTTGCATTTGTACCCATCAGAAGCCTACCTCGCAGAAGATCCGGGGTCGGGTGTGGCCAGTTGTAGGTCCTGATCAGCTGCCAGTCAAAGTCGTCCTCTTGTCCCTGTCGGTACTCACACAAGCCGGGGTCGGAGTCTTCGTCAAATGTACAGCCAGCTACAGCAAAGAAAGAACAAACTGTATCAGATGAGGAGAAACAGAATAAAATATAAAGCTTGTAGCCATTAGTGAGGTTTTTTGCTGCCAGGAGGAAACTAGTGAAGGAATACATCATACTGTAGTCCACCAGAGAAATAGTTGCTCAGTTACATCACCACAGGCATACCATAATGTGTTAATACATCAACTCCCTGAGAATCTGTGAAGCTATAAGCTAAATTATAGCTAATGTTTGGCACCAGGCGGCATGGACTGCCTATCTCATCTGCTCCCTCAAAATCTACCGCCATTTGGTGCAATTAGCCCTGTGGTGTGAAAATGACACAACAGCCACAGGTCACCCAAATAGCCAGAAATAATGGGCAGCAGTGCCAGGGCAGAAAAAGGGGGTTCTTCAGCTGATGGAGGACAGCAACAGCCAGGCTCTTAGCCTGTGAAGGTGACCCAACCCTGTCTGGCCTCTAATGGTTGCATTCACCATTCTGCCATTATCACACAACCCACAGGCTTTTAAAGCCACCAACTGGGTTGTCAAGCTAGGGGACAAAAACGGTGTTTTCTTGTTTAATTGGTCAGAAAACACAGATGCACTTCAGGAAATTTGAAAATGAATAGCCTGGACCTCAAAAGGACCAATTTGTGGTCATGCATGGGTGTTTGCCTTATGCTCTACTCTGCTGCATCCAATTTCCATTCCCATTGAAACTCATCCCTTTTAGAGCTGGAGATACTGATTGATGTCTTCATTGATTGATCTTCGGACATTTTTAATTATCAATCATTTAATCACATTATTCCACAGTGCACTTCCAATAGCTTGATTTGTCCAAACAGTCCAAACCACAAAATATGTATTTTACTATGATATAAAACAGGGAAAAGCTAATGCCAGAGGTTGTTTGCTTTAAAAATAATTAATCGATTATCAGTAGCTTTTATGAATATAACTTTTGTCATATTATATATATTATAACTTTCACTTACATCCTGACAGCAGAACATGAGATGGATAATATGTGGGAAAAAAAGAAAAAAATACATTTGACTCCTCATAGTGCTCCTGATGGCATTTGCAAGAATCTATTACACATGAAGAAAAACAACCAGAGTCTGTAATGCAGCTACTAATCTTGCAACAAAAACAGCTTGTAAACTGAACTCAGAAAATTTAACCAGCCAGCGTTGATCAAATATCTTTTAATATTTCTTTTTTTTGCATTTCCTGTTTCTTACCTTAAATGTTTTCAGAAATATATTTTAGTGTACTGTTTAGCGGTAAAAAAAGAAAAAAAAATGTTTCTGACCCCGCTACAATGTTGAAAACAGTCGAACCAAAACAAAACACTGTCAACAGTAACAGAATCTTGATTTATAGTTGATCAGCGCTGCTGCAAGAGGTGAGATTATAGAAAATGTCATTAGTAGCAGTAACAGGGGGAGGAACATGTTTTTTTTCACAGATTATCTGCCTCATGTACTTCTCTCAAGTAAAGTGACGACTTCAGCAATTACGACAAATTCTAATTTCACGCACCAACTCAACCTTTAAGTTAAATAGACTTATTTTACAGTAATCATTTGGACATGTGAAACACAGCTGATAAGTGATAACATCACATAATGCTGGATTGCAATCATCGATTATGTGATTTGCGAAGATTCATATGAAGATTTAGCAAAACATGTCAAATACAAGATGGACTTAAACAGGGCGGTCATCAGTCAGAAACACATCAGTACCAATTCAAATATGAGAAAGTTGCTGGAAGCTTTTGGCCTCCCTAGGGCCGATATTGCTCATTGAACATATTTTTAACAGTCAGACAGCGACACAGGGTTTTTCAGAAATTTTGTCTTTTCCAGATCTATGCATTTGGGATCAAGAACGAAGGCTTACCCCCAAAATGAAATAAAATTACAACCCAAACTGTCTATAGTAAACACCCAACACAGCCTTCAGCCTTCCTGCTTCAACTGTGACCTAATGTACTTGGCCTATTTGTGTGAACTTAGATTTTCACTCTGCTACATTATAAGTGCTTTTACGCTAGATGAAATGGATTGCATTTATTTAGCTTTTTTCTTCTTTTTTTTTAAGCCTAAGCAACCACTCAAAGCACTTTACACACAGGCACCATTCACCCACACTGGTGACTAAGGCTGCCATACGAGGTGCCACCTGCTCATCAGATTAACATTCACACGCACTTCTCCTCCCCAAGGACACTTCACCTTTTGACAGTTTGCGACACACGGCCTCTTGTCTGTTTACAGTCGGCACTGTGCACCATCATGGATATATTATGCACAAACCAACTGGCCAAGCGTTTGCAAAGCTGTGTGATAGAGATGCATGCAAAACAAGATCCCACATTTTTGGTCAGAAGGACTTGCTTTTATAGATGAGGAAGGACGTGGATGTCAGCAGGTTTTTGGATAAGTGCAAATATCGCAGCACCGATCTTTTCAAAAAAGGTGGAGGAAGGAAAGAGGCAGACAAAAAGTCTGCCACCAACAGGGAATTGTGAAAAAAAATCATATTTTAATGCAAAGAAGCAGAATTTCAAGCTCTTCTTTGTATTTTGCCATGATAAATGGCATGTTTGGGCACGTTAATCGGAGCTGGATGTAAACAGAAATATTAATGAAATATTCATCTTCATTAAACATGTAAACAGCTTGGATATTGCCTATTTTGGAATAAGGGCAAAAAACAAACTATTTTGTGCATGTAAACCTACCCAATGATATCACAGTCAATAGACCTGATGGGTAGAGCAACAAAAAACAAAAACAAATCCAATAAATCCTAAATCTTTAGTAGTTTTAGCACCAGTGTTGTTGCTTTTGCAGCTTTAGCTAACTCCAAGCGCCCTGAGCCCAGTGCGGTCCCAGGATCCTGTTCACTAACAGATCGCATTAAGGCTTGGCAGCAGCGCTGCTGGTGTTAAAGAGCTACTCTGACTCCATGCCAGCTTCCACTTAATAGTATCCCATTTGGCCTACTCCCCCCCAAATGCTGCTTTTTGTTTCGAGCCTCCATCTGTTTTCTTTATTAATGTATAAGTTTGTAGTCTGAAGAAATATTGGATGTTGCAATAAACTACCAAGACTGCTAATTTTGGACCACCACTTCTGCCCTTCCTGCTGACAAACAAATATCACCACCAACCCCTCTCCACCACCAGCAGCGAACGTCCCCGCCACCCCGGCCCTCTTCCCTTCCGCCTGCAGCAGCCAAGCGAGTGTTTCCGGGTGCGTAAGCAGATCAGAGTTTTAATTGCCTCCTGTGTGAGGGCTGCTTGTTGTGCTTTGGCGTGCCCGGTTATCTAAGGATGAGAGGGCTGAGTGGTGGAGCAGGCCCCACGGTGAAGGCCTGCCTTTCATTGAGAGCCCTCCAGCTCTGGGAAGAAATGTCACCATCAGACACATTCCACTGATTCCCCTCATTAAGACTCATCCTTCCCAGCCTCCTTTGCTTTTAGCGCACGCGTTCCTCTCAGTGCCCAAATGAGCGTCTCTGGCAGCAGGAGGGCGAGCCCATGTAATTAGAAAAGCCACGTGCATTCTGCTGAATTCTTACTGATGTGTGCACTCTCTCCGATGTGTGTGTGCGTGTGCTTAGCCGAGCTTGTTTGCTGTTTTGATGTTTACTTAAAAACGAATAAAATTATAATGAATCTGTCAATGTCACACAGACTAAAGCCGTAACGACTGTGGGAATGAATTATTTGTGTTCATCGCGGCAATGGGGACTCGACGCGGACCGAGATTGCTCAAATTTCCACATAATAATAAGTTGAATGCGAGAGAAAGCAGTTCGGAGAATGCTAATTGCTTATCTGAGGCGATAGCGTGGCGGCACAGTCCCCGAGCAATGCGCCGCCATGCAGAGCAGCAACAACACCTAGAGACGAGGACGGCGGGGCTTGAGATAACTTGGGTGAGCCGCTGTCACAGATGACAAGTTTCTCACGGGGAGAACAAAGAGGGATAAATCAATAAATGTGCAAAAAAGAGGTGCCCTCCTCTTTGAAAGGTAGGAGAGGTAATTTGCCAAACAAGACCTGCGCTTGTTGTTAGATATCATGCCTGCAACGTGATATCAATGTTGGGCTTGTCGGCCTGTCTCAACTTCAGCATATTCTCTGCTTTGTCTCCTACCTGGGGAAGAAAAAAATGATTGGTAGTGTGTGTTTCCTGTTCTTCAAGAGACAGTCCCGCCCTGTACCTCTCTACAGCTACAATCCAGTCAAACCCGTCATGAATTGAGCTCTCCATATCCATTCCAGGGGTTAGACCTTATTGCTACGATTCAAAATCAGTTGCAGCATTTCATCAGATTTCACATAAGCCAGCAATAAAATGTTTTTCTTGTGGCTAATTTTATACAAGAGCGCTGATCAGAGGAATCCTCTGTGTGGTGTTGGGGGATTTTTCTCAACAGCCGGCAAAGCCTGCATGAGGCTGCTAAAAATCTCATTAATACGGCTTTCAGTGATGGTCTAAATACTGCTTCAGAGGCTTCCCCATGATATGTCAGAATTCTGAGGGGAAAACCCAATATTAGTCATTTCATTGACGTACTATTTCTTTTTTACTTAAAAACTTGAATGATAAGGATATTCTGTTTTCTCACTGTCAGCAAAACCAAGTCACATGTAGTCTATATTTTATCTTTTTATGGACTCAGTAAAGTTCTGTAACAGATGGTCACTGTAGGTTTAAGAAAGGGTTTTGTCAAACAGGCATACATAGTGCATTTGTTGGGGAGTATTTTCAGTGGTGGGTTAACAGACATTTGGTGCTCAAGTGAGAAGTAGTACAGTGTGTGTGGGACTGACTGAAAAGAAACTACAATGTGTTTTTGTGTTTGTGTTTGTGTTTGTTTGTGTGTGTGTGTGTGTGTGTGTGTGTGTGTGTGTGTGTGTGTGTGTGTGTTCATGGCAACAAAGCAACATGTCACCCAGTGCAACAGTGTGGCTTATTAATGTGTTTTATGACAACGGAGCTCTATAGCACAGGGGAATTAGATATATAAAAGGATTTGGATACACACACACACACACACACACACACACACACACACACACACACACACACAGAACAGTAATTATTAGTTTTGTTCTTTTCATTGGATTGGATTTTTTTGTCAATTAAAAAAATAATAAGTATCACCAGCTTTAGAACTTAAGCATCAAAGATAGATAAAAAAAATTTAAAAAAAGCTTAAAATGCCTAATTTGCTTTAAGCCATTACAGGGTCGGCACGACTAAGTAAAAAAAACTGTGTTTTTTAATTACTTTTGGGGGGTGTTGTGCTTTTATTGGCAGTTAAAAGTAGAGAGAGAATGAAAATGGATGAGAGGACATGGAGTACCACATATAAAGTCTAATATATAGCTGTACTACAGCTGTACTAAAGCCTATGGTGGCCTATGCTGTATAAGTATTTATAATTGTGCAGTTGTGTGTCTGCATTGCTCTAAAACACTAGTTGCCAGTGTAATTTCAATGCCACTGTGTTGACTTTCTGTGAAGTTCTATATAAATGGATTAGTTCAACTAATGTGCATAAAAAACACATAAAATATGGCTGAACAGCACCAACATTAAACAAAAGCTAAGCTAAGCTCGAAGTAACAAGGTTCACAGACGAAACAGTTTTCTATTGCTAGATATATATTTACAAATATCCTATTGGCACAAGACTATGGCAATTTACAAATACGTGAATTAACATAGCAGCTAACAGACTTTTCCTCTGCTCATATGAAGCGAGGATAAATTACACACAAGACTCAAGATGCTATTTCAACTTAAAACGCTTTTTTTTCCAACAAGGGAAAAGGTTTTCAGCTTACAAAAGTCAAACAAACCCCAGACTTTCACCAAGGAGCCTGGTGTTTGCTTTCTGTATGACTGCATGAATGTACAGCCAAATTATGATTTTTTTCCCCCTAAACTTAACCATGTGCTTTTCTTTGCCTAAACCAACCATCTGTGCCTTTGCACATCAATCCTAATCATGTGCTTTTATTGCCTAAACATAACCACCTGCTTTTGTTGCCTAATTTTAACCATGTGCTTTTGTTGACATCTTGGCATTGTTTGCAGCATCCAGGGACATCAATGCCAGACGCAGGAGGATACCTAAAGTGCAATATGTAGACGTCCACTGACAAAACGGCAATATGACTTGGCATGATGAATTGGGATTAGAACGTGTTGGCAGGGTACAAAATAATGCAGTGCCAACGTGGTCTTAGAGCACGAGGGCAGCACTCCCCCCTTCCCCTAAAATAGTACAATTGTAACTTGTCCTATGGTTGCATTTCCTCTGAGATGTCTGTCTGTGACTTTTCTCCAGGACCCCAGTGTGATGGAGATGAGTGGGATTTTCTTCAGTTGAAAGTCATTCCAGTACAGACTGTTCTTTCAAAACCAGTCAGGAGTCTAATTCCTTCTGGTGTGCATAGAAGGTGTTAATTGAATCCAGTTAGCAGTGTTTGTGTAGGATCAAAGTCAGGAAGCAGCAGGGAGAGCATAACTCTGCTGCACACAGTGGCTGTAAGGCAGAAGAGACCCTGGAGGGAGATTAATGCGAGAAGGTGCAGAGCGGCCTGAAGTGCTTGTGATGGACCCCGGGTACAACTATCCACCCTGGTCCTCTTTTACTGTGAACACCACAGCCCTGACTAATAGCCCGCGCATCCGGCACATCACATATACGTTGTGATGGAGAGGGAGGAAAACACAAGCCTCTTACATAGCATTTATCCTGGAGAGGGGAAAAATAAATTAGAGGGACGAGACAGAAAGCGTGGGCTGGGTGAAGAGCCCTCAAACAGAACAACGAGAGAGAAAAGAGCAGAGCCAACAAGGGGCGGGTAAATGAAAACAAATCACAGATAACAGTGTAACAAGAGGATCCAAGGATTTTTTTCTCCCTCCCCGTCTCAAAAAGCCATACAGTATGAAACACCAAGAGGTAATCAAAGAAGTCTGAGATGATGATGGCTTTCTATTGATCACACTGTTCCAGTGCAGCTCGCTCTCAGATAGGCTTAAATCATCTATATACTGATATAACAAAGACACTCATTTGCAATTACTTGTACATAGTGCGGGGCAGAGTGGTGGCTGATTCTTACGAATAGAAATCCCAGCTATATGGAAGACTGCCAGTGTGAAAGATTACCTTTCGCTGCTCATTTGAAGAACATGAACTGTAAATGGTACTGAAACCTCCATTAAAAAAGACCCTTGGACTTCCTCTCTCATGATTGATGCTCTCTCTTTTTTTTTAATGTTTCAAGAAAAAAGACCTGCCTTTGCTATTTCTAATGCAGATTTTTTTCCTGCACACACACAGAGCACCATTCTCGCCACTTAATCTGCCCCCTTACTTAAAATTAAACTCACTTAAACCTGACCAAAAAATCTCACCCCGCGCTGATAAGGCAGCTCGACCTGTTAAGCTCATTTCCCATCACGTTAGAGCGAATTCCGCAGGCAGACCGCCTAATATTGTGTAACCAGCAGCCGAGCTCTGCTGGCACTCCTTTAATCAGAGCCTCTCAGATACAGCGGCTCTGTTGGGACCGGGGATCCAGGATGTTCTGCCGCTGCTCTTGTTTGGTTTGAGATAAAGCTCCGCTGCTGCGTGATTTGCATTTGAGCGTGTGCAGGCAATGCATCAGACCTGACAAGTTTACTTATGGATGGGGGGGGGGTGGTGGGAAAGAGAGAGAGAGAGAGAGAGACGCAGCTGCACAGCTCATCAATAGTGAGCCAGCAGAGGAATAATCCCAACACCACTTCGTCATAGACCATTAATAACAGCCAGTGCGTTTTCAGAAGCGTTACCGAGAAGGAGGACAGGAAAGAGAGGGAGAGGAGTGAAGAAGAAGAATAGGTTAAAGAATGGAGTTGTTCTATTAAAGAAAAAACAACATTTCGATTTTTGACTGACAACACAGAAAGCCATGCAAAGCACTGTAGACCAAAGTCACACACAGAGCCAATATTTGGATGCCTACAGTATAAACTTGACCTTTTTCAAGCATAAAAATATTCAGTGAATCTTTTCTACCTCAACCTGCATTGAGAGACCAGCGTTATACCAACAAGAACTGATGTATAAATTATGCATACACAGAAAAACCATGTGCAGTGTGCGCCACATTAAAGCTGCCCTGTGGAGTTTTCTTGTAAACAAACACAAGTTATGTTTACATCACCAAAAACCCACTGTGTGGATCCTCGGGGTCTGACAAACTGCATTTCCTTCATCGTAAAACATTTGTAAGGCCGATTTTTGTGAATGTTTCAGACTTTTTTTCCCCTCTATCCTTAACTTATTACTCAGTTCTGCCCTGCCTTCCTAAGCGCAATGCCATATCACAATACTACAAAGAAACTTGTATTTATAAAACAGAGTGCGCTGTGGGAATATGTGCACTCATATGCACATACATAGTGACCTATAGTGAGCTGAGTGTGCTATGGTGACATGGGCAGGGTTCATGGACAAAAAATATGACGTTTTTTGCGGGTCCATGAATGCAGTGCAGCACGTGGAGTTCTTTTTATCTCCACAGCTGAATGTCACTCATGGGGTGGACAATTTATCTGTTCATACGTTCACAGCTAATCAGAACGATGGATGAGAGAAGAATTTTGCAGATTTTTGTGATTGAAAAAGAGTTTGAGGCCCAGCAGAGTGAACGGTTTAGTTTCATTTTTAACGCGCTTGACGTTCTGCTGCTCACCTCTGCTGATACTGCACAATAAATAACCCAACAGTGTATATATTTTAATACTGCTCTTAATAAACACTCTAGCTCCATTCTTCGAGACTATGGTGGGACAAATTATATGGCGGCCCGCCCCAGATTGATCGATGAGAGGAGCAGCTACTGTGGAGGTAAGTGAAAGCAAACTTTTAGACCCAGCACAATGAATGTTTAAGTTTCACTTTCACAACGCCTGGCGTTCTGCTGCTCCCTCTGTGCCCAGAGTACACGCTGTGCTCGAAGGAGATGGTAAAATGACAAACCACCATAATACTCCTAATGGACGGCTGAGCTCCAAATATACGTAATCAGTATGAGGTGGCGCATATTTTAAGGTCACATGCCAATGTTAAAAATAATGTATGGTCATTGTATTGTATGCATATACTAAAAAATAAATTATGAAACTTATTATTCAATTAATTACTGTAGCGTAGGCATTTATTACACTATTCAAGTATCCTTTGCTCATATCCAAGACCATTGCATCTAAAGTAAGGTACTGTCAAGCTCACCATCAATGGCAAAATAAGTTTGTGCAATTATGGGCTTTGAAAGGATGAGGGCTTTATTTATGAATTTCCTGAAAAGATTCACAATTACACTAATTGTTTTACAAAATTCAATGTAATTTATTCAGAATGTGAGCATTATTGATCATTTTCTTATGTGTTTTGACCATCTAATCTAATTGTGTTGCTTTAACTCGTTTTTTCGGACTTTTTTTATAATTTTTTTTTCTCTGTTCTATTTTGTATGTCTGACACAGATACCAAACCAAAATAAATGCAAGGGTTGAACTAAATCATTAATGTCCTTGATGTCTGAAGTGAAGGTACATGTGGTGAATTAATAAATGGTTGTGCACGAGGAGAGCCTCACAAATGCAACATGTGCAATCAGTGAAATTGAATTGAAGTGTATGAATTGTGAATTGTATTGAGTTTGTCCTTGCTCTTTAATGGCTATCCACTATATAAAAGGCAACAGTATCTGAATGAAAACACACGTGGCAGAATGCACTGGTGGATTTTTGTGATTGAGAATGCCGCCTGTGATAGCCTGCGTGAGTAAACAGACCGCGTATGTGGGGAGAGATCGATCAAAATGCAGTCGGCGGAGCTACAGCTGCGGTCATTTATCATCATTTATCATGATATGGGGATTTGACTGGAGATATCCAACCATGTTATGACTGATGGACCAAACCACTGTGCTCCTGTGACCTTTACAAGACAGTAAATGTAGAGTAAATGGTCTGCTAATGGCTATATGTCTGTCCAACCTGAGACAAACCTGGCCATAAGTCTCCATTAAATGTGCATGAACTATGTCTCCTCAAAGCTGCTACCATGTTTCTCATGTACATCTCTTTCTTTCCTTCCTTTCCTGGCTGTCTTGTATCATCTTGGGAAAACCTGCCATGTTTTGATTCACCACTGTGGGCAGGAGCCAACAAGGTGCTGAAAGGTAAAAATCTCACTATCTAAAATCTAATTTCCCTTTAACTGCATCCTGCACACTCAAGTTGGAAGCGGCAGGCAAGATTGGCACTGGAGGGCATATGTGCTGTTGTGTGAAATTGTTTCACTACTGGTCCGCAATGGTTCCAGTCCCTCACTGCAACTCAGGGAAAATCCCACTAGCTTGGGCCAGCCAAGGGCGGCACTTTTCACTATCGAGTGGTGCCCTGAAAATTTTTTTATAGGGGTGGGCAGATGGGGGCCTCTGAAAATCTTCGAGTGGCACACAAAAACCAAAAGCCATAACTAAATCTAAGAAACTCTATTATGCTGTTGAACTATATAGGCTAATTGAAAACTATGTCAATGCAAAACAAATCGAAATAACATACTGATATACTTTGGTTTCTTATTTTACTATTAATGTAACTGATTATCATGTATGCATAGACTACTGACAGTACAGTTAACATTTTGAGTTCCACAACAATCCTGTTTTAATGTGTTATGTGTCTGTATGTATTAGGGGATTTACTGTTTTTCAAACAGGCTGGTTGTCCTTTTTCTTTGAAAAGACAAATATACAACTTGAAGTACATTGGAGTACATTGACTGTAAGGAACAAAACATTTACTGGGAACAAGCCTTCTCAAGTTCAGGGTAGACTCGTAGGCACTCATAGAACATATTTTCAGCCAGGTATCTTGAGGCGAGAGTTCAAGGGACGCTTTTGAAAATGGCTGTGCCAGTTGTTCTGTCACCAAAATTTAGCTTAATAAGCTATGCCGATATGACTGGTACCAATAGATGCCACTGGCTGTCTAGTTTCACAAGTTACCGCTACCCGCTCAACCAATGGGGAGCATATAGAAACTGAACATGATGGGACCAAGAATTGAATCTTGTGGAACCCCACAAAATATATGAGCCAACAATGAGACAACATCATCAACAGTCACCAAGACCTCTTTGTAAGAGATAAAAACCACCTGAGGGCAGTTCCATCTATACCAACCCAGAGCTTTAGTCTATCCAGCAAGATGGTATGATCTAACAAGTCTAACAGTACTAAAGTGGAGTGATGGCTGCAATCTGCATTAGAATATAGTTGGTGACTTTCAGCAGAGCCATTTTCGTACTATGCAGCCAGCGAAAACCAGACTGAATTGAGAATGTCATAAGCTTTCACTATTTCTAGCAACCGCCTTATCAATGATTTTTGAGGAGAAAGGGGAGATAGGTCTATAATTAGAAGGGTGAGTTTGAATAACAACAGTTATTATGTATTCATATATACATATGCTATGTGATCTGTTTTTTTCCAAAAAGGCTAGTCCTTTTCCTTTAAAAGACAAAATATACAGCTTTAATAGTTTGATAGTACGGAACAACACATTTCCTTCTTCCCACTAGCCTAAAAAAATAGCATGCCACAGCCTTTTCAAAGCATTTATGTCAGCCTACAATTATTATTGGGGGGGCATGGCTTCTCTTGCCCCCCCTTAAGGGCACCACTGTCAGATTCTTTAAGAAGATAATAAATAGGTTTCTACTACCCCGCTGCAAAGCGTAACTATCAATACAGTTGTTGATACACGCAGCTAAATGAGCTGCACCAGAGAAGTGGATAGGAATTTGCTACAGTTCCTATTCAAGGTTGATAAGTGTCATTGATTACCTAATGTGCTTTAAATTGAACCAGTTTCCTGTTTGGAAAAGGATGAAAAATCATTGTTTCCACAGTTTTGTTCCTGAAGTATCAGTCTAACCTGACCCGACACCACAGCGCAGATGAACCGGTCCGTGTACAGCGAGATTAAAGGGGTGGCTGCATGATATACCAGCAAGCCAGACAAAAGTAGATAGCGGCAGAGAGGAAAGGGTACTGGCTTAGAGATATACTTCACCCTTTGTCAGCTTGGAGACGGCGTATAAATACTCTGCCAGCAGTTTATTTAGGCAGGAAAAGATAGCAACAAAGCACCTGCTGCGGACAAAGCAGGTACTTTTCATTAGGCCGGGCTCTCTGCTTTCATTTCTCATTTAATCTTCCCATTCCCCCCCCTCCTCCACAGAGACATCAGTGACAGGGCTCCATCTCCCGCAATCGGAATTGCTTAGCCAGTTAATGCTATTGTTGGAGATGTCATGAGGAGAGGGGCGCATGAATAGAGGTTGATGAATAAGAACAGACCTTGTCCAACGAGGCTCAAATCACACTAATTAAGAAGACGGAGGGTTTTCCTTCAGCACCTGCATTACAGCACTGGGCCTCTTCACTGCTGGAGAAAGGGAAGAAAATGACAGATGCGCTCACGCTACTGTTGCATATGAAAATTTAATCAAGAGTGCTGGAGGAGACACTTTTTACCTTCATGTGGGAAGCCACTTTAAGTGGTTATGTCAAGTCTTTTTTGTCCTCTGCAACACAGGAATATTCATTTCAGGACTGACCTAAATGCATTAGTTGAAAGCTTTATATCTCTGTTTAGCGGTGATGAATTCATATTGGAAATTATTACCATCTCCGCTCTTAAATTCTTCCTTGCCAATTAAAAGCGACACATTAATGAATGATTTTCGTACTTTCTCAGAAAACTGTTGCATGTTTCAAGACCAAACACATCCGATACTACACACTTAAAATGTAGAGGCCTCAAAAATAGCCTGCATCTCTCTGCAGGATGTTATTCTCAGTTATGGTAATGACGTGCATAGATTTACACAACATGCCTGATTGCATGATGTCACAACAGCTAACCACCCGACGGCTTTGATGTCAATTTCCATACAATCAAACAGTAAAAATAATACTAAGAATGGCTCCGAGCAGACTGTACTCAGCCATGTGAAACCACAAATGAGGAAACAACTCTACTGCAGCAAGATAGTGATGGTTATTTATCGGCGGCTTTCTTCTCCATGTTGGGAGCAGAATATTTTATGCATGTAGTCCTAGGATGCACTGTGGGTGGTCAGCCACAAGAACACAACTCTCAGTAAGCCATTCCTAAGATTTTCATATTTATTTTTACAAATTGTATACAAAAAAAGGGAAAATCAAGGAGGGAAAGGAGTGTGCCCAGAATACAGAGGGATCAGGCGCAGAGGTTCAGATGACAACTCGCCCTCTCTTCCTCTGTTCTCAGAGCTCTACAGGCTCCAACACCACTGCTGCGGCTCGTCCCTCGGGTGCTTCAGGCAGCTGCAGGGCCCTGACCTCCATTACTGAGACAACGCTCTGACTGCAAAGCCTCCCTGTCGTCCCTATCCCAACAGGCACATGGCTAGACAACACACTTTTGCTCACCTAACTGTGTATGCAAACAGTGCGCTGCCACAGCACAAGTTATTCCCAGACCAGGTCCAAGGAGACGCAGCTTAAACTTGTTAACTTTCTGACAGGATCGTGTGTCTGTGATTTTCAGAGTAGCCCACAAGAATAAGAATCTATGTGTGGTGGTACCTGACGACGGGGCGACGGGTGGGGGGCATCAGTTCGATTGCTTTCAAATACATGAGGAGAAGGGCAATACCTAATTTGGCAAGAAATGTCCCAAAAAAATTGAGAAATAAGTTGTTGTTTTTTAGAAAAAAAATACTTAAAAATTAGCTTTTAAAAAGGGGAGTGGATTATTAGAAAATACTTTTCCTTTAAAATAGGGGAATCTGTTCTAGAACAAAAATGTATACCAATATATTTTTTTTTATTTTTCATAATTTTTTGTGTGATTTTTTTTTTTTTTTTTTTTTGACCTTTTTGGCTTATTTTCAGATAATTTTCTTTTTACTAGGCTCAGGTCAATTTGGTGACTACTCTCTTAGGTTCAGAAAGAAGTATGTGGCCTGAAATGCACTCTAATCTATGCCAATTAACTCAGACAGCACCGCCTGGTGCTCTTGTTAAGTTCAATAATATACAGAAACGCTGCCACTCTGAAAGCCAACTGTCGAAAAAGTTAAGACAAATAAACAAGCCCAGCAGCAGCTGTTACCACAATAGCACTTAAAAATCGGCACGCACACACTCACTCTCACACACCCAAACAATATGCTTAAGTCATAATAGGGCACCGTAACCACGGCGATGAAAGCCCCTTTTTGAAAGAGATCAGTGCTCCTCGGAGAGAGTCGCACTGTCTTTGCTTTGACTTAATTACAGCTCACACCTCCCTTCTCACTCTGCCGAGGAGAGAGGAGAGAGGAGAGAGGAGAGGGCTTTGATTCAGATGCCCTGCGGAACACTTGATCCTTTCCTTCCGGTGGCATCGTTTACTCCCCTCTCTGAGCCCTTTTGTCTTCTGCTTGCACTTTCTTATTTTTATGTCTCACCCCACTTTGAGCTGAGGATGCAGCGAGCATCATAACAGCAGCAGCACAAGGTGACACCACTCAGCAACACATGTTCTGACTGTAAGACACCGAGGCACAAAGTGGTATTCAGTAACAAGAGGCTTTACATCACATTATAAGCAGCACTTCCTCCAGCACCATATACATTTAAATGAGAACTCGTAATAAGAAGCTTAGCTGTGAGAGTGCTGTCCGTTATTATGATAAAGAATTATTACCCAAATGTCCAAGATGCACTTCAATCTTTGAGTAAGGCTTTTTTCTAGCTGCTTAGTTCCAGCAAGCAGGGAAATAATGCCAGCAATTATTTAGAGTAACCTCAATTTCTGGGGGATAAAAAAACGACCAGGAGGGAAAGATAGAAAGGAGAAGGTGTTTATTCTCTTCAAAAAGCCTCCAAATGCTCCTCTTTATTTAAAAGAGCCAATAACTCGAAATGAATAGAGTACATTTAGCCTTTGAATGAATATTCATTATTGTATTTTTAAAAGGTGGTGACATCAGTTGAGCTAAATGAGAAAGAAAATGTCACTCTTTCAAGCTGCTGTGTGGCCACATGTGGTTCATTTAGTCTATTTAAGAATTTACGCATGAATATGTTACTTTAGCTGATCATAAGACACAGCAACCACAAGTCATAATTGAGGGATAATTGTAAGTGTAGTATAACAATACCGCTAGTAGAGATGAGTCATCAAGCCGACAAAAAGACTCCGTAACATATAGCAACTTCCATCTAAAATGTGTTAAAAAATTATTGTCAGATGCAATTTGCTACAGGTCAAACCAGGGCATGAAACTTTGCAGTAGAAAAATAAACTCATTGTGAATTAAATTGAAAAGGAGTTTCTATTGTGTTGTAAGTAGAACAAAAGCGAGCGCGAAGCTAAATGAAGATTTTATCTATGGGAACTTTGAGAAAACATGAGAGGTTCAAAGGTCGAGGCTAAATTAACCAGTCGCCAAAAGAAAATGTTGGCATTGTTTCTAAACGTCTAAAAGAAATATTATTCAAGCTGACAGTCACTGAGGTGGATGCTATAATAACTACATACCGGATGCCAAGATGGTGCCTATTCACGCCAATGGAGTTGCTCATCTGGCGCATACACCAAAAAATGTTCCTAGATTCTGGGTTCACTTCTGCAGTATACGGCCCACTGAATATGCGCAGCATTGTTCTCCTGTTGGCCCTGCTCACAAGTTCCTGCGCATCATCATCATCCTGTGATGATGTCAGGGTTTTTCTCAGCTCAACATTTTTTTTTACAAATATAAAGCCTCCATGGATCCAAAATTCGGAACAGAAAGATTCATAACTGACCTTGTGTGCAGTTAAAGGTTTCACAATTTTACACATCTCTTTTGCAATGGTGGTCTATGGGGAAAAAAAAGCAATTTGGGCTGCAGTGGATTTTTTTCTCTGCAATACTGCGAGTGGCCACTGGGAAAAAGTGTCTGCAAGGCTGAGCTCTTACCAAAACTACGTTTCTAGATGGGATTTTGTCTCCAAACCTAAAAAAATAATCATTTTATTTACACTCAACTGCTTTTTGTGCCTTAACCTGAGCAAACATTAACCACAGCATTGTTTAAACATAAAATCTCAATGTATCCGCTACAAAGTAACACACAGGTTTAACATATCTGCAGTTCACAGACGTGTACAATGGTGGTGATTGGTGATAGAGAAAGTCAGGCTGGATAAAAACAATCTTCTAAGCAGTGTCTTTAGCTGGCTTTTAAGTGTTTGGCTATGAGTCCTAGAGCTGGGCAATATGGAGAAAAACAAATATCACAATATCTTTTATATTTTTTATCAAGATACCTTGATATTGACATTGGGATAATATCTTAGGCTTGACTGTTAGTGCTTTTCCTAAATATTAACACAATGAGATTTTTCATAAATAATCAGCAGTAATGAGGATATAATGACTAAGTGGGTAAAGGCAAATAATAGAACAGCTGAAACAGTCTGGTAATTTCAGAAAATTACATCACTTTACTGTAATGCAGCATTTAAATCCAGGAAAAGATAACATGAGAGGAGGTGTGTAAAATGAAATAGTCCCCAGCTGATATGTTTTCAGGCCAACATAACCTAAATGACAAATGTTCAGGACAGGATCTATTCAGGGCAAAATCAAACCACAGCGCCCCACTGTCCAAGATCTGATGGTTCAATGACCTAACGCAATTTCCACAACTGGAAAATATCAAATCTGCTTTAACTGGATTGTAGCTTCTGATGTAATAACTGCCAGATAACACAATATTTCATCAGAATGAGATAGAGCATGTGCTGCGGTGCCTCGGCGTAAAGGCTTCGAGTGGATTGTCTCAACACAGCTGTGCTGTGTCTGACCATGAAACCAAGAAAAATGACTTTTTACCCAACCCATTTCACCACCGCTGTCTCGTAAACATCCAAGTTACACACATATATCGAGCAGTTTGTTGACTTTTGACCAGATTGATCCAGTCAACCGTTGATGGTGCAATACTTAGGCAAACATGTGTAAATACACCATGAAATGGATAGAAAGTAGGCTCCAGTGTTGTTATTTTGCATCCACTGTGTAAAAGATGTAGGGGAAATATTGTTTTCAATTCATGCTTTGGTTGCAACAAGACAGAAAAACAGCCAACAGCACTACACATGATGTTTGCCCATACCACGCAGCCACAATGAATTCTCCACAGTGCACAGAAAGTGAAATTGAAAAATTATTATTTGCTTCACGTTTGGACAAAAAATGAAAACACAAGGCCCTTCTGATCCCTCTGGTATCTTTTCATGAAGAACAAAACATCCCATTATGTTGGTTTAACATGAGCGCCGTGTGTGGTTTAATGACCTCGTGATGCATTATCTCTGGGTATTAACTGGCTCAACATTCACAAAAAAACCCTCAATATTCTGTGTCGCTGTGTGTGAAAATTTCACATTAACTTGCATGTTAATTGGTGCTAATTTATCCAAATCTTATATGCTCATTTGAGCGAAATGACTCAATATTTTCAACTCCCTTCCAGACACCATTATGAGCACTTTTTGGAGCTTCACAGATTATAGCCCTTCACCAGGCAACAGCCGCACAAATATGTAAAAAGTGAGCCCGGCGTGGACAGCCGCTCATGAGATATTGTGCCAAAAACAACTGTGAGCGAGGAGGCGAGACGAATGTGTCTGAGATATGGGCTCCATGGCGGGGGCCTGTAATTACCTCAGCCGGGGGCCTGCTCTGCTTGCACTCTTGTGTTCAGTGGGCCGGCCTTGACACCTTCACAAGGGCCCTCAGAAACCACAATGGCAATGACAATGTCAGCGCTGTCGCACACACTGCGGCGCCCGTTCTGACGACGGATGATAACCTCCTTCACAGGGCAGTATAAGCTGATAATTAGGTGCTTAGCCGTGGTCATACAGAAATACAGATCTGATATGCAGGCCTGTCGAGTCACTGGGGAGGAGTTAAAAGACTGCAGAGCAAGGGTAAAGAATTACAAGGGCTGGGAATTTGTGCTGCATATTAATAGTAGCCAATATAGGGGGCCAGTGCCCACAGCCCACATGGCCATCTGGGCTGAGTTAGAGAGCAACTGGGACTCGGTGGAGGTTAACTAGAGCCTGTGTGCCAGTGTGTGTGTGTGTGTGTGTGTGTGTGTGTGTATGTGCACGTTTTAGTGTGTATAGACATGCAGCATCGGTTCACATGTGTGCAGGCATGCGCGGAAGCTTATGTGTCTGTCTCCGGAGCATTAAGCAAGGAATCAAAGTTTATGATGCGGTAATATCTATTATGACACTTAAGCTGATGTTCAGATAATATTTTAAAGCTCTCGATCCATCACTCGGACTGCAGCGCCGAGCCCCCCCCCCGACAGCTGATCCCATCCCATTTCACATTCACACTCTCAAACAGCTGCCAATATTTTTACAAGGAGCAGCATCCAGGCGGGGCCGCGGAGCAAACACATCAGTTTGTTCTTCATTTAGCAGCACTTGGCATCTGGCCTTTTTAACACGGGACACGCCCGAATAACAAGGTGGGCCAAGGGCTCTAAATAGAGGGAAATAAAGCGTAACCTTAAACTGATCTTCAATCAGGACACGTTCAGCGAGTCACATCATCTTTGGTCCAGTGTCAAGTGTGAGCAATTGTGTGTTTGTGAGGGAATGTGCAACATCAGGCCAAGGCAACAAAAAGCAGCCTGGGTATTTGCCGTCAAGGGACCCCCAATCAGTTGCGCCAAATTTAAAGTGACAAAACATGTTTGTGGATCGACAAATTAACTGGGAGAAAAAAAAACACAATCCACTGATTTGTATTTTTATGTTTGGCTAACATTCAAAACAATGATACAAATTTTCCACTGTGTTCCTTCCCATGTTTGTATCCACAGCAAGCTAAAATTCAAAGTTGAATTAGTATTGTCACCTGAAATGGTCACGAAGTCATCAGAAAAAGGCTAGACCCCCACAGGGCACATTCATAATTGTAAAAGAGACATCTGTAAAACTGGTGACAGGACACCTAAAACTGCAAACAAGTTGAATTATCATTCTTTGTATTACAGATTTTTTGATCCGTGGAGGTTTAATTTTTCTAAAACTTTCCTGAAGCTGAGATTTTTAAAGTCTGTGAGATCATAAGAATGTAAAATCTATGAGCTGAGCAGGAACACCGGGCGGAGCCAGCACGACAAACACTACTGTGCATATTCAGTGGGCTGCATAGAAACTTTTTTCTATTATATCATCTAACTATCTAGTTATTACTATACATCTGTGGAGAAAATTCGCAAACTTCCCAAGGGCAGTCTGCACCTGCTTCAGGCCTTCAAAAGATAATACAACTATGGCACTTTCTGGTACCAAAAATAAGCCAATATCAAATTTTAAAACAGTTTATGTGCAAAACTGTGATTTGAGTTTTGACACTGTATATCAAAAGGTTTGGACTGATACATTCACAACTGAAACACAGTTAGTAGCTTTTTTAGGTAGAATAGGTACAATCAACATTAACAGTTACTTTGAGACAAAAGAAATGATGAAGAAAGCTGTTCCTGCACAGGCACTACACACTATCTACAGAGAGCGAAGCCTGATGTGTGTTTGTGTGTATCTGGGCACACTGTGTCCTTTCAAGGTGAGGCAGTGGGCATCTTGCCAACACCCAGCCCTTTGCAGGTAGTGCAAGAAAAGATCTTCCTTTGCTCATGTTGTCTGTGTCAGTGGGCAGAACACAGAGAGTGACCTCCCATTAAGCATCCAACCTCTTAACGGGGGATCAGATTGGCTCCCGCGCCTCACGCAGTGTTAACATTATATCAAGCTGCCGACTGGGAGAAGCACATTAGCCTTATAGAGGTAATTACAAGTTCGGAGCGAAGAAGGGTTTTGTAGTGTGTGGATGTCCTGCACTGATAATGCCAGGGTTGGATTAACTGTCCAGGGGGCATGTAATGTTACTTTTCAATAAATTGAGCAACAAATGGGAACTCTGTTTGCCTACAATGAATTGTGGGGGAGGCAGAAGATCTAATATCTCAAAACAATATCTCCCAAGACATCTACAAAAATAGAAACTGTCAAATATCACTGAGGATAAGTGACAGAAACATTTTGTGTGTGTGATTTGGGTGAAGTAACACTAGAGATAATCTATTGAAATAATTTATTTATTTAGTTAATTTTTAATTAATAATAATAATAATTAATTAATTCTCAATAAATGAGGAAGGTTACATTTTAAACTTCCCACATCTGCAGCACTTCTCTGGCTCTAATATATAACATTTGATGAATGAAACAGTACAATGAGAAAATGAACTTCAAGTGTTAAACTTTTGTAAATCAAACCTTTGATGTTTGGTTTAAAAACAAATTGAACAAAATGAAAAATGAAAAAAAAAAAATTACTTGCTCAAACTACAGATTGACCTTTTTGACCTTTCTCTCTCTCGCTCTCTCAAACTCAGATCAAATTGTACTTGGCAGCGCTGATCAACTATAACCATGATTCTCTTACTGTATTGCCTCTTTCTCACCTAAAATGTTTTCAAAAATATATTGTAGTATACTGTTTAGCTGTAATATGAGAATTAGTGAATAGGATGTGGATGTCATACAGTTATCTGTACAGTGTAATTAGCAGCTGAAAATACTAAAATAAAACAGTTAAAACTAAGCTGTATTGATCAAAAATAAACCAAGGTTCTGTCACTGCTTTGCCTATTTATTTAGTTAGAATTTTAGTGCACTGTTTGGCTGTAATACAAGAGTTTATGAACAGGAAGTGAGAGCCATAATGACTCCTGTATTGTGTAAAGCTGAAAAAAACTGAGATCAAACTGTAAAAACAGACAGTGCTGAAGTTAAACAAAGATTCAGTTATTGTATTGCCTATTTTTTACCTAAAATGTTTTGAGAAACTTATTTTAGTGTCCTGTTTGGCTGTATTTCATTTGGTACCAGCCACCATATTGTTTTCGGTTAGGCACATCATGTCATCCACCAGCGGGTGTATTAATCGGTCCGTTGTGGTGTGGTGCATTCTGGTAGTTGTAGGCTTTTCACCTAATGAACTAAAGTGATGCCAAAGACATTCTCTGTTCATGTAGCACCAATTTCAAAAATAATTTAATTGTAAAAAAGACCATATTTCAAGCAGTTAAACACTTTAAGTAGTGCACAAGAGAATCCCACACTATGATGCATTACTCAAATATCTGTGAATTATGAAACATGTGTCAGATTATGCAGTTTCTTTTGAATCCTGTCCACTCCTGAAGCCTGCTGTCTCATCTGTTTTGCTCAACCACACCTGACAGACAGTATGCCTCCGTCTCTACTTCATACTGTATAAGGTGACGATGATGAGGTTATATTCCATTTGCTTTAACAGCATCAGTTCACATTATGAACTTGAGCCATGACACACGAGTTGCAGCAACAGGATGTCATCCCACTTCTACCTCTCCACCGGTATAAGCCGACCGGCATCAGAGAAGGCCCAGGAAACCACCGAGACGGATGAGCCACGAGCAGATGGCTTCGCTCAGACACCGGCACACGGAGCCGAGTAGAAAGGACCCTCGAAGCCCCGCAGAGCGCTCATGGGTGATAATGACCATCGGCTTTCTGTGTAGTAGACTGTGACTGCATGTGTGTGTGTAGCGCAGCGAGGAGGAGCGGCAGCCAGGAGTGCTGAACCACTGAAGAAATGAGTCAGGGTGACAGGGAATTGGGGAGCTGTCAATCTGGCCTTGATCCTAGCTACTACAAAAACTAACCCCCGGGCCTCCCACCACTCTCACCACCCCTGGGTGCTCTTAATCACCACATGGAGGCACATTACTAATCTTAACGTTTTCCTTCAAGAGCAGTTTATGCCTTCGTTTCCCTCTTTTTTCTCCCACAGCTTTCATCTGCCTTATCAGCCGAGCTCTCCCTCTGCCTGGGTCTCTCCCTCTCATCTCTGAGTGACTGCTAACGGAAAAAGCAAAGTCAAGCCAGTCAACACGTGTGTGTGTGTGTGTGTGTGTGTGTGTGTGTGTGTCCACCCTACGAGGAGAGGGCTCCGTCTGTATTTGTAAGTGAACACGAGACACGGCGGGGATGAAACAAGCGCGCTCGGAGGAGAGTAGCTTTTGAAAATCTTGGAGAATAATGAAAAAGAGCATTAGCACAAAGTCTCCCAGAGGCTAATGAGCCCAAACCCCCCCAGCACTGGTTCTACTGAAGCCACTGACCGCTTTCTTGGCTTCATTCAAAAGCAAATGGATTGGAGGAGAGAAAAAAAGCTGTTTCTTAAAGCTGGAGTCTGTACAAATACTCATGAAAGGAGAACAAGGAAGTGTTTACTTTATCTGGCTTTCTTCACACCTCTCACATCTGACTCTGCGTATGTGAAAGTGCTTTCATTTTTGCCGGAAAAGAAGCAGGAACATAATGCACAAGGCGAGATAAACATGAGCCTCGGGGCTGTTTCTTTACATATTGGGGATTTTTTTTTTCTCTTATCCAGACAATCTGTCTTTTGTAAATTGTTTTCAAAAAACAACCATTAGGTGTTCCTCTCCCTGGGCTAAATTACATGAAATGACAAATTTAATGAGTACAACAGAGAGAGGGAGAATCAAGTGTCACCTGCTGTGAATATAAATACACATAAAAGCGTTTGGACCTCCAAAAACATCAATGTTACCTGAGACATTGTTGAGCATTTCCCAGTAGATCCTGAGAAAAAGGACCTGGAAATTGTTAACTTGACTTGATTTCCTCTCATTATATTGTTCAAATATGTATCTGCTAAATTGGTCCAATTAAAGCCAAAATACTCTGTATTCATTCTGATTTTAATGGTAACCCAATCTTGTTACATTCATCCCATCTTTTAGATGTTTAATATCTAATTTCAGTATGAAATATCATATGATGAGATTTGCAGCTCCCTGTTACTCATTGAAAGCATTAAGTAGGTGTTTTGACTGGGAAGTGTGTGTGTGTGTGTGTGGGGGGGGGGTACAGTATATACAATAAACATTCTGGATATCTGCAATAGAATTCTTACCCTGAAAAACTCTTTCTGATATCCAAAATGAAAAAAAAATACCCACAATGTAATTTCAACATACTATATATTTCTGCTATTGCATTTCTTTTTTGTCATAATTCAAAGTGGAATCGCATTTTTACTCATCATAATGCCACTTATAGATATTTCATTTTCAGCTCATTAAAGGTCCAGTGTGTGGGATTTAGTGACATCTAGTGGCGAAGATGCAGAACTGAAACTTGACTAAATTTAGTTTTGACAACAACAATCAAAGTTGTAGATGTCCTGAAATCCAACTACCATTACTCAGACCGTCATTGTGGATATTTTTAGTTACCATTCTGGCTGGTGAGAATACAGTCAGTGCTACTATGGATATCTTCAATGTCATTAAAGACAAAATGTTAAATGTTAAAACAACTTGCTGTACCAGACCCATTAAGACATCATGCAACTGTTTTGACAGGCTGAGTAGCAGTTGTCATGACAACTAAACCACTCTTTGTGTGTAAAATTAGTTGAGTGTCCCTTGAAAGGTTAATCTTTCATCACATAAAGCCTTTGTCTTAATGAGCTGCAACTGATATGTGATGCAATTTGCACGTCTTGGTTAGACCGAAAAAAGCTTTTCTTTTTAATTGCTCTTTGAGCCTGTTTACACGCTACACACACACTACATACACCTTTTGCTTTGCTGTAGTGGTCTATTACTATTTAGTGGAGCTACTCCCCCCTGAGTATCATTGAGCCTTCCAGCCCAAACCCTTGCTTTTTCAGGCAGAAACCCAGCATCATGATGATCTGAGAGCGCAGCAGGTGCCGGCTCTGAAGCAGCGGCGCTGTACTGCAGCTCAGCCTTTGGAGAGTAAAGAATGCACCACATACTTTGAGGAAAAAAGGAGAAACAGAGGATGAGATAAGATAAAAATGAAACATTCATAGTTGCCCTGAGGAAATTGTACTGTTGTAGTGACAAAACACCAAAAGAGAAAAAAAAATCAAAAGAATAGATATACAGTAAGAGAAAGGCAAATGGGGAAGATTAAATCATGGTGTAGGCAAAAATCCCAGTGTCTTATGAGTCAGGTTGTAATGTAGGAGAGAAATATAGGAGAAAATATTTCCTCAATATGAGCCTATGGTGACGTAAATAAATGAGATTCACAAAATACTTGGAAAAGGTATGATGGCAAGATTATGCAATATATGCAGTCTTAAATAATTTAAATATTTTTGACATTTAAGTCACCCTTTATTTTACAGAGCCCATAATTTGATGTCATTTTCTAACAAGTTTCCAAGAAAGAACTGTGTGATGTGGCACTAATTAAAGGGGAATAGAGACAATCTTTTAAGACAGTCTACTATACATAATAAGTACCCTTTCATTTTTTTAACGAATCAAAGAAACTCTAAAGTCTATAAGTGGTTTTGATCTCCGGAGTCATTTCCTTCAAAGACAGAAGAAATTCTTAATGACTGGGCACATTTTTTTGGATGGTGTGCTTGCCTTCAATTAGGCAGCGAATGATTATTTCCTTTATCAATTAACATGACAACTTTTTTTTCTTGACTAATCAATTCTTTGGTCTATAAACTGAAAGAAAATAGTACAAAATTCTCAATTATCTGATCTGCCCCGCACTGATAGAAGGTTATCCTTCAGTTCCAACTGACTGTATTTTGTACCAATTGAAAAGTGTCTCCGTTTTCCTTACAATTCCTGAATTCCACATTCCTGAACCTTTATTTTTGTTATTATAGCCATAAGAATATATTTTTTTTAAATGCAAAGAAAATAATTTCCAATCCTTTTATTTTTCTAATTGAGGACATTTAAAGGTTAAGAATTCAGTTAAATATCTGTTACTTTCTAGGAAACTGGGGACCCAAAAAAATAACCACATTTATTTTAAGCAAAGAAAAGAATGAGATCATGAAAACATGAGTGCAAAAAGTAGCTCTCTATTTATGGGTGATGTGCAAAACGTGTCAAATGCACACTGACACTCTGCGGAAGATGTACATTTTAAACATTTCACACATTCAGAATTATCCGTATGCGCATCAGCCGTGTGCATATGGAGCCGTCTTTGTCGCATCACATCCGGACATGTTAAAAAAAACGCTGCTGAAACTGCAGTGCACGAACACCACATGGAAGTAAAACCACTAACACAGGAATCACTCCATCAAAACAAACAAACAAACAAACAATTCCTTTCATTAAATACAGCTTCACAGACCATGTTAGTTTAATGTAAAGGACTGCAGATTTGTATATGAGGTTTAGGTTGATCACATGATCCCAACTCCAGATGGATGACACTCATACAGGATATTAACAATATGCAAGCATATCAATGTATGATGATATGAGATGCAAAACACCTCAGAGGAACAACAAGACAAACAGATGACTGGATTTATCATCTGCACTGATGATAAACACTACCTCCAGCAATCTCTCTCTCTCACTCACACACACACACACACACACACACACACACACACACACACACACACACACACACACACACACACACACACACACACACACACACACACACCAACACACACACACGCACACAGAGGGTGAGAGCCAAGTGTGGCTGCATGACAGACTGGGTATGTGCTCAAGAGAGCTGCGACAGGAAGACTCAAGTCAGCTCACGAGGTGAGAATGTCTAAAGTGAGAAACAATAACTGCGAAGAAGACGGGAAGTGAAGAAGAAAGAAAGAAACACGGTTATACTGCGTTCAAGGCATGTGGGATTACCTGTCGGAAAACATTGCTAAAAACAAAACAGGAGTGTTTAAGTATGTTTGTAGTGCTCTATTGCCACCCTGAGTGAAGTGCTCTGTGGAGTTTGGTTTCTCGGTTTTTTAACATTTACTCCACATGAACTTCTGAAGTGAGTGAAGGTTTTGATTTTAGAGCAGCTCTGTCACATACAAGCACAACACTCTGTGGTTAAAAAAGGGCAAACACAGTGTGCCGTGTAAGCTTATGTGCAAGTAAATGACTTTCTCAGCAAGATAGTGAAGAAGAGGTTCAAAAGTATTGAAAACGCAGACTTTTTTTTTTCAAAGAGAAATTCAAAATGTTAACATGATTTTAGTGTTAGAATAATTAGGTAATTAAGATGATTAGTCTGCCTACAGAAAATATTCAACATAGTGAAGAAAATGTGGAACACAACGACAGCTGCAAATTAATTGGTTTATTAACCAAAAAATCCATCCGTAAATATTTTGATAATAAACTACAGAAGTGCGCTCAGTAAAGTGCAGATCTCTGCAGGCAGCCATGATACAATATTATTCTGAGGATTTATGTATTTTTAACAACTAAAGACCAGACATAAATCAGTTAAAGTTAAACCTTTGAAACTTGAGCAAACTGGTTTGATTTATTTATTCATTTTTTCCAAAACACTGGGAATAAGGCAATGAGCAATTTGATAAGAAATGCCACAAAAATTTACAACTACCTAAAAAAAAGCATAAAATAAAAAATAAAAAATTAGGGAAAAGGATTAAAAAGTAGAAGAGTATGCATTTTATCAGTAAAATACTTATTACTTACTAATATATATATTATAATAATTACAGCTGATGTTTTCTGGACATTTTTCCCTTGTCTTTTTTAAAATCCTCATCTGCTTTTTGGATTTTAATCTGCTCATGTTGTCAAATTGTGTTGTATATTCTTAACTTGTTCATGTTAAACTATAATGTGCACCTTTTTATCTTCACATTGTTTGTCTTAACCATTGTACATACTGTATCTTCATACCGTATTTTTTAAAATTTAGGGACTACTGATGAAAACTAGCTCCCCAGCTGGTGCATTTACATTTGTTTAAATGTGGATTCATGTACATTGTCCCTTCTTGAATAAAATTACAGATTTCTCCTTTTCAAAAAACAAATTTTCAGATAATCTTCTTTAACTCATTTCTTGCAATTTTTGTAATATTTCTTGCCAAGTTGCTCACTGGCTTATCCATCATGTTTCAAAATAAGTCAAACCAATTAGCTAAGGTTTCAAAGGGTTAAATCACCTGTGAGAGGCTTATGGATGCAGCAGAAGAAAAAAGGTGTCGGCCCTTGTTTCAAATTGTTAAACGGGAGAATAATAAGCAGATTAAAAAACTAAAGTTGGGTGAATTTGTTACACAGGAGTAATAAACTTGTTGCTTTAACACTAGCTCCGCCATCAGTAATAAGGTCAGCAGGTGTCATTCAGTGAGCACGACGACAGGTTTAATAGTAAATGGAAAGATTTTTGTCAGGGAGGCTCAGTAAGCAGAGACGGGTGATAGTAGTGAGTCAGAAGCCGAGCTTGCTCTCAGGTTCAGTGTCAGTGTAACAGGAGACATGCTGGCCTCGTTTTCGGTTTACTTAGATGTACACATGGCTAAATCTGAGGAGTGTGAGGACGCATGAATCAGTCCCCAAATCCCCAAACAGTCGTCTCATCGAGCAGGCTGTTACTTTAATTAGAAAACAATTTGGAATAAATCTTTCCCCATACTTCACGACTCTTGGTGTTAACACAGACAAGAAAGTTATTTAAAAGTAATTTGCACCCCACAAGCCGACATAAAGTGTTTACAACCACGAAGCTGCTGCTTACATTGCCCTCTAAAAGCAGTATCACTGTCTTTCTCTGTTCATTTTTCAAAAAGCAATCTTATTGTGTATTTTCCCAGGAGTGCATGCTGCCCCTAGTGGAGAAGAGCTGTCCTTGCCAACTCCTTATCATCACTGCAGCATTCTTTGCAGTCACAAATGGTAATTAGTCACACGTGAAGAGGAAAGGGGAGAAAAACAACAGCAGCCACACGAGGATGCAGGTGTTTGCTTCATAGGGTTATTTGCATTTGCATCGCTGTCATTTAAACGGCGACTCTCTGCAGCAAACACCCCGTCTCATCATATGAGTGAGGGTATGGAAGGATGGAGGCGAGGCAGTGAGGCCTCCGATGATTCAGCCCCCCTCTGAGCCTCAAAATGTCTCTAATTATCTCCATTTACCCCCCACAAACCTCTGAAAACCAAGAGGAGCCTTCCTCTTCTCGTACCCCCCACGGAGCAAGAATTATCCCAGCCCCACCCTCTCCCGTCTCAACTGTAAACCGACGCGTCTAGACGACACGCACCCCCCTTCCTCTCCCGGGTTTCGTCACCCCGCAGCTCATCAGAACGGAAATGAGAGTTGAAAAAACAGGAAAAGCGCGGAGCGGGGATGAGCGTCGGAGATGTCGGAAAGAGTGATGAAACCAGAGATGTTTTTCATGCAATGATGTGTCACATCTTTGTGTACAAAAGGTAAATTACTCCGAATGGAGCGGCGGGCGATGAGATTTAGGGGGGTACGCAATTTCACCAGGTAGGTGAAATGGCCTGGAGGGGGAGAGGCAATGGGCCTTTTGATGTACTCTGCTCTGACGTTTATGGAGAGCAATTTGAGAGAGCATGCATTTATTCAAACACAGAGACAGATGGAATCACACACACGGCCACACAAACACTCTCACACAACCGCAGTCTGGAAACACATGCGAATATGTGAGAACACACACTGTTTGGTGGCACATATGTGCACATCCTCACCTAGAATAGAGGGTGCAGATTCTTAACCTTTCATCAGAAAGAAGTGAAAACACACTCTGACAAGTTGGGCTGTATTGGGGTGTGTATTCAGGCAAAACCATCAGCTTCCTGGAGTCAAGGTTTGCAAAAATAAACTGTATGTAGATTAATGCACATAGATTAGAACCAGTGTTACTAACAGAAGTGGAGTGTATATGTGGCGGTAGCTGGTGACCTGTGTGAACTTTCTTTTTCTTTAAATATTTGTGTGTCCCTTTATATCCCTGCATCCCTTCTCTAAATTCTGAGATTTTTGTGGGTCTGTGAACTGAGCATAGGCGGAGCTCTCCATTAGTTTTTCTTCAACATCAGTTTGTGACTTGTGGGGTATATAATTGATGTGTTGATACATTCAGAACTGATCAGATGAGATCGATGAGTGACAAGAGCAGTGCTGCGAGTACACTCTACGTTCCCAGAGGTGCAATACATAAATGAGCACTATGTGTATTTCAGTGCTTCAGATGAACGGAAAATCTGCTTGTGGCCGCAGATGTTTTAATTGTGGCAGGCTGCCACAAAAAAAAAAAAGAATGTCTGAGCAAAGAAACTTTTAACTGTACATCACGGGTATTATAGTTGATTAAACTAAAAACTAATCATAAAAAACATTTTAGTTGACCGAAAATAAAATTAAAACCTAGACTTAAGAAAAAAAAATAAACTAACTGAAACAATGTTGCATTCTTCCAAAACTAACTAAAATGAAATAAAACTACACAGGAAATATTTGTAGTTGTAGTCTTTGTCAATTTGGTCAAATTTATATTTATTAACTAATTAAAAACTTAAAAATTAAACAAAAAATTAAAAATGAAATAAAACTAATGAAAACTTCAAAACTTTAATATCTCTGCTGCACACCAACATGTGCCGAGGTTAGCACTTCAAGGGTATTGGTGTGCAAATCAGACCCTATATAGCGAGCCCAAATGAAAGCAGCCTTTAGACATTAAAGCAGAACGGGATAAAACCATCACTGAAGAAATTGGCATTTACGTACATTGGCATATAGCCGAGGTGGAACTAATTGAAACTCCTAATGCACAAGTTTTACTTCTTATTCTTCTATTTATTTTGTATTTCCAGCTTTACTTAATAAGAGATGCTTTTCAGTTTTAAAGCCTGTTTTGACCTGTTGACTTCTGGGAAAGTGTTTGTTTAGTCAAATACAGAAGTGTTAAAAAAAAAAGTTCCTTATTTTTAAAATGAAAATAGTTTATCAAAATTGCCAGTGGGCAAAATGCTATCTCAGTTGCCAGCAAGAGGATTTGGTCTGTCTCTGACACTTGCACTACTGCCTGTTCAAAAGAAATTAAAAATAAATGCACTATGAATGTTAGACACACTGTAATCCAGTTCAAGGTTATCTATAGACTTTATTACACAAAGTCAAGATTACACCAGATATACCCCGAGCTATCTCCTACTACCTGCAATAAATGTATTACACACTGTACGAGCATGCTTTCTTCCACTCTCCATGCTCATGCACAGAAACCATTTGAAAAAACATATATTTTAATTTTTATCTGAGGCCTGTGCTGCCACAAAGAAGCTGCATCCATTGATTTGGCATTTTGGGTGCCACATTGAATGACGCAGATAAATGCCAATCAAAGGCAGTTTTATTATGTGAGGTTTTAGTGAAAAAGGCTGAACTGCAGAAGTGGAAACGTGGCTTCGGGAACCGAGCAATGTATGACACTTGGAAGAGTTGAAATAATATTTAAACAAAAAGCCCATGTAATTTGTAAAAGTTTCACATCCAGTTAAAACTTTAATGGACAGTACTGGCTGGTGATTGTTATATTCACTAAGTATTCTCATTGTGTGCGAACTTTTGATTTCATTTTACCTATTTTTTTTTTTTTTTATTCTTAAGGGTCTTTTTGTTTGGCTGTGCTCTTTGTGCCTTGACTGCCTTAAGTTGTTTGTCATATATTATCTACCAAGACAGTACATGTAATGTCCGAAGTTCAAAGAATAATTTACAGCAAAAGCCTTAACCTTTCACTGTTCTACAAGGAATTTCAGTTTTCCCTTTTCACCTTTTGGTTTGTTCTCTTCACTTTTCTATACAATTAAAAGCATGAAATTGTTTAACATCAATATCTGATTTTTCATTTATTTCAAAAATGTCATTAAAAAATATATCATAATTAGAACAACAGCTGTTAGGTGAATCCAATGTATGACCCTGTTGTGAAATCATTTAAAAAAAAAAAAAAAAAAAGTAATAACAACAATTAACTCTGACACAGCAGTGTCTGGCAGCCTGAAATGGCAGGATGAGTCACTATTGATCGGACGATGCTTAAAAAAGGCCTCTAAATGAAGCAAACAATCCATAGCTCTAGTTATTGTGTCATTTCATTTCCAAACTAATAACAGAACAGAAGCAAAAAGCAAAAGAGCAGCCTCTGTCCAAACATTTAGTGCTCAATAAAACCTGTGTGAGCCAAATCAAGGTGTGCTTAGATTGCTCACAGTGGGTTCATTAAGGCAACAATGTTGCTCTCTGAACACTGGTCGTCTGGCTGTTTTTTTCTAGGAAAAATCTTCTGCTGTGGAGGAAGTGATGCATTTTAGTGTTATGGTTTGTTTGAAATACATAGAAGTGTGTAATTGCTCCGGGCAGCATAAAGCATACAAAGATTAAAGGATAATTCTCTTGAATTGTCACATCAAATTCATAATCCAAACTACTTTCTTTGACATAAAACTAAAAGAGAGCACACCAAATATGTTGGTCTCACTGCAGATAAACTGAGTGAGATCCAAGTGGAAACTTTCTGGGCTAGAAAACAAAGCACAGGAAGTGCCAAAAACTGCAGTTCCCTTAATGGCCACTTGAGGCTGGCTCCAAGAGCGAATCAGTCCCTATAGACCCCCATGTTGAAATGCCCAACTTTACAGCACAAATAAACATGTTTGCAGCCTGGTACAAGAAAACGGTTTTGTGGGGATAAATTTAAAATATTTAATTTCCCCTTTTAAATGTTGTTAAAACTTAAAGTTCATTATCATTAAGGGCATGGCCGCTTAGAGGTGGTTGCTGTCCACTAACAAATTGCCACAGCGGTGACACACATATTAGGTAACGTAACCATGGTGCGACCCCAAATTCAAATAATATAGATGTAGCTCTTGCTATTTTAGTGTTATTCAGTTTATTTAGGTTAATTTTAATGTTTTGGATGCTTAAAGACATCTTGTTTAGTGTTTGGTTGTACTAAAAGACCCTCTAACAAGTTGGATATTCAGATTTTTAGGTAAGTATGTATTGTTTTAATGGTTTTGTCTGTTTTTCGTTAGCGAAAATTGGCATTAGCATTAGCATGATTATATCCATAGGTGTAAATGAACCATCCAAAACTAGCTAATAGCTAGACTTAGGCTTTTTGTCAACCTCTCTCCCAAATATGTCATTTTCGCTGAAAAAAAAAATGATGTTGCAATATGCTGAGTTTGCAATAATATATAATATATAATATAATATATATAATGGACTGTATTGCAATTTATTACATTTTTTAACCACAAATAATGTCCCATAAAAAACATTGTAAACATGTCCTGTAAGATAAACTTTTCAGTCCTTTTATCTCACTTCAGTTTTATTGCAGCAAATTGTATTTAGTGACCTGTAAAAGCAACTGATTTTCTAATTCAAGTAGGTTATCAAAGGCTTTATTTATATTTTTCATATGGATAACTTATATAAAAAAAAAAAAATGATGCATGCCTATTGTGTATCGATACAATGTTGCCATGCAAAAATAACACAATACTATGCTATACCCCCCGCCCCCCCCATCCCATCCTTACCTTCTATGTCCAGTATACTATACAGTCTGTGATGGAACTAAACCATGAGTAAGGTAGTTGGGTAAATGTTTTACAGTTTTGACTCACCTAAATGTTTGTCTAGATTTTGAAAAAATGATCTGCTGACTGCTTGTGTTTCTTGGCCTTTGAAACTTTACAGCAAAGTGATGTCAAGGTCCAGGACCTCAGCCAAAACTACAAAATTAAGACTTAATTACCCTTTAAAGTGCCTCCTACAGACACTGGGACAAGCTAAGAAATCATTATTTGACCGACAGGTGATTTCTAAGAAATGCAGTCAAAAACAAAATGATGGAGACAAAAAGAAAAAAAATATCTGAAGCACTATCTCTTTAAGAGCTACACTGTACACCTTCAGAAGTGTAACCACATGGTGTATGTGTGTGAAGGGGGAAGGGAGCTCCTGGTATCCAGAAATGAGCTGGTGACTGAAAATCACCGGTCCAATTATGAAAGCCCTGTATGCTTTGTACCCACAAACAATAAAAGAGGCCCAGGCATAAAAAGCGGTTTAACTCAAGCGTTTGTCGCAGCCAGACAGGTTGACATTAGCAGACGGAGACGAAGTCCCAGGCAGCTGAAGATTTGAAAAACAAATGACAGCTCGAGCCTCTGTTGCCGTTTGTCATTGCATTTCCTTCCAGCATAACCATCTGTGCCTTTCTTAAAATCCGCACTTCCCTGAAGACTTTTACTATCATTGCTTTCTCATAAGTTTGGCCTTCCCACTCAAGTGCCAGGGCAGACTAACATGACACTTTTTGCCCACGCACTGAAGACAGATCAAATCAAGTTGAGGGTAAGTAAACTCCAATCCTCGACTATCTCACATTCGAGGCCAAAAGTTGCCACCAAAAAAAAAAAAAAAAAAAATCGTTAGCGGTTTCTCTCAAATCCCTGCAGTTCATAAAATATTCACCTGTTACTGTCGGCAAGGTGGCTGGGCACCGGGAGGTTATTTAAGGGCACGGGCAGAGATGCCCCCCGAGGCCCCGTTGGTGTGCAAAGTCACACGGCCTCAATTAATCTCTGTCAGCCCTTGCACAATGTGACCTGTCCCTCCTCATGATGGGGTTTAATGGGAGTAGGTGGCTTTGACTTGGCCGCCATCGTCCACTCAATTTATGGATATCCTATAGGAGCTGCTGTACCCAGCCTGAAGGTGGGACAAAGTATTGATTTAGTGCTCTGACACTACAGGCCTTAAATCAGCCATTCAGACAGTTAGTTTAAATCTCTATTACCCCCCAGCTTTTGTCTCCGTGAAATAATGAGCACTGAAATAATGTTTTATATAATGCAGCATGGAATGTAACTCAGTACATTTACTTAAGTGCTGTACTTAAGTATACATTTGAAGTACTTGTACCTTACTTGAATATTTTCTTTTCACGTGACTTTATATATTTATTCCACTGCATCTCAAATAGTGTACTTTTTACTTGGCTCCATTTATCTGAAAGCTTTAGTAACTTTACAAATTAAGATTTTTTACATATAAAGTGTTTATAAAACATGATGTTTTGTTATAAAGTGCATTACCCAACATTTTACACAAGTACAGCTGCAACAGTTACTTGATTATTTAATTGGTCAATTCAAAGAAAATAAATTGCAGACTACTTTGATGAAGATTAAAGCTTCTTTTTTATCTTTTCTATTTTTTATAATCTGATTTTTTATCTGCTCCTTAAAAAAATATTTTGAGCTTTGGGTTGGTCTTTTTAATTTATTTTTAATCATTTTGAGTCTAGGATGTTTTATTTTCTTTCATTTTTAAATAATTGTGAGTTTGTGTGTGTATGTGTGTGTTTTTAAAGACTGGTCTGTATTGGGTACTTTTACTTTTAATGCTTTTAGAACATTTTCCTAATTATGCTTACTTACTTTTACCTAAGTAACATTTTAAATGCAGTACTTTTACTTGTAAGAGTATTTTCAGTGTGGTATTAGTATTTTTACTTAGTAAAGGATATGAATACTTCTTCCACCACTGCTCAGCATCTCCTTCTTTTCATCTCTCTGCGTCTCAAAGCAGGCGAGTTCACTATCTGAGCGGCATAAGCTCGAGCCGCTGTGCAGCACTAGCTGCCCACCGTCATTAGAGCGGCCCGCTAAGCAGCCAGAAGAACACAAATAAACAAGATCAAGGAATGAGGTCAACGAATTAAGTGAAGCCCCTGTCATGCCTACATTGTCTAATGCTGTCTGAAGACATTCAGCTCAGGGAACGCCTGAACAAAAACAAGCCACCCCACCCCCTCACATATTAATACACACGCGGGCCGCACAGTACACAGTGTCAATAGTGAAGTAATGAATGTTTTTCTTCTGAGACATACTATATCGGTTATCTAATGCAGGCAACACAAGGACCCCTGGGACCCCGCTGGAAATTCTGTGAAGGAGAAACAGGACATTTCACATCATGTAATGATGCATCCCAGTGCTGGGCACAAGACCACGTCCTTTCTTCAAATGGAGATGTAACACGCAGAGGAATTAAATCATGTTTGTCACTTGAAGAAAGCTTTGGACACCATCACATCCCACTAATGGCCTGCCTGTGGAAAAGGCCACGAGGCAGGCAGCATAACGATGGCAAGAAATAAATAAAATAATGCACTGTCTGCATCATTATCTCTGGGTCTCGCTCTCTCCCTGCTGCCTTGCTCGAGGTTGTACCCGCCGTCCGCTGGTTGCACAGTTGGTGCTGTGCCACCCCGCAGACGCCGAGGCCTTATGACCGGGCCGTGGCAGATAACACTTCACCTCGTGTTAGCATCACAGCTAAATTTGAGCAAGAGGTTGAGACGCTCGGCGCAAGGCCACCACCGACGCATCGCCCCAGAATAATGCTCCAGCATGTGGGTCTTTTCATGCTTATGCATGTGTTTGTTTGCGAGTGCTTTGGTGTGTATTGAGGGAAAGAGAAGGAGGGGAGAGGGAGCTAGAGAGGCCGGGACGTGCGGGTTTTATAAAACAGACAGAGGATTCGCAGTGTGTGTGTTTTCTAATCCACTTATGTTTGCACCCTTAGGCTATCACAGAGTGAAGTTCCAGAAGGGAGCATTGCATTAGGCTAACCTGCCAGCTAATGCTTTATTCAGGCGGAGAGCCCCGACACAACAAAATGAATCACTCACTCTCGGTGAGATGAAACACATGAATACATCTGGACCAAATGTGGTGCTCTAAATGGGATTACTCTCTTTGGTAACAATCTAGAAATCCATAGGTTTTTGGAATACAGGAGGGAATGAAGGGAGATGAATTTAGCTGCAGGCTGCCTGGCAGTTTCTTCACCTCCAGCAGGGGTCCGTTATAGCCGAAGGGTAAATTAGCTACCTGTTGACTGCTCCATCTGGCCACCAAAGAGTGAGGAGATCTGTGAAGTTTTGCGGCGTCAAAGCCCCCCACACATGATTCATACTTACTAAGTCCGAGAGGTGATTTATGACACTCCCTGATGCCGGTGACACGGGCCGTGCAGCCCATTCGAAGACGGACGGCATCTTTTCTGTCCTGATTAAAGGGAGAATAATTCATCGCCGACTCGACGAACATGGGTGTCACCTCTGGGAGTAGCCAGATCTCTGCGTTCGGCAGCCGGCCGAGTCTTTGTAGCCTGCAGACATGCTGCTGGACACATCTTTGTTTTGCCTTGAGAGTAATCAGGACTGACACTTAGAGAACCCTTTAAAGATGCTTGAATATGTTGCCGAAGTGTAGGCGGCTAGATCAGCCTGGGTGCTGAGGTCAAAGGTCACCTAACAGTAGACCAAGAGTGGTGTAGCCATTTGAATTATGCAGTTAAATCCTACATTAGTATGGAGATGGTATCTTTCATAGGCAGTCAGATGTCCGAGAACCCGTTGAGTCCGTCTGGAGGTCAGAAGGTCTTCCAAGTTGGCGTCCAGGAAGTAATCCCAGTCGTTTGCCCCAGGTGAACACTATCAGATGCACCTGTCATTGCTGAATGGGAGTGAGACTGGGGACACATAAAGCTAAGAGGAGCTCAGTCTGATGATAGGGATATAAAGCTTTCTCCAACCCTCAGGCTAGATTCTCTCGTCGGGCTGAAGTGGATTTCTGAGGAGAATTAGGGCCTCTTAATCTCTTTTGTCACTGTTCCGCAGAACTCAGCCAGGAGACAATGACTATTTCAAAAAGGAGAGGGACTGATTTTCCACATTAAATTTAATAATGGCACTCCTCTCTTTAATTATTTTGTATCCTAAATAACAGAAAAAATGAGCCCCTGCCAAAGCTGGAAAAGTCTCTTTTAGCAGCAGGTGCGCATAGTGAAGTCTCATAATCCCTGAAGTGTATGCTTAAAAAAAATGTACATTTTAATGTAAGAGGCATTTTTGTCATTGATTCGTTAATAGTATAAGGATGTCAACAGTTTACTAAACCCGTTAATCACTGTTGATTGGGGTTTTTTTAATGGGTTTTTGGTTAGATGCCAGAAATAAGGTCTGTGGTTAACGCAAGCTTCATAGACTTTAAAATTATGCTCTACAAAATTAAGTATGTCAGTAAATACCCCACTTGTAAATCCTGAAGCATGTCTTAAACAAGATGTATTCTGCCTGTGTGGCTAAATGAAACTACAGCGCATCATCATGCCAAACCGTACCGGCCACGGCCTTACGTCATTTTACTGGGAACCAATGACTGGTGACGCTGATGTCATGCGACTGCAGTCTAGTTTGTTTACTGCCTAATGTTAGTTATTTTCTTCTAGCAGATTGTATTTACGCTTCAAGTGGTGCTGATTTGTTAATGTCTAAGAAACATAAATGTTTGCTGACAACAGAGCTTATTTTCTGCAATAACCTAAGATGCAATAGAAAAATCACATTGGCTGTTCTTTGAGGGAATCAGGGTGAGCCAACTTCGTGTTGTCCTACAAATAATCATAATCTCAGCATAACTCTAAAAGTTGATTTTTTTCAACTCTTCAATTTACTGCACTGCAACACCAACGGGGTTGGGTGGGAGCTACAAAGCAGCGTAGCTCATTCGGCAATTACTGCCATTACGGGTGTCCTGACCCACCAGTGTCACTGTGGAAATATAACCCATAAAGACTGGAGGGGGGTCAGTGGAAAGTATTTTTCTGCATGTTCACGCAGCTAGCCGTCTGTCAGACAGCAAAGCCAACAGAAATTAAATAAAAGACAGGACATTTATAACACATTTCATGTGAATGAGTGGCGCCGCTAGCTAGCTTCCAACCAAACATGGTGTTGCGCAGTGCAGAGCGGCTAAGACTATCGTTAGCTAACCAGTGATGACTGTTTCATGGGCAGTGGGTGGTATCTTTTCGCATGTTAACATGGTTTGCTGGCTGTCTATCAGCAAAATCAACAGAAAATAAAATACATGTCAAGATATTTACATCACAGTACAGTACATTTTTAACACCTCTTAATGGATAGTGCTTGGAAATATGATGCCAAAGCTCACTGATTTAATGGAGTGACTGGCTAAAAAAAAGGCACTTTTTCTCAAATATTAACCAGTGAATTAGGCATCAGGCAATCAAAAGCAAAATTATTCAAAGCTGCCATCCCTAATCTATCATTTTTAAAACATGGCCGATGCTTTTGGAATCTTCCTACAGATAGAGCAGTACCCTCCCCGCACCCTGTATGTAAGTGAACATACATACCTTGTCTCACTTTTACTCTCCTACCCCGAATGGCAATTGTACACAAATAAGCTACATTCAGATACATTCAAACAATCTCCTTGTACAGTCTTTTACAGATGCTCCATCACAGCAGTGATTAGCATGTAGTGCTTGGCAGGCATCTTGGAGACAGACCAAGCTGCAGCCCATAGGGAATGAATGGATGCGATCTCCAGTAATCCCGGATCATCCAGGCCCTGATTGAGGTAAGAGCCAGCCACGTCTCTGTGCATCACCCATCCTGTTTAGCTACCCAGACACATTAATGCCAGTCATGCATGGGAAACAATCAGGGCCCACGGACATAATCCTCACCCGAAGCTGTGTAAATAACTCGGCGCGGCTCAGAGGGGGGTTACGACGGCAAAGTCACACACCGAATGTGAGGGATACAGTTTTGGCATTCATGAATCCTCGCGTTCGCCTAACGGAGCTTTGCGGCAAGAAGCCACTGGAAATCACTCAATGTGCATCAGCAAGAAAGCTTTTTTGAAATGATCCAATTATAATGCAAACAGCTGTGTGTGTGTGTGTGTGTGTGTGTGTGTGTGTGTGTGTGTGTGTGTGTGCATGTGCATACTGTATTTATGTGTGCAGGAGTTCATGTTTGGGTGTGTGCATGTTTAAGGGTGTCTACTTTTTCCCACTCTGTCAGCACTCTGGTTTGACAGAGAGCTGTAAGTGAAAGGACAGGGCAATATTACTGGCTGTTTGTTTGGCGCGTTTCCCCCTGTCGCTCTGTCACTCTGGCTCAACATCACAGCGGCTGACTGAGATGCTCTGACGGCTCCTCTGTCACATCGGCAGCACAACGGAAAGGCTGACTGATGGCCAGGACAGGCAAGAGGTGCGGGCTAGTGGGTGGGTAGCGGCAAAGCACAGAGTGTGTGTGTGGTTGTCTTTGTGTGCATTAGAGAGCACAGGGAGGCAGAAATAAATGTGCATCTGTTGGGAGGTGCAGTGAGTGTGAATGTGCATGCGTGTAAGGGATGGAGGAAGAAAAAGGCGCCTTCAGCTGTTCCTGTTTGTTTCTATGGCTTCTAGTTCTGAGACTTCATGCTGCTTGGACCATGCTGAAGCCAGTTTTTCCTTTAGAAAAAAAAAGATCTCTCCAACATGGCCGCGGTTAGAGTGGGGGGTGGTCATCCAGGCCCAACGCCACTGATCAATTAGCAACAACACACTTCTAATGAGCAGCTGATCCTTAGGAAAAGCCAGCGGCAGAGGGCTCTGCATGGGAAACAGCTCAGCAACCAGCCAACTCTGGCTTCATGTGTTATTCATACAGACAGGACACTGGCTCTGCAGGGTTGCCAACTTTTTGTCTGTGAAAGAGAATGTGTAGCGCTTCCAAAACTTACGAAGCTCACTGTATACATTAGGCTTTGCATTAAGCAGGCTTACTTCTACTGACCTGAACGTCAAAAGGTTAAGACATCAGGCAAAGCTGGGAGAAACTGTATATACTGTAGATGGTATAGAAACAACAGCGTCATTGACAAACTGTGGCTGAGATCAAATAAAAATACGAGGTTAAGAGGTAACATGTCACCATGCAAAATACTGTGATAAATACTGCAATAAAATGCTACTTTATCACTGTCGCTTTTTGGCGTGAGAGCAAGGCGTTTTAGCTTTGGTGGCTGAAACTCACTCACTGCATCATCCATCAGTGGGCTGAAAATGCCAGTAGTTCAGGGAGCAAAGGGAGGCCAGGGGTGGGATTGTTTCACAATAGAAGGCGGGACTTATAGTGAGTTCTCAACAATGGCTGAGGAACTCTTGGTATCATTTTAAAGAATAACTAAACCCCACTTTTGACTAGAGTGCCTCCTCCTAGAATGTGAAAAAAGTCTCAAAAATGGGCAGGGCAGGGCAGAGACTGAGGCTAAATAATGCCCAGTCACCCAATCATGCCACCTTGATCCACAGCACCTCTCTGCGACAGGGGGCTGGGTTGAAAGCAGGCTGCGCTACCAGGGACAGCCAGTAGCAAAATTGTAGTATTCAGGTTTCAACCTTTAGAGAGCAGTCACTATGCATATTTATACACAATAAGTAGAATTTTAATGCCTTGCACTCAAATGTTAAGAGTTGGACCAATAACACTATTAAATACACACATATATTGCTTTTCAACTGAAAAAAGTGGTTTAGGGGTTTAGTTACTCTTTTAAAATCTTTCAATCATTTCAGGGTTTCCCTAGATTTTTCATTTTGGGGGCTGAACCAATTATGACCAGCGCTGTTAAAATATTTATACTGTTTATTTTTCACACCACAATCTCGGAGTACAGAGCATACTCTATGAAAAGATGGAGCAGCAAAGCATCAGGCGCATTGAAAATAAAACTTAACTGTTCATTGCTCTCGGTCTAAAAGAAAATCATTAGCAACAGCTGCTCCTCTCATTTATCAATTTGATCTGATCGGCCCTGAAAAGCTGAACAGGTCAATTACCCAACCCACAAGTCACAAACTGCTGAGGAAAAAATGCAGAGCTCCGCCTGAGCTACATTTACAGACCCACAAAAACCTCAGAATTTACAGAGGAGATACAGAATGATTACTTATAGGTTTTCAGTGCACCTTGTACCCTCTGACTAAAATAAGTTTTGGATGAAATAAATGATACATAGAGCTTAGTCCTGACATGTAAGAAATCCATACTTTACTGTGCCTTGTCAGCTGTCAGCACTGTCACATAACATCAAAAAGGCTCTGGGTATAATTGGAGTTTGGTTGTTCTCCACATGTCTTTTCCCCAGGTGCTCCTGTTCCCTCCCACAGTCCACAGTCAGGCAAGTTATACCTACCATTAACTAGAGAACTTTGAAAATACTTTGAAAAGACTTCAGTCTGACACCCCCTCACATCTAAAGATTTTGCAAAGGCTGGGGATCTTGCAAGGTCACTATATGTGAAACTACAACTAGATTCCTTTTGAGATCATTTCCCATCCTGCATCCTGTAGAAAATATTACACCAATCTTCCTTTAAGAAATATACAACATGTGACCAATTCCTTATGTGTAACATAACTTTAGATACTCAAGATATGAACCATATTGATGTCAAATTGACAAGAATTCTGTCAACATACTGAGCCTTTTAAAGATAAACTATAGGTTTGACCATGCGAATGAGAGGCAAACCGATTCCTCACAAGAAAAAGTGCTGGTTGGTGGATCAGATTAATGCCAAATTTAACAGACTCTTGTTCAACCCACAATTCCACTAGTCTGTCCTTTTCTACATGAGAACCAATACTTGTTTACGTTGTTGCACTGCCCTGGAGTCCCCTCCATGTTTACTTTCTACCCGGTTTGCTGCTTCCTGTTTGGTGCTGGAGAGAGCGCAGCTGTTGACAATGTTCACATCATTAACGTTACAAAATAAATTATTTTTCAAAATAAAGCACAAAGCAGCTGTTAACAATGTTAAAGAACAGCTTTTAAAGTTTTAAGTTTTAAGTGTACAGAAATATAAAATGAATAACTACATAACCCTTTTAACAAATTCATATTCACATCATAAATAAAACCTGACCCAACAGCAAAATAACACTGTCCAGTTTTCAACCAAAAAAAGAAAAACAGTCCAGTTTTCATTTTCTGTATAAGAACACCAGCTGTTTCTTGTTAGCAGACTTAGTTTTCACAAAAAAAGATGTTTTTTTACTAGTATTTTATGCTTACACTACAAAAATGTGTACTATACAAAAAAGGGTACTTATAATAGGCAGAATAATGTAAAGATGCAGCAAGGTTATTTAACCTGTTTTAGGAATGTTTTACAAATTATATTTTAGGCTGTAATGTTGCACAAGAATAATGAAAAATCACATTTGATGCTAAAAAAAATGTTGAAACAAGTTAATTTGCATTTAAAACATGACTTGCAAGTTTTTGTTTTTTAGTTTGTATTTTACATCTTAAATTCTGAATGTTACTCTGTGAATCACATTTCACCTACATGTCTGGATCTTTTTTGGGTGGTTGGTTTCTCTGAGAGCTACATGAGGTGTGAATGTCATCTCAGTGGCAGAAACATGCGCTAAATGCAGACAAACAGACACAGACGTGTACACACACACATCCTTAAGTCTCATCTAAGAAGACAGGAGAGACTAAGCCCTGAGGATAATGGGCAGACAGCGCTGTGTGTCTTCTTTCATTTTGGCAGTAAGAGAAGAAACGAGAGTTAAGACACTCCGGAGACACATTCTTCAAGTAGAAAGATCGCTTCTACAAATACACCCGGTCCCCTGTGGAAGAGCACATTCCTCAGAGAAGATGCTCCTCTAAAGATATTCAGTCGAATTTACTAGAACATCAGAGGGGAAAGGGAAGACAGGGAGCGGTAACCACCCTCATAAACCTGTCTTTGTTTTAGAGTATTGACTGGAATAAACCCACACGGTGCCTCAACAGCAACAGGCAGCGTTCAGCGTTTGCAGTGTCTTGGGATCTCTCCGAGCATGGGCAGCCTACTTAGCAATATAACACATTCCCCCAAACCCTTGAGAATGATTATAATTAGAGTCTATTGTATATGATTCATCCAGAAAGTGGGTAATTTATTTGCAAGAGGGATGATATGCCAACTATCGGCCAGCAGCTCCTTTCCCTCCGCCCTCCTTTAATACAAGCGCTGATCATCCGTTTGTTAATGAAGCATCCATGATTGCTGGTGCTTTTTTTTTTGTGTGTGTATTTTTTAGGGGGTAGAAAAGCCGCCGTTAGGGACAAAATACCACCAATTTTCTCATTTTCCACTCGCCACTCAATAAAGCTAAGTCTATGATCTGTCAAAGCAGGGCTGTAATTATCATCCATTTCAACGAGAATGAAATGACACGAAACATCGCGACCATGGCTTATATAGCGTGGCGTTCTACGACAAATGCATTTTTCAACATGTTTGATAATCACTCTTATTCATGGCCTAAGGTCCTTGCAATCAGATTTGCTTGTGTTATTGGCTGAAGCAATCAAGCCCATTCCAGAAGGAGCTGTGGAGTCAGGTGGGAAATGGTGGCCAAAAAAAATAGAGCACAAACTGTGAAGTGGACAAAAAAAGTTCAGGCAACAGTTAAAAAGTTGGATATTGGGATCGTATTTGGAAGCTTTGTAATTTGGAAGCATCGCTGTAACATACGTTGTATCAAGCTGCCAGCATCCCACTTGGCAGCTCGTACTAAATTTACACCAAATCCGATGTGACATGAACATAGCGTAAACCTGACTGATATATTTACAGCCTCCCGCTCACATTATACGCACCAGTCCTGTTTACTGAAGGGTCTGTCAGTGATGACAGTTTACATTTATCCCAATGGACACACTGAGCGACACCAAATGGAAACAGGATATGGATTTTTGAGGTGCATTAAAATATATTTTTTGAATAATTTGCCACTTGCTGTTATGTAATACTGGTATGCCACTGTGCACATATTGATTTAAACATTAGGTTGTTAAGGAATTTAATATTTTAATTTCTACTCAACTGTATTCTCTGCGAGGTGAAAAGGCATCTCATATTGCAGTTATGAGTATAGCAACTGATACTGTTCTTGAGAGAGATAGAGATATTAATATTTGGGAATTTAAAAGTTCTGATAACGATTTAGAGGCATTTTTTTAACACAAGCACTACAATGTTTATACAGACCCCTTTGATATGTTTTCTTAAAGCTGTAGTTGGTATTTTTACATAAATTACTATCATATTTGCTAAAACTGTAACTATATTCAGACAGTAGTGCATGAGACAGAGAGTATGTGAAAAAAAGCATGTCCCTCTGCTTTCTCTCAGACATCTCATGGTATTTGCAAGAATCCACCGTGTGTGAACAAAAAAACAGTGAGAAAGTTTATGATTTAGTTGACATGTTGAAAATGAGCCAAAACTAAGAACCACACACAGGCCAGAGCAAATGCTCTCATTTTACAGCTAAACAGTACACTGAAATATGTTTCTGAAAACATTTGTGGAGAAAAAATCCAGTAGCATTATCTTGATTCATATCTGATGAGCGCTGCCATTTTTGACAGTTTGACTGCAGTTCACGGACAGCGATCGACATGATTGACAGCTACATTAGAGACACCTCAGCTCTGATTGATTGTTTTCAAAGAGCCGTGATAGATTCTAGAAAATGCAATGAAATCAGTGGGACGTGGAGGAGAGATATGATTTCTTTTCATAGATTATCTGTCTTATGTACTACTGTGTGAATGTAGAGCCAGGTTCAGCAAATATGACAGAATAGTTATTTTTAGTTACCAACAGTGACTTCAAGAAAGAACATGCACACCAAACAGGGCATTTCATTGTGTAAAAATCAACTTGTCAGTCCTCTCTAGTGGACAAACTATGTAATAGAAACTGTTTCTAAATTATCGTAAGCCAAGTTTGGCGTCTTTGTATTGCAATTTCTTGTTAATTCATCCAACATATATACCAATACCCCTATATATGGATCTGCATTAAGCTAATGTCGCCTAATTACCGAGAGGGTCGGCGGAGTGGTGACTCCTCTGTGGAGAAACTTAACTTAGAACTTTACAGGACTGCAGTTTGATGAAAGGATGCGGTCTAACCGCAACTATAGTGGAGTGCAGCAGGAAAAACTCCTAAAAATGAGAAATTAGTAGGCATTTTAGCACTTTAAGTTACCTCATCTCAAAGTCAATGGGCTTTTTTGAGTGTTCTTTCGGTCAGATGCCGGAAATAAGGTCAGCGGTGCCATAAAATACATTATTAAATCTCCCACTTGTGAATTCTGAAGGTTCATGTGTCTTAAAAAGGCGGATACTAACATTGGCATCAAGCCGAACGCTGCTTTAAAGCCTCATCATGTTGGCGAGGTTGAAGTCAAACGACTGTGGTGGACTTCATTTGTAGCCTAACGTTAGCTTTTTACTTCTAGTTATTGCGCTTATGCTTAAAAAATCCTATAAGTGGAGTTTGTGAAGATTATCTTGCTGAACTAAACATTCAAGAATCATAAGTTTTTGTTTGCCACAGAGCTTATTTTCTGAAATAATCCAAAATCCAATGGAAAAATCCCATAGGCTTTTTGTTAAGGGAACCAGGGCAACACTAACTGCTGGGTCGGCCTTAAAGATGGTCATCCTTTCCCCGCTCTATAGCAACAATATTAACAATGTATAACTGAACAGTAAGTTTAAAAAATTGCATTATAGGACAGATTAAGAGCATCCCCTGAATAACAACTCTTTGCAATATGCATTATGTCCAGCATACTACAGGCAGCAATACTACTACAGCAATACTACTTTTAATCGAATCGAAGACCTGTATCAGCAGACAAATACATCAGCCTAAGAGTCACAACATGTCCCTCTATTCTATACGGAGCCTGGAGGTGAGAGATCAGGTCCACAGATCATCAATCAGACCGGAGCTGTGATTCTACCTCACATTCACTCCAAGGTCACACCGTACAGTGCTGGAAAACTCGCCAGTGCAGGACACAGTCCTTGAGTTTGTCCATTCATCATCGGTAACCCTAGAGCAGGCCGGCAGACAGGCCCATTCAGCCGTGCCGCCATGAAACGGCCCCGCAGCCACATCCGGTCTACGACGGACTTTCAGTAGTCTAAAGAGGGCCACACTTTAGGGAGGATGCTCCAGAAAACTCGCTGAGCTCATCCCCAAGTTGTGAGAGCAATCTTTAAGTGAACTCTTATATATATAGGCAGACAAAGTTAGAGCATACACACCCACTCCTTCCTGTCTCCCCGCACCTGGTTTACAAAAATGAAGTGTCTCCCTTGGGTGTTTCGGTGCTGAAAGAAGGCCAGGACGGCACAGGGCCAAAAGAATAAATAGATTATGCGCTGTTTCTCTCTCTATATGTAACTTGGATATTTTCCACACGGGGAATTATGTAGTCCCACTTTTAAAGTAACTGTGGACCGGTCTGACTTCGCATTAAACGTAGCACTGCAATAAAGGAGACAAATCAGACGGGATTCCTGCGCTATCTTGACAAACGAGCGGTTCTTACCAGGACGTAATGGTCTCTAAAATGAGCCTTGTGCTGTAGCGCACATTAATGAGAAGCCTCCCTTTAGTCTCTCTGTGTGTGCTTGTGCTGATACACATAGGCCCACAGATGGAGCTCCACCACAGGGACCATGCAGCTGCAGACAGTGTCTCTGCTGTGCTCAAACAGTGGACAACAGGCCCCTCTATCCTTCACACAGTCACTAAGTAGCCCTCTCATCTTCCTCTCCTAATCTCCATCTCCTCTTCCTTCCAGCTGAAGATATTGTAACAGAAGCTTTACAAACTTTATTTCTTCTTCCATCTTCTACTTTTCCCATCACTGCTATGCTTTGGTCCTTCTGCTCCTCTTTCGGCAGCAATCTCTCCCCGTCCATTCCCTTCCCTGCCCGTCTCCTGTAGACTCTGATAATGAGAGTATACGGTTTTGCTTCCCTGCTCTCATTTTCTCTGCGAGTAGCATGCTGCTTTGCCGTTGCGATAGGGGTTTAAATTCTGCCGGCACCGCTGCAGCTACCCACTGGGCCGGAATAAATCCAGCAGCCTCCAGTCTCGCCTCTGAATGGACCCACGCCCCTGAAAGCAAACCCAGAACAACCCCCCCGCTTCTGTATCAATCCAGCAGCAATGAACCCAAAAGGCCTTCCTCTGGGAGGTTTAGCTTCCCTCCCTCCCTTTGCCTGTGCTGCCTTCACAAAGGATGATTTCAGCTGCCTAATCAACTAGAAAAAAAACTTGTACCCTCCTCCCAGTTCTTGCTACAACTACATCCCCCTCCTCCTCCTCCGCCGCCACCACCACGCAAATTTCACATGCCACTGACTTTGTTTTTCATAACATGAAGGGAGAGGGGCGATTGCTCGAAACAACATTTTCTCTCAAGCATATTCCAAATGTCAACATCATTAAGACCGACTGTCAAATTTGGTGACATTGAAAAGGGGCCCCTACCTACCCAATCATTATAACCTCATGGAAAGTCTTTATAAAAAAATATCTGAGAAAAAAAGGTTGCTTTTTCTGTCAAAGCTCTACGGGCTTACATCCCCGCCTGCATCTGCAGCGGCTCAAGCACCTGTGGTAATGATCTCAGTGACAGAGGCAGGCAATTACTGGACATTTTTATTCATGCCCCCAGCTAGGTCAAAACTCACATGCCCGCATATACACCCAGTCCTTTTTCTTTCCTGCCCCCACCCCCACCCCGCACAGCAGACACCTAGTCAGAGTTTGAGTAAAGCAAACAGCCCTGATGCCCTCTGGCAAACCCACCGCTAAAATCCCCAGAAGTCCCCTGGTCTTGTCTTGCACCAGCAAAAGTTAGAAGTCAGTCCTGAGTCAGGTGTCCAGAGGTCCTGCCAGGCCTTCATATCCAAGGTTCAAGCTGCAGCAGCACATACTGTTAATGTTTAAGTTACTGTCTTCACACTAAGGTTATACAGAAACATGCAGGGATGTGAAAAAAGTAATGACCAACTTGGAAATGTAAAAAAAAAATAAAAAAAATAAATAAATAAAAAAAATTAGCTAAAGGTGACAAGAAAATGACCTGAAAATGTATTTTTACAATGGATGGAGGATTAATAAAAAAAAAAAAAGAATTAGAAAAATATGTATTAAAAATTTCAAAATTTTTAGATAGATTTCTTTTTAGATATTATAACCATATTTATGCTACAGAACAAAAATGTATACATATAGATTTTAATTTTCATAACTTTTTCGTGACAATTTCTTGTTTGTTTTTATTTTACACTATTTTTAATTATCAGATCATTTTCATGTTTTTGAAAGAAATCAAACCAATTTTTTGCCTGTATGACGGGTGCAACTACCAATTTCATTTTTCTTTCCTCAGTTCATCTTTTGTTCTTTTTAATGTCAGAAAATAGTGGAAAAACACAGATCAAAAGTTTCCAGAGTCTGATATGTTTTTTTGTTGTATCGGTCAGGGGGTCCAAAACTCAAAGACATTCAGTTTACTCACAATTTAAAAGCTGAAATAAGTCGTTGAAAAGTTACATAAACTGATCATCATAATTATGATTTACCTCTAAATAAAATGACTTAACGTTCCAATCATATTCTGTGGACAGTTTTTGTTATGGGCGTCAAATGACATGTAGCAGCAGGTGTTTGTTGCATTGAATGCTGTAAGTTACACAGCAGGGGTATTATCAAACACTGGCATTTAGACCATTTGCAATAACAGTAGCAGCAGCAGTACAAGTAACAGAACAATAATGATGTCATATCAATATGTCTCATGAGCGATGTCACTGCACAACTTTATGTAAATTATGCAATGTTACATTAAAACAGCTTTGACATTTGGTTTGACATGGGACAAAAACTGTGATCTCCTTGGTGAAAGTCCCATTTTGTTTGACTCATCAAGCTACCATCCCTACCGTCCTACGCAGACTTTCTCGTATTTTATACTATGTCAGTTGCTTTCAGCGCCAAGTGTTGCCAATGAGTTAACACTAGGCTTAGGTGAAAACCTATAACAAGCAAAGGGGCTTGACAAAGTGTGTTTGACAACCTGGGAATCAGAACGGGCTGTAGTTTTAGTAGCAAGCAGCAGTGAATGTATAAGCTGTAGCAATAGTAGCAGCACACAAAGGAGCCTTTGTAGTGGACATATTAGTAGTAGTAGCAGTTGTAGTTGTAAAGGCAATGGTTGTAGCACTGACTTGAGTAGCAGTAGTAGCAGCAACAGCATTAGTACTTTGTGGCATGTGCAGCATTATAAATAAAAGTATAGTGTAGTACTACTATAGTAGCAGTACTAGCAGTAGCAGCAGCAGCATTAGTACTTATCAGGACTATTAGTAGAATTTTCATTTTGTACATTAGTAGAAGTAGTAGGAGTCACAGTGATGATGATGGCTTAGTAATGGTGTCTGTACAATAAAAACCTTTCAGCAACACAATTAGAGTGCCGCAGGGATTGCGATTTTCTGTAGGCCAACCCGGAAGCTAATGTCACCCTGGTTGTTGGTCAAAAAGCCTTCAGGATTTTTGTCATTGGATTTTGAATTATAGCATAAAATAAGCTCAGTGGTAAACAACTGTTTATGAAAGTTACGAATTTTGTTCAGCAAGATAATCTTAATAAATGAACACCACTTTAAGGGTTTTTGAGGCCTAAATGCAATCACAAGATGTAAAAATCTATTTGAGGGCTACAACGAACTACATTACGGTTATGTCGCCACTGCAACAAGGCTGTAAAACTGTGTTCGCTGCAGTTCGGCTTAATGACATTCTGTAGTCTCATTTAGCCGCTGCCTTTTTTTAAGACACAATAAAGCTTAAAAGTTTGCGGCTGGGGTATTTACTGATGTATTTTATGTCGTAGAACATGAAATCTGTTAAGCTAGTGTTAACCACTGACAGTATTTCAGGCTTCAAACCAAAACCCATTTATAAAAATCCATGACTTACAGACAAAGGAACCAGAGGTGGTGAAATACAGAAGGATTTCCGGGTTTTAGGACTCATTACTGGGGTTCTTTATGTGAGAAAAATGACACTTCACTTGGCAGCCCTTACCTAAGTATGCATGTCTTTGACAGTTTGCGTGTCAGTGTGCACTTTCTCCTGTAAGGTAAGTTTTGCTGTGGGGCATTCTTTCATCTGTGCTGCAGTAAGCAGTCCAGTAGGTAAGCAATTCAAGCACGCCTCCAGCCCAATTAAGTACAAACAAATCAGCTTAATTAGGCAGGAGACCATTTAGCGTAGTATTTACAGTAAACCACCCCAAAACATGTTGGCCATCCCTCGATATAACATACTTGTTAGCCTTCACTCACATGGTGGCTTATGTTTTCAATACCCCCAACTCTACCCCCACCCACACTCTGCCTACTAACCGGCCACACTAAACCTTCTATTAGTGATTCTACTAATGCTCTCACTTCTGTTCCTCTACAGATTCACCCTGCCGTGTACTGTAATCCCCCTCCAGCAGATTCTTAATTAAACATGGACAACACATGGGGTCAAAGACTTTGCCCTGACGGCAAGGACGCACAGGCAAAAGGAGGCACATACTTGTGTCGGATTGTGCCACCAAGCTCGTTACTCAATCTCTTTCTTTCACTGAAAACAAAATAAAAAAAGAGCTGTCACTTTTGACAGGATTCCTAATCTGCGCCCCCTATTAATTGCACCACCCTCCTTAAATGCACTCGTGCGTACACCAAGTGCAGTCAGGGCGCACACACATTCACACATAAACACTGCTTAAGTCAACTGGTACTGTCCTTGGCTGCAGCCTCTAAAATAAAAGACATGACTGACTCTATTACCATGAAGAAAGGACAACAGTAAAACACTCTGTGGAAAGTGAGGAACTCTCCCTCACTCATTCTCTCTCTCTATGATTGGCAGGTTTAATTAACAGCAGGTCTTCCGGCCTGGCAGAAAGTGGGTGACAGAGTTGGCGAGTAGTAGGGGGATGAGAGTGGAGGCAGGGGGTGAATGCGGAGATTTGAAAACAATGCATAGCCTACTTTTGTGTGCATATAATTAGAGATGTCTGGGACTACAGAAGCGTGTAGGCGTGGCTGCACAGATTCAGGCAGAAGCAATTTATGTGCAAACCGTCCCTTAGGAGTGACAATGACAAACATGTCACGCATTGTTCTACATATGCATTCCTCTCCTGTGCTAACCACATCAGAGCCACTGTAACCCCTCCCCGCACTTCACAGGCTACTGACAAGTTTAACTTAGTTGTTAAGTACACCACATACAATATGCATGGAAGCAGGAAGAATCAGGATGTCAGGGAGCAAATTTGCATAACTAAAGTTAAAAAATGACCTTCCTCTGGCAGCTGAGTCAGGAATTTGTGCTAACCTCTTCCTAAAGGCTGAAGTATAGCCTTTTCCTGCCACGTCCCCGAGGTTTGATACTTGGTCTCTTTATATTTATATGTTCCCTTAAGGCCACATTCTCTATAAGTACAATATTTCTTTTTGCAGTTATGCTGACAACACCTTGCTTTACCTACCCTTTCAGCCCCGTAACCACAATAAATTAACACATCTGAATAACTGCCTCCAGGACATGAAACTCTGGATGGCTTAGAACTTTTTCCAACTCAATGATAACTCTACACCAAAATCAGTCGAGTGAAGCGAGTTGAGTTGCATTGTGGGTAATGGAGGCACAAGGTTTTGACAATAAAGATGAATGTTTGGAAAACAAAAGGTGGTGTCTCTCAGGTTCTAATAGGGGCTGAAACGATTCCTTGAGTGAGAAATTCGAGTTACTCAGTTACTGAAAATTATTGATGTAAATTCATCACATCATCAAGTGCAGAAGAGAGAGAAAATAGTGAGGGATGAGGAAAAAAGACAAGCCAGCGAAAACAACAGAAGGTGTCCAAAGTTGGGGATCACACAGCTCTGTGTTGTCGCAACCTGGGCTGTAACATTTAAGGCAAGTAACTAATGTTTAGCCTATCTCTGGGCTGCCAGCACCCAAAGCTCCCCACTCATCCACCAGCAAAAGTCTGCCGGATGATGCAAAACCTGGGGACCCCCTTGGTGGATGCGTGGGGAGTCCTGTGCAGCACAGAGGGAAGCCGAACACCTTTTATTCGCACAAATAGATCACACTGTGGTGACCGAGAGTTGGTTAAAAATCGGAAGGGTTTTCCTCTTAAGGTCTATATCATTACGGAGGCTAGTTATGCTTTCGCAAATTGGCTGCAGCAACAACGCCAAGACAAGTGGTATTGTTTTTACCACATGACCCTATATGTATGTGTCATCATTGCAAAATGTGCTCCTGGTGACACCAATTGTAGTGGGAGCTATAATTACAGTATTTGTTTTGAGTATTTTGCCAGGTGTCTGTTAGGGATAGGCATGAGTACCCATTTGGTCAGTATTCAGTCAAAGTATAGAGTACTCACCGCCGCACCTCCCACATGTGAACATGCCCTTCAATTTTTTTTATTAGTAAAAATGTGTACTTTCATATTTTAATGGTGAGATCTGTACAGTGTATTGTTTCACTCAGTATCTCCTTGCCCTACTTTCTCTCTCTGTCCTCTCTCTTTTTATCAATATTACTGCTACTCGTGACTGTCTGTCTGTCTGTCTGTGGACAGATTTTGTAAAAAGCTATAATGTCACAACCATGCAAACTTTACTTTCAATAGCTGCAGCCCTAGATCTGATGCATCGATTTTGATCCTTTTTTTCACTGTCCATTGTGAGTCTGGCAATGTTACAGGTGTGCAATGTCAAAACAGTGGAGCACTCATACAGTTGAAACACAGCAAGTTGCATCATTTGACACACACCAAGTACTCCATACAAACACGAGAAACAGCCGAGAGATGGTGGCCTGGATGTGTCACATTTTCAAACACTTCTGACCGCACAGTGCTAAGCATGGCACTGACAAGCCTTAAACTGTTGCTGGTTTTCACATTTATTTCTATTTGTTGTTGTTTTTTCTACAGGTGGTGCTTCAAACTGTGATTTTTATTTTCCTTATCCCATCATTTGTGTCCTTTCTTCTCCTTTTCTCCCAAGCACTTCAGATCGACTGTGTTGCATTCAAAGTGGTGTATAAATACAGTTGAGTTGAGCTCAGTTGAGAGCTATTCTTTCGCCTCTTCACTTTGTTTCCTAAAACGACTGATACATCAGTTTGTGAATATTCCCCTTTTATTAAACACATGATAGGGCTGTCAACATTGTCCATAGCAGCCTTGGGAGTGATGGCCTGGAAAACTTGAATGAAACAGTCTGCCTGTGGTTTCATCTGGCTGTGAATGAAGAGCTTTAATGGGTCTAAATGCTTTTTTAGAGGCTTTTTTACCCAGATGAGAATTAGATTTTGGCATAAAGCTTAATACTCAATATTGTGGGAATAGCTTTGGCATAATAATGATCAGTGCATTCCTGGCAGAATATCTTCCCTCAAAAATCCACACTGGCTAAAACCCTTTGGAGTAAAAAATCAAACCTAGAAATTAATCAAATAGCATTCATGTAATTGTTTTGACATGATTTTAGCCTGAATGTAAAACAAAACCATAACCACATATATTCTAAAATACTGGTGCCATCCTAGTCCATGTCCTATTTCTGTGTTCCCCATAGAATATGTGTGTATGACTGGCAGTAGCTGACAGCGGTATGTGTCCCTTTCTATCATTCTTTGTCCGCTCGCTAAATTCAGAGATTTTAGTGGGTTTTATGAACCCAGTGCTGTCGGAGCCCACTATGACTTCTTTCTTCCGCAGCAGCAGTTTTTTTTCTTCAACATACGTGCATCCCTTTATATAATTCTGTGTCCCCTCTACAAATTTAATTTTGTTTTTGCCAACTCTTATTCAGGGCACAGATGGAGCTCTCCTTTTTTCAGCAACATTTTTTAAACTTTTAAATACACTTGTGTCCCTTTGTATCATTCTGTGTCCCCTCTCTAAATTCAGGGATTTTTTCGGGTCTGTGAAAGTAGCGCAGGCAGAGCTCTCTATGACTTATTTTTTTCTAAGCAGCTGTTTGTTACTCTTGGGGTGGATAATTGATCCATTCATCGCTTTACAGCTGATCAAATCAGATCAATAGATGAGAGAGGCCGCTTCTGTGAGTGAGCACAAACTTTTAGACCCAGCAGAATCAATGCTAGAAATTTAATTTTTACTGCACCTGGCATTCTGCTGCTCCATCTTTACCCAGAGTAGGCTCTAGAGAGAGTGCGATGCAATGAATAACCAAACAGTACGTATATTTCAACAACTCTCCTAATGAGCGGTGCCAAGTGCCAAAAATTGAAAATCTACTTATGGCGGCATGTGTTTTAATTGTGGCAGGCCGCCACTAATAAATGAATGTGTGGGCAACCCTGTATTTTCCACACTCCAGAGCCAGTGCTCCTCCCATTGCAGTTAATTGTGGTTTATTTTTATAATATATTAACACCAGCAAGGAGGAGCTTCTACATTTAACACAGGATGGAAAACAATCCACTAGTGTAGCCTTTTGAAGGCAGGATTTCTGCTGCTCTCATCACTTTTCTAGGTCACTATACAGGAGGCTGTATTCAAACCAACTCACAAACAACATATGTCAACTGCTGCCTTATGCAAGGGCAAACAAAGTAGATCTGTTTTTAATGTCTGCCCAGGTCATCCCTGCATCATCCCTCCAGTGTCTGGGCCAGCCTCATCATCCTTCCATGCCCTGCTATTATTGTGTATGGGCAGGCTGACCCCGGCTACTGAGCCATCTGCTCAGACGCTATTGATGCTGAGATTAGGGGTGTAGGCCAGGAGGGCACAGGGACACACATGTTTGGTGGCCGATCTGGAGACGCCTCCCACGAGTCACTTTCACCTCGGGCAGGCCTGCTAGATCAGACGGCAGAGGCAAGATGAAAGGTGAAGCTTGGAGTTGCGGCACAGACAGAAAGCCGACCACCAGCTGATATCCATGCTGTTTCCCAACAGCCTCCGCTGATGTAATCAATAATCCCCCCTACCCCCCTCCTGTCCTACACACACTTTTCTCCCAGTTCCTTCACTCTCTGCCTATTTTTCGTCGCCTCCACCTGAGATGCTGTGACTACACCTGGGGGTCTTGCTGATTGAATCAATGATTCAAGGCCTCCTGTAATGGCGAGCTTATAAAAACCACAGCATCGCGCTCTGGGCACCAGCGGCAATACATCTCATAAAACAGAATGAGGATTTTAGAGGTATATGCCTCCATCCTTGGCTAGGCTAACGCGCCCCTCTGTGAATGCAAAGACAGTCTGCTCATTCCCATGCAGGGCATGATCCGCAGCTCCTTGCTCATGAATGTAATCCTTTGCGTTTATCTGTCTGAGTTCAGAGGCCACAGGGGCTGCAACCCCCGTACACGCTACTAATGCAGGCGCCGATTGGAAGAGAAACACAGCAGATGCTGGCCCAGGTGCTACTGCATCTTAGAAGTGCCAAGATACCGCCATCATCTGAGTCATTGCCAAGGTAACCCCTCTACGTAGGAGTCAAGATGGGCGGCAGAAAGAAGAAAGAGACGGAACTAACAAAAATTTGCAAGCCAACTTAAAGAGGCAGGGGAGGGACAGATGGGGTAAGAGTCAAGAGGGCCCAGATGAGGATGCAAGATGTGAACAGTGCCAGGGTTTAAGGTTTGATTCCCAACAGGAACGCCTACGCTGGAAGGATTTATTAATTTCACTTTCAAACCTATTAACCCAGGAAAAGCTGGCTTCTTTCACACATCCTGCTGCAAGCTGACACAGTTATTTCCAATCACAGTGGGAACTGCTTGGTATAAAAATGTAAGTATTCTTCAGCCAAAATGCTTATACAGATTGTGAAACCCCCCGACTCCTACACTTTCTGCCATCATATTACCAAACATTTAAAGTATTTGAAGTAGGGGTGGGCAATATATTCATTATAATGGATGTATTGTGTTTTTTTTCGCGTGGGATGTCTAGAATGACTCTATTGCGGACATTGAGTATAAATTGTCACGTCATTCTTTTAAGCCACTAGCACCCTCACTTCGGCGTTTCGGTTCCTTTGCTTTCCCATGGCTCTCCTACAAATACAAGAAGGAAATAAAAGACTCACACAGCATGTGTTTCAGCAACTCTTTAGTCGCATTTCGCAACCATGAAGCACCAATACGCCTGGCAAATTCTATTAATATATGGACTGGAGAGCTGTTAGTTTCCCATTCACGAAATATTCACAGTTAAACTTACTGCTAACATCGAACTTTTGACTGGAAGCTTCAAGTTCAGCAAAAACATCAACATTTCTGTCTCAAGACACAAAATAAGCAGGCGGTTCCGCTTTGATTTATTTCATTTTAACAGTATTTAATTTAATTTTATTGTGAAAGCACCTTATGTCACTTTATCTTGACAGTACTTTATTTACCTCTACGAAATAGCAGTAGCTACATTATTTAACGTTGGTATAACTGTAATTAATTTTATTGTTAGAATACTTAACTCGTGACTTTATTCAACTTTATTTTAACAGTACTTTGTTTGACTTTGTTATATAATAGTTGCACTTCAACTTTATTGTAACTGTAGTTTATTTAGCAGTTAAGTATTTTAGCCTAAAGTAGTTTAGAGGAGATTTAAAAAATATCGAGATCTCAATATTGGCTAAAAATATTGCACTATTATTCAATATTAAATTATACATCGCCCCACGCCTGACTCCAAGAGCAGCAGCTGAACAGATGGGTTACACAAAATTGAAATTTGGGACCCATATGCTAGCTTTAGTTTTTTACAGGTTCTCCAGCCTCCCCCCCAAAGACATGCAGATTTGGTTAATTGGTAACTTTAAAATTGCTCTAGAAGTACAAGCCCTGTGATATTCTGTTGACCTGACTGGATGTACCCCGCCTCTCGCCCTCTCCAGCCCCCCCACGGCCCCCAAGAGGATGAGTGGTTACAGAAAATGGATGGATGGATAGAGTAATGGAACTAGATCAGCACTCAGAGCCGTCAACAGATACCCTAGGGTGAGGTATCAATCAATATGAGGAGAAAAGATGTTAGATCAATTTAACTCTATCCCCATTTAAATAGGTCTTGCCTTCTGCCCCTCTCTATAATGGTTTTTGAGGAGGAGAGCTGTTCTGAGCAGCTATGAACACACGTCGACACGCGTCATACCAGCCGCAGCTGCACAGGAAAGGTTGAGAGATCTGATCTGAGAAGCACCTCTGGAGTAGTTGCAGATGGAGGGGAGAATATTACTCATCACCTCTCTCTTTCCTGAGTCTTGCTCTATGGAGCTCTGACACTTGATATATAGCATTGCAAAGTAAGAGGCTCCGGAAAAGGGCAAGATAGAGCCACAAAAAACTGGCGTTAATCCAAATTTATTTACGCAAGGAGGAAGTAAAGAAGCCGTTGATGAAGATGTCCCACAGTGATAGCAGACACACAGGTGTTGCTGCTCATGCTGCATAACCTCCCCTGCTGTGCACAGGAGGGTCACTGCTAACCTTGACAGGGGTGAGCAGGCGATGCCGCAGTGCCCTTGTTCACTCCGTTGAGGGACATGTCATATAATTTATTTAATTATTTGACTTTTTTTTTTTCTCTCCACAAGTTTCCCTTCAACTTTTAATATCTCTCGTGTGCCACAGGGACACTCGGAGGCCCACAGGTTTGATAACTTTAAACGCCTACTTTTTAAAGTGTAATATCTACAGCTACCCTGGGACCTCCACACCCCGGGTCTCGCTCCATATCACTGACTTTCTCTCTTTTTGTATTTTACAAAAATGAAGCGCAAGATATAAGATGAGGTTTGTAGTTTGGCAGTTAATCTAACTTGAGTTTATCAGCACCGTGGTCTTCTACATTAATGACACGGGGGACTAAACATGTGAGTCTGGGAGGGAAAACTCTGCGAGATAAGGAGCTGGGGAGGAGGTAGCAGAGCTGAAAAGGAATAGCTTTTGGCATCACGCAGTTATTTTTTTTCCCCCAGAAGCTGCAGAGAGGAAAGGAAGCGGGAGAAATGCTATTCCCCGCAGTTTGGCCCTAGATGTCATCTCAATCTAAAGCGACACTTGCTGACAGCACCGCCACAAAATCATCCTGTGGCTGAACTTTGACCCCGTCTGCTGAATCTGCTGCTCGGTCATCTCGCGCTGCAGCGACAGTTTCCTCTCCGCTGCCAGCGTCACGACTCACATCAACCTGTCATCGGTCGTGACAGGTCCGACCGCAGGTTTCATGGCCGAGGAGCGGCTCGGACAATTGGTTCAGCAGCAGAGTGTAAACACACCGTGGGCTAGGCGGCGCGAGCGATAGAGAAATATTCATAAAGAATATTCACGGCCAGCTGTCAGCGGCGGTGACAAATCTGGGAGGTAATGGCGGCAGCGACCAAATCTGACGGAGAGCAGGACTGCACTAAACGGACAGGCAGCCATCACTGCGGAACAGTCATGCACCTGCATATCTGAAATCTGTGTCCAACTCGTCCCTAATGCAAGCGCACAGGATTCCACATCATCAATCTCACCTGCCAATTCCCAACAACTTGGCCATGTCTGTGTGCTGAGAGCAACGATTTCAATACCACAGGGTAAATTATCCTTGAAAGGAAAAAATCCTCCTTCAAACACTCCACACTGTTATCTATCATCAATCTGTGACGTTGAGTGCATTCCAGGGGCTTAAATTTTGATGAAGTGCTCCAATTTGCTTTTCTGGTGTACCCACTCTCCCTCAACCTGCTTTGTCTACTTCCTCTAAGTAGGACTAGGAGGGTATCATTTGAACATTCTGATAACAGTGCTGATACCATACCTAACTTTCAATTTTGACACATTTGGATACTTCACACTGATAAATATAAACATGTTTAAAGAAAAGGCTTAAATTTTGATATGCTGTATACCCATGCAACCATACAAGAACTCCAATGTAGGGCTCAAACATCCTCAGTCTCAGAGTGTATTCCTAGAAGTAGGGATGCACAATATTACATTTTTTGCCGACATACGATATGCTGATACAAAAACAACCCATTTGGTCAACAACCCATACCAATATCAATACATCTACTTTTCTTCCCCACCTAATTTTCAAGTCTCCTCTGTAGTGGAATTAATATCATGTTATGCACACTCTTAGTGTGATAGCCCACCAGCAGATGGAGACATAAAGTGCAATGATTTCGTATGTAATATTCATTCACTACGACTCAATACCTGCTTTGGCTATGACTGTTTGTGTAAATCAGAAATCATCACTGACTCCAATATGTCATTTTAAAGCCAATATCTGCTGATACTAATGACGTGCGGATATTAACATGCATCACTACCTAGAAGGGACATTATAGACCTGAGCTGTGTCCAAATTCAAAACTACACACAAACAGAATATATACTATATAAATACAGACATTCAATTTTTTCTTTCTATTTTTTCCTTCCATAGAGTGTGACAGTTTGAATGGGGCTCAAGAGAAAAATCATAAACAAGCCAAGTTAGCCCTCCAAGTGACTGCGCGTTAGCTATGCTAATGACTGATCAGAGATGACCAATTTTTGCCAACGCCAGAAATCAAACAAAATCAAGAGACTGTATCATCTTAAGTTTCTGTGAGCTCGTTCCAAGCAGGAGGCAGAAGACAACATTATCTTGAAGCCTGACCAGAAAAAAAAAGCCTTGCTTCCAGCGGGCAACTAAATCTGGGAGACTAAAACATCCAGTAGTACACTGACTGACAAAAAAACAACAACAATATAACTGCTGATTTTAATCAACTCATTCTTCAACTCCAAAAATGTAGCAGGATCAAGGTCACGTGTAATTTCGTTTTTTAAACTTTGTTTAAAACATCTACCTTCTACCTTCTGCCTCTAACAACAACAAACAAAACGCTCGACTTGAAGAATCTCAGTCTAATTACGAGTTTCCGACCAATGATTCGTATCTTCGACTTTCAGGGGAGTGTCATGCAACAGTATACAATTTTTGCAGTTAACACAAAACGATCTAGAGCACGATCAGATTTCTTGAACCAGAAATGATGCTAAAAAATGAAAACAAGTGTGTCTTGTTCATGTTAAGTGTAAAAGCTCTGATATTACAGACCATATCCTCGTGCGGTAAAATGTTCATTTCTTGTTGAGAAAAACTTAATTTAAAACCATAAGTTATGTTATAGATTCATTTGCATATCTAAATGACTTATGATAATTTATATTACACCTTTTTTCTGTATGTTTATAATTTCTACAGTTTTTAGGTTGAAATGACAAGAGTTTGCACATTGCTATTATTCCAACATTGCATTTGGCGATGAAACTAACAATTATTTTCATTGTCTATAAATTTATCAATTATTTTCTTGATTAGTCACCAAGGCCTACCTGTTTAGTCTATAAAAACGTCAGAAAATGGTGAAGAATGTGTTTTCCAAAGCTCAAGATGACATCCACAAATGTCTTATTTCGTTAAAAACCCAAAGATACTCAGTTTACTGTCACAGATGAGTAAAGAAACCAGAAAATATTCACATTTAAAAACCTTTTCACAAAAAAATTACTCACACTGATTAATCACTGATCAAATTAGTTTGCAACTAATTTAGATAGTTAACAGCTGAATGATTAATAGTTGCAGCTCTAAGGGGCTAAAATGCTCTAAATTGTATGTGAATGAAACTTAATTAATTCCTAAAGACTGATTTGTTTTCTAAAATTCTTTGCCCTTGGCTCACAACAGTCTGTAATTTGTTTTAATGTTTTGTAGCTTTGAGATGCATGTTTGTATTCTTCCTGCAGTCCACTGTGGGACAATAGAGCCCATCAAAGGCATAAAGTCGAGCAGATTTAATATGCATACTGAATTTTGATTATGCCTAATTTTGTCACTTTTATAAATGCTTTACTATAAATGCTTTACCTGCTCAAAAACCTGCTGAGAAATGTTCTCACTTGAGGAAATATACACCACAGCAACAAAAAGGCAAAGGAATGCCAGGGCAATTATCACTGACTGTGCTAAAGTGTTTTAAGGTGAATTTGCTCGAGGTTCATCCCGTCGGATTTGACGAGATAAGTGTTACTGCCTGACTTGATGATATTTCCTTTCTTGAGGACGGATGAGGACACTTTGCTGAAATGAAATGTAGTCAAGATTTCAGAGACAGATATTGTTGTCGGCGCAATTACTTCAATCGAGTAAGATTCCTATGCTCTCAAAGCATCACCCTCACACACCCCGTGCTCTGTGGACCGTTTGAGACATGATCTGTGGCAGACTGTGAGCTCTTATACTGAAGGTGAGAGGGGCTGAAGGAGTGCAAAGAGGCATCTCAGGCTCTTGCAGCTGAAATTTGCTAAAAAGCAAACTGATGTCATCTGTAGTGGGAAAGTCGGGATGCTTTAAATTCCATGTCTTTCATTGCTCTTGCAGCAGGTCAGTCCTCGGAGCCTCTATAATCATAAATTAGTGGCACTCCACATAGCTCGAACAGACGGCAAATTCCAAGATTCAAATCCCGCCAGCAGCTGATTCTCAAGCAGCTGATGCATTCATGCTATGTGAATTTATTTCCCTCACCTATTTTACTGATTTCATGAAGCGTTTCATGCGTTAAATCATTATATAGCTTGTTGAAGTAAAACTGCACAAGCAATGAAATGAGTCGCTGAAGGAAGAGCGAGCAAAGGCAATCAAAAAACCAGCAGTTCCCTTTAAAGTAATCTAAATTGAATACCAACATAGGCGTTCACCAACACGAGCGGATGTCTAAAAAGGAGCAAATTAACTTTATTGTCTGATCATGTTTAGCGATCAGCTTGACAGGCCGCGCGATGCCTGCTGGCACTCCTCCATCTGCTCAAGTAATGATTTGTTGTTGATGGGGGAAGAAAAAAAAAACAAAAACACATTTCTAACACCTGGAGAGGCGAAGACGGTCCTGGTTCCCCCCAACAAAGACACCTCATGGGTCCAAGCCAAGTCAGTCTGGCAGCTCTGTCAGCTCCATTAACGACACGTTGCGGTGACAGGCACACGCCAAGCAGCAGCAACAGCACTGGTAGATTAAGGTCATAAACATATTGCACAAGGCGATAATGGTCGGGGATGGTCTCATTGCTCCCACCATGATGACCAACATGTGGTTCCAAACACCCACCCTGATGAAAAATTACCTCAGTAAGTTAAGAAAATCAAATATAACAAATACGACCACAAGTCAAACTCAACCCAGCTATGTCAAAGGTGCCTTTATGACATTCCAGCGCCTCCACGAACATCTTTTGCATCATCATGTGAATAATAATAATAAAACAACAGATGAAGAAGACAGAAGATAAAGACATTGAGGTTTTTGCAGCCAGCCATGGAGTTTGGATATTTACTGACTATATCAGCTTCTACCTTAGCTGCTGGCAGCCCTTCAAACTTCACTGTACTTGACTTGGTGTTCTCAGACCTTCCACATCTGAATAAAAACTGCTAATTCTCAATGCAGGTTTACCAGTGACTAACGCTAGCACACAAGCTAAGAAAATGCAACACGTAAATAAGAAAACTTTAGTACTTGGAGCTGTGTTTATCCTTTTTTCGAAGCAAATGCTGCTTTTAAACATTTTTGGTAAAAAGGGTATTAATTTAATGAGTGTTCACCACAGACTGTATAAAATAATGGATCGAGCCACCGTGACGACAGCAGGAAGTCTGATGACTCCCGTTTTGAAGCCTCGAGTTTGACATTTTGGCCATCACTGACTTGCATTTTTGGAGACAGAAGTGACCACATTCAGAAAAGAGCTTAAAGATAGCCCCAACACTTGCCGCTGGATGGGTTCGTATGGTGCATTTCCAGCTATGGTTATGCTAATGCTAATTTTTTCTCTGCTCAAAAAAAAAAAACACAACTTTTTTTTTCAAGGGACAAAAACATTACAATTCATTTTCATGGACTGACAATGCATTGAAATAACGTTGGTCAAGTAATGTAACAATGGTGCCGCAGTCGCCAGTCCGCCCACTGAATACACCATAGCTGTAAATCTCCATATACTGCTTGCTACTTAAAAAAAAAAGTAACCACATCACATAATCCATTACTGCCCAGTTCTGTTGACAACTGAAATCCACACGTGGAGAGATAGATGGAGCATGAGGAGCAGGACAAGTAAGGCACAATAAACTCTGTTGGAGGCAACATTGCATTTCACCAACTCAACCCCCTTGAAGAAAATTGATTTCTAGTTGTACAACAGCAGCCCGAACTCCTCCCTCGATGATAACAGGAAATCATTTTTAGATAAATAGAAGTAATCACACTGCAGGTGTATATATGAAAGAAAGTTTGCCAAGTCTCTCAGCTATCCATCACATGCCTCAAAACTTCCCAACTCCCATAAAGTCTTCAGTTGCGATGATTAAAAGTAAAATGTTAATTTTCTTATACACCTTTAAAAGTTTGCTTTGGCCGCACTGCCAATAAAACTCTCAGAGACTACCGACTGGTGACTAGCAGCAGAGGCAATTAAAATTTCTGAAGCCATCAAAGAGGTGGAATATAGGGGAGGAAAGGCCCGATTGACTTCCACCTCAGCTGGGCTGCTTTGGTTATGACTGTCAGGCTGCTTTGGATGATTGAATACATACTGCACATTTCATGCTTGGTCCATCCATTTCAGCTCAAGAAAATCAGGCTTTGTGTGGACTGTTTGCAATATGCAACCCACAAAATGCTGCGTCACAAAGGTGAGGAGTGAAACGTGGGCCGTACTTTATCATCTCTAATTGGTCATTTTTATCCATTTCCAGTTTAATTGCGCCCATTTTTCTTCCACCAAAACGACAATTAAAGCCAGATTGTTGAGTCTGTTGCCTCTGAAATGGAGTCCCGCAGCTCTGAGGGCTTGTAACTGTCGGGTAAACGATGTGGAGTTATAGCGATAGATTTCTCAAATCTTCCGTCCTTCATACTGTAAAAGGGGTGTCGAAACAACTCTTGTTCCTTTGCCATCTCATTATCACAAACTATAATTACAGAATGTACTAATTTTCTTGAACAACGTGTGGCCATTATGCAATTGTTCTATTAAGGAATCTTGTGTTATTTCCTCCAGAACAACCACATTTCATCATTGCCTTTTGTTCGAGCATACGCTCCATTTTCTCCCTTTACAGCCTCCACATTTGCCCCAGGAGAGCTGTGTCTGTAAGGCTATTTTCTGTTGGATTAACACTGAGCCGGATCCACGCTGCTACACACCATGGACCCTTTCGACATCCTCCCAGCAGCCCGTGAAAGCCCACCTTCTCGTGTCAGCGCCCATTTCACTGTGGTCTTTTCAAGCTACCCTCTTTGCGACCTCCAATCTCGGATTGTTTGCCGCTGCGTGTTGGGGCTGCTCAGTGTTGGGGGTTTGCTCACATGGTTTTAGTCTATGGTTAAATTACCTTCCTGCTCTGACTTCTTAGAGCCCCCGCTAACAGGGGCCCGGTGCATTTGAACAACACGGCAGGTTTCACCTCACCTAGATGATCACAAATTCTGCAGGTGAAACTTTGGAGCAAAAGTACAAGACCTCCAAGTCCAGCCACACGCTGGCCAATACCTGAATACAACTGAAATACAAAGGGCAGTACTGTGTCTTTTCTTTTTTCCAGATCAGCATTAAAGCTGAACAACACTTGTTGGCAACTCCAAATGGAAAATGTCAAAACTTCAGCACCCATCGACCATGCCACATGACATCAACTTACTGCAAGGCCCAGTCTTTGCAGAGCTGCGTAAGAACCTCCATATCTTTAAAGTATCAACCAAAATATTTCCACAGCATCAAGTAGCAACAGGTGTAATGTAGCAGAAGTTCACAACAAATGCTTGTTGGGATTTGTATAAATGCAGCACACACTGGCATAGGAACAGGATGCAAGCATCTGTAACAAAGGCAACATACAGTATGCAGCACTTTGGGCAGATTACCTTACTTTTTTATCAGATATTCTCTGCTCTACCCAAGCTATGTTTAATTAGTTCTTCATGTCTGATGCATTCACTTTACAAAGAAACTATATGTCTTTAACTTTAAAAAGTTAGCGTACGGGCTGCCTTAAAATTTTAAGTTTATTAAATTTGAGGAGACAAGTCGAGGTAATTTTGTAATGGTTCCACTTGTCCTCTCAAATTCAATCAACCTAAAATTTTCATGATAGCCCGGACATTTAACTTTTTGAAGATAAAACAAAAAGGGCTTTTTTGTAATTAAAAAAAATGAGCTAAACAGGTTTAGAATACTTAAATTAAGGGAAAACTAAGTTATCCAGAACAGGGTTAGGGTTAGGGCTAAATTTTGTATTGGAACTAATATCACAGACAATCGACACTGTATGTCTCTAGGACCATAAATTTGTCTCAGGTCTCAGGTCTGGTAAAGTTGATTTATTTACTGCTAGGTTGATATGCAATGATTACTTGTTCCATTGACATACAGAAAGTGTATCTGCAACTATTCTGATAATATTATTGAGTCTTTTTTATGTTAAAATCGTTCAGCTTCGCAAATGTGAATATTTTCTGGTTTCCAGAGTCTTTCATGAAAGTGAATTAAATATCTCTGGGTGCTGGACTCCTGGCTAGACAAAACAAGACAAGCAAATACATCCTGTTGGGCTTTGGGAAATTGTGATGGGCATTTTTCATTCTCAACCTTTATGGCGTTAAGGATCCCTAAATTGATTCAAAGCAGGTTACAGAACTGAATTTAATAGGATTTCGCTTCAGGGACCTCCATTTGAAAACATTTTGGTTGTTAGATATGTAATTATTAGGCAAAAACAAGCATGTGTTGGTGTCATGCTTCTTCAATGTGAGAATCTGATGCTTTTCTTTGTCACACATGATAATGAAGTGAATAGCTTTGGATTTTTGGACTGTATGTCAGTTAAACATACCATTTAAAGACATCAGCATTGACTTTTCTACTGAAATTACTTGGCAAAATTATCAATCAACTGGAAAATAATGGGCAGATTAACTGCTAATGAAAATAGTTGCAGCGTAATTAATACCAGAATTCTATAGATGTCAACTGAGCATACAACTATAATGATAGTGACACCAATTATCCAAAAAGTCACTCTAATGACTCTAACTTCTATAGCGAATTAAACAGAGAAAATGATTTATCCCTCATTTTCCTAGGGACCACCTAAACTCCCTTGAGAACTCCTGGGGCCCTCATTTCCCTGATTGAGAATCACTCCTTTAGACCAAACAACGTATTAATTAACTAAAACAATAAACAGCGATTGATAATTAAAATAATTGTTAGTTGCAGCCCTACTGGTAGCGATGATGAAGTGCCTTACTTTGACAAATACAAAAATGCCTAAAAGAAAGCAGCCACACAAGAACTTTGTGGAAATTCAATTTCGACTGGAACCAGGAAACATCTGACAAACAAATAAATAAAGAAGATTGCAAGTCTGACGAGACATTTGAATTTTTTTCTATACAAGCTGCTTCATATTTCAGCCTGCACCAAAAAAGTACTGAGGTTCGATAAAGAGCCCAAAAGAGACAAAACCAGCTCTGTCTCGACCCATAACTTCCTATGTGGACACATTTCTCCACATTCCCACCATTGTCCATTCCTGATAGCAGAATTAATTCCCTACACATAAACTGAATGCACGCCAGCTGGTGATGAGACAGTTGTCTCTGTTGTTCCGTGTAATCTCATAAGACAGTTGGCTTGTTACAATAAATCTTGCCTACAGAACCAACTTGATCCTGGAGAGCAAGGGAGTGGCTCAGCGCACGTCTGTTCAGCAACTGGTTTAGGTGGCTGTGTAACTGACACCCAGGAGTATTTATATCGGAGCTACAACGCTCGCACGAGTTACAAAGCATTCTTGAGGTGAACCAACTGTCACTTTCACTTGGGGACAACTTGATACCGGGGTGACCAGGGGCATTTTTTTTCCCTTTCTTTTTTCCACAACATTCCTCAAAAGACAAGGTTCAGAGGCCTCGGAAACCTTCAACCATTCGTGTGTTAAACTTGCCACAGGCAAACTGGAGAGGATTTGAACTCCCATCTCCGGAAAAGCTTTGTGAAATTCAGTTTTTCTATGTCTTAGATGTCTCTGAGAAGACTTTACTTTCAGTCTATCAGCGTTTGACTGACACAGACAGAATATTTGGATCAGCTGCCAGTGCTTTTATTTGGGGCACAACACTGACATTACTAATTCATCTCCGCTGAATTGCTTTGTAGCTGCAGAAAAACACTCCTCCTGATTTGTTTCCCCTCAAATGCCTCTGATGGCTGATTTTCTACCAGTCAAGCAAATCATGCCCTGCATCAGCAACATAATTATGCAACATGTTACATCAGTACTATTAACATACAGCAGCCTATTTCATATGATAAATAAAATCAAATGAGGGATGACTTGCTGGGATGTCATTTACATCTTCTTGGATGTTGTTGCCACCAACTGAAGCCTGAACGGTGAAAACATGACCGTTATGATGCTGAATGCACTGGACAGACATAGAGAGACACAGAGAGGAGGGATGGAGAGCTAGAGTGATTCAGATAATGAATTCATTTTTAAGATTCAACTCAGATTTAATCTGGAGGGGAATGTCCTTTAAAAAAAAATCTCGTAATCAGCAGTGCCACTGAGTCGTGTAATGAAACGATGCCGTGATTTTACTTTGAGTAATTCCATATTTCATGCCCTGCGGAATATGAACGTTTCACTGTGCGCACAAAGGAGAAAGTTTACGCCACTGATTGCAGCAAAAGATCCGGTTCAAACAGCTCAACACACGCTGTCAGAGAACTTTTTAAGTTGTGAAAGCTCATGCAGGGCAAAATGCAAATCATGGCATCAACATATTATGTAGAGATTGTGGAGTAAGAGCGACTTTGAACACGCACGATCAACTTTAAAACATCGAGGAGATTCACAGGTGCGTGCAAACGCAAACATGGTGTTTCTTTTACCTGTTGGTCCTTCCATGCTGTCTGCGTAGATCCTGACGGCCAGCATCAGTAGCAATGCTGCTGAACACATGTTGGCAGGAGAAGTAAAGTCCAGCTCGTTTTGTCACAAGAAGAAATCCTAAAGCAAACTCCAGCAGCGGTGGCAGCAACAGCGGCAGGACTGGAGAGAAGTTGTGCGCTCTGCTCCATTCATCGCCGGATCCCTCCGCAGAAGCGCTGCCTGGCTGCCTGCTCCCTCCTCAGCCCGCACAGGGAGCATCTGATCTCGAGCTAAAGCGTTCAAAAAAGAGCCCCCCTCTTCTTCTTTTTTTTCCTCTAACGGCTCCGCTACTTTTTTTGTACTGTCAGGCGAGCAAGCGGGGACGCGGGAATGCGAGTCTGCGGCGCCTCCACGTGGCGAGCAGGGGGATGTCACATGGCTCTGCGGGTGTTATCTGCAGTTTCTGTGGAGCAGCCAGACATGCAGTTGGTCACCATACTGTCACATTAGAGAGGACATTTTTCCTCCATGTTCCCTTTAAGTGCATTTCTGGCTTCCACACAGACTCATTTCTGCTGGCTCTATTTTTTAACGCTAAAAACTACCAGATTTAATTGTGAGTCACTTATGCTGAGGTACTGAGATACTGAACACCCTGCCCACGCCTACCAAATCAGGAATGACATTTTTTTCATTAAGGGACTGTTCCTTATTTATGAGGGGCAAGGCATTGGTGAAAATGGGGGAGGTACATCAAATGTTTTTTAACCTCCGGGAGGGACTTTTTTTGGCTTAGGGAAGGGACATACAAATTTAAATGGTTGGATTTTGTACTTATTTTAACCCCAGATCAACATCAGTTTTCTTCTGCTGCATTCTGAAACCTTTCACAAGCATTAAAACCTCTGACATATGAGTAAATTGGTTTGATTTTTTTTCCCAAATATTTCCTTTTTTATGCTAAAACAGAACAGTCTCTGTATTAGCTTTGCAAATGCACTAATTAACTTCATACTGTATTTGGTTATTTACCAGTAATTTCATGTGTGAAATGTTGCTGAAGATTTGTGCCAACTGACCCTACTTTCAATAAAATACTTTCAGTGGATTTCTGTCAATCATCATTATACAATGAGCAACTTGGCAAGAAAGGTCCTGAAAATTGCCAAAAATTAGTTGGGGGAGATTATTAGATTTATTTTTATTTTTTTAATAGAGTATAATGTCCAGGAAACTATTTTTTAATAAATCATATAATTATATATTTAAAATTATGGTACAGAAAATATAGATATTTTCTCGTTTTCTTGTTAAGTTGCTCATTGCTTTCTTCCCTTGTTTCAGAAAGAAATCAAGCCAATTTGCTCATGTTTCCAGGGGTTAAATACCCTCTGAAACCAAAAACCTGCTGATGGATTTGACAGGCATGTTTCCTTAAAAAAAAAAAAAAATACAAATTACACCACTTATCACAGCCAGATACTGTAAAAACATAATTATCATCAGAATTTCAAATTTTCACTCCCCTTTGAACACATCATGCTTGAGGAACGCTTCATCAGAAATTTTACTAAATACAAGCCTAAAACTTGGACATTTCATGAAAATCACTTTATGATATTCTATATGGTGATGGAAGGGTTATGTATTTTTGTCCCAGTCACTCAGGGACGCTCATGGAAAAAAGCTTTAGGGACAGTCAAGATAAAAAAATAAAAATAAAAGTCACAACCCAGCTACTCCCCTCCTTTGATAAATAAAACACAGTCCCTAATATGATGAAGAGAAGCTGTCTTCTCAGTAGTTTTCAGCATCTTCTTTCAACACAGTGGTTTATGATAGAAGGGCAGTACTAAGTTTTACCTGAACAGTTTTCTTTCAAGCCACAGGTAAAATGCCTGTGGCAGAATTCACTGTTGAGTCCACTTTCCCAGCTCCTGCAGAGCTGACCCTGACCTCTGACCCTGTCCATGGGATTTGTTTTAATTATGTTTAATTAGCAGGCATCACCTTGTTCACAGTTCTAAGTACACAGAACAATTTTGTTTGTTTGTTCGTGTCATTTTTCTTTTTTCTTTTTTTTTTTTTGTTGATCTATGACCCTTTTTTATCCACTTATCCATCTCAAATTTTGGGTTGGATATTTGTGTGAAATCCTTTTCGAAAATAGTTCATCCACCTGACAGGTCAGCTAGGCATATCATAGCTGATTAATAAGCATAATTAATGCACAGATATGCCACACAGAACACACAGTATAGGACACACAATATCCTCCACTCAAATCTCAAATCATAGCATAGTAGCCCCAGGTTTACTGTGCTGTTTGCTTGTTGTTAATTGGATAAATCACAAATGTATTTAGGAATATGCACCATGTTTCCAACATAAGGCTCATGATCTGCCCCCAAACTGACCTTCACATCCTCTTTTCTTGCTCAGTCTTGGTGTTTAGGTGCAGCTTAAGGCACAAAGAAAATGAATCTAATGGAAATGCAATACAAAGCAATTTTAACTTCACTTATAGGTTGTCTCTTTGTCCAGTTCAGATTGGAATGAAACTGCTGGTGAGGGGTTTACACAAGCATCTCCAGGGTGAGATCGTTCACGGCAATCGCCACTCTGTATAAATGAATAAACACAAACACAGGGTTTGCCCGGCAGCAGTATCCTATTCACGGATGAGACATGGCGAAATAACATTGTTAGTTACGGTAATGGTTGTAACTCCAGCTCTATACATGTTGCTAAGAAAATTGAGGAATGTCAACAAAGTTACTGTGGGGAATATAATTAATGCATTGTGGTGGTGCTAACAATGGGTGAAATCCAAAACTCAATTATACATTAAAATCTAGTGTGCAAGTATCTGCAGTTGGACTCATGTTAACCCCTTTGCATGGACCATGAAGCCAACTTAAAGGGAGAGTTCATCCCAAAAACATTTTTTGTGGCTGTTTGAGCACCACAAACCTAGTGCCATCTAGTTCCATTGTATATGATAAAGGCAGACATCTCTACGACCAAAATCTCCACACCAAAACAATCTACATCGATAAATAGCACTACGTATTGGGTGAACTGTCCTTTTAATTCAGAGATTTAACACCAACCTTGACTGAAACTATATAAAACAGGAATAAAACAGATTAAAAAAAAGTTACTATAATTGCTGAGTTGAATCTCATGATTGTAACAACAAACGATTGCCAATATTTAAATATATAAGATCTGAATTTTTGGTGTCAGCCACCTTTGGATCTGGCACTTGAACTTGTGGTCCTGGTATTTATTGGGTTTCCAGTAAACTAGTCCTGAGCCTTCAGCAGTTAGAATGGATGAGCGGTAATGTAATGACCCGGCCTTTGCAGGATACTTTTATCCCGTGGCCTTTGTTTCTCCTCAGGGTCATTCCAAAGTGACAGGGCCACACAGTTTGGTGGTCGGCAGATAAATAGCTCCACATACACCAGGCGATGGTCACCCAGGCTTTTATTTCCAAACTTATCAACACACTGCAGGGTGAAGTGCAGCCAACTCTTTCCTATACCTGTTAAATTTGTGCAGTGGCCCAAATCCACTTGGCTGTGGCTTCAGATGGCATCGAGCCATCCTGCTGCTCGCTACTGGACTACTGGCTGCTTCAAAGACAGGAAGAGCTGGATCAAGACTCTTTATCACCTCCTGCCTATGAAATATTGATTTTGTAGCCTCGGGGCTTTTAACTTGTGTCTGGGAGATATTTATTTCTTGGAGGATGGTAGTGGGGGGCATATTGTGAGCTTGCTACATTTGCCAGGCTGTAATAATTCAATGTGAATTTTTTAAACTATTGGGAGAGGTTGATATATTGGTGTCAGAGATATAGTGGTCCACATGTCCTTCACATCTAATAACTTCGTCTGTGCTTACGTTAACAGCTCACCCATAAAGTGCTTATATTACATGTTATATAACCATTTAATTTGCTCATATTAATTCTGCTGTATTTCATGTCAGTCGTGTCACCAATAATATACAGTGGCTGGTATTGTTGGAGAGCTCAGAGCTCCAGCTGGTGATCGTCATCAGGCAAACACCCACTGGAGAAACAGAAATCAATTGCATCTGCAGGAAACATTCAATTCATTCTTTCCTACACTTCAAAGACACTGTTTTAGGCTTTAAGTCAATTAGATTCTACTCTCAAATCAGGATTACAGTTGATTTGACATTTGAATTCTCCTCACTTTTTGTGTAAAGGAGCATAAACTGGATACTATGGATATTTTTGCATCAGATGGGGATGAAACCATTTTTGTGGAAACAGATTCTCTTGCTCAAGCCTCTGAGTTGCCATTTCCTATGGCATTGGTTGATTGACAACTGAGAGCAGCCGTTGCTAGGAGATGAACTGTCAGACGCAACTTCTTTGGTGTACTACTGACAGACTGTTAAAAAAAATGAACATAGCCCCTGTTTTGTCACCCTTGGTCTGTGGAGTGGAGTTTAGTATTTTGGTCATCACCATCTTGGATTTTTGGAGCCTAGAGGGACTATATCTGGACGGGAGAGTGGAGCTATGGAAGAACAAGGACACTTTCCGCAGCCAGCTTATCACACAAAGTGGTCACACCCTTAATTATGTGTAACTTTAAGCCTCAATAACATTTAAACAAGTAAGTTCTATAAAAATAATACCCCTGTGCAGCTGTCATGAATATTGAAGTTAGCTATAAAGACCAAATCTGGTCTTCTATCAGGCTGAAAATATGTTTATTTTTGCTTTCAAGTTGGGTATTTTAACCCAAGTGTGCATAACTGCAGCTGGGGAAGCTACATGAGTTACTCTCTAGCTACAAGAGAGGTAGTTGAGGTTAGGGTAAGGGTTTGCATTTGACAATTTCTAATACCTTTCTACTACACCCACTTTAGACAACAACTGGCCAGGTGAGTGGAGGTGACAAATTAATCCAGATGTGAACTTCTCTCTCAAGCTCTCTTTTGCCTTTCTTTATACAACTTTTTGCGAATACAGCTGAGTTCATCACTATGAGCATCATCCACTGAAGACTGCCGAAAAGCATGTGCCAAAATCCCCATATTTAAAAGATTATTAAAAAAAAAAAAAAAACAACTTTCTCTCAATATTAGCCCAATACAAAGGCAGAAATGTGAATGTCCCCTACACTATGTCACAAATTGGTGCCCTGCAGACAGTACTGTGCTCTGGTTTGGGTGCTGTCTTCTCCCTTGAATGCACACAGCTGAGGTCATTCCAACAGAAGTCCTCTGCTGCAGTTGTTTTGGTGTCTGCGTTACATTTGAAGTGATTTAATACGAGCAGAAAGGTAAACGAAGGGTTGCAGAGGAAGCTTTTGAGCAAACGGATGCCGAGCTGCTGCAGTGGCACTTTTTGCCATGTAGTGCTTAAGTCAGGCCTTTAGCAGTTATTATCCACAATATGTTCGCAATACAAGCAGCTCAGTAGATATAAGTCACAGGTCAACTTAAGGTCTTGGCTGTTTCATAATTCATGGCGGCAGGAACGCAGCCTCCATTTTCCCTTATTACTGATGAATAGTCTTCCACGATTCGGATCTGCTGGTATTTTATTATAAACTCTGCCTGTTTTCAAGTGGCAAAACAATCACACTGGCTTGTATTTTCCTCTTCAACCCCAGGGGTTTTTTATTTAGAAGAGTCTGCAAAGATTTTCTCTTGACAAACTTGAGCTGGTACAGAGATCTCAACATATGCTGTACCTTTCTCATGCATTCAAATGTTTTGGTTGCTCATTTTCCACAGCTATTATCATGCACGGCGAAAAATGATGGCCTCAATTATGCAAGCATTGGGCATTCAGCGCAGTTGTGCATGCACCTGTTTTCAGGGAGTAGCGTGGGAGGGATGAAGTGATGCAAATGCTTGGGGTTGTAGGAATGCAGGAAAGTAAAGTTTGGTGAGTTAACTGCAGTCACCACAGAACTGTTTGTACAGTCATAGCATTTTGTATTTTAGCTACATATAATATTGTTTTTCCTGGTAATAATGAGGAGACAAAACATTCAGAGGCTGATAGAGGTTTTGACCTTTTACCACCCACTGCTCTGACAGTGGGAGAGGAGCACTGTGTGCACCTCTGACTGCCAGTGCAAAGACACATGTAATGTATGTATTTATTGACTGATTCAGCTCTTTGTATTTTTGTGGTTCACTGTGGTTATTTAAAAAAACCTGTTGCAAAAAATAAATTCAGGTATAATGCACAACTATCAGGTACAACTGGAACTTTAAAAATATGGCTTCTCCAAAAGGGGGAGGTGGGCATTATATAGTGTACTAAATCCCTGTAGGACATTTGTAAAATGTCTTTTGTTTGTCTCGATAAGTAATAAAAAAAAACATGCAGCGCTGAAAAATTCGACACGTTCTGTTCCCAGCTCATCAAATACTGCCACTTTGTATGTGAAGTTGTATATCTGAATATGACATGCTAGGTACCCTCCTGCATCAGTTTTAGTCGTTACAGGACAGTGTGTCAATTTACACTGGTTGCATGCATACAGTCTTTTTCAAAAATACACTTACAATGTTGATAAAACACTTTGTTGTTTTTTTTATTTCCTTAGGTTTTGGCGACAGAAACACGTGGTTAGGTTTAGAAAAAAACATCATGGTTTGCCTCAACATTTACACAGGTATCAAACAGCGGACTCCTGAGTGAAAGTCCCGGTTTTTAAGACCAATCCACCCATCCACTTAACCAGCCCGTTATATGACAGGCCGTGTTACAAACTGCCGCCGATCGGTGTGAATCATAGCGTCTCAAAAGGAGCTGTGGACCACATCATTCAGGGCAGGGCCTCTTTAAGTGGCTGGCTGACTGCGAGCAGTCACCACAGTCTATAGACCCTTTTACACTGTCTGCAAAAGGTGGGAACATTACACCGTTATACCACCTCGTCATTCTGTATATGAGGTACATCACAGAATAATGGGACAGATTTGCCTCACCTTCAAGTCACTACGGGAGGTAGTAACAGCACCGAAAGTGTTTGCGTTAACAGGACACTACAGCCTGGTTACATTTGGAACTCATAAAATACCTCCACTTTGTCAGTGCTTTTGGCATACGATTGCGATAGCAAAAGCCACCTTTTGCATCCATATGAAACGCTGCAGAATGGTGTCAGATGAGAGCACAACTGGACGGAGCTGGTAGTGGTGTTATTATATGCCGGTGGATGGGTGGAAGGCACCTTCTGCAACACCTGAGAATGCTGCCGGATGGAATGTATCGGATCCACATGCCTATAGAGCAGGTGTGAGGGGTGTTGGGTAGATCCAACAAACTCCGGACTTTCATGCAGGAATCTAGTGTTCGCCAACTGTGTGAATGTAATTTTTTTTTTCTCCACGTTACCATGTGCCTCCTTCCCCTAATCCTAACCATCCATGACTCTGTTACCTAATCCTAACCATGCACTGTTGTTGCCTAAACATAACCATGTGCAGCGCAATCCCACCAAGTGCTTGTGTTGACATCACAATGGCAGCATTCTGGAACATCATATTATGTGTGCAAACCACCGCAGGAGATTTATAAAGCATTTAGTGGTTTACTTAAAGAAAAAGAGTGGCCGTAGATATTTGCAAAATGGACAACTAATGAGGTTCAGGGGCTCCTTACCCTCCAAGCAGAGGACAACATCAGTCACCTTTTAGAAAAGATGGTAAATTATGGTTATTGCCATGTTATGCCATTGTTATTGTATGTAAAGCGCATATTATTCAGACCTACCCCTCGTTCCTCCACAGCTTCACCCTTTCGTCCAAATATGGTCACCTCTGGCTTTAAAACTCCAAAATGCTGATTGCCAAAATGCCAAGCTCAAGGCTTCAAAACATGAGTCCACTAACCAGTGGGTGACATTATAGTGGTTATGCCCATTATTTATACAGTCTATATCATTACTACGAGCAACCCCACTAACATTAATCAAGGTCTACTGATTAATTGTAAAAACTGATTAGAGCAGCTTTAAAATCACATAACTATGCAATTTAATCACCATGAGAATTTTGAAGGACACGCTCAATAACCAATAAGGGGTAAGACTTCCAAGGACTATAGCAGACCCACTTAAGTAAAACAGTTTACACAGGGATTAAATTGATTTATAATATTACTTGCAGTAACAAACAATGCATTACAAACAAAGACTCATCAATTTTTCACATTGTGCTTACCAATGACAAACACAGACAGACAAGACAGCAAGAGTCTTGAATAAGACTGCCAAACTGCAGTGTTGGTCACCTCAAGTTCGCTCTTAAAAATGAACTGGAGCTACAAACTGCTCTCACTTTTCACGGTCACAGCTTCAACTACATCTTTATTTTCCACTTTTTTCTCCTCTGCAGCACACAAAACAAGTGGTTGGTCAACAGACTAGCAGTTTCGAGGTTGGTCAGGGGTGTGTGGGGTCGATTCTTTGTCGTACTGTGTCGCCTTAATCTGCCAGTATCAGCCTTCAGTGTGCGAAACAGACAGGATCAATTAAAAAAAAAATTAAGTGTTGGCTGTTCCATATGATGTTCAAATCATCTCTTCTAATGTTCTGAGCTTTAGAATGACATATTTCCAATCTGTCTTTTCACTCATGTGAAGTTGCCCTTGAAACATTGTCCATCCTGAGAATAAGGTAAGCAGCGTCTAACATATGTCTGAATGTCAGTTTTGCTATCAGGCCATTATTCAGTCTGATGTTGCCTTTTTTTTTAGCTGTTATCTGTGTGGGTGAAGCAATTTTACAGAGAGACACAGTAAAAGTTTTTAATACAAAGACAACATGCTTTTTATATTGGCTATATTGCATAAAAGTTTTGCTATCAGGAAAACTTCAATGCAAGAGTATCTTCATCGAGGGCATAGTTTTCCTTAATTGAGATACCCGAAACTGCACCATACACTTAACCGAGATACAAATGAGGCTGCATTAATTAGCTTAAGATATAATTTAGAAAATAACCAAGATAAATCTATTTTCACAGCAGACTATTGCAAGTGCCTTTAGTTTTGCATGTTTTTCCTGCTAGGAAAAGTCTAATGCTGTTAAAAAGGCCAAACAAAGATTATTCCTTCCTGCTGAGCGTAGCTAGCAACAGTCAACAGGGTAACAGGCTCATTTGCTAATGCTTGCTGGCTAACAAGGGAAAGATCCCAATGCAAACAGGCGAGGCAGGAGGATGAGTTTTTTTTTTTCCCTAACAGCGAGGGTATAGATTAGCTTAAAAGCAGCAGGAAGGCAAACAACAGAGGGCAGACTTGACCAGACAGGGAGCAGGCAAAAAGGCAGGGGTCCAAATTAGACAGAAGGTCAGGTAACAGCCAACAGAGGTTTGGCATCAATGACAGACAACCAAATTGCAACTTTGATCTGGGCCAGTATATGAACAGAGAGGCTGATGAGGGAATAAGATGAAAGTAATGAGGTGGACAATTTGAGCCAGGTGACTGCAGAGTCCATGAGGGAAGTGATAACGGGTCTGGAGATGGATGTGGCATTCAGGTGATGGGGAAGGGAATTAAAGTCGATGTGCACCTGGTAGATGTAAGGAAAATGGGTAGTATGTAGGCAGTAAAATTGTAGGCATGTGGTAATAATGTCGGCATTTTATGTGTCTGCAAATCATAGACGTATTACATTTGCATGTTATGTAGTTTCAACAATGCTGTTGTTAACATGAGGTTAGGCAACACATTCTCACTCTCAACTCATCTACATATCGCTGCACATTTAGTGGACTTTTGAGGTCTACATATGACCAGCTAGGTATCCTGGGTGCGTTAGTTTTTGACGTTTTGGGACACCGTGTCAATTTAAGTCTGTTATATGCATTGTGTCTTTTCAAAATACACCTACATTTTACAGGAAATGTACAGTTTCTGCTTGTTAGATGCATACAGTGTTATAAAATAATAATAAAAATAAAAGTACAACAATAAAAGTTAAAGTTAATAAAAGTAAAAGTTAAAAGTTCATGTTTTGGCTCAAACCCAGTAGCAATGTCTTGGTAAAAAAACAAACAAACAAAAAAAAAAACTACAACTGCTTTTCAAGTTGCTTTACATTGCTATTATTCTGGTACAAAATGCCCTCATTTTGTACCAAAAAAGCAGCAGTTAATATTGATGAATTGCTTAATCACAATCAGTTGTGTTATTTGTTTGTCTCAAAGAGGGGCCTGCAGCTTGGCATCTGACCTCAGTGTCACACCATCCACCATCCCCTCCACCTCCAGATTACAAAGTCACTTCACACTCTGGGTCACTGCACAATATATCAGCGGTGAAAAATTGCTTAAAAAGGGTTAAAACTGTAATTCTTTTAATTCAGAACACAGCATTGTGATGTAATAGCTGCCTACAGCCGGTTCTCAACTGCCCACACAGCATGACCCAGAAAGTTGTACAGTCACTGAAGCACAGGGTCAGAGGTGCAAAGAGTCGGATGAAGATAATGTTTTGTATATTAATTTATGGATATCAAGCTCATCCAGCTTACATTATTCCACATGGTCACTCATGTCCAAATATCTAGGTAAGTGGGCTTATATACAGGACACAAAAGTCTATGTGTAGGAGTAAGTAGTGTCAAACAATATTACATTAAATAGGAAATGACCTAGCTTTTCATGGTTGATGAACTTTGATAATAATAGCAAACTTGTTTCCTGGTAATAAAGGGCAAGAAAGACCATTTGTGCATCAATGTGGTTGTTTTCAATAGTTGCAAGTAATAAAAGTTTGGAGAAAAACATATCATACTGAAGTAAATGTAATGTAATAATCTTAGAAAATTGTGTATTACCTAGTTGGCCTTGATTTATTACTTAAAGGCAAAATAGTACAATATGTGCAGCTTTCCTCACAGTCCACTTCAGCTGTCAAACTGAATGAAACATACTGAACATTTCCACTGACAGTGCACAAAATCTTATGTGACATCCAGAAATTTGATTCAATCCATTAATGTTTTCTCAAGCAAAACACAAAAAGCTCCAAACACAACAGACCCCTCTATACACAGCCTCTTGTATAGATCACAACCAAGCCAAATGTAAATTAAAAAAATAAGTGCTGAAGTTTCCAGAGTGCGCATAGTGTGACAATCAAAAGCTTACAGGCATTTGAAGCTCAGTTAGCACTAAAAAAACCCCACTCAGTAGTCTTTTGTATTGAACCAGCACTGTAATTATGGAGCATTTTGTGGACAATGTTTCCAATCCCACACATTAATTTTCCAATAAAGCTGAGTTAGGTTTGCGGGGGAATTTAATCAGTGTCAAAACGAAAAATAAAACTGGTGTGTTAGGGAAAGAAACATGAAGGCGGTAATCAAGAATACTGTAAGTCTACTTACGTTTATAGGTTCTGAGGTGGGGAGGCAACACAGAAACATTACATACAGCAGGCTTTATAATTACAATGAAACACTAAATAAAACCAGAGAAACACTTTTTTTTCTAGTTGCTGCAGTTAGGAAATGACTTACTTTTTAGATATACATCGAGTGCACCAACCTACACATTGGCAAACCCTAACTACATGGTAACTAGTGGGCCTTTTTTTGCTATCTAAATTGATAAAGAAATGATCATTACACTGAAGCACAGTCTGCCAACAATTATTTATGCCAATCGTGTATATGTTGATATCATCCAGACCTACACTTATTTGGGAATTATTTAATGGCAGATTGAGATTTTGTGAAAACCCAATTCCTTGTCAAAACCCGGTGCCTACAATACCCACAGTCCAACTTGATCCCCAACAAGTAAGCCTCAAACAGAGATGAGAAGCGGGCTACAGAGCTCTGCAAATTTCACTTCTTTCAAACTTCAAACTTCAAATAAAGATGCTTGGTCAGCAGCCCTACACTGCAAACAATGACGTTGTAAGTAACCCTCTAGCATCACTTTTGGACTCCTGAGGACAACATGTCAATTTCTGATCAAGACATTGACATGGACATGGATCATTTCAAAATAAACTTCCAATGTAGGTTTGCATTGTTTTTAGGTTTACTTCCATAGGTCTAGGCAACACAAGTGCAAGGTTAGGTTTGGAAAAAAGGTCACACTTTTGGTCAAACTAAATACATTTCTGTGAAAGTACATGATGTCACATGCTATGCTATGTTTTATCCCTACTGCACACACACCTATATGGACTTTCTCCCTCTTTATATTAGGGCAGTTTCTTAGAGTATCTCTTAGGCGCTTTGATGCGTTGGTATCTGATGCTCAGGGCTACTGGCCAAGTATTGGTATTTAACATATTGGTAGGACAGGTCCCACATAGAACCAAATGAAACGGACATGGGGGTGTGATATCAAGACGTGGCACTGGCCAGGAGCCAGCATCACATCCCAAAAATACACCAGGGCAGAGAGTGCAGAGCAATCCCTATTACATTTGGTGTGTGTTAGACTGAAGTCCAGATTGACATCACTTGAGGACATTAATCAGACTTCGGAAATCTCCCACTAGAGGCAAAAAAAAAGCCCTTGCACAACAGACTATAATGTGGACCATCTGCGGTGGTCCCCTATAAAAGGTGACAATATGCCCGTACTGTGTTCATAGCTTGTTTCTGCTGCCCCCAAGTGGCCAAGAAAATGATTAAAAATAGTAATTGCAGGTTTAAGGTTTTATTTTATGAAGTGTCTTCACAGACTCTAAAGCTATACACTAGTCTTGCGTAGCCAGACCTATCTTCAGAGCACTGTGTCAGCACTAGAAAAAGTCTGGAAAAACACAAACTCAATTTGAAAATGAAAATGGTAACACACAGATAGCAGAAGGGGCCGATAATGTTGGTTTATAGCGCAGTTTAAATCCTGTGAGTCAAACTAGCACTACACTAATGTCCTCTTGAAATATTTATCAGTCTGTGTTTGTACCACTACTTGTTGAGGCAGTATTTCATATGATGTCTGACTCTTGAAACTTTTGTTGTTTGCCGCCATGCAAAGGCAAAAGTTATCAAAGCAGTTACCCCTCATGGGATTAATAAAATTATCTAATGTAATCTCATAATATAATCTTCTGTGTGTTTTGTTTACCAGCTTTAATGTAACACACCTGCACACATGGCTGACAGCGACTAGAAACGTGCCACAATATCCTGTACACTGGCTGGTACATTCTGGTTTCTCAAGTTCTAGATAAGAATTTATCCGAGATAAAATACGACCATAAACTCAAAAACCCAACCATAAGAGAGAAACTATAGCGTGCACGTAAACACACTAAATGACAGCATAAATTCAAAAATGTTTACCACCTTGTTTAATACCAACATATTCTAATGCAAATAGAGTCATGAATCAGTCAGTGGTTCAGGGTCCTCTTTGCTCAGCCAGTCATAAAATGTAGTACAGAAGCACCACCTGTGCTTCTGTGTCTTGTTTTTTTCCGATAGTACACAGTGTTGTACAAATCAAATACACCCTGTTGTTTTGGCTGCATCTTTCCAACTGTGTGCTCTCTGCTTGCATGCATATCCACATCAAACACAAGCCAGCTCCTATGATGAATGTCCATGCACAGTGCCCTCAAAGAACACTTCACTTGAAAATATTGGCCACGTCAAGGGACATTTTCAGTCCGTGTGTGTAATGGATACACATACACAGGCTACTGCTGCCTTATATATCAGGCAGAACAGCATGAGGATTGCAGTTTGTCCTAACAAAGCAGTATTACACAGCTACTTATCACTTTTAATGGAGTTTAATGACATTAGGCCTACTCAGCAGAGTGCACTCCTCTGGTAGCAGTGAATCGAGGCAGACTGGGAGACAACATCTGGCTGGGGATATGCGGTAAATTCTTTACAGAATAAATTTAGTTTTAGGAGACCTGTAAAGTTATGGCCGTAAAACGGGATATAAACCTACATATGTTATTTGAAATTTCATTAGTTAAGGAAGAATTATGTCTGTGGCAAATGCACATCACTTAGATAAGAAAGAAGCTAGACGAGGTCGGACAAACTGCCAGAACATGACTCACAGACGCAACAATACCTGCGGTTAAGTAGGCATTAGCCTCCTGCGACCCTGCGTCCTCGTAAGAGGACAATACATTGTTTCACCTTATATTTCATTCTGCTTCACCAGTTGTCCTTTTTTGTGGACACTTTTTCTGACATCTAGTGATAACAAAAGCACAATACACTAATGCGTCTCAACAAGATGGCAGCCATCTCTGCCACGTCAGTCCATAGTCAGTCCCAACTCAACAGTAGACAAGATACAAAACTTGATCAAATATTATGGGTTAAACTTGTTTATTCATGCTAAATAATGTTTGTAGTTTGATATGGCACACAAATTTGGCCAATTTTAGCAATGGTTAAACAGGAAGATGCTGTTACTCATTTGAGGACATTAGGAATTTATTATTGTGTGGTTTGAGGACAGCGGGAATTTATTATCGTCTTGACTGAGGACATTGGGGCTTTATTTTTGTCTTGCTCGAGGACATTCGGGCTTTATTATTGTCTAGTTTGACGATACTGGGACTTTATTATTGTGTTGTTTGAGGACACTGGGGCTTTATTATCGTCTCGTTTGAAGATTTTAGAGCCCTATTATGATCTAGTTTGAGGACATTGGAACTTTCTTATAGTCTCGTTTGAGGACACTGAGGCTTTATTATTATCTAGTTTGAAGATTTTAGAGCCCTATTATGATCTAGTTTGAGGACATTGGAACTTTCTTATAGTCTCGTTTGAGGACACTGAGGCTTTATTATTATCTAGTTTGACGATATAAGGACTTTATTGTCGTCTCTTTTGAAGACATTAGGGCTTTATTATCATCTAGTTGGAGGACATTGGGAGTTGATTATTGTGTGGTTTGAGGACATTTGGGCATTAATATTGCTTGTTTGAGGACATTTGGGCTTTATTATCGTCTTGTTTGAGGATTTTGGAGCCCTATTATGATCTAGTTTGAGGACATCGAAACTTTATTATAGTCTTGTTTGAGGACATTGGGACTTTATTATTGTATTATTGCAGAATTTCACACAGGCCAATTGACAGACTACTACAAAAAAAGGATATTCTTAGCTTGGAGTACAGAGCAAGGTAAATTCATACAGAGTTACAAAACAAACAAATACAAAAGACTTTGAAACATGTTACATATTTTTTGCGATTTTGCTTTTGCACAGCCATGTTCAAGCATTGAAATAAACAGTTTTAAAAGTTCTAGACTTGAACAGTGTCCTTTAAACCATAGACAATACGTTGAAATAATCAGTTTGATAATTTTTTACACACTTGTGACCATTAAAAAAAAAACCCATAGTCTCCAAATGAGGGCATCATTTTTCTAAAAAAAATACCTACTGATCAAAGACAATGCTTAGTTTTTTTATATACTTATCATGTCCTTCTCATCCCAAATAGCTACGAGAAATTAAAAATGCATACCAAACAAAAGCTGGGGTCTCGGGAGGGGATTCAGCCTGCAAAGCAATGGTTGCGATCTGCCATTAAACAGAAAGAAAAAGCACCATATGTGCACAGTTGAAACAGGAAGTCTTTCCACCATAAACTGATGCAAAAGATTTTACCAGAATGCACGACATGAAGGGTTTGGAGCTCAAAATTTCTTTAGAAAAACTCCAAGAACCTCCAAAGTTCAGGAGTTGCAAGGTGCTTCCTTTTTTTTCTATGATTCATAAGCAAAAAAGAGAAGAAAAGTCCAAGTCACACTGAATCTAAATATATGTTCATTGCGTCTGTGTGTTCAGATGTGACTGAGTTATAAAAAAACAAGGGGAGAGCGTTTTGGCACAAATTGCCGCAATCAGATGGTAAGGCTTTCAAAGAACCTTTACAGCCTCCATGAGCTGTGCGTCACAACTGCTGCTGCTGCTCTAACTGTTGACTATGGTGATAACTGTGCTGAACTACAATCACTGACTTCCGGCTGTTTTTACCTGCATGCAGCTGCCCCTTTCAAATCATGCGCTGTTTGCCTCACGTCTCTCCCTCCACTCCTCCCTCTCAGCTCCCCCCTGCCTCTCCGAGGGTAAAGTTTAGTTCACACTTGCAACAAGGCACACAAACTTGTAAATAATTTAAGAAGGACGTGATTTAAAACCAAAGAGATGATGTTAAGAGAGATACTAAGCTACCTGAAAGAAAAAAAAATCTTACAGCAGATATTTTGGCACAGTGTTATTGCTACTTTTACTTAAAAGTTTTACGTAAAAGAGTTCTTCCTCCACCACTTAGCAAAGGCGAGTAAGGTTCAAACAGCAGATGGAAGCCAACTAAAGTGTACTTTTTCTCCCACAGCACTGCACCAAAAAAAAATCACTCAGCACCTATTTTAAGTCTATAACTTACCAAAGAATGTGGTGATTGTGGTTCTCCAGCCCTGCAGCTCAATAATAATGCCTGTCATTCCCATCCTCTGCACAGACAAGACAAATGTAGAGAAAGGTCAGATGAAACTTCCATAATGCAAGAGACTTCTTTTACCCACGGTTTGAGGGAATAATAGTGCCGAGTTTTCTAACATTGTGATGAAATGTTGGTATTTAGTGTACCTGGCAAGTCGCAAAAATGTTGAACGATCAGCAAAATGATAACTGATGAGGCATTTTATTTATCTTCTAAAAAAAGGGCAATACACTATCTATTCATGATGACTAAAGCATTATTTTTTATATTACCTTTTATTTTATCAAAATTTAATCAAAATCACGATTTTTCCCAAAACTTTACCAAAATGCTTTTGTGGCCTAAACGTGACTGCTGAAATTCTGGCTGCAAACTGGGAATTTTGGCCCGTCCTGTCAGCAATCGACCTCGACCACTTTATTGCAATGCCAGTGTCATTCAAAAATATATTATTTCATTAACACAAAGAAACATCTCTGAACATAATACAGGCAGTTATTAGCATTTTTGCCCTCTAGGTGAATGATGTTTTTTGAACTTTTTGGTTAAATCCCTAAAATAAGGTTTTCTTTGGTATAATTAGCAAATGCTAACAAGCAAATCTAAGCTGATGACCATGCCATTATACCAAATGAACATACGCATGTTAACGTTGTCAGCGTGAGCATGTTAGCATGCTAAGTGTTAGCATTTAGCTCAAAGCATTATAGCCTCAAAGAGCTGCTAGCATAGACTCCTTATTATTCACTGGCTAGAAACTGACAGAAAATGCAGCATATTTGGGGTTTTTTTTGCTGCTTATTGTAAGACAGGTTTTGTTTGCAGGAAATTTCCAAATATAAGCACAGGTCAAGTCATTAAATTTTAAGGGCGTGTGGACAAAGGCAGCTTGCAGCTGGCCAAATCAAATACTCACATTCAGATGCTGTGAGTCACAGAAGATGAAAAAAAAATATCACACACACACACACAAAGACGACCTCAAAGCAAAAGTTGTTGGTGTCAGAAGTAAAGTGCAATGACAGAAACAAAGACAGGCTGAAGTTTTGCAGCATCAGGGCAGCATCAGCACTCGTCACAGTGGAATACTGATAGGGGACATGTTGCTCTGGCTGTGAGCCTCGGCCGCCCCGGCCTCGGCTCTGCTCCACCCGCCATCCACCTCCCCCAAACAGCAACTGAGACTGGATAGGAGGGGGGGTCGAGGCGAAGGGCTGCGTCATGCATCTCAATGCAAACCAGGCGCGTCGGCCTGTCAGCACTGAGAGCCGTCTCTCTTCCCCGGCTGACACCAGAGCAGCACAGCCAGTGCAACACTCGTCAGCATTTATTTTCATAAGCGGAGGAGCGGCGAGCTGTCATAGTCTGGCTGAGAGCACCATTCACATTCCCCTTTTGAGTATACGACTCACAAACACAGAACACAGGAAGTTCTTCTGAAAGTTTACCACCTTTATTGTCTTGGCAGAGCCACATTGCCACATACACATAGCCGTGAGCTTTGGAAACTTTAACATAAAAGGCTTCAAATGTCAGCTGTTCACCTCAATCATCAACAGACGGAGGATTAACAGCTTAAAAAATCTTTATCCCCAAGGAGATGGCTGACTTTTAGTCCTCTATCAGTCCCGGCTCGGCTCAGGAGGAGGAGGTGAGGCCGTAGTCTTTCACCTGCCACGCCGCACCGGGTAGTTTCTTTATTTTCGCAGTTTTTTTCCCTCCCACTTCCATGGGTGTAATTGCGGTATGAGATGGTACTTTGAGCTGGGGCTGTTCTCATCAGCGCTGAGCAATTACATATGCCCCTAGGGGTGCTGATAAAAACACACACTGAGAATGAACTCTGCAGTGCCAGGTGATGGCGGGGAGGCTACAGCAGGCCCATATTAAACAGAAGCGAGCCACAGTGCGATGGAGGTGAATACAGATAACTTCCACACAGGCGCACGCAGCCCCAGACAAACCCCGGCAAGCAGACAGCTCCCTGGTTCCAGACCAGGACACTGGGCTTTGTCAGTCCGCTGACCTGTGAAAGGAACCAGCCTCCATCTCCCACGCCTCATTATAGTGGCCAGCCAGGTTGATCGAATAGCATTACTAAAAATATCAGTCCCTTTTGGTGGTGTGTGTGTGTGTGTGTGTGTTGACGGTGCTTTTATATAACACTGATGTAATCACATTCATTGTTCTTTCATATTTACCACTGGAAGTCTAGGATGTGAATCAGCCTATTCATTTTGGTTCTTGGGATGTAATTTTCGACAAATTAGGCCTGTGCAACCTTTCATCACTCAACATGCAGAAATAACACCTTCAGAATGTGACCTTTCAAAAGTTGTAGTCCTTATTTAAAACTGAACTATTATGCCTTCTTTGTAAAAACCACCTTTCAGTCACGGACACAATATGTTTGTTATTATTAAAAGGTGTTAAAAATGTTGTTTGACAAAGAAAAGAAAAAGAGCAAAGGAACAAAACTGTTTTCACTGTAAACTTGTAAATGCCTTTTAAAAACAAAAACTAGAAAGCAAAATTATGGCAGTTGTGCTGGGAAGAAAAAAAAAGCTAAATGGCCAACATGTGCAAAATCCAAACTGCTAGCAGAAAAAAACTCCTAAAGGAAATATCAAATTTCACAGTTTTAAATACTGGTATAACTAGGCCTTAACGCTGATTTAAAATACATAACACTAATGATGATCACACCTTTAAGTCCCAGTCTGATCAGCACTGGCAAAACACTCAGGAATATAAACAATCAATAGCTCTTGAGCAACAGGTCAAGGCACCGTCTCTCTAGAACTGTCCCGACAGTGAGACTTTCTATACTTCACAGGTCAGAGTTAAGACTAGATTGCGATGATTTGCAAGTCATGATTTCCCTGGTACTTCTTATCTTCTGTTGTTCAGGAGACACTTATATTTGTTCACGTTCTGTATGAGCAGAGAGCTTTTTATTGAAAACTATTGCCAGCATCAAAGTGTCACCAAAGTAGACTACATTGAATTCTCATCTGCAACTCCACTTTGTGATCTACACCCACGCTGCTAAAACATCACACGTCACGTCAGGGCAGTAAATCATGTCTTTTCCACTTGAAACAGCACATCGTTTCACACCTCGCGCCTCCGTCGAATGATTGACGTTGACGCTCGCTTCGATCAGGCTTTAACGGATGCACCTGTCCTGCTTTGTCCTACGTGACACGCAAAGAAGTCTGGGAGTCTATAAAAATATAGACGAAGAAAGAATTATGATGCATAGAAACATTTGACCTACAAGATGATTCCTCTCATCTTTTTATTACATTTACAGAAGGAGAAAAATGTTTGGAGGAAAACTTCTGTGGTGCTTCAGAATGTCCTGCAAAATGTTGCTTTTTGCTACATACTTGTGCAGTTTAAGACAACAGTGCGTCTTTGACCTTTTACTAATTATGTAATTTCTATATACACTCATTCAGGATGATTCACGCTAACTTTGGTGATTCCCTGACTTTTCCTCCAGTGCCACAAGTCAAAGTTTTCACTTATCCAGTGAAATATCTCAACATCTGCTAGATGAATTGCCACAAAACATCGTACTGACATTAATGTTTACAAGACAATAAATCCTGCTGACTTTAGTGATTGCCTTGACTTTTCTTTAAGTGTCCCCATGAGGCTGACATTTATAGTTTTAGTAAAATGTCTCCACAACTTTTGAACGGACTGCCATTAAATTTGATGTAGTCATCATCCCTTCAGGATGAATTGTAGGAAGTTTGTTTACCATTTAAAGGTTGCCTGAAATTAGACGGATATATTAACACTTTATCTCCAGTCTGACATTGTTTCCACTCTAACCGATTTCCATGAGGGAAAGGGATTCAGTTTTACCGAACCAATCACTAGAGGGTATCCACCTGAATCTAAAGCCATTTAAAGTTCACACTGATGCACATGGAGTGGAGGAGAGTTAAGTAAAACAAACTGTGATGTCAAGTGATATTGAGAAGTCATGCTGGTTTTAAACAGCCACAATAGCAGCGTCTATCTTGTTTATAGCAGCCCCTGCCACTTGACAACAGCTTCACAATGGCATTAGTCCTGCCTGTGGTGCTGATTGGCCTTTTTTTTAAAAAATTCAATCGAGATACTGCTGTTTTATGTGAATATGTCAGATAAATCAGTGGTGGAGTGCTCAGATTCCAAGTCCTGGAGCCAGACAATCTTAAACTGGCTCTACTGTATGTGAAATTCAGAGCATATGAGTTGTTTGCACACGGTTCTCATCATGGAGGTGTTTGAGCATGCAGCTAGCAGTTAATGGTGCTAACTCCATAAACAGTGTTAGAAAACGGCAACAGTGCTGACAGAGCAAACAGTGTTAACCTGGTAGGAACAGGAGGGTTGGTGCTACTCTTCTGCGACAACGTCATTCCAGTATCAGCGGTAACCGCAGTATGAGAGCAGTGCAAATCGGTAGCAATGAGCTAGCTACACACCTGCACTAACATGTTTTATTTCAAATTCTATGTCTATGGCTCTATGTCAGATTAAAAGCATATGAGTTATCCACACACAGTTAGGTGGCTGAGCATGCAGCGAGCAGGTAAAAGTGCTGACTCCATAGACAGCGCTAAACGAAGGCAACAGTGCTGACATGACCATGACCATACGGCTTACACTCCTAGTATACAAATAATTAAAAAATGTTCACAAAACATTTTTTGACAGAGCAAACAGTATTAACCTTGTGAACCAGTGGATTGGTTCTACTTTTCTGCAGTGAAGCCATCCCAATAACAGCAATAACTGCCGTGTGAGAGATGCGTAAAGCAGCAACAATGAGCTAGCCGGTGTGATACACACCTGAACTAACATGTAAAAGTGGCAGGACCAGTTAACCACAACAAACTACAGAGAAGCTCAGATTACAACACACACAGAAAGAGCAGGAATATTTCACAAAGAACTTTTAAGTTGTTCTGTACTGATCTAAATTTCACCAACACTTTGATTTTTGGACAAATAGCCTATCTGCAAAACTAATGACATTCCATCAGCCTTCGCTGTGCTTCATTTTTAGTGCTAGTTAGAAAATGTTAGCATGCTGACACTCTAACGTAAGATGCTGAATAACTAGATGGTAAACATACCATCTAAACATTTCTAGTAATTTTTTTTCCTGTTCTCTTCTCTAAGCTATTGGCTGTTACAGTGCTCCACTTTTTCCCACAAGAATCAATAGTTTCACTTCATGTTTTAGAACAAGATATCAAATTGATTTTTACTGAGGTTTAGCCATTTGACAAGATATACAGTGCTGTCTGTGTAGCGCTCACTTTGTTCATGCCTTGAAAGGTTATTCAATCGACAGCCAACGTGTACATGCCGTTAGTAATTTTAAGGGCATGCTGTGCTCGTGTGCTGGAGCACAGACGCTTGTGAAACACAAAAAAACACATGTGGACAAAAATACAAGCACAAATGCAGACATGTGCACTCATGCAGAAAGAGAACTTCATTTAACAGCTCCTCAACCGGCTACGACGTCATCAGCAACCTTTCTCTGCTTAATATCGTGAGTTTTCGCCTTATCTGTCTAACACAGCTGCACACATTTGTCTTATTTAATTTCAAATGGGAAGTCCCACTCTATGGTTGATAACACTTTATCTCCTGCGTTTTAACGAGAGAATAAGAAGCCTTGTCTCTATTGGGGTTTTTTTTGAGATCCTCATCCTATGCTCTCATCAATTTGTTTCTCCACTTAGCCTTCCTACGACAGCAGTCATCAATTTATGAACATGTTCAGCACCTGGGATTCCTCTCCTCTCCTCTCTCTGCTGCTCTCGCCCCCTCAGTCCTTGAAATGTATATCCAGAATCACTGTCCATCACCTCAACAGAACATCCATACTGCCTCTTATGTCCTTAGGCTCTTCAAACTCTTCCTGTACACTGTGTGCTACATTTATTCTGGTGTGCTTCCCTCCTGCAGAGCTTTATTTTTATTCATTTAAAACTGCCTGTTGCTGTTTATCCAGCCTCATATCTACCCCCCTACCAAAGCACTCACGCTGACGGTAACAAAACAGCTGCATAAGCCATATTCCAAATGAGGGTGTTAAGTGTGGTTCTTAATGGTCCCATACTGTAAAATGACAGATTTCCATTTTTTTTTAAATAAGGCATATAAAGGTGTTATATAAAAAGTGTGAAAGTGTCAAAAATGTAAGTTTCAGTTTAGTTTACTTTTGAGAGGCCAAGCCTCATTAACCCTTTAACAGTCACACTGGGCAGATACCTTTGCAAAAAATTATACAAAATTATAGACTATAGAATATGTTAACAAAATGATAACTAATTAATTATGGAAAAAACATTTTTCTAGAATAATGTATTTTAAAAAGTGCAAAAGTCAATCTAGAAATCTGAAAATAAAAGTAACTTATAAACATGAAAATAAAAAAGCAAAAATAAATAGATGAAAATAAAAATACATTGTAAAAATCTGTATAAAATGTATGATGAAAAAACAAATGTTCAATGTTATATAATAAAAATCTTAAAATAAAAGTAACTTAATAAAATAAACAAACTTAATAAATAAATAAAAATAACAAATACAAATAATAATGAATCTGGTAACAAAATCTACTTAAAATGTATGGTAGAAAAAATAATATAATAAAAATAGAATTGAACAGAATTAAAGTAAATTCAAAATACTTTAAATGCATCTTATGAAAACATCTGTATAAAATAAAATTGCCTTTGGCCAAAGTTTTTTTAGTAAAGCAATTTGATAGCAAAAAAATGTTAGCCATGTAGTTACAATGACTGTTAACGGGTTAACCAGTAACTAGCGGGTTCATTTTTGAGGAAAAAAAGAAAAGAAAAAAAAGACATGAAATAGCCTATAAAAAGGCCTTTACCTTAAGTACAGCACCCCATTGCCTCTGTGAGCTTTAGCGCTGCATTTTACAGTGTTGATCTGCAGACAACCCAGAAACAATGACCAATCAGAGCACACAGGGCTGGGCTTTTTGGTAAATAAAAGTATGAACCTGAAAATGAGCATAATATGGGACCTTTAAATTTTCTTTGCTGATGTGAGGAATTGCTCTGTGCAAGATATCTAAATACGTCATGAAGATTAACATTTACAATAGTTGCAATAGGCTGAGCACTCCTATAATAACGGGAAAAGAATACTTATGACCTCGAAACTGTCGTGATAAGTTTTCATCTCAGAAAGGAGTTTTAATGGTAATTTATACACTTGAGTGCCTCACAGCGTATCAGGGCACAGGGTCATTGTCGAGCAGCACTGAAGAGTTTAGAAAGTGTGTCTGAGGCAAAGCTATTTGAGGACACAGACAGAGTATATATGGTATCTGGAGGACTGAAGGGAAAAAAATACATAAAAAGCAACAATGGTATGGCTGATGGAAGAGATTTATGATGATGTGAAGCTGCAGCAGGCCTCTACAAGAGAGTGGCCGGCTGTCTCGCAGCGAGATAAGGGGAGGTAGATAGGATGTTTCCCTGACAGACAAGGTGACAATCCGGCCTCAGTGTGTGTAAACAAGAACGCCACTCTCTCCCTGCCTGACGGTGGGGTTAACACCTCTGTCCGTCAGCCGGGCTCCCATCATCGCTCACTGGGCACTCTCCCTCCCCCGTCTGCTTGTCAAGGTCTGGGAGAAGGGAAGTCGCACCTTCTGCTGCTGGCGCGTGCCAGCGTGGCTGGCAGAGGGAGGCGACGGGGTGGCACATGGTGGCACAGCCTGCCAGACTTTTATTAGTTTCCTTTCATAGTCTCCATTGGCCAAAAAAAAAGATCAGACAAGGTTGACAATCCTCTTTGTCTGCGCTGTAAACACAGCAGTCCACAGAGCCAGAAATCCCTTCAAGCAAGACTGAGTGGAGAGTTTGGGATGATACAGTAGTTTGGATTAACAGCCTACCAACAGCTCAGCTCCTTGAGTCAGACTGATACTTTAGGTCCCTGCTCAGATCGAAATTAGCATTTGATACAACATTCTCTGACTTTGGTCTTTTATGTTTCAGATTCAGTAGTTATCATCATTCAGTGCATATGCCACTTATGCTGCCTTCACGTGTTCCTCAGAAATACTGGATTTACGAGTTTCGAGCAAATGAACGGCCCTTTAAAGTTGTAGTTGTGAGTGGGAAATTAGGAATTTATGATGATACCCGAGTTGCCAGGTTGTGACGTTTTTGTGACGTTTCAGGGCAGCAGCAATGGCAGACAGAATGGAAACGGTGTCAACAACTAACGGTAAAGAAATTATATATTTCCTTACTTTGTTCCTAGTAGCCATCATTTACTTTTAGTAGTTGCACATTTTAGTATGTGCATCTATAGCTGTAGAAAGCAAGCAAACATTTAACAAAAAGCATGCTAGGCAAGTATACTAACACTGATAACAACACACAAGTTGCTGACTTGACGTCATAAACGGGGCAGGCAAAAGTCAATGTCTGGTCAACCGTAAGAACCTTTATTTATTTATTAATTTATTCTAAAGATTGTTTTTTGTGGGGCTTTTTGCCTTTAATTGCGGGGACAGACTAAACGTCAATTAGAGAGAGAGAGGGGATGACATGCAGCAAAGGGCCGAGGCCAGAGTCAAACCATTTACTTGACTGTTTGTTTTTTTACTTAAAAAAATGCAAATAATTTCCAGGTAATTTTTTTGTACTTTTTACTAATTTCTTGCTAATTTTGGGGTAATTTCTTCCTCTGTTGCTCATTGCCTTTTTCCAGTGTTTTTGACAGAGATTGTGCCAAACTGCTCAGGCTTCAAATGATTAAACGGACTTTGTACTAAAGAAAGTAAGTGCTGAAGTCACCGAATTCCTCTGTGCATGAGGGATTTTTATTGGCTTTTTTCCTTTATAGTTTAAGTGGTTTATCCACATTAGGTAATGTGGATAAACTGCTGGCTTTTTTAAAATCTGTAAGTTTCTCTTCTCTCTGTGTTTTTCCTGTTATAGTGACGTCAGCATGCCAGAAATTATACAATTCAGATCTATAATTTCACCAGAAAAGATAGAAATAATGGTTAAAACTTTACTTAGACTAAGTTGTAATTGAGAGGAATTAACCATCAAGATTTACATTAAAATACACTACTAGTAAAACTGTGAGAATAGCAAAATCTACACAGTGTATTTATTTTACCTGCAGGGTGAATGGAACATTTCACCCTCCTGAGGCCACAAGCGGGGCTTTAGACTTGTTTTTCTACTTGACAGGGGCAAAGTTTTTCCTCTTCAAATTCCTCCGACACCTGCCTCACCCTGCCCTTCAGCAGCACCTGGCAACCTTGGGATCTGGCAACCCCAAGAGGCGGTGAAGAACTGCCGTCTACATTTTTACCTGGAAATGGTGTAATGTTTCATCAGTAAACTGAATGCTACTCGGAATAAAAGCAGAGGTGAAGATGGTCTATTAAATGTATTGGCAGCAGCTCCAGCCATCATGCGTCTCTATAATTGGCACTTAAGACTAATAAGAAAGGTTTAAATCCTGCTTAGTTAGGCTTTAAAGAGCTGCTCAGTCTCTCTTAAAAATGGCCTGGGTTGCAATCTGCAGTATTTGTTTACTATGGTTTAAATAAGGGCTGCAACTAATAATTATTGTCACTTATTTAAAAATCATTTTTCATCTATAAAATGTTTAAAAATAGTGGGGAAAAAAAGAAAAAAAAAAAACCCCTAAAAAAACTGCCAAAATCCAATAAGGACGTTTATTGAATTAAATTTGCATTAGCATTAACACCGTCAAGAACACCCTCACAGAGCCACAGAATGGCTGCACATGCTCCAGTCTTGCTCATTTATAGACTGAATTACCTTTATTGTGAAAGGTGTCACACTTGATGACAAACCTTGAAAGAATAATCTAGCTCTGCACTTCCCCGTTGCCTGTTTTGTTCATTGTGTTGGTTTTCTACACACAAACTCTCATCAGCTTCAGTTCCAGCTGCAGCAGACAGCAGTTTTCAATGGAAAAAGGCCAATAAATCAAATTTATGCTCCTTGCGCAGCACAACGGCTCATTCTCATTCCCAGGCTGACAAATACTGACGCTTTGTCACGCCCGTCAACATGTGATATTAATGCCTAAGGCACAGTGTGCAACCCATCTGCAGCAAAACTTGACGCTGTGAGCAACTGATGGAATGAATATTACGAATATTAAGAGCGAGACAGTTTGTGTATCACAGGGGGGAGAGGAGGTGAATAGGCCAAAGGAAACATGACATTCATTTGGGAGACTACAGTTCATGTCCCGTTTGAAATCGGGAAAAGTTAATGTTGTTAACATAAGTCTGCATAATTTACATGCACTGATGTATTTACATCACATTACTTTACATAGCAAACGCTTATTATGACACCCGATTTGCCCAGCTAACTACAACAGCCTTCCATATAATGTACGTTCATTGGTAAGTGGGGGCCACTGTCTAACTTCAACAATCATCTACCCATGCTGCTGTCACTATCTACGGCTGTCAATGTCAGCGGTGCCGCAAGATGACAGAACACACAAATTGGTTGTCGGATTTGTCTATATATTTCACTTTAGAGCAAAATTCGATAACACTATGTTGCCTTACCTTAGAGCAAATGTTAGACATCCTTGTTTATCTTCTTTACTTTAAGCTGACTGTGTGGTCTACTTAATCCAAAGGAGACATTTCGCTACAGAAAACTTCCTTTATTATTATTAGAATGATATTATTATTTTCTTGTTTTTAACTTCACTTTTTCCATTTTTTTTGTTTTTGCTTATTTAAAGGTAATTTAGTTGTAACTTTTTACTAGTTTCATGCTCAATTTTGGGCCATTTCTTTCCACGTTTTTGAAAGAAATCAAGCCAATGTGCTCAGGTTTTAACGAGTTAACATGCATCTTGGATGATGTAATCATAACTGGATAGTGCTATAAACACAGGTGTAAACTACCACCAAAACACATTATGATCCTTCCACTCAAGCCTCTTACAGAACTGGTCTGGCACACTTTTGACCACATATCTTTTTCAGGGTAAACAGTGGCTACATGGTCAGTGCAGGATTGTGTGGTGGTTTTGTATGGTTGTTTTGGTGACGGCGTGCTTATGCTCTGTAACTTACCCGTTTTATGTGGAGCTGGACGAGGTGATGTGTGACCATGCTTTGGTTTGCCTTATGGAGGGAGACGTGTTGAATTCTGCTGACAGAGAAATCTTCAGCTGTTAATGACACAACTGCTAATGTGAGTAGCAAGCATGCTACAGAGCAGCTAGCAAAAGTGTGGACGTAACAATACCTGTGCAGGGGACAGGAAACAGTGATGTGTCTCAGCTGTCCACTTGTGTTCAGATCACCAAAACACATGCTGATACCAGGTCTGAACAGGCTCAGAGACTCTGTACTCTCAGGGAGGTGAGACAACAAGACACAGGTGCAACATGTTAGTGCAGGTAACCACAAAGGAGGGAAACACACAAGGAAGAAGGCAGGAAGTAGAGGACCTGAAACAACACAAGAGGCGAGTTTCAAAATAAAACAGGAAGTAAGAGAAACCATAACCATAACCATCCGGAAACATGGACAACTATTCATCAGCAGCCAAAAAATGTGAAGATGCAAAAACGACTAAAATAAAATACACAAGTTGGGATTCATTGCACCTAAGTTGCAGCTTGTCTATGTGACAAAGAAATGATTGATTGATTGATTGATTGATTAATTGATTGATTGATTGATTGATTGATTGATTGGGGTTTACATAATTATGGGTTGAATAAGTTTGAAGGAATTGTTAGTCTGAATTTGTAAAAATGTGATTTATTATTTATTTTTTTTTTACACATTCAGATCCTCCAAAGGACATAACTGTTCTGGGATGTCTAGATCTATGATTACTGTCATCTGACCCAAATGCACAGACTCATTAGATGGGATGTCTGTAAGCCAATCACTATGTTCCACCCTACAAAAAAACATTATTAAATATACTAATAAAAAAAAAATAATTTATTGGTGCATTTACAATATGAAATCCACAATTATTATACTTTTTGTTGTTTGGAACATTACTGGGTTCTGAATGGGTTCAGAGGTGAAAGTAGTTGAACCTCATGATGATGAGTACTTCATTAGCAGGGTATTTTAAAAGCAGTGTGTACAGAATACATTACCGTGTTGGAGAGTCAGCATGTATCGAAAAATATGCACTTATGTAAATGAACCTGAAAAAAATGTGACGAATATCAGTGCAACCAGCTGATTTTTTGCCATCGTGTCTGTCACCTCAGTTTCATGTCAAGCGTGTGCGTTTTATCTGCTGAAGTATGATGACAGAATTTGTTTATGAGTCTGTTTGCCTGCTGCGATGCTATAGATAGAACTCCAAGCAGTCCTTCCTGTGAGATTGGCTGACTACAAGATGTCACGCTCGTGTGTCTATTCTCAGCTAAACCTGCTATATCTGAGGTGATACTGACTAAATGTCAGCCGCGCTGGCCTCTCTTTTAACAGCCTTTCTAGCCCTCGGGAGTCTTTGAGATGTTTCTGACGTGTAACCGATGCTTCAGCTGCTCCTCTTTGTAATGTGCGCAACATGTGAAGAAACACAATCTAGAGCCTATGGAAGAGCTCTGTAATTTACTCGGACAGCATATCCCTCTCCTCCTGTACCACACAATGACCCCTGCGGTTCACTTTCTCAACCTTTTGGCCCCTCACCTGGCCCCCCGGCGGATTCACATTCGCTGCTGATGTCAGGGATGTTTTCCTTTTGTGCTCAACACACAATCAGTTCATCCTGGTGTCTATTTCAGCCCTCTCCGTGCCTGTTTTTGTGCTTGTATAACCAAAAACCCTCATGCTTTCCCCTCATACAGCCTGTCTGGGACTGTTAGGGACTACAAGAAGAGGGAAATGTAATAACCAGCGAGCCCTGGTGCCCTGTCAGCCCAGCTCAGCCTCCAGAGAGGCCTGCCCATCACCGACATCATCCGTGACGGTGCAGATTACACCGTATACTGCAATAAGCCTGACACATGGAGAAGTCAGAGATTACAGACTATTTCCACCGTCTATTATTGTAGCTGTAAACCGCAGCTCCAGTTTCAGGCCGCGGTGGAGCGAGCACACAGCGCTCTCTGGTGGTGAAACACTAAAACAACCACTCGGAATTATTTTTCTGTTTTAATCTGATATTAAAACACATTACAAAGTCAGTATGCAAATACCCTCATTTGTTAAATTAAATTATTGGAAATGCACATGTCTTGAACATGTCTTTGTTGATGTGAGCCAAGAGCATAAATTAATCCATGTTTGCACCTTTGGAAACTAATAAATATGAAACTACAAGTGTAAAATACAGGCATACCAAGTTTGACATTAAGTATATATAAGTTTTTATATATCGACTTAAACAATCAGCCCAGCAGCTCACACTATCTATCATACTGAGATAAAGCCATAGATGAGCACAATAAAGAAAATGGTTTGCAGGTGAAATCAGGCAGTAAGAAACCACTGAGAGAATAAGTGCATAAGCAATTCCAGTGAGAAGTCCGTTTCCGTCGAACTATGCACATCAGAAAACACTCTGCCACACGGCGTGGCCATATCCTAAAGAAATGTTTAGAGAGCAGGCATCGTTGCAAACATCTTCCTGTCGTCCCAACAGGACTTCACGCAGTGCAAAAACATTACAGCTTGGATGCGATACTACCAAACACAAACAGTGCAATTCATCCCTGCCTCGAGTCACACCAACACTGTTACTGGTAACAACTCTGATCAGCAGCGGCGGGCCGGGACGTGCGGCCCGCCGCTGCTGAGTCAGTGTCAGAGGATGTGAACTGACGAATCATCAGCACCATTAAAGCCCTGCATGTAGACTTTACAGTTACATTACAGTGCATTGTCTTGTCCTCAGGTTGTTCGTGGAGGCTTGAAGAAAAATTCCAGATGATTACATCTGGGTGTTTTTGTAGTTTTGGCTGTTGTTTCTGTTGGTTTTGATGACACTGTACTGACCACGGTCATTGCTGAGATACGAGAACACAGTGACGTCTCCTCAGTAAAGTCAGATGGGGCAAAAAAACTCAAGCAGACCATAGAAACAGAAAGAGCAGAATGGATCTTTTCATTCAAACCAACACAGTAGGATATAAAGAGAAGTTATCATTTTTACCTGGGCCGCTTGGAAAGGAATGACCACGCCTACTCTACCTCTGATTGGCTTAGCCTACTTTACGACGGAGGATTGGGGCCATGTAAAAAAAAAAAAATTTTTAAAAAAAGCCCAATTTTGAGAATAAAGTCATAATATTGTGAGAGTAAAGTCGTAACTTCTAGAATAAAGTCATAATATTATGAGAAAAAAGTTGTGATATTACAAGCGGTAAGTCATAGTTTTACAAGATAAAAGTTGTAATTTTATGAAAATCATTTGTAATATTATGAGAATGAAGTCGGAATTTTAAAAGAAAAAAAATCATAATTTTACAAGTATGAAGTTGTATTTATACAAGAAAGGAGATATTATATTACGGAAATAACCATATTGCCAGCAAACTATAAAACAGGCAAGAGCACAGGTCAGCATGGCACAACACCGGGGACAGTGGCGGGGACAACTTGTTTTTCTCGTAAAATTACGATTTTATTCTCATAATATTAAGTGTTTATACTCATACAATAACAACTATTTTTCTCAGAAAATTACGACTTTATATTTGTAATATTATGACTTCATTATGGCTTTATTCTCGAAGTCTCAATTTTTATTTATTTATTTTTTTTACTCAGTGTGGCCCTAAATCTGTCGTACAAACCAATCCCTCTCTTCTTTCCTAAACCAAACCAACCAAAAAAGGTAATGAGTTTAAACCAGCCAGAGGGACAGCAGAGTGGGTCAAAAGCTGTAACTATCCTTCACTTTGTTTCCAAGCAATTTCGAACTCACTGAGTGGACGTTTTGCAGTAATGACCAAACAAGTAGTATAATAGTAGTGCGACGCAAGGAGACTATCTTTCGTGCTCTACCTCCATTGCTTTACCTGCTGAAAAAATAACTCAGTACAGTGTGTTACTGCTCTTTTTAGTTTCATCTGAGGGATGTGTTCAAGCAGAGATTTCCATTTACATCTAATAAATTAACAAAATAAACTCACAAAAGGAAACATTTTTGCATCACTCCAAGAGAACTAGAACTAGGACTTGCTTGAAAGGAACAAAAAAAACAAACATAAAAAAATATGTTATTTGTCTAGTTAGTTAGTCTATTGTTCCAACAATCACCTACTCTGTTCTGGTCGAAATAAACCCTTAATTCACATATTTCCATGTGAAAATATGCTGATCTGCACGCAGTTTATATCCACTGTCTCTCTGCCTCTCAGCTGTCCACTGAGCCGCAGCTCTCACTCGTTCTCGACAGCCACAGAAACTTTACATCAAGTTTCAACAAACACGCAACGTGACTTCATACCTGATTAATAGTAAAACTATCACTTACCTCCACCTGTAACTTCTAAACACATAACTCACTGGATTTGCATTTACCTTCCATCACTTAAAAAGGTAACAACAGGCCAAAACTGAGTTTTCAAACTAGAGTGTGACACATTTTTAGGCCCCGCCGACATGTGCATTATCACCATAATAACTAACAACTACCGCCATTTTCTGTAGAACTAGTCAAATGACCACAGCAAACAGTTAAATGTCCTGTCTTTTCGATCTATTTCTGAGTCACATTATCAGACAAGTAAACAAAGCAAGAGTTTAGCCAGATTGATTTAACCAGGGTGTTTCCAAAATGTTTGCACTACAAATCAATTTTGTATTGACAACTAACTATTGAACCACTATCATGACCGAAAAGGTCAAATCATATTATTTCCCCCCAACTCAGTAAGAAATGGCGCCAATACAGGTCCAAGCTCATGTTTTGGGAAGTCCTGATCTCGCCCTGGAAAACTGTCTTAATACAACTGATGTTTTCTCTTTTATATAGTTGAGGCTAACCCTGAGATTTGTTAAAAATCCATCTGACAAGTGGTGTTTATCCCATCTGACGTCTGTTTAGAAAAACTGACACACTCTCATATGTCAGTATTTAACTTGATGAGTGCAATGTTATTATTCCAAATAGAAATAACAGCCAAAACTACAAATACCTAACCTAATACTCGTAATAAACTGGAATCATACTTTAAATACAAATCAAACAGAAGCACACAGCATATCCTTTGTTGTGATGCCTCTTTGTTTCAATAAAAATCAAGTTGAGAGAAGCATGTACACACACCAAAAAAGGAAAAAAATGGCTACTCCCTAGAGCTTGGTCTTAGGCCAAGGCAATTTGTGGATTTGGAAATTCTGTGATATTTACAGTTTCACAAGTCTGTGATAGCTCGGTACGAGTCCAAACCTGCTATGCTGGATAAAATGAAGGTGTGTCTCATTTCACCTTGTTTTCTTCCTGAGTATTTTCTCCTATCACAACTATATGTACATCTGACAACTGTCCGCTGGTCTCCAGCTGCAGCCCCTGAACCCCTTCAGTCTGCGCCTCCTGCATTTGGCACTGCGTCTCCTCCCCACCTTCAGCCATCGTCACCTCCATCCCACTCTGGACCATCATGGTTGTTCCGTCCCTGCTCGACTCCCCGGTCAGCTGCAGCTCCATCACCCCCACCGCCTGCTCCATCGGAGCCGGGTTGATCTCGATGACCGTGTGCTCCTGGCCGGCCTCCACCTCCCCCTGCATGACCTCCTGCTGCACCACCATGGTGCCGTCCACCACCTGGCCTTCTATGGGCACCACCTCTGCGCCGCCAGCCTGCTGGCTCAGGTGCAGCAGCTCCACGGGGCTCACCACCGTGCCCAACTGGCTGGAGTCTTGCATGGTGGTGGTGCCAACCAGCGTGAGGCCCGAGGACGGGTGCAAGGTGATGGTGTCCGTCTTACCGTCTCCGGTCACCATGTAGCGGGTGAAGACCTGCGAGCCGGCGGGGAGCAGGGTGACCGTGTTGGAGGACTGGGCCAGGGAGGCGATGGGGAGACCCGCCACGGTAAATGGCTGACCCACAGAGGACAGGGAGATGGGGGACAGAACGGTGAACTGCTGGGGCTGCAGGGTGGTCTGCTGGTTGATGGGGGACGTCAGGAGGGTGGTGGTGGAGGCGGGCCTCTGGAGACGCGGTCGCTTGGTCTGGCGCTTGGTGGGAGTTTTGTTTTTGGCAGGCTGTGGGCAGGACAGCAGAGCCCGGACCTGCTGCTGCTTCCTCTGTTCTTCCAACTGAACCTCCAGGTCTACACAGAACAAAACACAGAACCGAAATTAGATTTAAAAAAGTATTTAATTGCAAGACAAAAGACAGAACACTGACAAAAACAATATGACATAAAACAACAAAAACAGGTTAGTTAACAAAATTTCCCCAAGGGTTAAGGATGTTGGTTTGATGTTAGTGTACGCAGGTTATGTGTGTGTGTGTATGTCTACACCAGTGATTCTGGTATGAGAAAAAAAATAAAAGAAAACAAGATAAATTAATTCATTAACTAATCAGTAAATACATAACTAAAAATGAAGAAAATTCATTCATTTTAAAAAGAAAAGAAAAAAGGGGGAGGGAAGGGGGTCATACTGCTAATGATAAAAATCAGAATGAGCGACGTCCTGCTCGTCTGTAGCAGAAATTAGATTTTGCACGTCCTTTTATTGATATTTTATATCAATATTTATCAGAGATGTTGGGCAAGCTTAAGCCAGCAAATGTCAAGTCACTGACTACATTAAAATGTCATCTGTCCTTTTTCATATTTAATATTTGAACATGATGATACAAAAACAAGTAATGGTATTGAGCTTGTTTCTGATAATAGAGCTCCAAGAGTTCTGCATCTTCACTGTTTAGTTTTTCATACTTTTCATACTTCTTTTGGCTTTTTAATAAGGTACGGGAAGCTACTTTGACTTTTCAAAGACCCATGATAAAAATATGAATCTTGCCCCACTTTCCCGGCAATTTTTTAAACATATCAGATTCAAACTGTAACGCTGGCATGCATAAACGAAGAGACAACGTGTGGGGAGAAACGTTCGTGATGGTAAACAAAACACTGACACACATACCAAAACTACGCTACATCAACAGCTGAAGAAAATGAATTTGCCATCATGTTACAATACAGGGAAGATTATTGTAACAATGCCATTTCACACTAGAAAATTCCATAACTTTTCCCAAACTTCCATGATTTTTCAGGGCCTGGAAAATGTGATTGTGATATTCCATGACTTTTCTTGGTTTTCCATGACTGTGAGAACCCTGTAAACATGAGGACACTGAACTACAGCAAAGCTTAAATAGCATTTAATCTCTTCTCTGAACGTTTGTTCATAATTAACAATAATCAATTCTTCTTACCAAATATGGTCAAAGGAGGTTAATTTACAGTAAAGAAACAATGTTAAAATAAAAATATTCCTTTCCATTTATGACCCAAAATGGTTTGTAGTTTCAGTAGTTAATGGCAAACAAAGTAATTTAACTGCATGAATCACAATGCAAACATGAATGTAGCTGAACTACAAGCTTAATCTTTTGTAGTAATAATTCACCGGAGAGAGTTTCTTGCCAATCCGAAGCAATGCACCAGATTTTTTTAGTTCTACGAGCAGTGCACTTATGTTGTAATATCTTGATTTCCCATGCCAGAGGCTGTTTTTTTTGACAGTTTGGCACAGTTTCTTCACACGAAGGAAAAGAACCTAATGTGGAAAACTGTGATTAACATTCATACCTCTAATTAGAGTTGACAGAAGGTGCTGGCAGTGAAGTGTTGATGAGCGCAGGGCTATAAAGGTGAAACATGTACGTATAGTGGATTTTTCCTCATAGATATTTTGATTCCAAGTGGCAGAGAAAGGAGGAATATTTGTGAGCAGCGCAAAATTTTAACCAGAACTGAGTGGCACTTGAGAAAAAGCCAGGAGGTCACCAGATTCATCCTAAACAGAAGACAATGAATGTCACAGCCAGCGCCCCCTCAAGCTGATTACAAGCAACTCTAGATAATTCATTTTATCCCTTGAAACCTGGCCAATTTGGCTTGATTTATTTCAAAACATGAGAAGAAGGCCATGAGCAATTAAAAAACACATGACAAGAAAAAAATTTGCAAGAAATTTGTGGGAAAAAAAAGGAAGAAGGAGGAGAAGAAGAAGAAGCAGGGGAAGAAGAAAATTACCTGGGAATCAGCACACAAAAAACTCAAGGGAATGATCTGACCCAAAAAAAAGTACTTAAAAATGATAATAATCCTGTAAAATATTTTAAAATATATAATAATGATAATCAGAAATACAGTTCTATAGACATTTATTCCTTGCCTTTGAAAAATAATTGTCTAAATTTATTAATGATTGGAATTTGAGGAACATTTCTTACCAAGTTTATCATTATTGATCAGAAGTAAAACCAATTTGGACGGGGTTCAAAGGCTTAAAAACTTGTGAAAGGCGTCTGATATCCAGCTTTAAAAGGATTCATTCCAGCAGATGTGCACTATATTGAATACAGATAACAATCTAACTGTGAGGATTAATGTATTATAATTACAAAAACATAGTCACAAATCTTTAAACCATGTCGTTCATAACTAGATTTTTAACTGTATTAACTTTGTTTATAGGCCACAGCTCAAAAAAGAAAAAAGAAAAAGAAAACAAAAATGGGGACAATTCATCTCACATCATGCCTAAAGCCTGGTATGCACTGCAATTTTAAGCTGTCCCAGATGAAAGCTCGCCAACGTGAAAGAAACGTAGCGATATCTTTGATCGTGGCTCTTAAGCGGCAGTCCTACGTTGCACAGTGAGGGATGTTCAAGGACGGCCGTGGTCACAGTCGTGCAATCAAAGACAGCCTGGGATAAAATTCTGATAGTGTCAGAAATTTGGGGTGACCATCACACTGTGTGGCTGCTGTTACGACCTACCTCTACTAACCAACCAATAGAAATGGCTGCTAAATGCTAGCAGATGCTAATACTTTCTTTAATTTCTCGTAGCAAAATTGTCTCCTCCTTCTTCTCTTATTGACTATTTCTGACACACATAACAACACTATAGCGAGGGCGCGACTCGTGTTCGTTTACATTTGTCTCTTATCACTACAGCACTGATGACATTTTCTTCTTGCGTACTGATGTCGATGGACGTACATCGTAGCCTGTCATCATACAGTCTGCCTACATTAACCTTGATGTCATACCCAAGTTTATTAGATCCATGTCGCACAATGTAGCTCGCACTAAACTTTCTAAAATCGCACAGTCTGTCAGAGGCTCAATGTCAGTGGATCATAATGTATGGGGTACAGAGTTAATATGAAGATTCTTTGGTTCAAAATGACACCACTTTTTTCTATGGATATCAGGTTTTTTTAGCTATAACAAAGGCCAAAATGTGGCCTGCAACAGACAGTAAGGGTTGTCATTTTTTTCGGAAACCTGCGACTGTTAGGGTTAAGGGGAGTGAGGAGTCAGCAGTTTAAAACAGTATAAAACAGTCTATAAAACAGGTTTTGTGAATCAACCATGAGGGATCCTTCAGCATAAAGTCAGAAATGTGTACACAAAATATTTGCTTGATAGTTGTAGTTTGTGAGATTAGTTGTGTACAGACAGACACACACATAACCAAATGCACGATCCCCTGCAGAGATAACGACACATCCAAAAGGCTACACAGATGGTTATTTGTCTGTCTGTACAGAGAATGTCCAACATATACATCATCAGTCAAAAAAAATGAACAGCTGACTAAAGAACAGACATGTTAAGAGAATCAGTGGAACCTTTCTTTGTTCGGTACTCACTGCTGAGTGTGCTGAGGATTTGCTCCTGGCTGGGATCCGTCTGCTGCCTCCTCTTCTCCAGCGTCTTTTTGACTGAGTCGAGCAGGCCGAACACTTGGGCGAGGTTACTGAGCACCGCCACCTCTACCAGACAGGAATCTGGGATCAGTGCGGCAATCAATCAAAGGGTCACTTGGTCAGTCAGAAAGGAGGAACAAATTCAGCTGTTGTAAACAATCATTAAACCTTCAGTCATTACTGTTACACAAACCAACAGTCGCCATTCTAAAAGCTCTCTCATGTTGGTTTTTTCCATCCATTGGCTTCCAACAGCAAGCGAATTTGTTCTTTCTTTCCATTTGTTTCACACCCATACGCCTTCGAGCAAGCTTTAAGTTCTACACATGGTCTGTTTGGAAGATGCTTTCCCAGCAGCCAGTGCACATTAGCGTTGTTCCGTACCTGTGTCCTGTAAGGCAGCTGGCTCCCTGCGCTGCTGCACGCCGTTCAGTAGCTCCAGCAGCTCTGTGCTGATGTTGGTTACAACTTCACCAAGCAAACCCACATCAGCGATGCCCTTCCAGAAGTTCAGCGTGTCCTCTGTGGACATACAAACACCAAACGCAAGTCTCAGTCAAGGGTGTGCTCTGTGCTTATGTGTGTGTGACCTTTGCTGTGTTGGGATGTGTGCTATCTGGGACCTGAGATCTCATTGGATTCCTTCTTCTCTGCAGCCTCCAGTGAGTTTGAGATCCAGTCCATCTTTCCACTCAGAACCTCTGCTCTGTCCTCGCTCGCCGTCCCACCATTACCCAAGGCCACCTGAGCTGCAATTTACACAGGAGAACACACATTATGCTTGTAACACGGACTCACAAAAAAAGAGCTGATGTGTCCAAAGGCATGACAGCTTCTGAGATTTGACGCTCAGCAGTTCAAACGCACAATGGCGACCACACATCATGTGAATTTGGTTTTTTAGTACATTAACAACATGCAGCAATTTTTGGAGCTATTCTTTCACAATTTCACAATGAAGTTTCTGGGAGGTAAAACTACAAATGACAAACTTTTTGGCTCTTGCAAGGGGTTGGCGATCTAACAACTATCACAACTGTGTGTCTTCTACTCCAAAAGTGCAGCTGCAGGCTACCGGTAAGCTACACTGTGTTGTCTTTGAAGTGTTGTTTTATTTCTTTTTCATCTTGTCTAAAATGTTTGTGAACAAAACATGCATGTTAAAACAACAGGCAAAACTGAGGAAAGCAAAATGCTTGAGGTCATGTCCATATATCGGGTGATAAGTCAATAACATTATTATCATGACAAGCCTACCTCATGCATCCAGTGCTGCTTGCTTTAAGTGTGGTCACTGAGAACTTGTTTCTGATTGGCTTACAGGGGTGTAGTTATTAGCAGTAGGTTGACAGTACAGCTAGACACCTATGATGCAGTACTTAATAGATGAGCTGCTATTAACCTCATCATAAGGACAGTAACAGTCAAGCACACTGTAGCCAAAGAGCTTGAAGCTCAGGTTATTCGTATAACCAGTGAAATAAAATATACAGTTGTTTCGAGAAAATGAAAAGCAGCATTTCTGTGGGTGGTTCCTTGCCTCTGAGTATGTAAATTACAATCATGGAATGTGCAGGCTGCCTTGTCAGTTTTAATTGCTTATGTGGCGTTTTCAATATTGTGAAGCAGAGCTGAGGATTAGAAGTACAGCTTTGCCTGAAAAAAGACAATGTCGTGGTGCAGGTAGCTGTCTTTAACACTTCCAGCTGGTATATGAATGCATCAGCTCTCCAGTCAAAGTCATAATGCCCCATAAGTAGTTCATGCTTGCCCGACAAAGTCAAGTTAAAACAAGTGTGGAAAAGCAAACATATGAATTTTTCCCTTATTAATTTAGTTAGTAGTGTGTTCTCACCTTGGGAGGATGTGGGTGTGGTAAGTCCAGAACCATCTGGAGGGAAGCGTGTGTTGTTGATTAAAAGGTCGAACTTTGTGCTGCGACACGTGTTGGTGCAAAGTGTGCTGTGCTGGTAGAAGTCAAGCTGACCCGAATCCATCATTTTTCTGAAAGCAGAAATTTGAGAGGGTATCAGACAGTGAGTCAATGTGTGAAAAAGGTTTAATTGATTGGCCAACACTGATTACATCTCTGCCACCAAATACAGACATCCTTTATTAGACATTCCATTTTTGATGTTACTGTCTGTATTTTATTGTTGGAGGTGTTGTGCTTTTCCTACACGACACTTATTCTACTTGTTTGGAAGTTATAATTGTAATTCCAGACACAAGGATATGAAAAACACACACAAGCATCCCACAATGCAAGCAGGGCTGTTTAAAGAGGGGAAATGGTTAAAGCTACTGGTGATTTGGGGAGAAACAACATCAGATGTACTGTGACCTAGTGGCATTGTTTGGTCATCATTAGCAAACAGTCGCCTGTTTAACCATACACAGATTCCAGACACAGAGCAACATTATTATTAAATTAGGGTCGTGTTACTTGCCACATTGATTGCTTTTAGCTCTGTTATGGGTCTCAACCAACTCCTGAGGGAAATATCTGGATCTTTAGCTGCTAAATGCTTCGCTTTGCTCACCAGCTCGTCTGTAACTGTGTCTGTGTGGTGCGGGGCAGGTAATGTGCAGTGGGTTTTTAGAGCTTTGTAGTCAAAACAGTGGCCAGCTGAAGACAGAATCAAGGTTGATAAGAGTGGAGTTTGCTTTGGTTTCCCACCCAGCAGCAAGCTAAAATAGGCTAAAAAGCTTTGCAGAGCTGCGGGAAGTGTGGAGTCGATGATAATTCTCTGCGGGTTTGTCACAACAGGCAACACCTTTCTGTGAATATAAAACTATTGATTGGTGCAGCTTCAAGGGGAACACTGCTTAAATTAAGGATTCAAATGTTATCGTTATGGCCTAGGGAAAGTTCAGTCAATATCTGTGACCATGAGCTACTTTCTCTCAAAGGCAGAAACCAGCTTAGTAATGCTCGAACTTGTGATTTCATTAGGTATAAAGACTAGAGCTGCAACATAGACAATGAATGTTTGTTTTCTTTTATTACACCGAAATGAGCTTTATTGTATTGTAGTGTTGTCAGCTCTGATACAGAAAATATACCCGTACACTTGAGATGTCAGTGGTTAACTGTTAATCAGTTAATTACTGTGAATATTTCTGACTGGTTAAGCATGTTGGTCTGAAGTTAGGTTTGTTTTTCTTCAGTTAATTAAACTGCTCACCTCCCAGTTCAGGTGGGTAAGCAGCTCAATTCTGAGCCACAAACCCCCTTTAGCATTGTTAACACTATTATTACTGTAAGCACAGTAAGCGGTGTTAGCACCGCTCAGGGTGCCAACACAGTCAACAATGCTAATAGTTTTGCAGCTCAGAATGAAGCTGTTTAATCATCAGGGTGACCTGGAAAGAGGTCAGAGGGTGGGCACAATGTTTCTGCAGCAACGCCAAGGGGTTGGGAAAACGCTGGCAGTGGTAATTGCCAAATGAACCATGCCGTGAGCTTGCTCCTGGTGCAAAGCACCCAGTGCTAGCTATCTAATGAAGAAATAATCTTTTGAAAAAACATGAACAATTTACCACGTCTAAATGGCTAGCGCTTTGAAATGTCCAATTAAAGATCACTAGAGTGCCAGGCTAAAAGTAAAGTGCCTCTTGTACTTCATGCCATTTTGCTTTTTTCCCCCTAAAACTTAATCGGTAAGTTACCAGTTATTGAGTGCTATGAAAAGCAAAATTAAACTAAACTGACTCCCGACGCACATTGCCCTGAGTGCTCTAAGTGTCATCTATATCTTTCCAAATTTGCTGTCTGTGGAGCAGCTCCAGGCTTCATTTTTGATTACATCACAAATTGAAATTTTAGCACTCTGCTGTTTGGATACTCACTGGTCATGTTTACTTAAAATTTTGGACTGTCTTAGACCATTGGAGTAGCACTAGTTCCCCTTTAAATTTGTTTAGAGGCCTAGTTTGGACAGCTGGGAAGCAGGTTCTCCATTTCCATTTTTAGAATATTCTGTTTAATAAAGTACGCAGCAGTTACAAAAACTTATTGTATCCCTGATAATACAGGTTTTCTTTTTTCAGAATACGCCACGTACGGTATATTAAACACCAGTTCAAGAGACAATCGGTTCAATAACAAAAGTCATTACCGCCATCATCTCATTTACAGCTCACAGGTGATGGAATCATTTCTAGATAGTTCACAGCTGCACAGATTATTTTTTTTATCTTGTCATCGTTTTGTATATTCAAGATGTGTGAGTCACATCTCTGCTTGTTACATCAGCAGCGATACATATGTAAGAGTTTGCCTGCAGACTGTGATTCATTATAAAGTTGTGTCGTGCAACCAACCAGCAAGCAGAATATTTAAATATGGCTTCTGGCTCTCTAATACAAATATAAATCTCCTCACCTTAGCATGACTCCACCCATCCTGATGGCTCTCTTCCAGTCTTTCAGAGTGGCTTTTCCAGAAATGTGCACAAACTGCTTCGGGCTGATCAGTTGGTCTTCATACTAATGGAGAGAGTTTTAGTTAAGAGACCATATTAAGATCACAGAGTGCACTCTGGACGCCACAGTAGAGATGATTCAACACAAGAAAAAACACTAAAAGCAAAGTGACACACTTTATTTTATACCTCTTTGCTGATAGTGGCCGTAAATTTAAAAAAATAATAATAAATCACGGCAGTGTATTTTTTTCGCACTATCATGTCCAGGCATGCACTAGTGCTATAGAAATTCCAACATTACATCTATTAGGCTGAGGAGCAATATGTGGTGTAGAGCTGTGCTCCACATAATAAGGTCTGTGGAGGTCAGTTAAGTGTTGTGCATTAGACACTACTGACTGATGATGAAGTGAATCTATTTGTGTTTTGAGCAGAGATCATACTGTATATTACTGCTGTAACATACTGTATGTTCGATATAATAATGTTGACAGTTGGGATAAACAATCATCAATCAACAATCTTTGCCATTTTGTATCAACAGAGAATACTACAAGGCAGCTGCCAATTAAAATATCTTTTACAAAACGGTAAGTGACGGTAAGTTTTTATCTGTTATTTTAAATGTTTTTAAGTTGTTTTGTATTTTCTGAGCTATGTGAGTGACAGCAACCATGTCAAACTTTTTATCCACATTTTTCAAATGTAAGATCTATAAATTGGAAAAAAAGTAAAACAAAGTAAACAAATAAAAAACAGAAGTGCTTTTACTGTCTATACAGTCATTAGAAATGTATTTACATTTGCCATTTTACCTCTGTGAATGTCCTACCAAATCATACTACTATATGCATTCAATATTGACACTGCTTACAATATATTGGTACCAGGCCCCAACAAATACTGAGACCAAGAACAGCTTGGGAAAAAAGTGTGGTAAGGTACTGGTTCTCTAACTTTAAAGCTGTAGTTGGTAACTTCTGTAAAAAAATTACATAATGTCATATTTGCTGAAAATGTCACTATATCCACACAATAGTGTATGAGAGAGATAATCATGCTTCTCCTCCTGCTCGTAGCACTGCTAAAGGCATTAACTAGAATCCAGTGCATGTGAACAAAAACAACCAGTGCTGAGGAGTCTCAAATGCAGCTGTCAATCATGTCAATAACTGCTTGTGAGCTGCCATCAAACTGTCAACATAAACAGCACTTATGTTGATGAATGAATGTTTTCATAAACATGTTTTAGTGTACTGTTTAGCTGTAATATGAGAACATTAACTCCAGCCTGTGGGTGCTGAAACAGTAGGGGTCAACCGATATTGCTTTTCAGGGCTGATACCAATTATTGATACTTAATGAGACTGATAACCATTATTTGGAACCAATCTACATTTATAATAAAAATGAAAATATTTCTATCGAAATTTAGAATTTGGAAAATAACAAAGTCCAATGCAAAAAAATGTTTTTAAAATGTCTTTGAAATCGAAAATGAAACTTTAAACATCATATATTGAAAGTTCCCTGCAATATTTTTTATAAAGTAAAAATTTTATAAAAAATGAATCAATAAAAATAGCTCACTGGGGTTTTACAATGTAAAAGTTCCTCCCACGAAGACACTTTCTCTTCATGTATTGCAGACTGCCTTCTCTGGTGCTGGTTGCGTATAATACACACATTTTTCATGAACTATATGCCACGCCGATAATCTGTCATCCCCTACTTAACAGTGCACTACTTTAAATTTGCGAAAAACACAAGGCGTGAAAAAGGCAGTACAGTAACAGAATCTTGATTCATATTTGACCAGCACGTCCTACTTTGACCGCGGTTCACAAGTAGTGATGACATAATTGACAGCTGTATTAGAGACTCCTCAGCTCTGATTGGTGGTATTCCATCAGCGTGGCAGATTCAAGCAAATGCCATTAGAAGCACTACAAGGAGGCGGACTGGAGTTAACACATTTTTTTACAGACTGTGTTTCATGTTCTACTGTTTGCATGCAGTAGCAGTTTCAAGATATCAGACAACAGTTATTTTCATATAAGTTACCAACTGTAGCTTTAAAGCAGTGCATTCTGGTTTCATTCAGTTCATACCTCATGTCCTACAGCCTGATGAACAGTATTGTTGGCAATACTGACAGTAGCCTAAATGATTTCTTACCACTGTTTTGCAGTTCTCTTGTGAGCCTTAGTGCTCAATATTTCATTTGGCTCAGAACATTTGTTGTGCTTAGCTGCTTATTAAACATTCAACTTGACCTGCTGTGATTGATAATGGTATGCACTGTTTAATCTAACTCAATAATAACATTATGTTTGAAAAACTTAGAAAGAAAATCTGTTAAAAAATAAAAAATTATAAAAAAGCTCTAAAAGAAAACTATCATTTTAACTGCACAGGACATTCAACTAAAGCGGCCACTGTAAGCACATGCACGCTTACAGTTGTTATCGGCATCATGCTATTACAGCTTGCACATTGAAAGTGAGAAAAATAAAGAGGTAGTGGAATGTAGTTATTCTGGCATGCCAGAAGTAGTATATGTTTATTTCCTGCTATGCACAGTAATGTTTGGTAACAACCATTTTTAAGTCTTTTTTGCCATCTGTTAGTGTTTTATTGCTAGAATTTATGTTTCTTGTGACACATTTTCACTCAAAATAAAATAGCACATGAATAAACTTGTGAAGACCAATAATGAAACCCTGCTGCAGTTGCCTTCTTGCATCAATGTAGACTCAAAAATAATAATGAATACCAACCTTCACACATTTTACATTGATTCCCGGGCACACAAATTTCTTCACTAGCAGCACAGCTTTACAGTCACCGCATGTTATGGGACAGCCAATTTCAACGTCATCTCCATCTGTTTGTTCTAAAAGAGTAAGAAAAAAGACACACACCGCATTTATATGTGAGCACATAAAGCATGACTAAATCTTTCAAGTTGTCCGCATATTATTCTGGCAAACGCTTACCTGGATGTGCTTCAACAGCCATGACAGCTGCGTCTGTTTCTGCAGATTCATCTCTGTAAAGACAACAGTTTTTACTTTTTTCTTGGTGGTACTGAAGATATTGTCTATTTTGTATCTCAGTGTCTACTTAGGAACAGAACTCTTTGTCATACATTAATCAACACCTAATCATGGCTTATGATCTGTCATCCCTGTGTTTTTGTGCAACATTATTTTAAAATTCAACTGTTTGGTTACACCTGGCCTCAGAACATACCCAGGGGTTATTGGCTGGAGCTGGAGGATGACCTGAGTCTTATTAGGATCATCAGCATCTCCTTCACCATCCGCCTTCACCATCACCACCTCCCCCATGGACACCGTGACCTCGTCGGTGGTTGCCATCACACTCAGAGAAGGCTACAGAGGGGGGCTGCTTTCATAGAACAAATATCCTGGAGTTTGTTCATCTGAAAAAATATAAACACATTTTAAAAAACTCAAATAAAAGATGATAAAAAGCCCATATATTTCTCAAGCTATCATATATATCAAGCATATCATTAACATAATGAGATTCACATGTGTTTTGTTTTTTTTTGAGTAAAATAAAAATTTATGTTAATGTTACTGTCTCTCAAGCAAGTCTAGTTGCCCACAATATAGCACCTAGAATATCTGGATATCAGAAACCAAAATCTAGTTTTAATAGCCCCGCATCAGGATAGCTGGTTAAGTTAAGCTAATTAACTTTAATAAAGCCCACATATTTCTCAGGTTTTCAGGTCAATGGTCAAAATACGCATTTTCAAAACCATTTTTGTTCATTGAGTTCGAGAAAATTTTAGTCAAAATTACCGTAAAATTGAATATGAGACCAATTAGACACAAGTTGCACGACGAAATAGCTGCATATCAAAATCTAGTTTTAACAGCCTAGCATCAGGATAGCTGGTTAAATTAAGCTAGTTAACTTTACATGAGCTAATTAACGTCAGGAAACTAGTTAACTCAACTTTTCAACTTAAGAGTTGACAAACTACTTGTAAGCACATTGTAACATAATGCAATTGGAAAAAAAAACCAAATAGAGACAGCTGTAAGCTAACTTTCTGTATCTAAACCATGAAGAAAACCATAAACCGCAAACCTCATTCAGACAATGTGCTCGTTATTATGTTAACGTGCTCTTGCCAACAGAGAAACCGTTAACCACTAAAACATTTTTAATACATAACGTTTCACAGATTTCATCAGTATCATATAACTAAACATTATATCCACTAATTTACACCAAATAATTTGTATTCTGTATTTTGAAAACAGATCTTGCCAAAACTTCTTGACGTCTGTGAACTAATGTAATCAATACTAACTAGGTTAATTCAAAAGGTATTTTTCGTAAAATCAGCTGTTTCGTGATGTGCGCGCAGGTGCTAATCGCACGACTACAGCGACTTGTTGGTTATTGTTAATAATGGGTTGTCGGGTAGTTAGCTATGAACATTGCTGATACAGTCACACTTTAAAACTGTCAGGCTGTTTAATAAAATGTAACGGTAACGTTTTTGTGGTTTCCATGCGCATTTGGGCAACAGAAACGGCAGTTTTGCGTGACTTGGGGAGATGCTGACTGACGTAGGGTTGAGTAGACCCTTCACACTCGAGCTAAACCATCCGTTTTGTTGCAGATCGAGAATCCTATCACCTAAAGTTAAGTGGGTTATCACGACCGCCGTGGGCAGCTGACTGCTGAGATCCACACAGCTTCTCAGACAAGGCTCGACGGTAGCCATTGTGGCTAACGCAAGGGCGTAACTCAATGTGTGACAAACTGGACAATGTTGTCAACTATACTGTCCGAGACTGGTAAAGCTTTGTATTTACAGTGTGACGGTTACGTGCCGCTTGTCTCTGAACCGTACGTCCCTTCGTAACTCTGCATTTTAACTCTCCGCTCCCCCTCAAAATGACGTCTCCCTGTGCGGCGGCACGTACAGCAAACAACGGCACGGCGGCGGCGTTGCCCCTCCATTCTGTACGAGCCTGGCTGGCTGAACCCCATCCGCAATACACCTATAACCCCCGGCCGAAACCGCCGCTCGTGTCGTGAAATCGGCTGATAATTTATAGTCAAGCATATTTCAGAACACACAGCTAAAATGAGCTTGTCCTTACCGTTTTATGGAGAGAAACGCAGCCCTAGATTGAAGAGAGGTGCGGCGCATGCGCACTTAGCTGGTGTAGCTTGACTTCCTGCTGAACAGCGCTCGCCTTGTTATCACGCTTCTTTAAACTCAACAAAACTCAACTGCAGCTCACTATACCGCCTGGGATTACATTTATTTCATATTATATAAAAGAGTGAGGAGTATTTCATGTTTTGTGATACATTTTGTTCCCATTCGCTTCATTTCTGTGAGTTATATCTCGTGGACTGTGTCTGTTCTGCTTGTATATTATAATATATTGTTTCAGTAAATTGAATTTGAATACTGAAGCTTAGAGCAATGTGGAAATAGCTTAAAAGTTCCTAAAAGTATCCCAAAAATTTAGGACTAAGTTTTCTTGTTTTACTTTTAGGCGCGTTTCACAGTAATTAAACATTTGAACCCTAAGCAAATGGGTGTTATTTCTTTCGAAAACATGATCAATTTAGTAGATTTAGAAATTTAAAAAAAGAAAAAAAGGCTAGGGTAAAATGTCAATGGAAAAAACGAAACAAGCTAGGGAAAAAATATATTTATATACGTGCCATAAATACACAGTCTTGTTTAAAATTATGCTACAGAATTATTGTAATTAAATCAATTTTAAGCACTTCTCATTTTAAGGTGGTTTTGGTCATCTTGTTATTTCCTGACTCACTGTTAACTTTAGAAGTCTTTTTCAACAAAGCAATGGATCACATATATCTGCCAAATATCTTGATCAGTTAACGAGCGTGATAATTTATTTCACTTCCTTTCTCTCTCTAAATCAGGTTTATCATACCCGTTTCCGCTTGTCTGAAATCATTCAAAAGTATCATTTGACATGATGTAGCGGGGCGCCGGGATGGATGATCACCAGCAGCCCCTATTTTAAAAATTGTGCTTCCGAAATCTCTTGATGGCGATTCCGCAGGAGGAGTAGTTAACCCCACCCCTCCTGTGCCAATCATAGCAGAAGCCCTTTTTAACAATTGCGTTGAACATACCTCTTACTATGCAGTGGCAACATGTTCCTCACTCAGAGGTTTGAAAATTTGAACTTCACCTCTGTGTGCAAGTATTTTGAGGTGTGCTGCATATAAACTATGTAAGTTAACAACAACAATCTGAAACATGTAGGCTTTAGTCTATTATCCTCGACATTTGAGTGTATTTGGATGTGCAGGTTTGACTATCGAATAGCATGATGGGTAGAAATGACGTGAGGTAATCTACATTGTTGGCTCTCATTGGTTGCTGAGCGCGCTGCAAACTGCTGCTACGTTCAGGGAATGTGGGGAAATCAAATACTATCCAGAAAAACAAATGCCTTGGAAATGTTTGGGTTGACAGAGATCGGGTTTCAGCTGCCCAGTCTTCATGTCAGAGATAATAATAATAATAATAATAATAATAATAATAATAATAATAATATGCAATTTATTAACTCTGCGATGAGAATGTAGGGCTAATACTGGGGGGGGTCCCATATTTAAATTAAGTTGTTATTTGTGTATGGGTGTAAATAGAAACTCCTTTTAGTGCTGAAACAAAAAAAAAAAGAAAAAGCGAGATTCCTCTATGGTGAATATAAAAACAAAAAAATGAGTACTTTTATTTTTGTTTGTTTTATTTTCTTCCCACTGGATCTGATTTACACAGTTTGTCACTATCGTCCACTAAATCTAATGAGAACTAATGCAAATCTTGTTTTGATTAAAGGTGCAATGGTAAAAACATGGCAAACCTTGTCCAAAACTTAAATATAACGGACTAACTGTCTAAAACTTTCATATATGAGAATAACCCATCTAGGTCATGGTGATCCTCATTCTATCTGTCAGAAGAGGGCGCCAAACCCCAGTTATGAAACAATAAACTTCGACTTCAAACATTCTTCATTGGACATCTATTTATTTTTTTTTAACCAATCAATAAAATCACATCAAATAAAAGGCAAATCCCTCATACATGATATATAAAATAAATAACATTTATTTAATAAAGCTGTGAAATGTGACCATGGGGATCAGGCGCTAAACAGCTGTGTGCCATATACTGTCCTGCAGGCCGAACAGCTGCTGATGCATTCTGGTAGACCTGCAGTACAGAAAGCCCCATCAGCGGGTTGATTTCATCATTCCTGTGGACAATGTAAAATAAAAAAAACACAGCATTAAAGGCATAGTTCAACATTTTGGAAAGTTAGTTTATCATTTTTCTTTCTTAGAGTGAGATGAGGAAATTGAAATTAATCCCATAATTGAGTGTTATGAATGCCGCTTGAGACAGGATGTGGTTAACCTAGTTTAGCGTAGAGACAGGAAGTAGATGGAAACACATATTAAGCCCTGTCAACAGCTAACTAACTACTCATTGTATCATGTCTATTTAACCTGAACATCAAGCGAAAGGTTTTTTAAAGAAAAAAAAGCCTGTTTGTGGTTTTAAAGGGAGTTACTTGCTGGAACTATTTCATGACAAGAAACAATTAATCTCACTGTGATGACAAGACTCCCAAAAGTCATTGCACCTCGCTGATAGTCACCAAGGAAAAAATCCAGCACATGACTTGCTGTACAACCTTGATGTAACTTTAAAAAGACAAAATACAATGTGTGAGTGAGCTTTAGTTGTATTGATAGGCTTATTTTAACATTTTCTTTTTTACTGAGCCAAGCTAGCTGCCCCCCCTGCTTCCTAAGCTAAGCTAGGCTAATGGCTCCAGTTCTATACTTAACAAACTCAACATGAATGTGATATCAATCTTCTCATCCAGTTCTCAGAGAGAAAGCCAGAGTCAGCCCTAACTATGCAAAATATGCAGTTTCTTTGGGCCTCCTGGACCCCCCCCGCCCCCCCTCCCAGAATTATTTTAATGAACACAAGACTTTTTAAAGATTTTATGAACTATGAAATGTAACTTTTAAAAATTCCTAAACAAAAACTGACAACATCTTCAAATTTTGCCAACAAATAGCTAGACAAGCTAAACAGACAATTTCAGTAGGCTATGTAAGTAAGTTACAGTCCCTTATGAAACAAGCACCCCCAAGATTCTGTGAAATCACATTTATAATTCCATGGTAAATTTAACCAAATTAATGAATAAGACAAGAATAGAAGTGAAGATAAACTGGGATAAGTATCTTAAATATATTCTACATCATTTGTGCAACACAAGTTGGTTCAGTGCCATGTGAAGTGGCAACATGTTACAATGAGGGGGGCCCCATGTATCAAATCCTGCCTAGGGCCCCCACAAGTCTAGGACTGGCCCTGAAAAAAAAAGTTGAACTACTTCTTTAACATTACATTAAGAAAGAGGCTGGATCTGGACTGAAGGTTGATTATGGCCACCATCACTATCATGGTCATTACATGGGATGGTCACTGTTTATAAGATTACAAATGCTGTTGTAAATTTTGTTACAATGTTTTACTATATATATCATTGCTGAATACAGAGGCTTCTAGTAATGGTTGATGAGAATAAGCTTATTTCTTCTCATTGAGTCAGTCTTTCAAAAAGCCATTTTTTCCTGATGTCTTTCCAGTGTTGTCCTTACCGATGCTCTGAGGCCGCCATCTTCACATCGTGCAGTGCGATGGGCCCTTCTGATGTGCAGTGCTCAGAAATGGGAATTATGCTCACTGGAGAACAGTTTTGCTAACAGCACAGTATTAACATACAAATTCAATTAATATACATTTAACCCTGTTTAGTGTGAGAGACAAAAATGAGGAAGGTAGTTGCAGTGTAAAACAGACTGGTTGATGGTGGTTTCGGATGGTGCAAGGACGTTTAGCCGGATTTAAAAAAAAAAAAAAGTATTCCTCATTGGTGCCAAGAACACAAAATGTTAACATCTGATTGTCAAACAAACAAAAACATATCGTGTACATACTGCCATTTAAACCTGGCTATAACAGGTGGTGGTTTACCAGGAGGCATACAGCTTGGATCTGTACAGGAAAATAAAGGGTTGGTGCAAATATATTAGAATCATCTTTACAGATTTTATCAACTCAAAGAAGAAAAATGTCATGAACGTGAAGTCCGCAGAATGCATAATCTCTTGCTGTTTACAGTGTGAGTGTGAACAGGATTTTTTTTTTTGGTGAGATGTTGGTGAAAGGTGAATAAGCGGTGGAAGGGGAGGTGAGCTCCCAGACAAAGTGTACTCTAGTTTATTGTATGCCGCTCCGGGCCTGTAAACAACAGATTAATAGCATCTGCAGTCAAAAGGCTCTGGAGACTTGAAGCATACGTGATCCTCTGTGTCAAAGGTAGTAACTGCTATGTGTAGAAGTCGTGTGTGTGGACATGCTTTCATCGTAAATGCAGCTCGCTGCTCACAACATTGAGCTTACCAACACAGGCTCCATTACGTCCGGTATTATTACAAGCCGGTAAATCCCAAATACTCTTACCCATGTAAAAGCGTATGTATGGTATGTGAAAATGGCTCAGTTAACAAAGAATGTCAGCAACTTTAAGTTCAGCTTTAGGGTTAATGTAAATCTTGGCATTTAAAGTCAATAGATGTCAGCAATCCCTTCTGTCAAGAACAGGCATTTTGATAGCTCAAATGACACATTTCAACCTTTTGGGAAGTACACTTACTTAACACGTCTGATAATGATGCTTATGTGTTTACTTTGGAGTTGGCTGAAAGCCTGGTGCGTCTCATACACATGCTAAAGGGCACCTCTGGAATGTAGCATAAAGTATAGGCCCAAAAAAGCAGTGCACATATCCATGGCATTAGGTATAATAAATTGTCATCCATCATCAGCTACTCGGGCCTGAATAGAATATTATTATCGTGGATAAAGCTTTGAACAAAAGAAACAGCTGTTTGCATGAGCTCCAAACAGCTGCAGGTGAAATTCAAACTCCCCTTTGTTCTTAGTCAAATACGTCTTTCCTACTGCTGACGAAGTCATTAAAGGTCTGATGACTGAGAGGTAACATGATGTCTTGCTCCTGTTGATGCTATGATACAAATACCTAAATGGGAGCACCTACCGTAAATACAATTGCCTATCTTTATGTATACACCTTAACTAGAAATAATCTTTTTTTTTTTTTTTTTACAAAAACATTACTTATCTATTCACAGAATGATCGAAGGTTTAAGTCAGTTTGGCGTAAGTGCACGTACAGCTTACAGTAGCAGGAGGAGCACACTAATTTAACATGGTGACACTTAATGTAGAGTGCACTGTGTCTGTTCACACTATCAATTAAATAGCTTTCAGTGACCTTTTAGCTTTCATCTCTATATATTTCACTATTATTTACAATATTACAGTCACAAAAGGTTGCAGGCAAAGCATCGCACAGACTTTGACAGGTAGTAATCCACAATAGTGCTTTCTGAAATGTACCTTCAGTAGTCAATTAACTCCTGGGCTGTGAAAAGCAGTACTGACGAGACTCTCAGCCCCATCACTTCTGAACGCTTCCTGTGTTTTTTACGAACCTATCAATGTTCAAAACAGCTCAGCTCATGCTACACCATGTGGATTTAAAGATACAACTTGCTTATAAGATACACATTGGGATGTACAATGCCCCCCTGCGAGAAGTGATTCCCAGTTGTCAACTGGACCCACACACAGAGGGGGGACCAAAGCACAAGGTGAGGAAGTGAAGTGATGGATGGTGATACCACAGGGTGCTGACCTGGAGTGAATTGGTTTCGATGGACACCTGTAGCCGTGTTTCCATTGAATGGTCAAGCGAATTTTTGAAATGTTGCAAAAAAAGCGTGAATTAAGCACGTTCACCGACTGGTTTGGAATGAAAAACGCTAGGCTCTGCAAAGGGTAGTTTTGTCAAAAGTTGGAAGTATCGGCTATGCTTCAAACATGGCTGTAATCAGCAAGTCAACAGTAGAAGTAGAGGCTGTGAACTGTAAACAAAACAAGTCACTTAGGCCATCTCAGCAATCTCGAGAGAAAGCCGGAGAGAAATCATCTGGACTTTGTTTCAGTTGGGCAACTTTAAAGTGTTCTTTGATGTCAGCTAGTATCGGCCATGTTTCCACTGTCCAGAGCAAAGACAAATTAATGCAATGGCTGTAATGCATGAGAGGATGCTCAGCTTGGAAACCGGTTAGTCAGGGGAGTTAAATGTTCGCTTTGTCTGAACTTAATCGGCAAAGGCATTTCCACATCCCAATTTGCACATCAACTCTTTTTCCACAACGCCAAAACCACCTCAAGCAATCATCAATACTTTTTTACACAACTGAGTAAGTTTTGTTGAATTTTGACATTCCTGTGAAGCTTTTCTGACACGATACTTCAAAATGCACATAAAAATATGTTTATGGAAACACGGCCCGTGAGACGAGGTGAGCTCTTGGTGTGACGGGACAGTGTTTGGACACAGAGAGTTCACAGTCAGCAGTGGCAGCCCTTTTCAGCGACGGCGGTAGCTAGTTCCTCTTCGTCGTCGGCCGGGTAGAGGACCTTGGCGGTGAGGCCGCTCTTCACCCCGTCCCAGCCGTCGCGGGTGACAATCTCCCCCATCTTCATCAGCTCGTAGATGTCCTTGGTCAGCAGCTCAAAGGCCCGGTCCACGTTGCTGTTGCACTTGGCCGATGTCTCCACGTAGCGGATGCCCAGATCGGCCGCCAGCTGCTCCGCTTCGTCCCGGCTCACCTTGCGGTCCTTGTTGAGATCACTCTTGTGGCCAATGAGGATGTAGACCATGTGGTGAGGCAAGATGTGCTCACTCACCTCTTTGTGCCACTCCCGCACATGGTCGAAGGTCTTGCGATTGGTGAGATCAAAGACTAGTAGCCCGCCCACAGAGTTACGGTAGTATGATGTCGTGATGGACCTGCAGAGAAAACAATAACATGTTAGTAACTATAAAACATATGAACGTCTTGGTCAGCTCTGATCAATGCACAACTGGGACCTGCCAGCACAGACGTTCCACTATTCTGACTGCATGTAAGGGACCTGGGCACGAATCCAAGTAAATTTAACTGTCCAGTTCGTTTTATGTGTGAACACCATGTACGATACCAAGACACGATATGCCAATTAGCATCTGAGATTCAATTTAATTGTGAAGTCATTCAAGGCAAGTCCAATCAAATGATTTATTTATTTTTATTTTTTATTTATTTATTTTTTTTTTATTAAGTGATCTTATTGCATTGTGAATATGTTGTGTATGGTACTTCTATGTGTCTTTTATATCTTTTGTATGTATTGTCTTGCTCTTATCTGGACCATTGAGTCTGTAATAAAGTTTATTATTATTATTATAAAGTGACATATTTTAGGTCACTGAGTGCTAGCCACTGAAACTATTAACATTTTTTCTTCAAAGATATTTTTAAAAAAGTATTTTTAATGCATTGGTTCAACAATTAAAGGGCATATATATGCAGGACTGGGATATGTAAAATGCCTAACTGATTATACACAAATGTTTTCATTTGTGTATAATCACCTCAAAATAAGAACTATGTTTTTAGCCATTTACATGGAGCATGTCATCTCTCACAGACTGTGCCGTGATGTTTCTACAGTAGCCCAGAACAGACAAACTAAACACTGGCTATAGATTGGGCCACTCACATTTTTGCATCGGCCACCATAGTTTTCCCACACGTGACAAAAGGGAAAGTTTCAGTTCTGCAACCTCAACGCTAGATGCCACTTAACTCTACACGCTGGACCTTTAAATAGTCAATGTTTATTTAAGGCATTGTTTTTATTTTTATTGTTGTGGAATTTTGACCCGTCCAACCTGAGGATTTAACTTTTTTTCAGATTTCACATCTCAAGACAAGTGAAGGGAGCCAAGTCTCAGGTAAATCAAGTTTTACAACAGTCAAGTCCAAGTCAAGACTTGTGTCCTGATTTTTTGTGTCCTAAGCTAACAGCTCTGATAAGATCAATATTCACCTTCACCAAACTTACAAAAACCAGAACTTTCTCAAAATCACACTCAAGGTGAGGATCATTTGACTTTCCACTACTTTACAATGTTTGTTCATTTTTGAATGTCCATGTTACAAAGTGGCTCCATTATGTGCATTATCTATGTTTTTTGTGTGCATCCTGTTGCTTTAATACACCCATCAAGTGCACACTGCAGACAGCTAATGGCAGCTTTAATATACAGTATTTTGCCTCATGGCCCAAAAACTAACTAGTGTCCTTATGCGGAAATATCAGGTTTCCACTGTGTCACTTTGCATGTGCAAATTTAAATGTATTTATGTATTTGTATTATGCAGACCAATGCATAATATTAACTAGATTATAGCAATGCTAAAAGTAGATTGTGACACAGAGGACCAAGACAAGACAAATGTAGTAATTGCCCAGCTGGGGAATTTAATTGTAATGAATTATGTGACAACAAAACAGACTGTAAACATGGGCTCCTTGGGGCCCCTGAAGGCCTGGAGCCCTGGAGTTGTCACCCCCCTTGGCCCAGCCTTGCAAAGACCCATTTATACACACACACACACACACACACACACACACACACACACACACACACAAACACACAGGCTACACAAGTCCCAATCTGTGCACAAGGTGGTTTAAACACCGCTGATTGATTTCACAAACACTCCTCACAGTCAGTTTAGACAGCGTGGTGAAGCCTGAAGGAAAACACCCTCTGAAGGTTTAGTCTTCAAAAGAGAAAGCAGATCTAAAGAGCAGCAGCTTGCTTCTCCAGACAGAGAAATGCTTTAAAGGAAATTATCCATGACAACAGGGACGCATGAAACGCAACGAGCAACAGGGCAGATGAATGCAAAACACTAGATTTAGGGGTTGACATCCCTGTGTTTCCCTGGTGACTGTGGAGTCAGGGAATCAAAACTGGGGCCTAAATGTGAGGAGGCTGTCCATCATCCGTGAATGGATGCAATGATGCAACTCGATTTTCAGTGTTAATATATGGATCATCATGAGATCGAGGCCTATATAATCTTCTGCTGACCCTTTTCTCCACTTCATTACATCACAACGAGAGAGGAAATGGCCTTTATTCAATTTAAGAGGGTTCATTTTACAATAGCTGCCAAACAGCGACATAAGGCCTCTCTATTATTTAACGACAAATCTACTCGGTGAAAAATAGACAATTGTGGTTTCATTCAATTCGGAGACATTTTATGTGAGCTACATTTCTGTTTGGTACCTGAATCGCTCCTGTCCAGCCGTGTCCCAGAGCTGAAGCTTGATTTTCACCCCGGGTTCGATGTCAAGCGAGCGGGCATAGAAATCAACCCCGACCGTGGGATCCGCCACATCGCTGTAAATCCCGTCCGTGAAGCGTTTCAGCAACGACGACTTCCCCACCGTCGAATCCCCGAGTAAAATGATTCTGAACTGGTATTGCCACAAAATATCCATGGCATGACTAGAGGGGGGATGCCACCAGAGGAGCGCGCGAGAAACAAAGCCCTGCGCGCGGCGTGTTTACATGAAGCCCCGGCTGCTGTTGCTGCGGCTCGCGCTGCTGCTGCCTTGCCTTCTGCTCAGGAAGAGACGGGGAGCACAGCGCGAGCGCAGCAATCATGTGATAGATTTACCTATGCTCTACTACACGGCATATGACTACTATAAACCTTGAATGAGGTTAATGTATGCTGTGAAAGAGTCGGAGATAATCTGTGGTGGGATTCTACGTCGTGAGAAAACAAAATTCATGTTACAGTAGCAATATTTTGCCATAAAGCTGCTTGTTTTCATCCGTGCACAGAGAGACTTTGTCAATATTGTGTGAAATTCTGGCACATTCTTTCAGTGAAATGTCATCATGACCATGTTATTTCGCAACTGTGTATTTGGAGCATGACATTGCACTGTTGTTATCTTAAAACCACGAGAGTGTGGTTAGCTCAGTGGTTGGAGGCTGGCTGCTGTCCGTGGTTCTGAAGTAAAGAGGCTTCAGTTCCAGCTATGGGCAGACTGTACCGTAAATCCTTCTCTTTTTACACAATATATTCACTCCTAGCTTTCTCAGTGAAAAATATGTGCTAATTGAGAAGTCAAACTCTCTGTTTGTGTTGGTATTAATGTGTCTAAGTGACACGAAGTCTAATAGACAAAAAGCTTTCCCTGAAACGCTTGCAAAAATACATATCCCATCATGCCAAGGGAGCCATGTGAGGTATACAGACCAATCAGTGGAGTGCTGCTCAAAGCTAGCCTTTATAAATGAACAGGACACTCCTTCCTGCCTCTTCCCCTTCAAGTAGTCCGCGAGAAGGGAGCAGAACTAGCGAAGAACTACGGTAAGGCCCCAATTATTATTATTATCTCTCACAAAATTTCATGCACATATGTGGAAACATAATGTTGCTACAGTTAAGTTACGCTTTTAGGGCCAACCGGAGTGTACAATTTTTAATGTTAACGTTAAGTTTTTTGGTTAGCCTGGGTTCTACAAACACGCGCTAGCATGTAGCATTTCGCTAATGTTAGCTTATGTAGTTACTGTAGTCACGCGGCGTCGTGTCGCGAGTGCTTCATGATAACGGCACGGAGTTAAATTTATACAATATCCCACATTGCATTGGATTATTAGTTATGAAACTAATGCCTTACGTGATTAAGACGAAATTGCTTAACTTAACTTTAGCTTAACGCTAGTTTGTGCGAACCACGTGGTTTGCTCCTTCTGAACCAGTGATTCAGAATCATTAACGTGATATACTATAAAACGACGGATCTTAGACCTCCTGATTTAATATCCTCTTGCCGAAAATTTAAAACTCAACACATTCTAGACCCAGATGAATTTTCATGATTTTTATCTAGTTTCTCCAGTTATTGGATTGTCAAATCCTGACTCATAACTTGTCCTCAAGTGGATCTGCAGCACTGTAGTTCATGCATTAACTTGTGTCATTTGTTTCTACAGTGTCCGCTTGCGGCCGGAGCGGGAAACTCCAACCATGGATGTCTGTACAGAAATCAGGTATGTTTTTCTCTCAGGACTTAATATTGTTTCTGTAACAGGCTCCTATCGAAGCCGTTCATGCTCTCCTGTAGCAGTGAACGGTCAACAGGAAGCCAAGATGAAGACTTTCACCGACGGTCGCTGTTCAGTTTGAAAATAACTGCTCCAGCAACATTTAGGGGAAGGACACTTGGACTAAATAATGACATATCAAGACTATATGAAAAGCAATGTCTCCTCTATTAAAACGTACTTCATCAAACTTTCCACAGGTTTTGGTTAATGATGAAGATTGAATGGCAAAATCTGAAGATGACCACATCTCATGCAGGTACTTGTTAGCCACATCTTAAATATCACGATTGCTGGCTGTGATGACAAACTTGCCCTCACTGACACAAGTCTTGATTGAGACATATATAGTGTACCTGAGCCACATTTGCTAAAAAGTCTTTTTTTTTTTTTTCTAAGTATGGATGTAACTCACCAAATTGCTCCCCTTTTTTAGGTGATCCGTATGGCTGACTTCAAAGTGACTGGATAAGGACATTTCATATGAAGGTATTTTCTTTTAAAATCCCAGTATGATTACTCAACTCTTGTCCACTTTTAAGCATGCTATCCTAAGGACAGGAGCTTGTTTGTAGCTTCGTGTTCTCCAAGTGCATGCCAGAAAACAGGGCAGTCTTTGACTGTTGTGGCCCCTTTTGCCAACACCAGCCACTCAACTGTCCTACAGATTTTTTTTTTTTTTTTAATAAAAGAGCAGCATTCATCAGTATTAACATGCCTGTTGTATTCATGACTTATCTTTTTTTTCTGCTGTAGGCAACACTGTCTGTGAGCCTCAGTCTGGCATCATTGGGCTGCTTGGGCTCTACCATCCTGGTTTGTGAAGGTACGTAACTACATTAACGTGTGCAATATTTGTCCTCCTGATCCATGATGACCACATAATACAATGAGGACTGTTGGATGAAGCTTGCGGATATGGGACTGAGATCAGCTTGTTAATAAAGTATTCTGAAAAATTCCCTGAAATTGCACTAAACTGGGTTTATTTTTTAAGGTCCAGTGAGGTGTTGGAGAACAGCCTGAACAAACAAGATTGTTGGGAATCGAAGGGTCTGGATTCAGCATGCATCTACAAGGAAGTGGCAACGCTATAGTGAACATTTCAACTTAACTTGCACCACTCCCAAGGTGTCAAGTTTCCAGAACTTTTATGTTAAAGTCAAGGTGATCAGTGGAAAAAATGTTCAGTTCTTAAATGAAATAAAATTGTATTAAACTATTTTGAGAATCCCTTTATTTATTTATATTCCATCTTCCATTCATAAGGGAATTTTAAGATCATTTTTGAATAAGCAGTAAATGGTTTTAGTTGACATACGAGGACCTATTTACAATAAGGCCACAACAGGATAAAGTGGACAATGTACCAGTTACTGGAGCTGCATGTCACCAAGATACAGTCTGTCAATTAGTGATGAGCCTCAGTGTTGCAACATCCTCTTTCAAAGTAGTTCATCCAGGACTCGACTCAACGCTTCATTCACAGCAGTCTGTAGTCAGCTTTGGTCAGGGCCATAGTCCACCACCCAACAACTCCAGAGGCATCACCTACACTGTCAAGAAAGATGCCAAATTGGTGATCGACAGTTGAAGCATTGGGGCTTCAGAAACTCATGTCAAGTCTTTAAAGTGTTATTTCTTCAGTTTCTAAGCTGCTCTGTTTTTGCACAAGTACCTCCACACCATCAAATAAAATAAACACTATTTTCTAGAGACTGGACAAGTGTATTTTTCATCCTAAATACAATGTAGCATTACAGGTGTTAACAGGTGTTATCTGTACGGAAATATTAAACGTCAACAAATGTGAAAAGTTACACAGGACTTGGGCCTATTGTAGGTATTGTCTAAACGATGAACAATATGATGTTGCAAATGGCAAATAAGTCAATATTTCTGCAGCTTGCTGTAAAAGGGTTTTATCGCCCACCTCCACTCCCTGCTAATTGTTTGGGGCTGACACTGTGGCAGACCCGTGTGTGAGCAGGAAAGTGTAGAGGGTGGTTTTGGAAAGCCCCACTGTGGGTGAGCAAACTTCATGGCTGATCTTAATGTAATATTTAATACAAGTCACAATGTCAGTGTTCTACATTAAAAAAAATTACTTTTTTTTTAAACTGTTCCCATACTTGTGTTTATCATTTACATGGCTATAATCCCTTATTTTCATTTATTTAATTTATTTGCCCACCTGCAAGACTCAATGAAGCACATAGTGGAGCACAACCAACATTTGAAGCTGCAGATGTAATCAGTCACTTCTTATTCTTTATTTGACATCATCTGACCATCATGACCCCATCTCTAGGTCAAGCTAGAGCTTTATTTGCTGGTAATGACTCAATTTGCAAATGAAATTTCTTTCTGAAAACAGTTTTATAACTATTGTGTACCTCAAAGTCATTCATTTGAGATGGAAGGCAATTTCAACTCTGAAATTTCAGAGTCTGGGGTGCTGCTGCCGCTCCGATCACTGTATGTATCCCTGTGTCAAAGACAGAATAATACACTCATTAATCTGATAAAGATGATTCTATATTTGCAGTCTATGTTTGAGCAGAAACATGTAATCTGATGCTGTGTGTTTACCGTGGAGACAGACGGCAGCCCTTTTGTAAGTAGCTCTGCAGCTTCCCGGCTGCAGCCAGCAGCAAACCAAGGTAGGGGGGAGATGGTTTAATGGGCCGAGAGGTGAACTCAGGGTGATACTGCACTCCGACAAAATAGGGATGATCTGGAATTATAGTAAGCAGAGTAATGGAATCACTGCCCTTTAAAAACCCTTATTATACACAAGCTAAAAATCTGTTCAGTGTTTCCTTTTCCGTACCGTCCAACTCTATGACCTCCATTCTTTCCCCTTCGACGTCTTGACCTACGAAGCGGAAGCCCTTGTCTTCAAAGTGACCCTTGAGTTCAGGATTGACCTGTGCAAAGACAACATTTTAAGTTTCAAAAATACACCCACTCCACCTTCAGCAGGATGGTTTCTGCTGCTGCAGAACTGAGAGGTCAACATACTTCAAAGCGATGCCGGTGCCTTTCATCCACATATTCTGCGTCCCCGTAGAGTTTGCCTGGAATACAGAACAGCTGTAAGCACAGTGTAGACACAACACATCAACACTGGGCTCAGAGCGAACTTTTTCTTACGCAATACACCGCTGTTAGTCTTGAAAATGGTCCGTCTCTTCCCTAGCCTCATAGTGCCGCCCATCTGCCCGGGGTTGTGCTCTGGCATGTCGATCACCTGGAAAGATTCAACGAAACAATCGCAATTCAATGCACTTTTCAAGTCCATGTACAACTACATTATTTATGAATGAAAGGTAAAAAAAACTCACCACAGGATGCTTTGATTCTGGGTCAAATTCGGTTGAATTGGCATCTAAAGTGCAAAACAGGCAAAGCCATAACATGTATTATTGTAAGTATTCAATCGCAGCATCGAAATGCTTATTATTATGACCATTTAGCAAGTGGACCTTGAGTTATGATCATTTTGTCCCACCACTATCCCACAGTCAAGAATTAACAATGAAACTTACTGTCTTTTCAGTTTTAGAAATCATTATAGTTAGAAAAATGTCAAATTTAAAAATAAATCAACACATTTTTAAAAACCCAGACTTTCTGAAACAACACGTTGTGCTAAGTAGTTGGGTTCAGTCTGATGTTAATATACTATAGTCCCACATATGTAATCAAAATGTTTCCAGGAATGTGACAGAAAAAATGAGGAGATTGGTGCTTTCTTCGGCATGGTGGCATTCAGCTTTTCTTTAACATGCAACGCTGCTCAAGTTCAGTTTAGCTACACGGGACAGTTAATGTTACCTGACCAGCCGAGTGTGTTCCTGGCAAATTCACATACAGCCAGCTGCATTCCAAGACACACACCTGCACAATGTAATAGCAAAGCAGTGTGTCTACTGTTACTGATAAAGCGATTCATTTCAACATCACACGTTTTTAAAAGTTATGTTAAGTAGTTATGCTATCCCGTACCAAGGAAAGGTTTTTTCTGTTTTCTGGCCCAGTTGATGGCATGAATCTTTCCTTCAGTTCCTCTGACACCAAAGCCTCCTGGAACCAGGATACCACTGAGGATTAGAGGGGAAAACAGTTGGTGAAACTTCAAATTTGAAGTCCAGGTTGTATTACGAAAGAGTTTGTCAGCACTCACTCAGAGCTGCAAAGTTTCTGCCACGCCTCGTGGTATTTCACCGGCTCCTCCTGCAGGGTGGTCAGCTCCAAATTTGCAGAGTCTATATACTGATGAGAAGAAGACACATGCAAGCTCAAAGGTGGCAGGTCTGCAGAGTTAAAGATACACGTTCTGCCTCAAAGGTTCTGCTTGGACCACCCTTAAAAATGTTGTTTCTCTCTTTAATTAGTCAACATGCAGGCACTGCAATGCACACTGAATAACATGAAGGATGGAGGACACATACATTCAATGTATCACAAAAGGTAAGAGCATTTAATCACACTTCAGAAGCAGCTTCACACTAGATCTTCAATGTAACAAAAGCACTGCTGTTGCACAAGCACACTCAGCTGAGCGGGTCATCGGTGGGCTGCTGGTCACATGACCACACCTTAGTGGGATGTAGCATTGTGCATTCATTGTGATGTGCTCAGCTGCAGCGTGGGGACAGAGCATGGAGCAAACACTAGATGGCAGCACAAGCAGAATCTGCAGTCTGGGTGCTGTTACTCATTAGGACAGTTACTGGACTGTCTCTGGAAAAAGACTAATCATTTCTGATGCTTTGAACATTACAGACTGGGACCAGAATGAAATGATAGAAATGATATAAAGTGACTGCAAATATAATTTATTCATTAAAAAAAGATTCCCACAAGATTTGGTGTGAAGTTACTCTTTCAATGTATTTATCAGTTAGAGTTTTTAACAAAAACGAGACGAATAGAGAGCAAGGAAGGAGAGACACAACAAAGATACTCCGTGAGGTGAAAGGGACAGGAGTATCTTGGTGTTCTGAAAACAACAGGAAGTCAGTTATTGCAGTTTTTTCCGCTCATTTGGCTGCTTGTTATCATGGTCAGCAGTGATGGCTGTAACGTAAAGCTATGCAGACGCAATTCGAGTCATGAATGGTCCTCCAGGAGTCATGACTCAATGTTAGGGTTGTACTCAGACTCATAGTTTTGTCAATTGAATCAGGTCTGACTTCAATACAAATATTCAAGGATTGCCTCCCTTTTTTCCCTCTACAAACTTTGAGAGTTTGAATGGGGATGGCAGGAAGTTCAGTGCTTACTGCAGTAATGATGTATCAGAAATGTGCAAAAACAAAAACTGCTCAACTTATGAATCTCAGTCAATGGAGGAGTCTCAGAGTGATGACTGGGATCTCTGACTGTCAGAGGGCAGCACTAGTCAAATCTGAACATATGGGCATGTTACATATATTTTTTTTTATCTGATGTCATCCATAAATGCAATGACAACACAGAAAAAATGGCGGCCCCTATTACTCCAGGACTTGCCTCAGGTTTTTATGTTTTCTTCAGTATCAAAGTATCCCAAAGCTAACTCACTAAATTCATGGTAACATTATATTTTCTGTGTAAATCCCCTCAAAAGCTGATAAGAACTGAGCATAATAATTCAGCATGATTATCCCCGTGGGGGGGCCCAACACTGAACCATTTTGAAAACACGTTGTCTGTAACATTATATTTGACACAAGCAAGGCTCCACATCAGGGAAGGTCCTCATACTCCAAATGAGTGCACCTCAATCACGCATCCTGCTACAGTGTGATACATTTTTTGAGTGACCAAGAATAAAGACATTAGTAAAATGGGTAAGTGGGCACTGTGGGTTAACAATGCTGCGTGCATACCTTAACCTCCAATTTATGGCTGATTGCCAGGGCTGAGTGCTCCAGTGCCTTGATGACAGAAGCATACGAGTCGGAAAACTTGGTGTACTTCCCAACCAGTGCGATAGAGCAGTGCTCCAGCAGCCTGTCTGACCTGTGAAGATAGTGTGTACATTCATAAACCATTTTAAACAAGACTTTCTCTGGACTAAAGTCAGCAAGTCACACAGGGCAGCAGAAAACAGCAGTCTTCAGCCCTATTTAATTAATTTAACCAACGTTTGACCTCTGTGGAGGACTCACCTGTCTGACATCTCCTTCCATTTGGTGAGCATCTTCCTGGGTCGAGTCTCGATGGGCATATTGAGTCTTCTGCTCAGGTAGCCCACCACGCCCTGTTGCTCCAGCAGTAAAGGTACTCTGTAGATGGACGACACGTCGTGCACACAGATGACCTGGAACAAGATGAGTCAGTGAGTTTGAAGGAGCTCAGAGAGTCAGGGCTTGGAGAGACAAATGTGCTTCAGTGTCAGTGATCTACCTGTTCAGGTTCTACATGGCAGAACATTGAGATTTTTTCTTTGACAGAGTTCTCCAGAGCGGTGGAGCAGCGACACATAATCTGTCGGCAAAGATGGGATGAAACTTTAATGATGGCTGAAGAGAAATCAGGTCATTTCAACACGACTCAACAAGGATTTCACACAGGAAACACAGAGAGGAGAGAAATAGGAACACAAAATGCAAATATCTGTCATATTTTTAGACTTCATGTTGAACTCGTGTTTAAAAGGTTTCTGGGAATGTTCCATAATTTTGCAGATATTTGTTGAACTGTGAAATACACTGAAGTGTAAAGTTACAGTCAACTGGAAATACAGACATGCACACAGTAAAATGGAGCATTTTTAGGAGGATTTTCTGCAGATGACTCACCAGATCAGGGGATAAACCTAGGCCTCTCAGCTCTCTGACACTGTTCTGTGTTGGTTTGGTCTTTTGCTCTCCTGTTGCACTGGGCTGTACAGAACAAAAAAGATACTACATATATTGAACTGTATTATGTATATGCAACATATCAAACATAACGCAAGTGGACAAACCTGCTGCTTTAATCAGAATACAGGAAACTAAAGAACACAAGAACGCAATAAAGAAGGATAAAAATATCTATCAAATATTTCCATTATTCATCCATTATTTTTGACTAACTGTGCATTAAATGTTAGGTTATTGTGTAGAATCACGTCAGTGTTCCAGAGCTCAAAGAGCTGCAACCAAATGTTTAAAATATTCAGTAAAGAGGAAATTGTTTCAGTACTACTCTACACTCTGACTTAGAAAGCCAAATAAACTCATCTGAAACCACCTGTTGCTGCCATGTTTTATCACAAATATAAAGACAAAAATTACATAAGTGCACACAGCAGTGGATTATGTTTCATATCTGGCATCTACCTTCTAAGTGAAACTGTCAAAACTTTATGCATCTATCTTTTCATCTTAAAAGTTTTTCAAGAAACTTCACAAACCGCTCCTGTAGCATAGCCCACATTCTCACTGTGTTGGAAACATGGACATGTTTACCAAACTATGATTGCATTCTCTGCATGCTTGCTTTAGTTACAATCCTCACACGTGACTCTGTCCAGCTCGTGAGCAGACACGTTTGCACCTGTCACTTGTTCCCTCACTGATCACAAGAACTCCTCTGTCCTTGCTTAATAAACTAACTAAATTTTACACCTAAGTATTTATTCAAGACATTTTTTTGGGGCTCTCTCAACATCTACAAGCAGCACTAACTGAGTGACACATTTCATATCCTACCTCTAGGCTGAGTAATACAATAGTAATAAGTAAGTAATAATACAAAGAAAGAAAGAAAAACTTCCTGCGTCAGGAAATGACTCCTATTTAAGCTGACATTTAGCAGCCTGTTAAAATACAACACTTCAGCCAATGAGTGGTGTGCCCTGAGCGCACCTGAGCACACTCGTGTTCATGAGCTCTCATAGAGCAGTGAAAATGCACGCACGAGCCCTAACACGCTACTCTGAGTGCATGAAACTGTTTATACTGCAGGGTTTTAAATCGTAAAATTTGGCACGGGTTTCAGAAGTACTGACCATACAACTGGATAAATGAATAAACTTGGATTATGCTGCATGAGTTGTGTGAGAGTTTGTAAGCTGCTGAGAAAAAAAAAACTCATGGCAGGGCTCCGCCTGTGCTGTGTTCATGGACCAGTAAGACCCTCCAAATTTAGAAAGGGGACCCAGAATGATACAAAGGAACACATACAAAAAATAAATATCCCCCCGCTACTGCCACACATACACTCTATTTCTGTGGCAAACATGTTCACCTTTTTAGAATCTCCGTTCACCACGGAGGCATGCAAGAAAAACAAAGTTTTCTTCACAAAATCAAGGTAACACGCAATTAGTAATTGATATACAAATGGTCATTTTGTGGGTGAAATGTTCCTTTAAGCACTAAGAAGGTTAGTGAATAACTTTCATCGTAACTATGATCTAGTCTGAACTGTAAGGGAAAACTCTTTGGATATACTATAATTCTAAGATTTTTATAAGGGTTTTGTCACTAGGACATACACTTTGTACTCACATAAATATTTCATTTCACATATGAATTTGCAGCTGTTTTGTACATCAAGAGGACAAAACACTTTTATGATGAAAGCTGAACAAATGTGTGTATTTACAGTCAGTTGTTCAACAAAAACAGCTGAAACATCTGCCATCAGAGAAAACCAGGAAGGCCTGAAGGTGCTGCTCTCTTACCTGTGGTATCAGACTGACGTGAATGTTGCAGAAGTTCTCCCTCTTCACTTTAAACTGGAACTGCCTGAAGGCCTCGATGAAAGGCATGCTCTCTATGTCGCCAACAGTTCCTCCCAACTGCACACAAGCAGACAGTCACAGATATTAGCGGTGAAAAACCATTGCAGCTTTTGCCTCAGTAGTTAAAAATGTACACACTAAGTTGATTATAAACTATTCTGTGCTTAGCTGACCTCTATTACACAAACTTGAGGTTCTACATCATCGTCATCAACTGGTACTTTGGCCTGTTTCACAACCCATTCCTGGATGGCATCTGTGATGTGTGGCACCACTGGAAATGAGAGAAAAAATATTCTTTGTTATCCATTTCTCTTCAGCATGGCACCTCTCACTCTATGAAACTTAAACAGCTGCTATTTACCCTGCACAGTCTTGCCCAGGTAGTCTCCCCTCCTCTCTTTGTTGATGACTGACTGATAGATCTTGCCGGTGGTCAGGTTGTTGTCTCTGGTCAGTCGGATGTCAAGGAAGCGCTCGTAGTTCCCCAGATCCAAGTCCACCTCACCGCCATCATCCAGCACAAACACTTCCCCTGAAGAGAGACACACAAATGTAATACATGTTTAACACGTAGCTGTTCAATTCTGTTAAATCGAAGTGATCATTTTCCGCGGACGCACCATGCTCATAGGGTGAAAAGGTGCCTGCATCTATGTTGATATACGGGTCGATCTTGATGGCAGTTACATGCAGACCACACGACTTCAGGATTGTGCCCACACTGCTCGCAATGATGCCTTTGCCGATGCCGGAGATGACTCCTCCAGTAACGAGGATATACTTCATCATTGTGCTCTGGAATCTGCAGACAGACAAAAGATTAAGATAGTACACTTTTGCATGGTGGGGAACTTCACCCTTTGTCAAAATTCATACATTTTATTCCTATGGTGTAAGGCAGTCCAAGAGTATTAGTAAATAAAAGTAAAAGCTTTCTTAAAATGCTAAAACTCAAATTTGAGATGTCATAGGTTATAAAGTTTGAAGCTGCTATATAGACATTGAATTGGGAGAGACGTTCTAGATGACACTGAGCACAACCAGGGAAATGTTCTGAGTTTATGGGTACATTTTTTGTAGGTGGAGCAGCTGCAGATTTTATACTTGAAGACATCTGGTTTCTAGCTTTGAGATAGTAGCTCATGTTCATAAATATTGTTTAAACTTTCCTTGGAAATAAAGAATTGTAATTCTTAATTTAGGTTGCATTTCCCTTTAACCTCCACGTCTTTGTTCTAGTTACAAAATGAACTCCAGTCGCTGTTACCAAGGAAACGCATAGGCTATTAATTTGCTGTCTAAAACCACTCGTTAATTAATATTGCAGAAACTTTGAGGTAAAAAAAAAAAGTAACGTTATATGTTAAGTTAAAAGTTGGTCATCCTTCCCACGACACCATGGTTTCCCCATATGCAGCATGGCACATTTGGAGCACTCGATTTTACACACGGCAACGGCCGAGCGGGTGGGAACTTCCTGATTCCCCGTGTTAAAGGACTACAAGGGAGAGCACCGCCCGTCCTAGTTATCACCGCCCACAAACTCAACGGAGCTAAAGTAATACCGCCGGCGCTATTAGCTTTTGGCTAACGGCTAGGGGTAATATCGATGAACTACGACCAGACACCCAGAAACCAACGCTTCTGTTACAGTCTGCAGTAAAAAAAACGGAGAAATTCAACGTTTACGAAACAAAAAAACCTGGCTGATTTAAGTTACAGTCTTTAAATAATTAAAAACAAAGGGAAGCTAGCATGCTGCATCAACCCCCATAATTTACCTGTAACCAGAATACCCGGTAATGCCTTCAAAATAAAACCGATGAGAGCGATTTACTCACTTTCATGTTAAATGCACGACGACAAAACAATCAAGTATTTAAAACTGGTCATCTATGACAGCACAACATATTATACTTTAAGTTTCGACACTACTGTTAAAATACAATAGGTCATTTCGCGCTACCAGCGCATGATATTTCCAAATACACTTTATTTTGAAGCTTACTACCGGAAGTCAAACTTATTTGTCAAGCGTAGCTTACAACTTTATGTTTGCTAGCTAGCCAACAGCCTCTCTAAGAACAGCATCAAATTTCAACTCACCAAAATATTCCTCAGCCAGAGCAGCTCTTCAAAACAAATCGTCGACGACGAAAGCAGCCCACAAGACTTTTTGACAGAGATAAAATTTCAAGCCAAATAGCAAGGCTTTCAGTTGTGCCCGTGCTCCTCTAAAGACCCATCTATCCTCCACTTGTCTCTACACGTGTATGGACCACGATCCAGCCCTGCAGTACATCATTCATTACACACTTACAGCGCTGTGCTGCCTTCAGGTGCACCGCGTAAACTGCTGTTGCCTGTGCGGGAATGGTGCATTCAACTTTGACGTGTTCATATCATACGTTGTCAAGAGGCACGTTACATTTTTTAAAAATAAATGTATTTATTTATTTATTTTGGTACCCCGCGCTCTCGTACACCATGGCATTCAATAACGATAAAATTATTAAGTAAATAATAATAATAATAATAAAGAATATGAACATGAGTAACAATGAAGATAATAATGAAGTTGGTGGATTTTTGTTATTGTTTTTAACTTTATATTTGGTTGACATCACCAAACTCTGCTGTGAATATATACATATATATATATATATATATATATATATATATATATATATATATATATATATATATATATACATACATATACATACATATACATACATATATATACATATATATATATATATATATATATATATATATATATATATATATATACATACATAGCATGATTTCACATCCAAAAGCTATAAGATGTAGTGAAATTAACCAGCTGCTGTATAGGTGTATCAGTGTCTGGGACATGTGCATTTGTCCTCCACAATAAAACATAAAAGTAGCAGAGGAATTTGATTCTGACAAAATTAAACACATACATACCATAAATTGATTCAGAAAATGCAAATATTGGGGTGTAAAAATTAGCCAAAATTGCCAAAAAAATAAAGATTTTTTATAAGTTTAAGTAGCAATATTACAATCTCTAAACTATTTACTCCAAGTAAAAATCATGCATTCAAAACTGTACTAAAGTGAAAGTTTATAACTACTATCAGCAAACTGTACTTAAAGAAGCAAAAGTCAGTGCAATCATAATTAATTCCTTTCAGAAAGTTATATTATTATGCGATATTATTGAATAAATATCAACCCGTACGCAACATAATACTTACCTATAACTGGTCGGTATGAAGACAACTAGGGACTGTTCGTTATTTATCAGAGGGGATGGGGTGGTGCAAAATGGGGGAGGCATTTCAGATCATTTTTTCAAGCTCTGTTGAGGGTATTATGTTTTTTATTTGGCTTGGGGGAGGGACATTCAGTTTTAAATGTATTTATCTTAAATACCCTCAGATGGGTTTGAAAGGTGCGTTTTCTTAAAAAATCTCCAAAATCACACCATTTATCATCCCCAGAAATTTCATCTGTTTAATCTTTTACTATGCATCATATTTTGTAAACTAATTATGGGTTTTGTATGTTAAATCTTAATCAACAAAGTATGTCATACCTTCTGTGGTAAAGTGAAGTAAAAGTATGTTGCTTCTGAAACATGCAGTAACATAAAATGGATACACATGTGTAAAGTGCAAGAACCTCAAACTGTACTCCACTAAAACACATAATTAATGTACTTATTTAGGCTATTTTCTACAAATATCTTGGTCATCAGGACAAATTCTTCACATGCTCTCACTTTTGCTGGACGTTAGTAATCATGATCACCTGAAGGCAGCACGCTTACTGGTTATTTTGGAATCAGCAGGGGGAGCTCATGTCTCACCTTTGATGGCTCATATTGGACAAGAGGGACAAAAAAAAAAAAGAGTCCCCTCATGTTGAAAGGCCCTCAGCCAGCTGTTAAGCTTTACAGATTGTACAATGTATTTATCAACATTGCATTCTTTTTAAGCTTGGAGCTCCTTGCGTTATTTATAAGTGGCAGAGAATCAAAAAGTCTTGCATGTTTTGTCTGTGAGGAAATTCATTTGTTCACATCTTTTGATTTTGTGAAGTCCTTAAAGAATAAAATACATAAATATTAGTCCAGGAAGAGAATAAATGCGAATGTCAGAGCCATTTTGTCCTGACAATAGATGTAACAATGTATCAGTGTGACTCTGGTGTTAATGTAAGCTGCTGCTCCAAGGCGGCAAAGCGAGGCTGCATTGATCCTGCAGCAGAAACACTTCAGTGTTCAGAGATGTTTTCCTGTGGGGTTACAACATACGCACAGGTTCCTCTTTCTCTCCCTGACGCAAAACAACCCTTTCTGCTCCATATAATAAACGGCTGCAGTCTAAAGTGATTAGTTACACTGTGCTGTGGAAAGGTCAATGATCCTGTGATCGCAGTGTATTATCCTCATTGTGCTCAGTGAGATATGAAGTCCAGGCAGGGAGCACTGCTGTCTCAATTTCTTCAAACTGTGACTCGTTTGCATTGAACAACACGACTTCCACGTAGCCTGTTGTTTGGATCATCTGCACGCGGGTTCATTGGGCTCACTGTGTGGGTGAGAGCGAGCACAGCAAATTAAAATAACAAAATGACGGAGTTAGTGACTGATGGCTGACTCACAGACGGATAACCGCAGAGTTGACTGATGCTTCCATGTAACACCCAAATCTCTACTTGTGAGCCTCAGCAGCCAGCTTAGTCTCTGAAAAACAGGAGGGGGCTTAATGAGAGTTTTAATTCATTTTTGACCGGAGCTGTGATTGAATTAAACTCCCACAGAAGGGCTCACCACAAGCCATTTCCTCCTATTAGAGATGTAACAGAAGCAGCAGGCTGGGCGGCAGGTCAGTCTGAGATAAAACTGTCTGTTCTGCTTTTATTTTATTGAAACATATTCTCTGACAGACTGTATATATCTGCAGGTGGTGCAACTTGTGCTCTGCTCATGTGTTGAGTTATACATTTTGAATTCATATTGTTTGTTTTCTTTCAAAGAGTTGGAGGAAAAGATCAATACCACTCTTACGACTCTGTGTAGTACAAGACTGGAGCCAGTATGTGTTCAGCCTAGCTTACCATAAAGACTGGACAAAAGGGAAAACAGCACAAAGTGGAAAACTATGCCTACTGATTATTTTATAATATCTTAATGACACTACAGATTATCTGGATTCACTTTGTTTAAACTGATCCAATAGCAGGTTTTGTTCATGTACAAAAACTGCAGTTGGTTGACAAAAAACACACTGCAGCGTGCAAAATGTGCAGGCTGAAAATTATAAAGATAGAACAACTTCCAAAAAAACTTGTTTGAGCAAATAACTACAGATTTGAAAGATTTTCTTAATGTTATATATTATTAGTCTTGTTAAAATGGAATTACTTTTGGGAATGAGCGCCTTATGACTTTTTTAGGACTCAAAACTGAAAGTTTAGGACTTGGGACTTGAGTGCAAAAACTTGAGTCTTAGCCTACTTGTGATCTGCAAAACAATGACTTGTTGCCTCCTTAGCTGCCTATATTCATGCTTTGCATCTCATCATACAGAGGCAGAGTCAGAATATGTTTTGTTAAAAAGCCGTGACACACCAAGCTAACATCAGAGAAATAGCAGCGACGAAAGCCCCCTGCTGCGTCACCTTATGTTGCGGTGTCTCGGCCAAAAATTTGCACATGAACACACCAATACATCAAACCAGCAGTTATCTTCTGCGCCTGTGTGAAAGGAAACAACCGTCCATACCAGCAGACGGCAGCTGTCTGTAATAGTCATTTAATTGAGCATCAACATACATCCTTTTTTTGGCCACTTGGGGGCAGCAGAAACATGTTATTTTGTTTGTTTGTTTTTTTAAATACAGGGATATTGTAGCATAATTCACTTTTTTTTTACATACTTCTTTTGTTTCTATTTTTCTTAAACTTTCTGAACCAATATCCCCACAGAGATAAATGCAGTTTTTTTAATTGTGAGCACAACATTACTTTTTAGGCATTACTTCTTAAGATGTCTATCTATGAGGAATACACTGACACTGTATTAGTTATTCCAGGCATTGTTAGGTGACATGGATTGATTTATTTTATTGCTTTTTTCCGCCTTTTATCTGCTACTATTACTCATACACACCTGTTGAAGGACCAGAATCACCCAAAAACTGTGCACTGCAAATATGAAAACAAGAGTGATTGAGTTATCAGTGAAGGAAAGCTGGTTGCTGTCTTGTTGTCTTTCAGTAATACAGCAGAGGATGGCTGGATGAAAGAATGGTCCAACTTACTGAGGGTGTATATATACTGCAATAGATGTAGTGATGCTACTAATACGCAAGACTGTCTTCTCAAGAAAAAACGACAGAAATAGTCATTTCAGCTATGTTTAGCATGTTTACATTCAAGTGACTAAGTCCTTTAGTAGGCGTAGGAATTAAGACTCTGTGAGTCTTGCTTGAGAGCAAAGGCGGAGGTAATGTGACGCTATCAGAGTCATCATAGGGAGGAGGTCGGGGCGGTTGGATAGGTCAATGGAATGTCAGACTCTGTCGCTGGAAACAGTCAACATTGTTTTTTTTTATGACCATGACCTTAACCATGTGGCTATTATTGTAACCATGACAAAGGTCCCCTAACCTCAAGCAAATTATAATTTTAACCAAAATCAAGATGTTTTTGTACCCTTAACAAAGTTATTTTAACCCACACTGTGGTATTTCTGCAAATTTAACAAAGCCATGTTTGTGCCTAAACCTAACCAAACCTTTTGGGGAAATTTTTGTGTTCACATTTATCCTGCTGACAACTTTTAAACATAACAAAGTACTAAAAAGATCAGGATGTGGTTGGCTTAGCTTAGCATTGAGACTGGATGCACTGGGGGAAAGCCAGCCTCACTTTGTCCAAAGTAAAAACATAGACTAACCAATAACTCTAAAGCTCACTAATTAACATATTTCACATTTGCTTGATCAGAAAACAAACCCAAAACACAAGATACAGCAGCTGTCAGAATCTGCACATATCAACAAAGTATGTCATAACACATAGCTATGGTGAAGTGGAGCACAACTGTCTGACCCACAATCTCGTGAGTACACCGATTGACACACACAGCTGTCAATCATGACATGACAGCCCCTCTTTATAGCATCAAATGACTAATTAAAATCAAACTTTTCAGAAAAATGAACACTCGAACAAACATCAGGGTGATAAGAAAACCATAACTGACATTCGCTAACATGAAGGGGCAGTGTTATGACCCGTACTGCAGCCAGCCACCAGGGGGCAATCCAGAAATTTTTGGTTCACTTTTAGGGAGCTATTATGCTGTCAATACTTAATGCAAGACTTCCTACTTGTCACGATCCCTGCCTTCTCCTCCCTCCAGTATTTTTCCACTCACTCTCCCTCTGCTCACTCTACCTGCTGGCCACACCCACCTACTCTGCCTGCTCTGCTCTCTCACCTCACAGCTGCAGCTCATCAGTAATCAACCCAGGATATAAGCCTCCTCCACACACACACTCATCGCCAGATTGTTCTTCAGTGACATGCAAGACTTTCCAGCGTTTTCCTGTTTGATCTTCCAAAGCCGACCCTGCCTGTCCCCGACCTGCTCTCTTCGCCTGATCCCCGGAAAACCTATCTGCCTTCTGTCCCAGACCACGTGTTCTGATTCGGCGTTCCTGATCTGCTCCGCTGGTAAAGACTTCTCCGCCTGGCTCAGATTCTGCTGTTTAATCCCCACTGGTACCGCTGCATTCTCGGACTGCTCCTCTGGCTTCAAACCTCCGCCTGTCCCCTGACTACTCTTCCGCCATCTCCTCGGTACCTCCACACGTGCTGTCAAGCCGTCGGACAACGGGTTTCCTCCTCACCCACGCCGAGTGCAGTAAGCTTCGCCTCTTCGTGATCCGTTAAGCCCCTCATAGACTTTGTTTGGGGTTTCCGACCGAAGAAACGAACTTTGTGCCGAACTGCTTCTCCTTGCTGCCTGTTTGATTTGTGCTGGGTTAAATAAACGTCATTACCGACTACTCCAGTTTACCGGTGTACTGCATCTGGGTCCACACAGCACCCGTTACAGTACAATCTGGCCAAACATGGACCCAGCAGATAACGCCGCTCTCCATTCCCGTCTTGCCAGGCGTTGAGGGGATGCTACAGCAACATGAAGCTCAGCTCACCTCAACGCGCAGCTGAGGCTGCATGTCGGCTTCGGCGCTGGAACAAGCGCTAACTCTGTTAGCCACCCAAGTGCAGCAGATGGCTTCCTCACTGACCAGCAACCGCCGCCACCGGCTCCCGCCTCACCTGCTCCACCACAGATGCCAACGCCTGGTCGGTATCCCAACCCGGTGGGGTTCCAGAGCGAATCGCCGGGATCCTGAGGGCTGTAATCCATTTTTTGACGAACTGTTCAATCCTGTTTGCCCTGCAGCCCCCAAACCTTCGCCACAGAGGGAGCCAAGTGCGCCTTCACCATAAACCACCTCACCGGCAGGGAGCACGTTTATGGGGACAGCGGAGTGGAAGAGGCACGCCTGCTTGCGCCTCCTTCCAGACCTTCAGCGGAGGAGCTACGAAAGGTTTTCGGACCCGTTCAGCAGGACCTGACGCCACTGGGGGTCTCCTGAGCCAAAGACAGGGAACCGGACGGTGGCAGCTCGACTTAGCCATAGACTTCAGAACCGGGCCCGGCTGAGCGGTTGGAACATGGCAGCTCAGTGTGACGCCTTTCCTCAATGGGCTGGCCCGTGTATATATTAAAGAGCGAGTTGGTCGTTCGACCTTCCCAGTTCTTTGGATGGGCTCATTGAACTGACTTCCAAGATTGGACAGGCAATTCCAGGCCAGAAGGAGAGAGCAACGGTTGGAGGAACTGATCTTGGGACCTCCATCCGTCCGAATGGGCCGCCTACTACTCCTGGTCCTCATTCCGATGCCACCCGAGGCGAACCCGATGCAGGTGGAGTCGCACTGGTCTGTCCCCGAGGAACGAGAGAAGGCGTCGAGGTAATCTTTGCCTCTACTGTGGCCAGGCCGGCCATTTTGTATCACGGGTGTCCAGCAAAAGGAGGGCTCAGCGGTGACGGGGCATCCTGCTGAGCCAATCACTGAACTCTGTCCCCAATCAAAGACCACTGTTTCACGTCCAGCTTCTGTTGGCAGAGGGTCCACACCGCCACCTTTATAGACTCTGGGCCGATGTTAATCTCATCGATGAGAATTCCCGCCCGGCAGCTGGAGATCGAAGCTGGATCCTCTGCCCGTCCCATTCCGGCCAGCGCATTAGACGGTCACCTCCTGGGAAGAGTCACCCACCAGACCACGCCCATCTCCATGCTCCTGTCGGGCACGCATCTCGAGACCATCAGCTTTTTTGTGTTGAGATCTCCTAACCTCCCCCTGATCCTTGGTTATCCCTGGCTGCGCCGTCATAATCCTCACATTGACTGGTCCACGGGGTCCATTTTGGGTTGAGCCCTCCTGTCACCAGATCTGTGCCTTCAACAGACTGTCACGCCCTTGTCACCTGCCAGTTCCTGCTCTCCAGATCTCCAGGTACCTCCTGAATATCATGACTTCCGGGAGGTGTTCCAACAAGACAAGGGCCACGTCCACTGCCTCCACATCGACCCTCACGACTGCGCCCATTGACCTCCTTCCGGCTCTGTTCCGCCTAAGGCGCCTTTACTCCCTGTCTGCACCTGAGAGGGAGGCGATGGACATGTACGTGGGGCGCCCTGGCATCCGGCATCATTCGTCCCTCCTCGTCTCCCTTGTGTTGGGTTTTTTCTTCGTTGGTAAAGGATGGTTCCCTGAGGCCCTGCATTGATTATCGGGGTCTTAATGACATCACCATCAAGAACTACCCCCTGCCTCTCATGGCTTCAGCCTTTGAACTGCTCCAAGGGTCCACCATCTATATAAACTGGATCTTCGCATAGCGCCTACCACCTGGTCCGGATCCGGGAGGGGGACGAATGGAAGGCGGCTTTCAACACTTCCTACAGGGACACTACGAATACACTTGGTGATGCCTTTCGGGCTGCCAACCAATGCTCCAGCCGTGTTCCAGGCCCTCATCAATGGCGTGCTCAGAGACTTGCTGAACAAATCACGTGTTCGTGTACCCTGGATGATATATTGATCTTCTCCCCGCTTTCGAAGCAAGAGCACGCATACACACGTCCAGACTGTCCTGCGCGCCTGCTAAAGAACTCTCTCTCGTCAAGGGCAGAGAAATGCGAGTTCCATGCCTCATCTGTATCCTTCCCTAGGCTACATCATCGGCCATAATCATATGGAGATGGACCCTGCCAAAGTTTCAGCGGTTACCTCATGGCCCGTTCCTGACTCCCGCAAGCAGCTGGCGCTTCCTGAGACCCGCTAATTTCTACAGGCGATTCATCCGGGGTTACAGGCGGTGGCGGCACCTCACGGCTCTCACCTCCTGCAAGATCCCTTCCGATGGTCCCCGGCAGCAGAGGAGGCGTTCCAACTCCTCAACGACGCTTCAGTTCAGATCCTCCTGATCCCGGACCCTGAAAGACAATTCGTGGTGGAGGTGGATGCCTCGATGTTGGGGTGGGGGCTGTCTCTCAACGCTCCGCTGAGGACCAGAAGCTTCATCCCTGTGCCTTCTTCTCTCGGCCTTTCTCCAGCTGAGAGAAACTATGATATTGGCAACCATGAACTGTTGGCGGTTAAATTGGCGTTGGAGGAATGGAGGCACTGGTTGGAGGGAACCAAAACCCCTTCCTCGTCTGGACAGATCATAAAACCTCGAGTACATCCGCCAGCCAAGAGACTCAATTCCCGTCAAGCCCGGTGGGCCCTGTTTTTGCAAGATTCACATTCACCCTGTCATACCGACCTGGTTCCCGCAACATCAAACCTGGCGCTCTGTCCCGTCCAGTTTCTGGTTGGGGAAGAGGACTCCTCCAACCAGGACAGTATAGTTTCCTGCCTCTCTGGCCGCCCTCACCTGGGAGATTGAGGAACGGGTTAAGGCAGCAGCGGAGGATCAGCCGGGCCCCAGCTCATGCCCTCCGAACCGGCTCTTCGTTCCTCACGGACTAAGATCCGAGGTCCCACAGTGGGCTCCACAGTTCTCTCTCTCCTGTCATCCAGAATCGCCCGGACCAAGGAGGTGGTGCAGGGCGGTTTTGGTGAGCCACCATGGGCAAGACATCACTGGCTTTGTCGCGCCTGCCCAGTCTGCAGCCAAAACAAGACTCCACAGGGGCTCCTGCCGAGATATCTTCTTCAGCCACTACCAGTACCTCATCGCCCCTGGTCCCACATCTCCTTGGACTTTGTAACCGGTCTGCCACTGTCAGAGGCAACACCACAATCCTGACAGTGGTAGATCGGTTCAGTAAGATGGCTCACTTAGTGCCACTGCCCAAACTCCCGTCTGCCAAAGAGACTGCTGAGTTGCTCCTGGAGCATGTGTTCGACTCCATGGCCTTCCTTCTGATGTGGTCTCGGGACCGGGGTCCTCAGTTCACCTCATCATTTTGGAGGGAATTCTGCCGTCTCCTGGGTGCTTCCACCAGCCTGTCCTCCAGGTACCATCCTCAGTCCAACGGTCAGACAGAGAGAAGAACCAGCAGATGGAGACGGTACTTCGATGTATGGCTTCTAAACACCCTGCCTCCTGGTCCTCACAACTGTTGTGGGTGGAATACGCTCACAACACTCTCACCAGCTCAGCTACTGGCCTGTCCCCATTTCAGTGTGCTTATGGGTTTCAACCCCCCCTGTTCCCGGACCAAGAAAAAGAGACTGCCTATCCTTCGGTGGAGGCCTTCGTCCGTCGCTGTCGTCAGACTTGGACCCAGGCCAGGTCCGCACTACTGGGGTCCCGCCCGAAAGATACGCTGCAGCTGCTAACCGTGCCGTTCCAGCCCCGTCTACCAGGTGGGGCAGAAGGTATGGCTGTCGACCGGGACCTTCCCCTGCGGGAGGACTCCAAGAAATTGGCCCCCAAGTTACGTCGGACCGTTCCCGTCGACAAGGTGATCAACCCGGTGGCGGTCCGCCCTACGACTGCCCCGAACCATGCGGGTCCACCCCACCTTTCCGTCTCACGACTCAAGCCATTCCGAGAGCCCTCTGCAACCTCCGTCCCGACCTCCTCCTCCTCCCCGCATCATAGATGGGACCCGGCCTATACGGTGCATCGCCTGCTGCGCCTCGTCGCCGTGGGAGGGGCCTTCAATACCTCGTTGATTGGGAGAGTGCACGCCCGGAGGAGCGGTCCTGGGTCAGCGCGCCAGATCCTGGATGGCGACCTGTGGCGGAGTTCCATCGGCTGACATCCCGACCAACCCTCCAGACCCGCCTCGCACGTGGGGATCCGGTTCTGCTTCTACTTCCCGTCCTGTTCCTGTGTCCACGCCCAGAGATGACAGCGTGGGTTCTGCCTCGAGTCGGTGGTGCCCTCTCGAGACGGCAGAGTGTCTGGGGTCTCCGAGGAGTTCTGACCCTCCTCCGGGCCCCGCCGCCCGCCCTGCTTCGGTGGTTCGTTGTGGGGCGTCATGGGTCACGTCCCTTGGGGGGGGTTCTGTCACGATCCCTGCCTTCTCCTCCCTCCAGTATTTTTCCACTCACTCTCCCTCTGCTCACTCTACCTGCTGGCCACACCCACCTACTCTGCCTGCTCTGCTCTCTCACCTCACAGCTGCAGCTCATCAGTAATCAACCCAGGATATAAGCCTCCTCCACACACACACTCATCGCCAGATTGTTCTTCAGTGACATGCAAGACTTTCCAGCGTTTTCCTGTTTGATCTTCCAAAGCCGACCCTGCCTGTCCCCGACCTGCTCTCTTCGCCTGATCCCCGGAAAACCTATCTGCCTTCTGTCCCAGACCACGTGTTCTGATTCGGCGTTCCTGATCTGCTCCGCTGGTAAAGACTTCTCCGCCTGGCTCCGACGATTCTGCTGTTTAATCCCACTGGTACGCTGCATTCTCGGACTGCTCCTCTGGCTTGAAACCTCCGCCTGTCCCCGACTACTCTTCGCCATCTCCTCGACGGTGCCTCCACCGTGCTGTCAAGCCGTCCGGACAACGGGTTTCCTCCTCACCCACGCCGAGTGCAGTAAGCTTCGTCTCTTCGCATCGTTCGCCCTCCATAGACTTTGTTTGGGGTTCCGACCCGAAGAACGAACTTTGTGCCGAACTGCTTCTCCTTGCTGCCTGTTTGATTTGTGCTGGGTTAAATAAACGTCATTACCGACTACTCCAGTTTACCGGTGTACTGCATCTGGGTCCACACAGCACCCGTTACACTACTCTTACAATGAAAATAATGCCAATAAATGTATTTCCCAAAGTGTTGAACTATACCTTTATGACAAGGTTAGACAGATTTGATCTTGTCTGCTGAAGTCAAAATAAAAGAGGAACATTAAAAAAAACAAACACGGAAACTCTAAAAGTGACACCTTTTGAATAAAAGACCAATATCCCGTCCAATGAAGGTGTCTAATACATCATATTTCTCTTGCGTAGTACAAGCCATATCCAGATCATTTACCATGGGAAATTTACATATATCTTAGTGAAGCTTTAGCAACGATGTGGGGGTTAAACACCATGCTGAAGCTGTGCAGTGCTGAGGACTGCCTTTACACGTGTGAGCAGCAGAGTGGAGTGGAGCTGTGAAGGGGGATGGGCAGATTACTTTGTCTTACACCATGGTGATGAAGTGTCTCTCTCTCATGCTCACTGTCTCTTTTCCTGCTCTCAGTCTCTCTATTTAGACCATTATACACAGTAGGTTTGTCATATAATAGGCTGCTATCAGATATAATCATTTATAATCTGCCTCTAATATAGGAGAGGTTCTTCCTTTACCTCAGCTACATATAGGCGACATATAACACCTGTTTTGCATAAAGAACATTGTTAATGACTCAAAATGCTTTTCTACATACATTTGAATGTTTTACTGAAAGACCTAGTATATCACAAAGCATCTCCTCACTATGCATTCCTTAAAATACCATGAATTAATCCTGCATTTATACCTGGAAATATGTGGGTTTTGTGTGTCTGTCAGCATGCCCTTAATTTGAAAAGTCTTTGATTAACAAATTAATTAGGGTTGCATGATTGGTAAAATGTTTTAGATGAAAATAAATATTTCTCAACAGATTCACAATGGTGTTCAGGTATAAAGGTGACCTACACCTTGAATTTTGGTCAAATTAATGGTATGATAAATGCTAATGGAAAATTCCAAAGGCTAGATGTTTCTAATGGATTATCTGCACAAGTCAGGGGGTTTTAATGGGTGACTCCCATGTAAGATTTACACAACATTATGCATGGTCCTTCATTAGTACCATAAAAGGGACAAGGTAACATCTCAATTAATTGATAAATGGATAAGCATTAAATATATCTAATAACACAGAAGTCATCTTCGATTTTAAATCTTAACTGAACAATGAAGGGCCTTTGAGGGTATAAATACTTTACTCCTTCTGGACTTCATATACCAATAAAGATGCGCAATAATGTTGTCTTTATAAAGCTGATGGAGTGATGGCTGCTTGTCATACAGACAGAGGTATATGTTATGTAAATGTAATGGCTTCATGCTGACAGGGTTATGCATTGAACATGCATTGAACAGTAATTATAAGGAAGTGTTTTCTGTTCTCTCTCAGGCTGCATCAGTGACTGATTTATTAACAATTACAGTGTTAATATTAACGACCATTATAAACCCATGACACACCCACCTCGATCCTCACAGCGCTAATAAATCTTCTCATCAATGTCATCGTTTAAGTACATAACACATACAGGGTCGCAGTTATGTTTTTCCCAACATAATAAAAAACGCCTTAACAAATAAAAAAGAACTCATACACTGTGTCCTGTGGTTTATTAAAGTGTATTAAGTGTTTCTTTGTGTAATGGTCAGGGAGATTATAACTGAGTCAAACATAGAGTGTTCTCGCAGAGTTTAACATGAATCTGATGGCATTCATTTTGATTCAATAACCACACTGGGAGCACACTTAAGTGTTTGTATGAGATGCACCTGCAGGCTTTCAACTGACTCCAATGCAAACCCATCCACCTCATTGCTAGACATTCAGAGCAACAGATGTAGTATAAAGAGCACTAAAGTATGCTTAGGGTCCAACAAGCACAGGACTTTAACTCTGGAAACCAGTGTTTGTGTCCCGTGTGAAGCTAAAAGTCAGTGTTGAGTTATTTTGAAATGTTAGCCATGAGAGTTGAGCCACATGACTATGCTTCTTTCATTCCCTTTAAAGGGTTGCAGCAAAAATCCCAATTCTTCCATTTATTTGTATGTGGGTATGTAAGCTGTGGTGGTGCTGCGGGAGGGTCTGAAAAAAAATAAATAAATAAAACAAACAAACAAACAAACAACAACAACAACAAAAAACTCCACAGTGGCCACTGGGCTGCAGCAAAAGGCTGAAACAGATTCAACTTAACGAGAAACCCAACAGTGGTGACGCTTGCTGTCCACAGGAATGAGTACTGCAGTCTTTTTCTATCATTAAATATTATAGTGAGCAAAACATTTTAAGTATGCATTAACAGCTTGTGTGTGCTATCTTAAAGAAAACACTTGCTGTCACGCACATACGTGTCCTTGGTGGCAGTAAAGCTACTTTAGTAATGATAGTCAATGATAATCAGGACAACTACTCAGTTACTAAGATGGGGAGATTGTCTCTCTCTCCACCTCCACACTCCCACAAATGGACAATGCACAATGCCATATTTTGTGTAAATGCAACCTAACATCAACTATGATCTCTTCATATGCCTAACCAAGTCGTTTTGTCGCCCAAACCTAAATGACAACTCCTTTTGAGTCAAGATACAATGCAAAAGGCCTCTGGCTAAGCATTTAAATATGACAAGTATAACACAGTATCTAATTTTAATCACTTGTTGGGGTGTACCACATGCTGAGCATTTAAGATATTGTGCTTTCATGTTATTCACTCGATTTTATGTAGTTCTTACCCTTAAAACGAGCAGATAATGCTTTAAAATACCATGATATATCACATCTATTATTTTATCTATTAATGCCCAGTTATCATGTCATTAATTGGTAAATAATGACATTTGAAGGTACAAATATTAAGCTATTTAGTTTCACAGTCCCTTCATAGGTGCATCCACCCAAAGGAATGATTTTTTTTTCTTGTTTTCTAAGGAGAGTTTACACCAAGTGAATCAGCTTCATTATGTACACATATATGTTTGTCGAGTTATTGCAATACTGTGAGCAAACACCACTACACACACTGACTTCATTTGTTGACATCTACACCAAGGAGCATGCGAGCTACGCTGCGAAGAAACATTCATTACATGACATCATTAACCACTTAATAGGCAGCAGTGTACTGAGGGGTGGTGAGGAGGCTGCATGTGTAAAAATGCTGTCAAATCCTGCTCTATAATGCAGAGATCAAAGCTACAGTATGCTGCTTTGTTTTAGTTTAAAATATTTGAGCAATTAAATTATGCAGAGTTTGTATTGTGTTTGATGTTTGCTGCCAAACTGAATATCTAATACTGGTGTAACAGCTGTTTCTTAGGCTTTTGTACAATGATGAGAAGATAGACCGCATTTTATCAGATAATAAAAAAGGCAGTCGTCATGACAATTTTAGAGCTGTTATCAGAAAGTCATTATTGTTGTAATATTTATCTGTATGGTGGAATGTACAACAAACGCAAAATGGATTATCAACAATGGTTGGTAAACCTTATTAAGCACAATTTTAGTGGTTCTAAGTAGAGTGGCTCTGTCTTACCAATACGTTCTCATCCCAAGTCATCACACATTTTCACTTTGAAGTGGACTTCCGCACTTACATATTACACACTCTAGGTATCCTTCTGCGTCTGCTATTTATGTTCCGGGATACCACTACTGTGATGTCAACACAAACACATGGTGTCTGCATTTGCTGGTGTTTAGGAAACAAAAGCACATGGCAACCAATGCCAGGACGTCAACAAACGCACATGCTGGTACGGATGGTTAGGATTAGCCAACAGTGAGTGGCATATCATGTGGAGGCGAAAGTTAGCCTTTGGCGTCAGGATCTTATGTTACCAAACCAACAAAGTGGCAGTATTTCATGACTTCGGCATAAGAATGGGATACTCCGACACATAATTTTGCTGTTTTAAATCTTGCTGTGTGGAGGCCTTTACCTGAGGACTGTAAACAGATTGTGTGTTTTTGTTGTTCAACCAGTCAAAGAAAGACTATTCTTTAGAGAAATAATGTGATTGTGTTATGTCTATTTAAGGTTTCAGAGTCTCACAGTTAAACCTTTATGCATATTATATTAACATTCTAAGTGTAAAGTATTGTAACTTGAGTTAAGTAGGCTGTACAGCAGGGATACTAAACTTACAGCCTGTGGGCCAAATCTGGGTGCTGGGAGGCCACCCAACCATTTTCTAATTAACGATAAAAATAAAGTGATTCACACTGGGAATTGTTTTTGTGCTTTTAGTATACATAAAGGTACCAGAGTGCATAAAACAGCACCAAAATAGCTTGTTTATCATAGTAAGTGCCAGTGGAGGATTCCCCGCACCCCCAACAGAGGTCCTAGCTAAGCCCCTACTGTCTTAAAATCCAAGACATGTCCTAAAAGCCTAGAAATGTCTTAAAATCCTGTAAATGTCTTAAAATCCTGTAAATGTCCAAAAATCTGTAGAAATGTCCAAAAATCCAAGAAAAATGCTAAAATCCTACAAACATCCTAAAATCCTATAAACATCATAATAACCTAGACATGTCCTAAAAACCTAGAAATATTCCAAAATCCTAGATTATGGCCTAAAACACTAGCAATGTCCTAAAATCCCAGAAACATGTGTGGGGCTGCTGCGACTGGCCCCTGGCCTTTTATCATTTACAAAAGTGGCCCCAAGCACAACAAGTTGAGAATCCCTGCTGTAGAGTAAGTGGGCTGCAACTGATAAAGTGTGTCAAAAACATTCAGTGGACATTCCATAGATTATTGCTCATCTCATTTTTTTGTGGCAAAAACAGGTTGTAAATATTAATACTGGATTTGGATCAACAAAATGCGCTCGTACCCAACCTTTCCTTTAATTTCTTATGTTGCACAGAATCAGGTTTTAGCAGCTTAAGTTCAGATCAAACAGTCCATTGGTACTAAACTGTGTCGTGCTACTCTGCCTCATTCTCACTTCACTTCTGTTAATTCTCCAGCATGTGCACAAGCTGTACATGATCTAATTGAACATGTTTAGATCACAGAAACATGAACCAACGCTTAAGAGCAGAGGCACATTGATGCAGTCATCAGGCTTTAAGGCACACTCCTCCACTGCGACTTTTATCTCATTTAATTATGCTGAGAGGATGACATCGGAGCAGGGCTTTTGTGCACGCAGAGATACGGCTCTGTCGTGTGGGAGCATCAGCGGGTGACTACACCCCCACACCTCGGCCCTCTCACACAGACTGATCTCTCCATCTTGCTCCTTTCATTCATTGGCTAATTACATTACTCATCTCTCTCCTGGCCTCAGCTGTGTCAATGGAACAGCTGGGGTTGTTCCTGGAGCTCAGATCCTGGGAAACATAAATCAAAACTTCTCCTGCAGCCATTGATTAAGACAGAGGGAAGCAAAAGGCCAACCCTCCTCTCATCCGCTTCTGTATTGTTTAGAATCTCATTCACACAAACATTACTAGCTGAATGGGTCGCACATGCTGTCCGGTTGGGTTATTCATACATAAACTTGTCCTTAGGAAAATGTCCATGTCGGTGTCCTTCTTGGTAACAGATGTTTTTTTTTCCCATTTAGACTGCCCTGCCCATGACCATCTCGCACATCCAGGGCTAGTTGTCTTGTTTTTTTTCTTTTAGTGATATCCCAACTGGCCACCATTGTTAGACGCTGATATTTGGTTGAATTTAGGTTGCAATGTTGGGTGACCCAAATTAAATGTCAGGACGTCTAATGCCAACGTCAATTTGACAGAGAATACTGATGACAGACCACGTTAATATTTTGCTGGTTTTAAGATGTGTTGTTAAGAGACCAAAATTCAAACATCTCATGCCAGCATCGTCACATAGAAAAATGACATTTAGTTGTATGGTATAAAGAACTAAACCTGTTAAATATCATAATGTTAAATTCTAACGCTGTTAGACATTTAAAATACTGTCAGCACAATTTTCATTCCAGCCAAAATTTAACATCTGTCCAACATTAGGGTCCAACGCTTTTCTGACGTTACAGTGATATCTAGTGCCAGGGTGGATGTTTCAGCTTTTTAGACTATGTTTGAGCTTAAATGCTGCCAGTATTGACAAGCTTGCTATACTAGTGGAACTGCACACTTGTTTTTTATGTCTGACATTCTAAAGTAGCTTTTACTGTTTTTACTCTTCGACTCTCCATCTCCATCAGCAATGTCCAGACAGCGTGCTGTTGGTTAGCGGTACAAATCTGCAAGTAAAATTTTGCTTTAAGAGCAAAAATTTAAAGAGTAGATTCAATAGTATGTTAGTCTACTCTAACTTTAAAAAAGCAATGTACAGGATTTAAGGGGGTTTATTGGCAGATATATACATAGGGACTGAGTTCTCTTATACATGAGTCTGCCATGTTGCACCACCATAATAGCGCAGAATGGAGAAACCAAACACTGACTCTAAAGATGGCCTTTCTAAACACCAATATTGTGCAATAAAATCCATCACCACTTTAAAAACAAGCAAATATGTTGAATTATGTGTTGTCTTGATCCTCAAAACCCATTTTGACCTTGGCCTGTATTATTGTAAGAGTAGAAAATAAACAAGATCCTTGTGTCTTCCCTTCTAATTTGGTAACATATTTTAAGTTCTCCCACAAGTGGGCTTGTATATGATTTGTTTTCTCAGAGAAGCAGATGTGTGGCTTCGTTTTAACAGCTGGCCTGGTGACCTTCTTGGATATGGTGGCCAGTACATGATTGGAGTGTGGTGCATCACAGCTGTTTCATTTTGGCTGGGAGTGATGCACAGTGCCCCATCCCATCCAACAGCTCTTATACCCATCTGGATCAATGGCCTCCAGTTGTTATTGTGTTTTATTTCTGTCTTGTAGTGTGGTAGTGGCATGGTAAAAGCAGCAATAAAATGAGTGCAGTAACATCAGTCGTCAGCACTAGTAGCTGTAGACAGTAGCAGGATATTACTAGAGGTGGTAGTGGCTGTATAATAGGAGTAGTATTACAACCACTTGTAGTAGCAATAGTGGTTGTGGAAGTAGCATGGTAGAAGGAGCAACAACAGTGTTAGGATTTATATCATTAGTAGCAACAGTATGGAACCGTGAGAGTTGAGCATGCAGTCAGACATATGCACAAAGAAATATGAGGCAGATTGGTCCAGTAGTTTGTGGAATTAGCTGCGAATAGACTAGAACAAATACACAATCCCATCCAGGTTTACGCCTGGTGGAGATAATAAAAATACTTGAAGTAATAGTTGTAGTAGTAATAGTAGTAGTAGTAGTAGTAATGATACTACTTGTAGCAGCATTAAGTATCGTTTTAGTAGAAGAAGCTACAGCAGCGGTTGTACTAGCAGCAGTAATAGCTGCAGTAATGAAACAGAAGCAGCAGCAGTTGCTGAAGTATGTGGTAGTTTAGTATTAGTCTACTATTAGTAGTATCTGCAGTGGTAAAGGTAATTGTATTAGTTGCAGTAGTGGTAGCCGCAGTGGTGGTAGTTCTAGCACTTGTAGGAGCTAAATATAATAGTAACATTAGGAGCAGCATTACAGTAACATTGCCTGATATCAGGGACCATTTACACATTCAGAGAAGCTCTCTCTGCACTTGCAGGCCTCCTACTGTAGCCGCTGGCTCAGGCTGTTTCCAGGGAGTAACAACTCTGCGGTCACGTGTCTGGGTGGTCAGGGAGGTCGGGGAAGGTGGGGGGCAGGGAAGGGAAGCAGAGGGGAAAATCACATGTTCCCAGGAATGTTAGGCTCTGTTGTGGGTGAGCAGTGGGAAGCTCACGGCCATCAGCATGAAAACAGTGGAGGAGCTCAGTTAATTTCAGAATGGAGTGGAACAGACCATGTTTCGGTTACAAGGGAGCAGCCCAGTTGCCGTAAATAACATGGATATGGATGTTTATTTATTTGATCTGAATTTCTGAAGGCCAAAACAATAACAAATATTTGCAACAAATCCTAAGACCTAAAGGACAAAGGATGTCACAAAATGATATAACAATAAGTTATATGTATGTTACCGTGTCGACTGAGCAAACTCCACCTGCTGAAAAAGACTGAGATGCGACTGAGAATAGGTTGTTTGTCACCACCCTCGAAAGGCAAAGATGCACCAAGCCTACATCAAAGAACAAGTTATGACAAAGGCTAACTGTTGCAGCTCAGCCAAAAAGTTGTACTTCAATACAAAGACAGCCAACGGCCATAGTAGCACGTGAGTTCTATGAGGAAATACCTCTCCATACCAGCAGGCGGCAGCAGTCTATTCGTCATTCAAAAGAGAAAACAGGAGGACTGACAGGATGAATTCAACACGCTAGTTAGCCAGTTAGCACACAACCATATAACAATATGACCTGATGTTGGGAGAACAAATGATTTTTAGGTGTGCCAGCGAGCTATGACAGAAACAATTAGTGCAGAACATAATGTATAACTTAGGGCAATGGAAGGCCCAAGGATGACCAGTGGCTTACCATTGGGTTTGTGTTTCAGAGACCTCAAATGACCCAATTAGAGTGCCCCAGGGATGAAATTTTCTGTAAACTAACATGGAAGTTAGCTTCGCTCTGGTTCACTCTTTATAAAGACTATGGGATTTTTCCATTGGATTGTGGATAATTGCAGGAAATAATCCGTGGCAAACAAACATTTGTGATGCTTAAATGTTTAGTTTAGCAAGATAATCTGCAAAAATGTACACAGCTTCAGCGCAATTGCCACAAGTGAAAAGCTAATGTTTGGCTATAAACAAAGTACACTATGGTTGTATGGCTTAACGTTGCCACCACAACAAGGCTGTAAAGCTGTGTTAGGCGCAGTTTGGCCTGATGTCATTCTGTAGTCTCATTTAGCTTCTTGTTAGGAACTGCCTTTTTTAAGACACATTAAAGCTTAAAAGTTCACAAGTGGGGTTTATTTATTTTGTATTTTATGTTGTAGAACAAAACGTGAATGTCTCTTAAGCTTGTGTTAACCAAAGACCGCATTTCAGACATCTAACCAAAAACCCATTCAAAAAATCCTCTGACTTCAAGAAAAGGGAACCGTGACTGCTGAAATGCTAACTTATTTCTGGGTTTTAGGACTCATTCTTTGGGCGCTCTATAGACTGAGTTCATTATGCCTTGATTAAGAGAATTGAGTGATAAGTTTTTTGTTTTTAAATCTGGCAATTTTGACAGAAACATAACTGAGTCCAAAAGTCCCAAAACAATGAATATGACATTATTTGTGAATGATAAAAAGTTCCTTATCAATAAAACAATATATATATGAGAGAGAGAGAGACTTATATCATTACAGTACATAACTATAATTAGAAAAATGAAACTGTCTCCATGTCTTCCACCTAAGTCACCTTTTGACCTCATGAAAGTAGAGGTTTCATAGACCAGAAAAGTTTGTACACTACACATATAAAGTATGATCGAAAAAAAGTTGTTAGAGTTAATTTGAATATGATCTCCAAACAAAATCTTTCATAGAATGTAATCAGTCACACTACAGAGGTGGATGACACTAATGGGATAATAATAATTAAAAAAAAAACAACCTCCTCCACGATAGCTTCTCCGCATTCATTAAAGCTGATTTTATAATCTGCAGTTTGCCTTTTGCTTGTAGGGCTTCGGCTCACACAGAGAGGGAGAAGCAGGCCTCTGTGATTTTCATATAGAAGCGGTCTGCTATTGCCTTTGGCTTATTGAATTCCCCCTCGTCGCCGCAGGAAGAAAATCCTAATTGACAATTTCACACCAGCTCCTTCCCTCCCCGTTATTCATTTCCTATCATTAGTCCGTGATGGGTCGTAACTGTATTCCATCTCTTTATTAAAATTACTTACACATTTCCTCCTCTACCCCCCCTATCACCAGTGCCCTGCTTACCACTGCGTTTGGAGTGCCCTTGTGAGGCTAGTCTTTGAGGAGCGCGCTGAATTGGTTGTATAATTGTCTGTTACGCAACTGAGTGAATTAGGCAGGAGATATGTTTAAAATGAGGGCACGGATTGGTGGCAGTGAAGAATACTGTGTTCTAGCTCTCTGCCTTGCAGAATAAAGGGGGAGGAGAGTTTGTCCATAAATGTGTGTGTGTGTGTGTGTGTGTGTGTGTGCGTGTGTGCGCGAGTGTGTGTGTGTGTGTGTGTGTGTGTGTGTGACAACAGCAGTGAGGGATGGAAAGGGAAAGACAGACACAGATAAAGCTGGTGTGCAGCAGAGGGATAGATGCGTAGGCATGGTGTAACAGCATGAGTCATCACAACTTAGCTGATGGACGTGTGGCTTGAATCTTTAACAGGCCCCCTCCTGAATACCTACTGTATATCTGCATTTCTTTCCTGTTAAACAGTTTAAAATAGTAACCCCAAAGAACAGTTTGTATTCATCTTCCATCTTCGGTATAATGGCTCATCGCTGTTGTGTTTTTGTGCTGCACTACCCAGAGATCACCTGTCAATCAGTGTGTGGGCAGTACTGTGAATTCCTTTCCTGTTCTGTTATTGAAGTTTGACTTTTCATAATTACTGCTCTTATCTTCTTTCATCAGCCATGCTGTTTATTAAATATCTGTTCCAAACAAACTGGAAATGACATTTTCTGTCTGCCGGAGAAGTTTTCTGAGAAAGACTTTTAAATAAAGTAATGAAGTAAACACTGAAGTGAAGTTGTGATGAATATGTATGAAATGTATCTTAAAAAAAACAAGGAAGTGTGCTTATTTGCTTTCTTGCTAAGAGTTACATGAGATTGTCAGACAACTCATGTCGTTACAGTAAAAACAAAGCTACAGATAGCGATCGCGCCAACAGCCTATTAGCTTAGCTTAGCACAAAGCCTGGAAACAGAGGAAAATAGCTAGCCTGGTTTTGTTCAAAGGCAACAAAATCAATATCAGCATCTCTAAAGCTCACTGTTTATCTCATTATATAAATAAATAAATAAACAACCCATTGAGGTTTTAAGAGGCGTTCAGCTAAATATGCTGCCCTCTGTGGTGTGTGACAGTTGTACTTGTCTGCTTCCTTTACAGCATAGCGCACATACATCTGCAATGATCTGAACATCAGAAATGACCATGGGCACTTTTCCTCTTCAAGTTTTTGAGTCTCGACTCCCTCAGTTCCCTCCTGTCTTCCGGCCTCAGCTGACACAAATCCATCATTGCACTCCTCCATCCACCCGTCCACGACCCTGATATGTCCCCTCATAACTTCATCCTGTAACCCTCATCTCTTCCTCCCACCATCCTTTCATCCCTTATCTCTCCCTTTAGACCCATAATCCATCATATGCAATAAAATGTTTGGAAAAAAAAAACGAGTATATGGCACTAATGTACCCTTTGAATTATAGCCACATCAATTCATCTTTATCATCTCTGTCATATTTAAATGCAACTGCTTTAATGCCCCTTTGAAATGCCTTGTTGCTGGTTAAAGTAGCACTTAAAACTTATGAAAAGTTAACTTAGTGCCTTTGATTTATTCAGTGGACAGAGTGTGTGTGGGCACTAAACAGGTGATGAATGCAATCTGCCCACTGCATTAAAAAGCACCTACATGGACTTGCACCACAGGCAATCCAAGCAGTACTTTGGACTGGCAGGCAGCTCTGAAATAATGTATAACATAGATAATACGTATTTTGAGTGGGTCAGATCTTTTCCACTTATGTTGAGCACAAAATGTAACTTTTGTTGCACATATATGTGGTGACAGTGAAAGGTTTATGATTAAACTTATTATGAATCTTACATTAACCATGGCCTTGTGAGAAAAAATACACAGAATTTTTAACCAATTGAGCATTTTAGCACCTTTCAACTGATTGTTTTGGTTTTACAACCCACAGTTGTACTGTTTTAGTCTCATAGCTCTCACCCACCTCCGTCCTAGCAGCAACAAGCAGTTGTTTCATCATAGATGCTCTGATTAACCCACTCTGTGCAGGTAGCGTCCTACTGACAGTCAACATTTTCTTTAAGTATGACAATGATTCTTCCCTGACCTTATCTAAGTGGTAATTTTAACCTTTATAACCCTTTATATATATATATATATATATATATATATATATATATATATATATATATATATATATATATATATATATATATATATATATAGAGACAAGCAAGTAGTTCCCGAAGAAGTTGTACCTGTGCTTAAACCTCAACAAATCTTGTGTGTCAAGTGTCATAAAAAAATTATTTTTCCATCGTGATTTGTAATAGTTTTGGGAGACAAAGACAATTAGTTTGGAGGACTTGATTAAAAAACGTGTGAGAGTTTCTAAGTTCTGGTAACCAATCACTTTCTGCAAGAAGGGCTAATGCTAGCTACATTATGCTGAGGTCAAACCAATTCGAAACATAATGAAGGCAGAGAATCAAACACCTGGGTAACTTACCTTTAAATTATTGTTTTCCTCTGGTCCTGTCCATCTGCTACGTAGTTGAGTCTGCAGTCTTTGTTCTGAAACGACAAAACATTAACCATTGAACCTTTTCAATTATGGCTACCAACTGTGTGTACTCTAACTCTATTATATTTTCTGCATCTGCAGTAATCTAACAGCTAATAAAAGGGAACGAAATGTCATGTCATGAAACAGTTCAATCTAAATACCAACACAACAAATGCAGTCTGATCTTAATTTTGAAACAGTATCAGTCATAAGCTATTCAAAAGATGCTAATACGCTGTAGTATCCTTTCTCAGGATAAACAGCTTGTGGTAGGTAAATAAAGCATGAACAGCACTTTCAATCCTTTTATTATTTATTTATTACAAATATTTGTAATAAATAATTCTCAGGTTGTTTTTATCACAAAGTCCCACAACCCACATGACCACATAGGCTGATGTTCTCTACCCTCTAATACAACCCACAGGAGTGTTTCCTAAAGTCGCACCACTACTAGTAGTCGACAGCATAGGATTGTTAGAAGTTGCAGTTTAAACACGTGGTTAACCAGAAAAGGTTGCAGCTGCACCAAAACTAAGTTTTAAGTTGGGAAACAAAACTTGTTAGGTCTATAAAAAAAGATCAAGGTTTGGCTTTAAAATAACTATTTGTTGCTAATATAATGGCGCATGATGTACCTCACGTGACATACATCATGTGGTCATACATCATACATCATCTGCTGGAAATTGTTACGTTCTTAAAATAAGTCAACATTGACTTTTGATTTCACACAGGACACAGACACTGGTCTCCTGGATGAAAGTCCTGTGTTTTTTTTGACCCATCCACCTGCCCTCCCTGAGCGGACTTTGTCGCTCTTAAAACAACACTACCTGACTTCCTCTTTATCTCCTGTCATAATTTCTATGGCCACTAGAAGACATCACCAAACAATAAACGTAAATATAGTTTGTAATTGCTTCTTGAACAAAAGACCTATGAGGTTGTATTTTTGAGGACAGTCTGGTTTTTATGTGCACTCTGTCTCCCTTCCCTGTTATTCAAGGACTATAGGTTCTATAAAACATCAACATATGTCAACATAACGAGCTCAGTCAGTGAAATCCCTCTTCTTTTATTGTGCACTTTGTCTCTCCTCTTTTTCTCTGACCCACTGTCAACACACTCATCTGTACGGTATCCAAATTGTTATGCACAGCACTTCACACAGTGAACCTTCTTATCTCCTCTAACAATCGGCTGCACAAAACGATGTGTTTTCTCGGATGAAATGGGAACAAATAATTCTGAGGCGTCTGTTGCTGCTGTTTTTGCTACGGCATTCATGAAAACAAACCCGCTAAAATTTTCAAGAGCAGAATGTGAACATTAACTGAATTCTCTGTTTATTTTGAATTTGAACATTTACAGCAACCAGTAAACACTCAGAACCACTGTGACCTTCAGCCTTCTGGTATGCACATTTCTCTCTATTCCAACAAAAGAAAATGTTGATAAAAGAAAACAAACAACCTTTAAAAGCGTCTAACTATGTCGATATAGCACAGTTAAGATGAAACGATGCTGCATCACAACATTGGACATTTCCCTTTCCCCACTCACATCTCCCCCTCACTAATGAGCCCATTAGCAATTACGCATTGAATCAGGATTCTATGGCAACACAGCATGAGCACACCAGAATCTACTCTGGCTGCTGTTTTTACTGTTTGAAAAAACCCTGTTTATGCTGAATTTTTAGATAGAACGTATGTGAGAGTTTTGACGTGTGAGGTGTTTAATCATGTAATACTTAATTGGGTTTATGTAAGATAAATTAGTGATAACAGAAGTAATACAACAAGTAGTCCCGACCAAGCAACATCGTTCTTGTAATATTAATTAAATGTATTTATGTTTTGTTGCTCTCTATTCTGTTCTCTATTATGTTTACTGACCTTTGTTTGGAATACACTTGTGTTAATGACAGCCTTTTATAATTAATATTTCCTGTTACAAAGGTCTATGTTTTGAGTAAGACCTGTTTCTGTTTCCCTGTTTTAAAAAAAGGAAGATGTCTTACTTATGATTCCTTATTCTGAATGAAATTGCATGAAAGGGGATGACAGCGCACACTTTCAGATAGTCGCTCATTGATGGCATTCACAGAGTTACACCTGGTTGTGCACACACACAGACACACAGACATACACACACGCACACACACCCACACACCCACATCCATCCGCTAACAGTGAAAGAGTCGCTTCATAAAGTAAATACAATTCTTGTTGTATCTATTGGCCTGTTCTCATTCTGAAGTCATCAAATACTGGCGCTTTTACAGTGATTTTAGCGAAAGATCCAGACACCAAAAGCCACTTTTCGCGGCTGTATGATACACTACCGGGTGACTGGATGGCACTGATCGTTGTGTCATGTTACACCGCCAGAAGGCTGCATGGCATCTGTCCTGTCCACATATTACGGAGACCCTGGAGTCCATTATTTATTTGTGTCTAATAAATGCTGTTATGTGGGACTTGGCCATTATCTAAAAACTAATAAAAACGTGACTGAGATTTTTTGTGCATCCCTGATTAATGCACATCAGATGACAGCTGAGCATCATAGTGAGATAAATGTATGTTTCTTGGCATGTACTGTTCTCCAAAGAAAAACAGGAGCATCAGTTATTTCAACTACACAGTGTTAGACTTGATCAGTGTGGTTGTACCATAGCCAAGTAATTATTGTTATTGTGACAATAAACATCCCCTAACTTTAATAAAAACCAAACCAAACCTTAACACAAGTAAACCTTTGCCACTCTGTCAATAGCAGGGTCAGATCAGAATATCTATAGGTGTCATTCTGGAGAGCAGGGACTAAAACCATGTTTTGATTTTAAAGGGACAGTTTGTCATTTTTAAATGGGGCTGTATGAGACACTTATGTAGAGTCATTGCATTACATACAGTAGCTGGTGGTCAGTGCACTCCCAGTTTGCAGAAACAGATGGGGCGTGCACCCCACAGGGCAACATTACCATGCTATATAGAGCGGTTGCTATCAAAATGTATTTTAGCCACTTACAAAAAAGCCTACCTGAAAAATGCAATATTTGCCTAAGTACATGCTGTTTTGTGAGTATTTTCAACGTGAAATTCTGTTTTAGTTGGATTGCGTAACAGCCACCAACAGCACTTTCTGACCTAAGCAGCTGACCGGGGTCTGTCTAGCATGCCAGCTGCCAGCTACTGTATGTAATACACTGACTATACATAAGTATCTCCTACAGCCACACTTTAAAAATCCCAGACTATCCCTTCAATTTAGAGGTTTGTTTTTTTTTTTGGTAAAGAAATTAATCATACAGCTCATAAAAATAGCATGTGTCAGGAGTCACAGAGTGATCTGAGGATTTTAGTTGCAATTTACTGACGTGGGAGTTGTCAAGGGAGAGCTGGGCGGTTTCATCGTGATCCTGCACTGATTGCGAGGCCATAGGGGAAAATCAGGGGGGAAAAAATGAAGTGCTCTCCACAGTCTAATCAGGACCAAGCATGGGTTTTTGTCATACAACTCAGCTCAGCAGAGAGGTACAGCCTAATGAATAAAGGAATTGTTCAAGCCTATGAAATCTGTTGATTGCTCTAAAATCACCTCATAGCACAATTAATTCCTGTGTAGATGTGTTACACAGCTCACATCTCTCAGCAGATGTAATGAATGAGTTGGGGTGTAGTACTGCCAGAGCACACCAGAGTGACACTCTGTCTCTTCTTTCCTTCAGTTTAGGAAATAGTTCCAGTTTACATAATCTCATTAAAATTCATACATATTTTTTAAACACTTGAAGATCCAACCATCATTAAAGCGTATGCCATGCAAGAGTAACGATAAAAAACAAATGGAATGGTGTGATTTATCATGTTGACATTTAAGGACAATACATGCAATTTATATTTAGCTAACTGCTAATGATTTGGGGGGATACAGTGGCAGAAATGCAATATAACATATTAATTATGTAATAAGTGTTATGATAAGAATGTTTTCTTTAGTGTATAATTGCCCCCGAAAATAAGAATTGCTCTGTTACCTTAGAATGAGCTGTTTATGTCTACAGAGGGAGCGGGTCCTCGTTTATGGATATTGCTGTGTTGCACCACCATATTTCTACAGTAGTCAAGAACAGACAAACTAAACATTGGCTCTAGATAGGGCCATTTGTGTCCTTGTGTCAGCTACCGTAACTAGCACGCCCTGTGATGAGTGCATTGGAAAAACACTCTTTTAAACCTGAGATGGCTTCTGCTTTTACTGGTTTAAATAATCTGTTTGTTTTGGAGAGGAAGAGACCTCTGCAGATAATTCAGCTCCTGGTAAAAAAAAAATTCCCAAATGTCTGGATCTTAAGTTATTAGTTTCATTTTATTATTATAGTTGACTAATGTATGTAAAGTTGCCACCGTGAGAACAGTGGTTACATTACATAACCTTTGAAACTGTTGTTGGTACTTAAACAAACAGCACTACACCCCTCTATGAGTGAGCTGTTGACTCGAAAGTGCTGCTCCTGGCTGCCTGGTTGGGAAATTATGACAAGGATGGTGCTTTTGCAGGGAGTTGTTGCGAATAAGCCCTGGAGCCTAAGCAGTGACCTCAATGGAAGTGGCCGAGAGTCAGGAATGTAGAGAATTTCCAAAGCAGCACTGGAGACAAACAGCTGCCCGAGGAAGAGGTGTGAAGGGAAACATTAGATTTGACTGACAAGTGATTTGGAAAGCACACACTGGTACTGTTGTTCATAGTCAAGCTGCTGATATCATTTGTGCTAGTACTCAGTCATTTCTCTACAGAAGTCCTGGAATAACAATATTGAAAACATTTAGACTTAAATTTATTTCAGTCATTCATCATTTTCTGACCTTCAAAGCCCATTATATGTTATGTATGTATGGATGCCTTATAGAAACTGGATACTGGACTCAAAGATGGGGCCTAGTCACTTGCTTGGAAATCACTTGCTAAGTGCAAAAGCCTAAAAAAGTTTGTTTTTTTTAGTTTTGGGGCCTTCATGTTATATAGCCCAATGCTCGCTTGGCCCTTGGACTTAACATCTGAATGATGTGAGCAAATAAAAATGAATTTCTCGAATGAATTTATAATGTAATGTTGTATTAAAAAAAAAAAAAAGAACAGGAAAACATACATTTGCTTTTTTTCAATAATATGATCAAAGTTCCTGGTTCATAAGAGAGGATCCAAATGGATGATCTTTAAGCATGGACACAATATCACCATCTGGCCGTCCCTCCAACTGGGACCAAGGACATGACTACAATGTCCGACCATAAGACAATCTCCGGGGCTGAAAAGTTATGCCAACGTGGAAGTACCGAAAACTGCAGCTCCTCTAATGAACACTTGAGGTTGGCTCCAAGAGCGAGTCAATCCCCACAGACTCATAAGTTAAAGTGCCCGAACTTACAGCAGAAATAAACATGTTTACAGCCTGGTACAAAAATGTTTTTGGTCTCTATATGTAATATGAAAAGTCACGACAAATGTACATGGGGTGATTTTTTACATAACTTTCCTGTTCTCTTTTTATTAAGCCTTTAAGTTATGCATAATTAAGGGGGTCCTGCTTGTCCATAGTGTCCTATCAGGTATTTCCACCCTTTGCTCCTCTACCATGCCAGCCTCTCACCTGAATATGGTCACTTCTGGCTCAAAAAAAAAGGGCCAAAATGCCAAACTCAAGTCTTCATAACAGGAGTTTATAAACCAGTGGATGATGCCACCATAGCTATGTTAATTCTTTTTACAGTCTGTGTCCAACCAACTTTACTGGGCTGCCAGCTTTTTAAAGTGCATTTAGATTTTAAAGCTGATCTTAAACACAAAATATTTCCATGATTTACTTTGCTGCCACATGCCAGTTAATGTATGATTTATGCAAATGACTTGATTTCGCATGTTAAATGTTAGACAAACTGACTGATATCCTTTAACTGGAGTCATTCTGACACTAACTGAACAGATGTCCACAGGTTTTTATTTCACTAAATCATTTTAGTTTGATAGTCGGCTTCCACACGTTAAATCTTCCAACCTTGATCCATGCAGGTCCCCTTTGAGTCAGGCATTAATTAACTTATCCTTGTGGAAACAAAGACAAGTGGAGCCTTTTGAATTATTAGTTACCGAGTTATTCACAGATTACAAGAGGATTAAATAAAATAAGACTTGTTAGCAAATGCGCATGGAGAATGGAGGGAAACCCCAATCAGCTTCAAGAGGGCTAGCTGTCTTTTGAAAAGTCCGGTTTAATTTAACAGAAAAGGAAGAAAACAGTCATTGTGTATCATACCCTTGTAACTGTACTGTGAAGATAACGGGGCAATGGAGCTATAGTTATGTCATCTCGTCTAGCACAAAACAGGCAACAGGGTTTATTTAGTTCCATAAATTTTGCATGCACAGAGCTGTGAAATGAGCACACGGAGCGGTAACTGTGCACACAGAGCTCTGAGGCGAGAGAGCACAGAGACGTCTGAATGAAGGAGCATTTGTTTCACACGTAAAAGTCCAGTGAACACAACGCTGTGACATGCCTGAACAAGATCTCCTCTTGTTCTCTGGCAAAGTTTCATTATGAGATATTGACAGTCTCACCTTCATGGATTCTTTGATTACCAGGACTTGAAAAAATGTGAGTGTCACTTGTATCAATATGTAGCACTTTCGTGCATGTTGAGAACAAACGGCACTAAAATGCAGGTGAAGTGAAAAACTTTGAACTACTTTGTCGTATTCTTTGATGGCTTTCGTTAGGAATGACATAAAGAAAAAAAACCCAAACCAAACCAAAACTATCCCCAATACACACAATTATCATTAACCAGCATCAGAACATAAGCGTCATCTTGCTCAGTGGTGCTAGGTGAGCTAGCAGTAGATGCTTCCCTCTGCACACGAATACGACCGCTCTGTCAGCGCTTTCTACTGAGAATGAAAACCAGTGGTGTTGTTGTAACACGCCGGCAGAATGCTGGATAGCACCAGGTGCATCCACAGGATATGCACACTCGCACTTGAGAATATGTCTGGACATAACCGATTGCATGCGCATGAAAGCAAAAGGACAGCGTAAGGTACTAACGCTGCTGGTGACAACATGACATAAGGAGAGTGCACATATATGATGGGCAGGAGGGGTGGTGGACAGGTTCCACATATAAATGACTTTCATGCAGGAGTCTGGTGTCAACTTCTCGTATGGATGTGATTTTTTTCCCTACACCTCACAATGTGCCTCTTTTGCCTAAACCTAACCAAATGTGACTTTGTTGCCTAATCCTAGCCATTGTGATGGTCCAGTTTGGTTGCCATGTGCTCATGCTTTGTAAACATAATTACATGCCATATCATCCTATCATGTGCATTTGTTGACATCACGGTAACAGCATCCCAATGCATAAATAGCAGACGGAGAAGGATATCTAAAATGTCATAAGTAATTGCAGGAGCTCACTGACAAAGTGGCACCATGCGACTAGTTGGGATAAGAATGTGTTGGTTGGTGGCTGTAATTTGGTAGAAAGAAAACAGTTCTTACACGAAAATGCTTACAACAAGATCTGTGGCTTATCTTGAGTAACAGGGTCTTGATTTCTGTAAAGAGGCATTGCTATTGAGTTTCTCAAATGATTTTTTTGGCTCTTAAAGCACCACAAGCCGAGTACCATCTGGTTTCATTATATTGGAGGTAAGGCAGACATCTCTATGGCCGATTTCTTCAACACTCTCTCAAACCAAAACAATCTAGATCGACAAATAGCACTACAGGTAAGAGGAAAAACACTTTTTTTATTTGGGAGTGAACTGTGTGTCTTTAAGGTATTTTGGCCACATGTCCGCCAAGATGTTTACTTGCCTGAGTCAAATGTACTTGTTCAAAATGAAAAAGTGGAGGTTTATTAAAAAAATAAAATAAAACCAACAGGGATTTGGCACTTGGCCAGTTTTAGGTGGTTGGAGAAATATTTTAAATCACAAACTTTTAAACAACTTCTTTAGTAAGTAAGCAGATTGGCCCTTGGCATTCTTTCACCTGTCAGCAGCTTTAACCCCATCATTTATTATTTATATTTTCAACTGTGCAATACCAGAATCTGAAACAGAAATGGTTAATGGCCAATAAGTTTTGCACATGAGGAATTACAAGGCGTTTGAGTTGTTGATTTGATGCATACTGACTTAACTGTAGGAAGTTGTGCAATAGTTCCCTGTGCAAAGGTTGGGCATGAATACTTTTAGATTTTATTATTTATATTTTATTTAATACAATACAATTATGTCTTTATATTTATCAATTTTCAGATCACATTTCTCAACATTTTTATTTTTTATTTACACTGTGGTTAAATATTGTAGTAGCCTATTATGCACATTTGTCCATATTTCTTATATTTCCTATTTTTTTTATGTCATGTGATCCCCTAAACATGGTTGTCTTTGTAGCTATATACTGTGGGTAGTCTTTGGACTATATACCCACAGCTGAGATTTGGCTCCGAACATAAAATTGTCAGATGTGTTGTTCCAGATATGTGCAAATTATATATTTTTCTGTTATATGTATGGATTTCAACTACGGTGGCCCTGAAGGCCAAAACAGTGCAACATTTCAGAAAATTCTTCAGTTTCAGTCAACATTTTAGAGAGCAAAATAACATGAGTGTTTTGGAAAATGATGTCGTGTTCAGGGGAATATTGTTTTGTTTTCTGAAATGTGGCAGTGCTTTGGAAAATTGTGTACAGGTTTGGAAAATGTAGCAGTGTTTTGGGAAATTATTTTGTTTTCTGGAATGTTTTGTTTGGTGAAATGTTGTGGTGTTTTTTGAAACGTAATTATTTGACAGTCAGGGCCACCATAGATTATAGTAAAGTCTGAAAAAAAATAGTCTGTGATCGGGATGCAGGCTCTTTTCCCCAGCTTTAAGGTTGGATGTGCTGTACACCTGTGCACCGTCCCGAAATCTTCACAATTACTTTCCTGCCTTGTTACTTAAAAGACACACTCCGTCCTGCACTGGCAATGAATACTGGCATTGCACAAAAGTCACTGTTGAACCATCCAATATGAGCACAACTCTCTGCAACTGATTAGCTGGTGGGGATAAATATGAAGCCTGCCAGAGAAAATCAGGGGCCAACAGCAGCCTTTCCTTATCCCTTTCTGGAGCGTGATACTTGCTTCTACTGAGCTAGTCATGTAGCTCAGTAACACAGATGACTAGCGTGGTAAGCCACTGGATGGGCTGGCATTCCTTGGCCAGTTTGTGTGGCAAATCACAGTCATATTAACTCACATAGAAATAAGAACGGCTCCCTTTAAAAATGTGTGTCGAAGACGGGTGGCTCTGATGGTCCAATATCTGAATTCTTAATCAAAGGGCAACACCAGTCTGATGTATCAGTCGTACCCCTCTATGTTCTGAGTCCACCTTGTTTGTGTACAAAGACGGAGACAAGCTGTTTCTCCCACCATAACCCCAGAGAACACAATGTCTCACACTTACGAGGAACACACACAGCCTGCTGATAAGGCTTTGGGTCTGTGTGCAAAAACACTCATTACCCCGGTCTATTACTGCTGCAGCTCCAAAACAAATTCCTGTAAATCTTGTGTCATCAAAACAGTTGAAAGGAAAACAAGTACACAGCATGAACTCAGCAGAGCAGAAAAACACTCCCATGGATAGTTTCTTCTTTTAGACTTAAGACTATATTATTTTTGTACATTGACTGAATCAATTTAGCTAAAATTTAATTAGTAAAGGAAAGAGCCACAGCTGGCATTGTCACCGTGTTCCTTTTCATTAAGACATTTAAAACAAAATTGTAACTTAAATGAATATAAATTAATTAATTAATTACTTGCGTTTTAATCTGTGTTGTCTCAAAGCTCAGTGCATGGAAGTTTCTGTAATCAGCCATGCTCCTAAAAATAGAAATATAGGATGGAAAATATAAAAATAAATATTGGATAAAGAGCACCAGGGTGAAAGGGAATGTGTGTCCAGATCATTACATAGTTCTAGTGCCATCTATCTATTCTTGACCGGTAGCTTTGACTGTACAAAATGTCATTATGTGGTGGTAAGTCCAATAGTTAAGACGGCCATAGAAAAAATGACCATCCCCAAAAAAACAACAGCAAGACTTTTTTCAAGAAATATTTGTTAACTAAAAATAACACAGCCCTGTTTTCACCGGAACTACTTTCTACTGAGGAAATAGTCACTATATAAAAGATAACAGGACATTATGTCTGGAAATAGGCTTCAAATTGCTGTTGAATTCAGTAATTTAATTTTTTTCTACTTTCACTGTATCACTGTGAAGCAGAGGCACCAATCTCTCAGTCGGATCTTGGAACTCTCAAATATTACAAAAATTACAAGACGAGAGGAGGTGTTGTAATTTGGTGAACTCATGCTTTGCATCATGCAGAAAACGTTTCCTTTAGCATGTATCTAATGGAGGTTGCAAAGGGAGGACAGCTGCCACTGAAGTCACACCGTGAACATGACGACAACAAACCTCCTTTCATGGCAGTAAAACCGAGTGCAAGTGTCGTCACAAACTATTACGCATTTCAGAATTCATGTCTGACTCATTGCCCTTTAAGGTTTACAGTGTATGCTGTGTCTCCGTTTGACTCCTGCAGAAAAGCAAGTAAATGTTGCAACTGTCTTGTTATATAACAAATGACTGCAGTGTAAGAGCTGAGGGGTAATGGGGGGTGAGGATCTTGATGGCTGACTATCTGACCTGATACTCAGGCTGAGACATTATTAATCAGTACTGGATCACGACTCCTGGAACTTTGGGATATTTTTATACACAATAGTTTGTCAACATGCCTTTCACAAGTCACTTCTAATTAAAATGACACCCACTTCTGCATGACATAAGGGGCATGTCAGATATCAAGGCCCAGTGAGGAGCTGCACGTCTACTGCTGTGGCTCACAGCAGGTTGGGTGCTGGCTCAAAGAGGAATCAAATAACTGGGCACATGGTGAAACCACACAGTTTAAGTAGGCAAGGACAAAGGCAGGATGGTGAGTTTCAATACTGATCTTTCCCCCTCTCCTTAGAGGACAGCAATTGGGTTTTAACGTCCCATGCCTCCTCTCCTTAGAGGCAAGTCATTGGGTTTTAATACCCCTGTACCTTTTCTCAAGACACTTGGCAAGACACTTGGTTTCACTGAGCCTATACACTCTCCTCTTAGAGGCAGGTACCCCCTTTCTTCAGTTTTATTTTGATGACCCCTGTACCCCATTTCCTTAGAGCCAGGACATTGGGTTTCGATGCCCCTCAGCATCCTCTCCTTAAAGGGGGGATGGTGAGTTTCAATGCCTATCTACCGCCTCTCCTTAGAGGCAAGATGTTGGGTTTCAACGCCTCGCACCACCTCTCCTTAGAGGCAGGACACTGAGTTTTGTTGCCCCTCTACCCCCTTTCTTTGGAGGCAGGTTGTTGGGCTTTGGAATCCCTCAACCCCCTCTCCTTAGAGGCAGGATTTGGTTTCAGTGACCCCTCTTCTTAGAGAAAAACGTTTGGTTTTGATGTCCCTGTATCCCCTTTACTTAGAGGTAGGACATTTGGTTACTATGTCCCTGTACCCTCCCCTATTCAAGGCAGCACATTGGATGTTGATGCCCCTCTCTCTCCTTTATGTGTCTTCTTTACATGTGTATTCCTCCTCTGTGTTTAGTCATGTTGCCACGGCCTTTAAGAGGAGACTTTTTCCAATTTTCAACCAGCTCTGTCAATTGCATTTTTTTGGAACATGCAAAATGGGTAAGGGGGTGTGTTCAAGCTAAAACTGGTTGTTAAACATTTCTGAAAAACTTGAACACATCCAAAGATTCTTCCCTGAAAGCCGAGGCCTGTTTGTGACTTACTGTCTCGAGTGAAAGCCTGCTGGATGATGAAAAGCTTCCTGGGAAGTTAGGGGCTTACTGAGGACTCAGCATCTAGAGACAGCTATGTGCACCTGCAGCTCATTGTTTTCTGCAAGATTGTGGGACTTAATTTGTCATGTGGTGCAGATCACATTTCACCACGTGACCCATTTTGTTTGGTGAGAAATCCTGTGGAGAAACATTTATTGTCAAGGATGCAGCGGTGATTAAGTCCACCTTGAGTCAGTTCACCTAATAGTCTTGCAAGCACATCTGTCCACGCTGACATGAAGCAACAATTCTTCCTGTACATTGCAGTAAAAGGCATCAGACTTATGTTATATCTTAAAATACAATGACTGGCTTTCATTTTAAGGGGTTGCTTTTCATAAAAATAATTAATGACTGGAGGTTATACTTTACATCCCTTTCTTTTTATACAACGTAACAGCTTAGTGCCATTATCTAAAATGATCTCTTAACATGCTCATTTTTCCCTCTACAGACCTTTTCTCTCTCTCCCTTCTCTCCCTCTGTCTCCATTTGTGTCGGTGATCAGACATAATTGGTTTTGATCCACAGTAAGTCGATGGCTTGAATCTGCTGTGCAGGGAGCACTAAGATTGTTGGAATGCTGACCGAGAGTAAGTTGCGATTAGGTCCAGAGCACTGCTGTGCAGTCGTGCAATGAATACATAACACACACCCAAACGCACACTATGCACTACATACAGTATCTTCCCACCACTTCACAAATTGCGTTTCACAGCCCAGAGATGTTGTAACTCGCTGTTTCCCTCCTCCTCACTCTGTTTCCTTTAGTGTGTGGTGTTTGCAGTTATAATCTGGTTCAGCATGCTTTTATTGTGGTCGTAAAACATATCAGTCAACAGTGGTGTGGAGCTACTGTTTGGGGAAACATTAAGAAGAATGCACACACACAAGTGTGTGTGTGTGTGTGTTATTATTATTATTCCTATTATTCCTATTCCTATTATTATTCCATTATTCCTATGAGGGATATCTATACATACGTTCAGTAACTGCAGCATAGTATTAACTGTAAATCAACTACTCCTGGGGCAGAAATATACTCAGTCACAGTCAAAACCAATTCTACCACACACATGAAACTGTGCAGTCAAATTCTAATTACCCCTAATGTCAATTCACAGGTCCATTACACATTTACAAGAAGAATACAGAGAAAGTCTAAAAATGAAGCTGCACTGTATCACAAAATCGCATTAGATCAGTGGAAATGATGTCTAATAGACTTGACATGATCAAAAACAGGGACAGTAATGCCAAGATTGACTTATTTGTTATACTGTATAAGGTTATAGGACTTATTCTTTTCTCATCTAAAGGCTAACATTAATACCACACATTTCCTCTCTGGTTAAATAATATAATAAGCAGGGCTCACAAGGGCCAATTTCTGGACCCCGAAGTTAAGGGTTGAAGTAGTATTATTAGCCAGCCAAACTAGACGGTTGGATTTAGATGTAAGATAAAATGTGATGATGTGTTGGCAACCGAATGATGGTTGGTGCACCACTTTTGCCCTGATTAAAATAAAGTGCCAACCATTAGATGCATGAGCATGTGACGTGCAGACTTTATGGTTCCAAGAGGAGGAATCCACCTGACTTTGGTGCTACTTTGACTCATCTCCTAGTGAGTGAATGTCTCTAAAACTGTGGAACGGATTGCCATGAAAATGGTAAAAACATTCATGGTCCCACAAGGATGAATTGTATAATGTGTGCAGACATTCCCATCATCCTCAGCTGCAATTAAACACACAAAACCCTCTGAACATGAGCATATCAGCATGATGACTTAAATATTAAACTCAAAGCACCACTTTGCCTAAGTAGCCTACAGCCTCACACAGAGCTGCTGACATGGAGCAGTAAGCTTATCTGCGTTCTTTGCTTCAAGCAATTTGTCTGTTACACTGAGTCTAACAAATTTAAACCTTGAGCACATCAAACCAACATCAAAGAACTATTGGCAACTAAGGCGGACTGTTGCGTTGCCACATGTTGCCCGCGTTTCTGCCAAAGAGTTGCACTTGAACACACCGCAAAGACGTCAGCCGATGGCCAACTAGCACATATAACTTTCATCATATAACTTTCGTCAATGGCAGACTAGACACACCGCAAAAATCTAGTGCGACAGATGCTCATTAATGGCTGGACACTGACCAATAGCCAGCCATCAACCTAATTTGAAAGGGCTATAATGGTATACCATTCAGGAATGGTTGACTACTGTTTGTTAAAGGCATCGCCAGCAAAATCAAAAGCCAAAGTCAACCGTAGCTTTATCTGTTATGCATTTAGCCTCGCTGTATTTGTGTTTTTTTCAGTGCTGTCTGCAACTTTTGTAGCTCCCTCTTAGATCTTGGATACATGCTGCTTAAGGTCCGAAACCTGGGGTTACCTTTTTATCGAGTCTTGAACTCGCTTACTTGCTGTGCCTATAAATGTTTTGAACCCAGCAAATTAAGACATACGTGATGAGTGGAGCTATGGGGGTAGAGGACAGCAACAGGTTACACTGCTGGCTAATGATGAAGACCTTTTGACCGGTATGGAAAAATAAACGTGTAGAGGAGAATATTAATACTGTAGTTTCTGAGATCCCTCTTTCTAATTCTCTGCTTATTTACACATTTGTGAGTAAGCTAACCTCTGGCTTGAGGGTGTTGCCTGCATCTACAGGCGAGAGGTGACGGAGGAGATGCAGCAGTCGCCAGTGTGTCTTTTGTTTTTTTAAGGCTGGCAAATCATGACCAAAATCATATGTTGTAATGGACAAACATGGTTTTTCATATACACTATATGTAATTTAATAAGCATATAGTCCAAAAAACAATTTCTTTAGCTATAAAAGGGTTATTGGGAACTTGATGAGCAGCAGAAAATAAATGAATGAATGAAGTTTACTTCAAGATGGCTGCCATCATGTTGTGTGAGGAGGGGTTAGACAGCATTTTAAGTGCACTTTGAGCTGATTTATTGTGGTGCGTAGGCTCTGTGTAGTTGTGAGTATTGTGAGTATTTATACTTGTGCAGTGGTGTGTCTGTGTCACTGTGCAGTTACACCTCCAAAGTTGGCGATGTGGTTTTAATGCCAATGTATTGAGTTTCTGTGAAGTGCAGTAACATTTGATTGATTCAACGAACGTAATACACACATAAAAATAGCTTATTAGCGATAGCAGGGGTGGAATGTACATTTACTCAAGTACTGTACTTAATTATGAATTTGAAGTACTTGTACTTTATACTTCTACTCCACTACATTTCACAGGGAAATATTGTAGTTTTTACTTTACTATCTGTCATCTTTAGTTACCTTACAAATTAAGATTTCTGCATAGAAATTACCTTACAGTTTATACAAGTACAGCTGCAATGATTAGTTGATATATCAACGAAGTATATATTGATACCTGTCAATTCACAGAGAATAACTTAATAATAATAGTAATAATAATACAATGGATTTCTTGCGCCTTTCTTGAACTCACGGTGGCTTTACAACAACAACAAAAAAAACTATTTTGCAAACTACTCATTTATTCATGATTTTATTTTAATAATTCTGAGTTTGAAATAATTTTTTCTTTTGAGTTTTTTTTTCTTCTTCCTATTTTAAAAATTTTGAGTGTGTTTTACTTCTTCCTTTTTTCAATGATTTTGAGGGGTTTTTTTTAGGTGTTTTTTGTTTATTGTTAGGTGTTTAAGATTTTTCTGTAGTGTGTTCTTTTACTTTTAATACTTTAAGTACATTTATCTTTTACTTTTACTTGAGTGCCATTTTTAAAGCAAGACTTTTACTTGTAACAGAGTATTTTCACAGAGTGGTATTAGTATGCTTTCTTAAGTAAAGGAGTTAATACTTCTTTCACCACTGAGCGACAATATAACAAAAATAACATAATTTGGCTTCATTATAACTTGCAGGGGTCACAGACAAAACAATTGTCTTTAGTCAGACACTTTTTACCCAAAAAGAAAAAATGTTAACATTATAAGCATAAGCATTCAACATTTTACACTGCATAAATTAGCCAAGTGGCAAGCAGAGTTCTCCTATATGAAGCCGGCAAAACCAGAAACATAATCAGAAACGAAATGTTACAAATTTCGACTCCATTACAACTCACAAGGTTCACCAACACAACAGCTGTTTATGCTAATGTTTTTAGCATAAGCCTAGGACATGTCCCGTTGCAAAAAAAGCCTATTAGGTAGTGGACTTTCATCTACTCATTTTTTGGAGGGCTCTATTGTATTCTATTTATTGTTCCTTGTCTGTGACATAAAATTATATAAAAGCTTTGTTTTCACTGAGCATAATAGTTCAGCTTACAGAGATAAAATGGAGTTCTACGCTGCTGCCAAATGTAGGCCTAGTTACATTACTCAGGAGGTGCATGCTGGGCAACGCTGTAGGCTGCGCCCTACATTTATCAAAATGTGCCACAAATCAACGTCGCTCCCCAGTGTGAGCAAGCAACTGTAGCTTGCCAACACTCCATCTCAGTAGAAATGACATGTATTCATTTTTTAAATCCGTTCACATGCTGTTCATATATTTACCCTTTAGATGGGTGTGAAATCCTCACTATCTGCCTTCACAAACCCATCCAGGCCAAACTGTAATTTTCTCTTGACAACCACAATATGTGTGTTTGCACAAGTGCTCTTCCCACAGTCCCTTTCACTCATCACGCCCCCGCATACAATAAAATCCACAAACGCACAGGTTCACATACAGGACCTAAGAAAAGAGGAGGAATAATCCCGAGTCCCCATGGGAGCAGATGTCACCGGCACAAACAAGCGACAGATTGCCTCAGCCCACGGCCAGGCTGAAGGTGCTCTGCAGAGCGGAGGGAGGTCATTACTGCTGGCCCTTCTGCACAGGAGGAAACATAGAGAGGGGAGTGAAGAGGCTGCAGGGCTCAACACAGCACTCACACACTCTTTTCCGCTGGCCTTTTTTTCCTTTGCTAAAATGCAGCAGGTCACATTTGAACTGAAACCACTTACAGAGTTGTTTTTTTTGTAACCTGCAGCAGATCAGCTGTGTGCCATTTAGCTGCTGAGGCATGAAATAACACGGACAGAGAACTCAGGGGGGAGATTTTGTAAATTGCGGGAAAGATGACCAGCTTGACCCGCGCAGTAAATGCTTGAACGGACACTGAATCAGCTCATGCAGATCCTGTACAGGTTCCCAGTGCATGGACCCAACTGATTATCAGCTTATTACCACAGCGCTGTGAATTGGGAGGAAAAGAAGCCTCCTGGAGAATTTTACAGTATTTAATGTGCAAGCCTATGTAGGTGTTTTTTCTTCACTTCAGTAGTAACTGGTTATTGAAAATGACAATTGTTTGCTGTCGTTGTACTACAGCATCACTGAGCTGTGTCTTTGTTATTATCCGATTACTGGAGAAGACCACAAGATTCTGAATATGTGTATCTTTAAATGTTTTTTTTAGCTAATCAACTACATTTTATTCCTGCATGTATATTAATGGATATAATGTAATATGGAGAGAAGGTGAAGGCTTAGTCTTTCGATTGTTTCTGGCCCTTTCGAGAGTCTCTTACAAAAACGATGATGACTGTGGGAAGATTGAAATTAGATTGGAAGTCCATTAAAAAGATAGTAGGCGGACCTCTGACTTATTACTATTAGCTGTACATTGTGTTTTCACCGTCCTGTGAAATTTGTCACCATTTACAGACATTCATGGTCTCAGATGATAAAGCCAAATGACTTTGGTGATCATCTAATTTACCTCTGCTACCACTGACTGGTCAAAGTTTTCACTTAACTTGTGAAAATTCTTAACATCTACTAAATTAGTTGCTAGATTAATTGGCTTTTCTTTATTTGTGGTTTTCAGTCAAATACCTCAACAACTACTTAATTGATTGCCATGAAATTGGGTAGCATTCACCCCAAAGCACCATTGTGTCTAATTGCAGCCTCACAAACTTGCTCACATGGCTGTGGACTCTCTTAGTCTGATTATTCAAATCAAGGGGTGTCCAAACTTTCTTTGGAGGGAGCCAGATTAGATAATGCAAAACACCTGGAGGTCAGCTACTTCTTGCATTTTTTGTGTTATTAATATTATTATTATTAATCACATACAAATGACACAAATGTAACTGTTTCATTTTTAAGTGAAAAAGTATCCATCCCTGGGCGGCACTGTGGCGTCGTGGTTAGCACTGTTGCCTCACAGCAAGAGGTTCAAACTGGTTCGAACCCGGGTTGGAACGGGGTTCGGTCCATGGGCCATGAGTTTGCATGTTCTCCCCGTGTCTGCGTGGGTTCTCTCCGGGGTCTCCGGCTTCCTCCCACTTTCCAAAGACATGCAGGTCAGGTTGATTGGTGACTCTAAATTGTCCTTAGGTGTGACTGTGAGCGTGTATGGTTGTCTGTCTATATGTGTCGGCCCTGCGATAGTCTGGCGACCTGTCTAGGGTGTACCCCGCCTTCCACCCTATGACAGCTGGCATTGGCTCCAGCCCCCCTGCGACCCTTGCGAGGACAAAGTGGTTACGGAAAATGAATGAATGAATGAGTATCCACCCCCTTATACCTCCTGATAGCAGCACTCATTGTCGACTTTATTTGTATTCTTCTATTTTATCTGTATTCTTTGATCCTTTTTACTATGTAAAGAGTCTTTGAGTTCCCCAAAAAGCACTCTATAAATAAAATGTATTATTATTGTGCTTCTTGGCTTTGGCCATGACTGCTACCATCTGTTGTTGTCTGTTGGTAACTTTTGGTTTGGTTGTTTACCGTATGTTTATGAAAACACATTAGTTTTGCCTACATAGCTCCTAGTTGCTGCATGTCTACAAACTGTGTAACTGTCCTGCCATTGTGAGGTGAATAAAAATGAATACAAAGTGATCTTACCCGATCAACCGATATTGTGTTAATCATAAAGCATATTTTGAAAGACAAGCCAAGGGCCATTTAAAATTGGTCTGAGGGCCACGATTGGCCCCCTGGGCTGAATCTTGGACGTGACTGTTCAAATGGGGCAGTTTCATAACTCTTCATCTACAGTATTTCATCATTCCAACCATGGAAAGGGTTTTTAGAAATACCAAGGTTCAGAAATGTGTCTCAAACAGCACATGAACATAAGAAAAATGTGTGTACAGTAATATATAGGTACGCAAAAATACTATATTAATACACTATAATTACTACTAAGTGTTTGTTGTCATTAAGTTGAGCCTATAGATTGTACTGTAATTACTGTAAAGAACATATACAGCATTTCTGTGGTAATTACAATGTTTGAATCAAGTCAGTTTTTGGCTGAATTGAGCAGCACAGGAACTCAATGCTATCTTGGGCACAGGAGACGATACCTTCTCTTCCTCTCTCATCTCTATCGTCTCCTCATCTTGTCCTGTATCTCTTCCCTTCCCAAAGTTGACCTGCGATTGACGGTGTCGTTTTATTTTTGTTCGTCTCACTAAAGAAAGTAAACACAGGGTCACTTGTTATTTGTATGCAAGTGTTACCAGCCTCTGCTAGAATCATTGCGCAATGAAAATAAAAATGTACAGGGAGAAAATGACAGTGAAACTAACTAGCTGGCATCATGAACAACCACACAGAAGCTATTTGTCAGATGATGTCTGGGGGTCATCGGCATTGCACAAGAAGCAGTCTACTTGTAAAATTATCTTGTTAACTGTATCAGATGCTTGTGTGGTTTTAACTTGCACACATCATTGAACAACCATGTGGACAAGATCACGCATTTCACCACCCACACAAATACAAGCAATGATGGCGATCCAGTAGCAAGTCACTAATTTTGATGCTCCAAAGTAAAGTTATTTGACAACTTTTATAATATAAATCTTGGAAAAAAATACTGTGGTTCAGACCTATGTAACCTCATTGGAAGGAATATGGCCATGATTCCAGCTGACAGGTACCTAGAAATTTAAGACTTAAATTTTACTTCCATAACCTGTAAATACCCCCTTCGACTTTCCCCCTCTATGATATATAGCCAATCAGCTGCTCTTATCCAAAAAACTTGCATGAAAAGAAAAACTCACAAGCACCGCCTCACGCTGTTTGATACCATCTCAATAGATTTGCATATTAGAAAAGAATCATGACACTTGTGTTAGAAACTGCAGGTGTGTAACACTGGATCACAGGTCTCGTACCGCAAAGCAGACTTGGGAGGCAGAACAGCTGTGGTAAAAACAGTGTAAAACTAGGTCAGAAGGCAGCAACAACAAATCCAGAGGGCTAAAGCAGGCAGGCGATAGTCAAAAAGCAGCGAGGTGGTCTTTGCAACACAAAGAGGCAGATGAAAAAAGGCTGGGGGAAAAAAAGCAACAAACAAAAAGGCAATCTGGTGGACAGTGACTTCTAAATGCCCTTTCTAATCAGCACACTGTGGCTGTTTGTGGAGGAATAGCAGCTGGGTGGACAGATGACTCAATCAGGTGATACTGAAGCGGTAAACTCAAATTATGAAGAAATATGCAAAGATTAATCAAAATTAGGATGAGTGCCTTGATGGAGCAACTGCATGCCTTGAAAATATTTTTTCAGAGGTGACGCTAAATCTTATCTTCTAATTCTACTAAATTTTTGTCACTTCCAAGATTTCTGTTTTGGCAATTGCTCATTGCCTTTCCCCCCATGTTTTTGAAATAAATCGCACTAATTTGCTCCGAGTTCAAAGTTTTAAACACTTGTGGAAGGTGTGAAAATGCAGCACAAGAAAAGTGATGTCAGTCCAGGTGTCAAAAGGTTAAGTAAGTGCCTGCCACCTAAAGCATTGGGTTATTATTGAAATGTTATTGGAGTATTTAAAATATCTAATCAAAGTAGTAGTGAAACATAGAGCCTTAGGGATATAACTTTTTTTTCTGATGTCAATGGGAATTTCACTGCAGCCCAGTGACAGCTTGATAAGGTCCACTGCTCCTACAACTTCCCAACATACGCTCCAGTGACTATGGAACGTGGGGCTCTGGTCATTAAAAAACTGTCCCAAATCAATTCAAGATGAGTAATACTGAGGGATGCAGGAAAATGTTTTCCTGTTTTTAACAAAAATCTATATCAGCAACTGCAAAGTAATGATGTTGACAGAAAGGGGATTAATGGAGGTGGATGGCAATTCAAACTTGGTTTGTGGTTTAACTGAGACCCAACAGAAGATAACGATTTACTAGAATTAGGCTACCGTATGCTGACCATGCCTCTCTGTTAACGTCAATGCAGGGCAACAAACCAGCCTGCCAGCAAACCTATAATTCTTATGTTTATGTAATTCTCACATTTTAACAGCAATAACTCTTAAAACACATTTGAGATTTTACAGGAAAAGGAAAAAAAGCAGTGCTGAGAGGGTGAGTGGCCCTCATCTGATTCCATTTTAGAAATGATGAATGACAGAGATGTTTGTTTCCTGATCTGTTGTGGAGGTTAAGGTACAGTATGGTGTTCATGTTGGTGCAAGAGGAAAATGATTCAGGTTGTGTGTGAGAGTGCTGCATTAATGTGCTGGTTTAAAGCTCTGACATTCGAAAGTGTTTATAGGTGAATGAGAACACTAATGCTTTTACAAGCTCACAAAAACAAAAACATTTGGTGAGAAGATCGAGGGAATTTGATAGTTTCTTGGTGAGCCGCAAGTTTTCCCAGCTGCTCCTTTTCCAGATTTCCGTTGTTTTGCTGGAGTCACATTTTCCAAGTCTCTACAATAGAGGTGGCGAGTGCAAAGTTAGCATCACCCTTAGTCAGAAGTAATTTCCTCCCCAAAAACAAAATAAAAAATAGAACACAGGGGATCAGTTCTTCCAGCAAATGCCCCGAAATGCCATCTGTTCAAGTTCTTTTAGTAGCCATAGTAATTATGACTCTTGTCACAAAAGAAGACTTGGGGTGAAACTCTTGTAGAGCCACAAAGACCACAGAGGGAGGAGGTTGGGTCAACAAAACATTGCTGTTCAAAACAAAAATCTGTGGTTTATTTCCTGTTGCCTGCCGACAGTCAACATTTATTTCTTTTAACCATGACCTTGGTTGTTCCCTAACCTAAATCAAGTGTTTAATGCTGTAATTCTGATGATTTTGTCCCCTAACCTTATCAAAGTAGTCTTAAAGCAAACCATTTATCCCAAACAGAGTTCAGGATACACAAAATACTTTGATTTCTCATTTGGATGACTCGTTGAACAACAGAAGAATTCAATAAATTGATATAAGAAGTATAAACTGAAATTTTACTTAAACCACTGCTGAAATAAAAACTTTCAAAACATCAAGTCATTCAAAACATCCAGTTTTGGATGTCAGGAACAGTTGTGTAGTATGTCTAGATGCTCTATTTTGTCAAAATCAATGGAAAGACAGAGCGGTGCATCACATGCATAAGAAAGAATCCTGGGACTGTTTCAAAAAATGGCATGTCCTGGAAGGAACATGTAAACAGAAAAGAAGTATGGGCCAACCATGAAGCCCTGCGGCACCCCACACTTGATCACTTATATCCTCTATGTGACCAGGCTCCCCCTTTAGGAACAGCAAGAAGTCCTATATTGGAATAGGAATAAGATGGTGGATTGAGAAATCAATACAAACACATGTATCACCCTCAAATCTATACAAAAAAACAAACAAAAAAACAGTGGAGCCCACTGGTTTATGACTCATGTTGTCTTGTATTTGCGAACTGATTTATCTAAATTGACTTATCCTTTTACAGTAATTGTACCAATATCTATCTATCTATCTATCTATCTATATGTTACACTAATAAATTCACGTTTAATAAAAATGCGATCTTAAGCATCTTTAATGACTGAGAAAACAGATAAAAAGCAATCATAATCTGTCCCTCTCTGTTTCACAAACTTACAAAGGCACGTTCACACACACACGCACACACACACCGAGCACAGTAAGTACAGTAGCCTCAGGCCCAGATGGTGCTCCTTCTCCACCAATGACAATGTTACGTAAGTGGATTGAGCCCAGGGACAGAGGCCTGCATGCCTGCCTTACCAAGCTATAGTGCTGCATGGGATGCTTTCTGTGGAAAAAGGAAAAAGAGAGAAGGAGGGGGAGAATGTATCTGGTGCTTGAGCCTGGAGAGACAAACGCGTATGGCTTTAAATAGCTCTAATCCCACCCCCATCCTTGCACATGCATTCGGCCACTTTCCTGCCACTGGGTCTCTGACAGAGCTCGGCGAGGTATCAGGCATCCGCAGCCCTTCTCCGCTCAGCTCTGGAGGGTGTGTGGGTGTGGAGCTGTATCTGGATGCATGTCTGTGTACGGATGTGCACAGCCTCGTGTGCGTGGCGGGTAGAAGGTGTAAGTGTGATGTGAATGTTGAGGCGATCTGAACGGATAGGCTGGGATTTAAAAGTGAAGGACAAATCACAGGGTTTGGTCAGAACAAGGACATGTTCATGACCTTGGGCTGTGATAAATCCAAGAAATAATGCAATTCTCGCACTAATGTTGTCCCTAGCTTTTTTTTTTTTTAACAGTGCTGTTTATGTAAAAGCCCCCATTCCTAGATAAAAAGACAAGGTTAGGAGCTGCTTGAATGCAAGTGACGTAATGCATATCCTATATTATGCTGCACACTAATATTCCCTACACCACCACACACACAACACCACTGACATGTGGCCAGTGGTTAAATGCCATACAAATCAGCACTTGCTCATCCAGTCCCCCATTTCCCTGGCTGCCTTCACCTTTCCATCACAACAACACCACCTCTGTTCTCTTTCTCCTTCCTCCATCTCTACTTCTTTCATTCATTGCCTCCCTCAGAGGCAGCCATTCTCCTCCTCTCATTGTCCCACTGTCTTTTGTTGCCCTCCTCGACAAAAGAGAACACTTCAGGCTGTGATGTGTGTTTCTGTGTGTGTGTGTGTGTGTGCTTGTGTATGACAATGATGCTTCATTTCCTCCAGACTGGTTGCTTAATAGCTGGTGTGTAACGGTGTGTGTGTGTGTGTATGAAGAGTTAGCGCACTGCCTCTTTAAGTCAGAGAGAGAGTGACAGCTTGCAGCTATGCTCGCTTCTTGCCCCCTGCCATTACGGCAACACACTGCTGTTTGCTGCCACACACATTCACTTTGAGAGCATTATCTTATGCACAATGACACATATTATAACACAAAAGAGGTTCACCAAGAGGGGTCTTTTTGGAATAGTTGCTGCCAAGAAATGAATCTGCAGCAGCTTTTCAAAAAATAAAATGCAACACAGTTTGGGAGCTGTTTTCCTATTGTGTGATTTGTTGTGGTAATTGCAAGGAAAAAATATGTTTAAAAATATAGCAGATAATTATAATGTGTAAAAAATAAGACTAAAATTAAATTTTGGGGAAGCTGGTATTTTGGTACACATATTCTCCCTCAAGAGAATTTTCTAAATACTTTGATAATCCCCTGACTTTTCAGCAAGCATCAATATCTGAGTTACATAACAGTTAGTGCCTGACCAGACAGTGATACCACAAACTGTATTCACCTGTACTTACAAAACTGGTGGCGCTGGAAGGTTGGTGATGTGACAACTTGTTTGGTCAGTCATTAACAAACAGCAACCTCCAGGGCTGCAAAATGCAGTACCAAAACTGCAGATCCTTAAATGGCCACCAGAGGCTGACGGCAAAAGTGAATCAGCACCAAGAGACCTCCATGTTAAAATGCCATAAACATGTTTACAGCCTGGTACAAAAATGGTTTTGGTCTCTAAAGCTAATTTCATTGTGATTTTTTTTATATATCACAGCCTTCTAAACGTTATTATGGCTTAAAGTTACACAAAAGAGAACGGCTACTTTGAGTGACAGGTGGGTGCCATCTATTCACAAGATGCTACCACAATGACAATGTTGGTTAGGTCACATAACCTTGGCATAACCCCAGATTTACAAAGTATAGGCATAGAATTAGATGTCACAATGTCACTGTCTTTTCAGTTCATTACAGTTGTTTGTAGGCTAATGTTTGCCTATAAAAGTCTTGTTTAGCATTTGGTTGTACAAAAAGACACTTTAAGGAGTCAGATAATCTGTTTTCACAGTACACTTTGCTTCACAATGGTTTTAATCCTGTTTTTTGATAGCAAAACATCAGCATTAGCATGAGCATCATCACAGTTAAACGTAGCTGTAAATGCACAGTGTAAATTAAGCTAGCAGCTAGCTAGGTGTTAAGCTCTCTTGTCCAAATATGGTTACCTCTGGCTCCAAAAATCCAAGATGGCAAGGGCCAAATAAAATCAAGGCTTTAAAATGGGAGTCCGCATACAGATTGGTGGTGTCATGGTGGCTCATCCATTGTTTTATACAGTCTATTTTTGACTAACTGGCCAGTTAACACAGTTATTTTTTGACACCTGTGTCATAACTAACTGCAAACCATTTTTTATGGGGCAGTTTATATCCTAACTGAGCAAGTTTTTAAAAAAAAACATTAAATGATGCAACACAGCTAATATGATCACATGTTTTGGACTCCCTGGTCTCTGTTTCCATAAAGGTCAGCAATTGGCTGCCAAAATTTAACTAAAGGAAAAAGTTCTGTGAGATGACTTCGTTGTGAAAAAGGCTGGTGTGGCCAGGTTGTGATTTCTTTGTGGCTTAATCTAACTGCCAACCTCCACTGGGATGTAACTCAAGATGAACAATTCATTAAGTCATATCCAATAATTGCATAAAGTTTAATAGATACACCTGTAGAATCTCCTACTATCGAATAAAACAGTGATGACAATAACCTGCCCCATGCCTATAATTGCTTTAAGTTTTTGTTGACACTGTCAAAGAGGTGTGTAAATGCTTACCACACATTACTGATTTATATGGTGTGACTGCCCCTTTTTCATTTTACTTTGTAATAGCTGTCATGAGGACCCATTAAGAAATCGATAACGTATTTTTACTGCTATGCATTCATTTAAAAGGAACACGTCAGTACTGTTTGACTGGACTGAATGGTCTTTTCCACTGGCTGGTATGCATTAAGAAAATGTCACAATAAAGAGTAATATAGTACCTATGAATTATAGCATTTGTCATGGCTGCCATTCATCTCTCTCTCACCATGGCTGAGTCAATTCTCAGTGGTGCATACTTGTACCTACTTATTCAGGTTGCGGTGCTATAGCCATTGTAGTACTCTTAAGATGTTGTGGCCTCAAAATCACAAGGATTCAGCCAATGCAGGAGATTGCAATTAGAGGTGTTCAAGTGCGGAGCCATCACTGTCACACACTGAATAGACAGCTTTTTGCTTTGAAACTCACCTCACTTGCAACTGAAAGTGCCAGTGTCAGCTCAGCCATAATATAATGTATGTACAACTGTTAACTTCCTGGTGAAAGGCTAACTAACATAACATAACATAACATAATTCCGTCAATAAATTGATTCTCCCCAGTGTTTGTATACAGGGACAAGGACAGTAGTATAATTATGTGGTCTAATTGAGCGAAATGACCGTAGCTCGCTTGACTAAATTGTGCATGTAAACGTACTGAATGACTCCAGTTATCAGCAGCTAAGCTTTTAGGGGTTTTATTTTTTACACAATTACTGTCATGTACCGTATAACCCGGCAAAATATCAAGAAGACATGGAATTGGCCATTGACTTTATTTGCCTCCACATGCCTCCTGGCTGTCTTGACTCAGGTAGCAACTGTGAATTTTGCACTTTCTGCGAACAATGTTCTGTCAACACATTGCTCTGAGTAAGCAAGATGAGACCAAATAAGGCTTTTCCAATTACAGAAGAGAAAGTTGAAGACATAAAAATATAAGAGACAAAAAAAGCGAACACTGGGCTTGACTTCTTTGTCCTCTCATATTGGACTGAGGGCAGACTGGATGCTACAGTGACTCACTTTTGCCTCTCAAGTGGTATTACAAAAGAGGCCATTGTGGGGCTTTCTGATACGCATACTCATGTCAGCAGTTATTTCTGCAGCACAGTTCATAGATGTCTTTGAAATCATGTCAAACTGCAACTACTTCACATTCTGTCAATAATGTAGATTATTTTTCAAACATTTTTTAACTAAAATTCTGGTCAAATCTTACACATTGCACCTTCAACATTAGCCTCTATGACTGCAAACAATACTCTGTAAGTCCCGTCCACAACGTTAAGGTGTGAGTTTCACACTAACTGGAAAAAAACATCAGATTTCTCAATGTAGACATGCCAGTTGAAAGGAGTAAACACATAGAGAACATAAACTTGCAGCACACTCTGGTAACACAACAAATAAATTGTCAAATTACCAAAAGCATTTATGGTATTAGTAATTGTAATGTTGCTACTGAATTTCAAATCTTATTCCCTTACACTACTTGTGACCAAGTCTAAAGGCAAAAATGTTTATACCGGTACCCACCATGGCCTCCACCTGGCTCTATCACGTTGCCACCTGATCCCCTTCCAAGTAGTCTGTGCCTTTGAATTCTGTGGGGATAATGGGGCACACTTTCAGTCAGTCTCCCCTCAAAGGCATTCATGGTGTTGCTCTGGGTTGTACACACTAAAGAGAGCTTGAGAGAAAAGTTTGAATGCTGCTTTACTTTCTAGAGAAAGTCAGGGGACCACAAGTAGACCTACATTTCCAACACAAATGAAAGAAACTGGCTAGGTTAACTACAGTATCTTTGATGTGATACTGACAGAGGCTATGTCCCAGTTAAAAATCCTAGTAGTGTTAGCCAAAAAAGACAAAGTACGGTGAAGTATTTCATGTTAAGGACTACAGTAAAACTATGTCAAATTGCTTCATTCCAGAAAACCACAACATAATTGATGCAGACTTTTTATATTGGACATTAATGTTAATCAAGATCGGAAGGGTAACTTTAAAAACATATTCCAGTTCAATTACTAATTACATGTACATAAGTTGTACATTTAGTCAGTAACCTAATCCAAGTATAACAAAATTAAAGTAATGTAACTGAATTACTTTTCGTTGCTCTTGGATTACCTCAATACCAAACGTAACTGAGGAAAGAAAATGGGCAAACCAAGACTTTAGCATCAAAAATATGTCCTCTGCTCAGTACATTTTTTAAAGAAAAACTTTTTTTCATTTTCATTATGCAAATTTAGACAGCAGTCTAAAAAATAAACTATGATGAAAATGCACAACACGAGCACATAATACAAAGTCAGCGGACATTGGAGCAGCTTCAGTTGATAACGGACATGGCCTGTTGTGGGCATGCTGGGGTAGAGGTGTCACACCATTTCTATGCCGCATGTATTTCAGTCGTAATAGTCATAAGCCATGTTCTGACTGGCTCTGTGAGGCTGTACATGAGCTAAATGCCAAGCAGCAACCTCTGAGCTGAAAAATGAAGCCAGTGCAGGGGTGCCAAAAAATGCAGTTCCTCTAATGGCCACATGGGGCTGACTTCAAAAGTGAGCTTAGTAACTTTACAGCAGAAATAAACCTGTCTACAGCCTGGTACAAAGAACAGTTTTGGTCTCTTTTGCTAAATTCAACATCAATGAGAACTGTACGGGGGTGATTTTTTGTAAGTCATCCGTTTACATTTTCTTAAGGCCCAAAGTTTTGTATATTTAAGGACAGTGACAGGCTCTCTGCCGATAGTGTCCTCAGCTTCTCAGTCAGATCCACCCCTCGCTCTTCCACAGTTCCAGCCTTTTGTCCAAATATAGTCACTTCTTCAAAAGTGTCTTCAAGCCAATGGTGACATCATGTTAGCCACATTCATTATTTATACAGTCTATGATATTTGGTCATTTAACAAAGTACAACTATTGGACAAAATTAATTTTGAACAGGTGGTGGCAGGAAAAGTCAGGAGTTTTACTAAAGTTAATAGAATGTATTACTTTATATTCAGAATTGTCCACTCTGAATAACTGAACAATTCCCACCTGAATCAGACTCCATTTTTAAGGCCACCTTAGTGCATAGCCATTCAAACATACAACAGTGTTTTAGAGGGAAGCTTATATACTTTAATACTGTGTTTATTCAACCACTTTTGTGTCATTGCAGTGTTGGCATTGTTTGCAGATGAATGGTGTCTGGCTCCCCTCTGTTTTGCCAGTGCCCAAAGCTTCTGTTCATTTGTCCCCCCTGGTGACATGACATGGATTTTTCACCTTTATGCACCAACCACATTGAAAGTTTCCATTTAAGAGTGGAATGGATCAAAAAACAAGCAAAGATGTTGGGTGATTTTGAGAAGACAGTTAACAACATGAATTCTTCCCATGGCACTGATTGCATCATTATTGTCCCCCTGCAGGGCTTACTGGATTGTTTTTTACTTTAAACAAGAAAGTTTAATGTCAATATGCCAGACAAATTTGACAACTAAAACAAAAAACGAAATCACATGCCAATCCAAATCACATATGTTTACATATTTCACTGTATACACGAAAACTTACTCTTGGTGGAACTACATGAAAAGACATAACATCACCAAAGTATTTCGGATTCATCCTCTGAGGACCACAGAGTGCACAAAATGTGGCAATCCTTGCAGCCGTTGTTGATATATTTCAGTCTGTGTTAATTAATGCCATCAAGTGTATATTATGATTCACACCAATTTACAGTAAAAGACAATAAATAACAGATATCAGTGTCATGAATAGCCCCTCCAAACCACCATAACTGATTACTGGGCTTCTCTGTTCTTGCTTGCGTTAACCGCCGCCCCCTTCTCATCCCAATCTTCCCATCATGCTGCAGGCAACTAAACAGATCCTTTGTTTTGGGTCTTAGAGAAGCCATAAAGAAGCAGACTTTGTTCCATACTCTCTCTCTTTCTCTCTGTCACCCCCCCCCCTCCTGTGTTTCACCCAACCAGCAGATGGTTAATGATTCATGGACAGGGTGCACACGTGCTAGAGTGAGTGTAGCGTTACTCTATGGACGTGCAGAGAGCAGGGTGAAATACAGTTTGTTGTTTAGGGCTCAACTGATATGGGCCTGTTAAAGACTGGAGTTGACAATAGCTGATCACTGGTGCCAATAATCAGTATTTATAATGTTAAATATGCTGAATAATTTTTTACTTATCATGTGGATCCTGATCATGGTGCTGTCTTAGAGTTAATACATTGACTGGGATTAGTTTTTGAACAGATTATGGTAAATTTCAACGTGATCCATTGGTCATGTGTTGCTTCAAGTCTTGCATGAGTGAGCATGAGATGAGTGTGTCTCTGCATGGGTTTATGTGCGTGATATATTGTGTGTGTGAGATAGAGAGTGAGAGAAGTGTTTATCAAAGTCAAAGCAGTAATCATTGACTTAAGCCCAACCTTCACAGTCGGGCCTCACTGAGCAGCTTTTTTTCTTGTCATTAAAACTCAATCAGATAATTTTCCTCTGCTTGCATCTCACCTTCTCTTTTTACGCTCCGCCTCTCCCAGCTCCTGTCCTCTTTCTTAACCTAACACCCTGGGGATGCACCTCTCCTCAGGTTACAAATCTCCCTCCTGCCATCCCTCCATCCACCACCACCACGACTACAACTACAACCAGTCTCTCAACGCATAAAAAAAAGAGAAGACATAAGCAGCTGCCCATGAGCCTCCTGAAAGTGATTCTGCTCAAAAGAAACCCACAAGGCGACAGTTTGTTGAAAGGAAACACAGGCTTTCTCCATCCACTCCTTCCTGCAGCCAGGGACAGACAATGAGGGGAAGTGATTAAACTGGGGTCCATAGCGGTGGCAAGCCTCATAGCCACTTTACAACACTATGATGGATTCTTGCTAGAGGAGTTACACACACACACACACACACACACACACACACACACACACACACACACACACACACACACACACACACACACAGCCACACATAGCCACACACTTGACTCTGCCAACTTAATCTAAAAACAGTGTAATGTAAAGCCGAGGCTTTCCGCGCTCTCTCACACATTAAGGAACAGTAAAGCCAAGAAAAGAGGTCACATACGAGAGTTCACTTTCTCTCCTCCCAAGGAGCGGACCACTTTCCGCCACACGCAGTGACTTCATATCCACAAGGAGCAGACGTTACTCTCATTCCATGCATTTGTGAGTAGAGCACCCAACGGGGAGAAAATATAAAGAATTCACTTTCAGTTTGAAAGTGGCACCATTTCAGTTTCAAAAAAAGTATTCAGAGGAATGTAATATTGTAGTTCAACCTGACCGGATCATGTCAGCCTATTCAGAACAAGCTCTTTATGGGACCTGACACACCAGGCTGTCAGTTGTTGGTCAGGCATGTTGAGCATCTGCTGCCCTGTTTTTTGTATAATGTGGTGCACTACTGACACTAGTTTGTCCATGTCTGCAGCTTTTTGGCTAGAGCATGTTGAATCGGTGGTAACTTACAGAAATCCAACAAGCTTTCATCCCAAGGTATCACATATTGCTGCTTTGCAGTTGACTCCTGCACCTACATATTACATTCTAGGTATCCTTCTGCTTCTGCTATTTATGTTCAGGGATGCCGTGATGTCAATATAAGAAAATGGTGGGATTGCACTGCACATGGTTATGTTTAGGCAACAGAAGCCCATAGCATCCAACGCCGGGACATTAGCAAACACACATGCTGGCACGGACAGTTAGGTGTGGAAAAAAAACATCACATTCAGACAGGAAGCGAACACTGGACTCCTGTATGAAAGTCTGGGGTTTGTTGGACCCATACACAACCGCTTCCACTCTATTGGCACCCTTGTGCTCCTTATATTATTGTGCTAACTGGCAAACTAGTGTCTTGGACCTGTCCAGTTGATTTTTTTTTTTTTTACACATATACTGTTATATTATCCTGGTGAGAAAAAAAAAAACACCATCAAAGCCTATTATGCGAAGTTATTTCCTCTCACACAGGCACAGAATGTATGTGTTAGGCAGCCCCTGGCTGCAGTCTGCAGTGTTAACAAGTGCGACTTTTTGGCTGAGACACAGGAGACGTGAGGTGACACAACAGCCGGCTTTCGTTGCCACTCTTATGTTAATGTGGTGTGTCTGGGCATTATTACATTTAAAGTTAACCTATATATATATTATACAGCATTGTATTTGTTTTGGTGTGTTACAGGCTCCGTGCTATAGGAAAATTAAGCATTTGTGAAACACACACCAAAGCTATTTCTTGGCAAACATGAGCTTTGTTGTCTCCATCACTGTAAAATTATAACCTTTACTTACCTATTCAAGTCAAGACAAAAAAGACCCTAGCAACTCTGGTGTGAAAGACATAATAATAAAACAATCTGGGGGAACTTCACTTGATGTCTGCTCTTCTTTCTAATCTGCACTAAACAGATTTTGGAACCACTTAAGCCAGGGTGTGGCTAGTACAGAACCATCCCAGACTGCCATAAACCACAGATGTGTTCTCGTTGTAATTTGAGCCCATCCCAAGAGCTGCTCCTGCCTACACTGCACATCTTGTCTCGTAAAATGTCTGGCATGATTATTCTGTTCAGAATGAATGTGGCATGCTACAGGAACTACGCCGGGTAACTTGTCATATGATGCAAAACGTTGCTTGAATTATAAAACAGAACAGCCAGAGTTGTTGGACTAGACTTGCTGCCAGTAGACCTAAAAGCAACAGACTGAGGAGTTCTGACCTGACAGCAGCAGGCATGTTCTCTTGCACTGCGTCACCTCTGGGCCTTTCACCCAGTGTGACTGAATTAAGAAAATTGTTGAACAGAGTGAGGTGCTTCATACTTTTTTTTCCCTGTTCATCATGTTTTCAGGAATGTCTCAGTACCTGCATCACAGAGGCAGCCTAACTGCAGCATTTGCTACTTCCTGCTTTTAGTCACTGATAATGAATCTAGAGTTGTACATTTTTGCAAAACAATGTATAATACTCTTCTTTTAGTGTATTATGAGATTTTCAGTTGCTGTTTTTATCTTTTGAGTTAGCTACTAACTGCTGCTCGCTTGGTCGTTAACACGGCAACGTTTTTTTCATTAAATGTTAAACTTTTGTTGCGGTATGACCTTTTGTTCACAAAGCGTTTTGGGGGCCTGAAAGCACAAACTTTTGAAACGGGGTTCCACACTACACCTTTTGAAGACGCAACCCCTTCTGTTGCCGTGTAAATCCTGTGAGAACAGTGACATCACGGCCCTACTTTGCACGCGTGTGTTATTCTTTTATGGCATGTCATTACAAAGTTATGCCGCCAACTGCTGACCTGGCATGCATACTACAGTGTTTTCTGTTGTTTTTCATTCTCAAAATGTTATCATATGAACGCAGAAAGACTGGAAAGGAAAGACTTTTCCATTTTTAGTAGAGCCGTTCCCATCTAAATGTGGCCTAAATCTCCTGGTGGTGGGTCACACACATAACATATTGTCAAAATGTCACACATGTCCCATCCACTGTCTCTCAAATTGGGGATACAATGAGCTCCTAGACTTTACTGTCTCCTTAATTTATGGACATTTTTGGTTGCTGTTCTTCTTTGAGCTAACTATTTACTGCTGCTAGCTGCATTTAGAACCTCCTGGTGGTGGGACGCAAACATGACGCATCATCAAATGTCACAACTGCACTGTCCACTGTCTCTCAAATTAAGGAGACAATTAGCTCTTAGACCTGATTGTCTCCCAGTTTGCAGACAATTGTCGTTGCTGTTCTTCTGCTACCTGCTGCTGCTTTTAAACCAACGGTGGGTTGCACACATAACTGTCAATACATCCAATTCTGACTTAAAGTTGAGACAATTCTGTCCCCGATTTCTGCGAGCATGATGGTGTGACGTTCCCTTCTTGAACAGGCAGTGTAAAAAGAACCTATAGTTATGTGTCCTCTCAAATAAGATGCAAATTTTGACAAGATTTCATGAAAGTCTGAATCAATATGCCATCTGTCTGCTACCATTATGTGAATATTTGGAGTTGTCTGGTCAGGATAAATAGATGGTGACACTAATTCTAGTGTCTTTTTTTCCCACATTTCTGGTGTTTCCATGATTGTTAATGGCCACAAATTCAACTGCAACCAGATAGATTGAAATGCATGAAGAATTGTGAATTGATCCAAACATAACCATAGAGGACTTAAAACTTGTGGTTTTAATTGCCCACTCACAGACATTCACAGGAAATGCTGAATGCATGCACTTAAGAATTACGAGTCATACTTTTATATAATTGCTACAAGGCCCCCCTGCTTGTTCTAATCAGTCTCCTATCGCCATTTTCAAAGCTATATTAAAAGTTTTTCTTCTGCTATTAATGCAACTATATAAAAATAAAAAAGGTCAGTAGTACTACTAATGAGGAATAATTTGACCTTTAAGTATAAAATCATCGCCTAATTAAGTTACTGCTAGTTCAAACCAAACAATTCTAAAAGAGGCGTTTCACTGCAAATAGGATGGTCTTCTCATAAAACTGGGCTTTGTATGCAGCAGAAAGAAAAGCAAATATGTGTGAAACTGGTGCTACATGACCAGAGAAAACAGAGACAAAGGGTCCTGGCATTTGCTCAATTGCTCAAGAGGAAGAAAACGTACAAAAACCAGAATGCACTGCAATGCATCGTACTAATAAATGCTCCTGTTGGTGGGTGGAGTAATGCTAGCTTGGCTGTTTTGACAAATGGAACGATATGGCAGCCAGTTTAAATGAAACAGTGAACTAAAATATGTTTCTGAAGACATTTTCGGCAAGAAATAGTTAATGCAGTAACAGAATCTTGGTTTGTATTTGATCAGAACTGCTTAATTTGCTGAATTCCCTTTTTTATCCTCCATTTTGACAATAAAGGAAACAACTTCCACTTCTGTTCACAAATTCTCACTACAGCCAGTTTGCCAGTAATGCTTTTTGATCGGCACTACCTAGTTTTTTAGCTTGCCCTGAGCTTGAGAGAGAGAGAGCGAGCCATCTCGCTTGATCCAATTCTATACTTTTGGTGCTGTGGTGGTGGGCATACAAAAATGTGGAAAGAAGTGTCAATCAAGCAATAGCCCAGGAGCTAGTGGCAGGTTTGAGCTGAGAGATGAGCAGGGAGATCTGGGTGCAGGTAAGATGGAGGGAAGTTTACCACAGTTCATTTACACACGGTATTTGAAAAACTGCAAAGTATCTCTTTAACACTGGTACTTCACATTAACCTATTCAAATGCAGTGTGGCATTGTTTCGGAAGCGCCAGTGTTACTTTGTTATTGTTCACCTATAATGCTTTCACACAGCAAGCACGAGAAACATTCTGTTCTTTTGTAGGCGGATCAGTTTTATATGGATGTGTGTTCTCATAATACATCCATGATCTATTTACAGTGCAGACAAACACAGTAACTTTAAAAAGAGCTGAGGTAACAATAGATACTGTGTAGGTATACAGCACTCTGGGACAAAACAGCACTGATCTGGCTGTATGTTACACTCCAAATTATTACATTTGGTTGCACTTAAAAAAACATACTTTGCATAACGCAGCCAGGGTGGCCTGAGAAAAGAAGAGAAGAAACCTCCATAGCAGCTCTGTGTGTCTACATCAGTAGCCAGTGAGTAATTGAAAACTGACTGTTCAGTCAATGTTAGATTCTCTGAGACAGCCATGTAATAGGTATTAAGTCGTGAATATAAAAAGTATTGATGAGATTTTCTTGCACACCTTTGATGCAGTTGATTGCTTTCATGTCATCTTAAATGTCTAACTTCTGTAACAAATTCTGACTCTACCTCTGTGCGCCAGCTAGAGCTGTTTTCGCTTCTTTGTCAGAGAATGACTCAAAGGGAAATCAATCTTGAGTTTGACCGGATGGGTTTCACGCTTGATTAAATTGTGGGAACTAAAGAAAAAAAAACGCAGCTTGTGAGTACTGAAACATAATACCAAATGTACTTTCTCAACTGTAGCTCCAAGTTACTTTGCACCATGCCTGCTGGGTTAGCGGAAGACACGGGACTTTCTACTGTCAGATTAGATCAACAGCTGTTGACTTGCAGTGTCAGTACAGGTACAGACACACTGCGATGCACAGATCCCCTTTATGGTGCCTAGTTGAGCCGAGAGTCTTGCGCGTCAACATCCAGAGTTCAGCCAGTCAGAAATTGAGAGGTTGACTGTCACTACAGACCACCTGCTGCCTCTTTGAGCTGACCTGACGTCTGCCAGCGACAGATGATGAGGAAGAGGCTGCGTGGCTGGAGGGCTCTCAGAAAGCACAGAAAGGCTCCAGAAGAAAGGAGAGACTGTCTGGGACCGCTGGTCTTGACAGGGCTTTCATTCAACAGCATCTGCCCCATCACTGCTGTCTGTGTCGAGTCAGACTCAATAGGCTGATAGATTCAAGAGACACTCACAGGGAAACAAGCCTTTTCTTTATGTTTTAGTCAATTAACTTGTTCAAACAGAGACAGCTATATGTGAGTACATTCATTTCATAAAGTCTGACATGATTACAAGATTGTCTTGTGGAATAAATGGGGTGTTATGATACTCTGGAGGCCAAGAAGGAATAAAAGAAGCTGACATGTTCTCACTCCCAACTCGTCAAATTCAGCAGCTTGGTTTGAGCCTTATATGCTTCAAACTATGATGCTGTAGGTATCCCTCTAGCATCCGTTTTGGATGTCTCACGTTACATTATAAACTTCCGTCTTCACAAAAAACATAGCCACCATTTCACCACCAAAATTATTTTAGGTGTAGGCAACAAAATTATTTCTCCACAAAAACTACTTTTAGGTTTTGGACAAAAGGTTGTGTCGCCACCAAACCACCAAATAGGTTTTGCCACTAAAACTACTTTCCCACAAAAATTTAGGTTTTGGCAACAAAATGGTTTTGGTTCTAAAAGTCCCACTGCTTCAAGCAACAAGACGATTTCACCCAAAAACTACTTAAGGTTTAGACAGTATGACAGTTTTGCCACCCAAACTACCTTTGGTTCAGAAAAACAAATGATTTTGCCACAAAAATGACAAAGTTTAGGTATCAGATGGTTTCACCACCAAGCATACTTAAGGTTTGGGCAACAAATGGTTTGGCTTAGAATAATTACATTTATTACAGTTACTTAAACAGTATATCTCTTGATGACGATGTGACGAGAACTATTTCAAGTGTGTATTTTTGGCAATGCATTGTCAAAAAGTGAAAGAATGTATTGTATCAAAAGTACACAGAATTGCTGCAGTAAGAGCTTTATAAGCAACGTAAAATTGCTGCCAGTGACCAACAACAAAATCCAACGTTCATGGTCTTTGGTTCCACATGTGTAGAAAACAAAATACAGTTAAATAGCAAAGAAGGGGGAAAACACAAAAAGTCAGTGTCAGACAGTCCTGGTCAAGCTACTTCTCTGCCTGGTCCTTTACACAACATAAATCAGCTGTTTGTTTTTGTTTGATGATTTGTCTATTCAAATATGTTTTTAGCTTTTTTTTCAGTGTAGCTTTTGAGCTGTTGTTGTCGCAGAGGCAGAGGCTTTATATTATATTTAAGGTTATGAACCCTGGATTTTCAATTCTGACATGTAATGTGCAAGCATTTTAAAATAAGAAAAGATTAATCCATCATTTTGGTATTGGGTTAACTTGTATGTGAAGAAAATCTAATCATTTTATACATGTGTTAACTGATTTCATATTCTGTGAAAATAAGCTCATTTGTGTTAATAGTATGGTTCATGACATATGGATGTTGTGCTAAGTGTGTTTAACTGAGTTTTGAAGATGTGACTAAAGATCAGACAGAATGATGCTAGCAAATGAAAAAAGAAACCTGTTAATGGTTTGTCTTGAGTTTAATACAGTTTTCGTGCAATCTATCCAAGTTGTCTTTTTGTTAATTTACACATGACATACTTAACTGTGAATTCTCCTAACATGACTAAAAACTTCAGCAACACAAAGTGCCTGAAAAGGGTGGATAGTGGGCTATGATATATGACTGCATTTAGAGGGTAAAACATAAAAAACAAACCCTAAATATTGTGCCATGCTCATGAAACTACAACAAAATATTTCCAATCTTGGAGCTCTACTGATATTTTTTGTTACTGTACACATGTAGGATGCACTGGCAGCAGCAGCTGCGCAGGCGGTGAAGTCTGCTTACCAAACAACATTTCTCTTTTCAAGAGCTATATTATTGCTGTAGCTGTTATAATCCATTGTACGGTGTCTGGGGCAATTGCTGTCTTTGCTGCCAGATGTGTCAGGTGTAATAAGGCCATGAACCCCGAGCAGGGAAAAGAATGTACTAACAAGTAGGCAAGAATCCTTGCACATTGATTATTTTCCAGGACAGACCTTTTATTGCCGGAGCAGCGAGAAACTGCCCGACTACGGTCCCTAGAAATCAATAAGTGCGAGCCTAGACGTTCCTCTGACCACCCCTCCGAGCAACCCCTTCCACTCACTGTTCACGCTCCCTCCCCCCACCTGGCAGTTAGACCCACATCTTTACACACACATCGACCCACCAATGGGTGTTAACCCCTCATACACAAAATAAACTGAAAATATTGATACAGTGGAAAAATACAGTCAGACAGAATCATTTATGCGTCAGGTCACGGCTAATGATGGAAGGAAAAAACAGCTTGGCAACAATAAAAATTCAAATGACAGCCTTTTATGAAATCATCATTTTTGCCAAAACAGGCACAGGGTAAAACAGGTTTGTCACATCTATAGCTATACTGAACTCACACTTAACCCATCATCACATCAGAAACGTCTATCATGCTATATGTATTATCAGTAATACCATAAAAATAGCAACAACTGATCCCAGACAGTTGGAGGTGAGGGGAACGAGCTTTACTCTGTTGAGACAAGCAGAGTCAAGCTGCCTTGGTGAAAGTGGTCTATCATTCAAACCACATTTATTAAAGATTTTTCACCAGGTTTCTTTTTTTTGCAACTAAATGTGTTTTTATCTCTATTTTTAGCCACTCTAGCAGTGTGGTTCTAGGCCATTGCTGTTCAAGACTTAATTCTCAACAGCTGTTTAATATTATTCATGTTCCCAACGAGACTGATTTTAATAACTTTGGTGATCCTCTGACGATTCATCTCCATCATGGAGTCAAAATTTCAATTTGTCCAATGATTTGGTTTATGACCAAACCTGCAAAACAAAACTAACATTTCTATCAGCTTAAAAAAACCCTGTTTTGAGGGCACAATACCTGCTGTAAAAGCAGAGATGTCTCAGTAAAAAATACAACCAAATTCCATGACAATATCTCAGCATTTATTCTATCTATGTCTTGGCAAAACAACAAGTCGTTTTTGTGGCACTATTGTGCCAGGAACACAATCATGGGTTGCTACAAAATACCAACATTTAAAAAAAAAAAATAGCCACTGAAAACATAGTGGCAGGGCAATCCAAAATCTGTTTGGTGCCTAAAAGCCGCTGGAAAAACAATAACAAATCGCTACAAAACATCCATGTTAAGTGCTCAAAGGACGCTGGGAAAACAGTGATGACTAACTATAAATCATCCATTTTTGTGCCTAAAAGACATGTCCATATCTAAGTTTAGTGCCTGAAAGCTGCTAACAACAATGACGAATTGCTACAAAATATCTGCATCTGATGCCTAAAAGCCACTGCAAAAACAATAATGAATCACTATAAATAATCACAGTTTGGTGCCTAAAAGCTGCTGGGAAAACAGTTACAAATCACTACAAATCATCCACGTTTGATGCCTAAAAGCCGCTGTATATAAATTACGAATCACTACAAATGTCTGCATTTGGTGCCTTGAAGCTGCAAGAAAAACAATGACGAATCACTACAAAACATCCATGATGAGTGCCTAAAAGCTGCTGGAAAAACAATGACGAATCACTACAAAACATCCATGATGAGTGCCTAAAAGCCGCTGGAAAAACAATGACGAATCATAATAAAATACCCATGTTTGGCTGCCTAAATCACAATGTTTTTTTTTTTGTTTGTTGCTTTCAAACAGTTGGCAACTTCTGAGGCTAAAAAATGAAGCAAATGGGAAAACGCAAGAAGCTGCAGCTTGACAGGTGTCTTGCTTATGTGACATCCAACCCACCATCCCCTCCATCTCCCTATGACAAAGTCAGCTTAAATAAAACTCTACTTTAGATATAATACGCATGAGATGTGCAGTTGTAATGTAAGAATGCCAACATTTTCCTCTGGTGCCTGGGCTGTGCAAAACCATAAATATAGTCAACTATTTACGGCCTTGGTTCTTTCATAATGAGAAGCACCACAGCCTTCACCTTTGCTATTCTCACCTCCATCCCTCAGCGTCTCCTTTTGTCCTCTACCCCTCCCCTCCCTCCTCTTTCTCCCCCATTCTTCCATTGCAGGCTATATTTTGACGTGTGACCGTGGGGAAGGTGACCACGCTCAAAGACGTGTGTGGCAGGATTGTCCATATCAGTAAACATGTAAAACAAAAGTTTCTCCAAAAATTCAGACATAGTAGAGACCACACATAGTGGACACAATCAATCCTCTTGAAATAATGATGAAGAGGTTGTTATTTTTCAGATCAGACTCCCAGGCAGCAGAGTTGCATGCTTTTATGAGCACAGACGAATATTTTTTCTGGTTAACTTTCTGGCCTGATGGACTCAGATCATGGCTGCCCTTTTAAATCAGATCAGAACGGGGCCTTCGTCAGCGTGACCTCCAAAAACCCTACATTATTGAGCGGTAGGAGTGCGCACATAGAGATGGGGATGAAGCGGAGATAGAGAGAGGAAGAGAACAGGCACAGAAAGCCAATGAGCTCCGTGGTATGCCAGCCTGAGATCGTCTTATTGAATTTGATGTCAAGCCCTTTAAGAGTACAGATCCTGGAAGACAAACAGAGGATTAGATTGGAAACATGGCCTCAAGTCATTTGTCTGTCTTACCTCTCCCCCTCCCATCTCTACCCGTTTTCTCTTTCTCTTGATTTCCTGTTGGTTTTTCTATCCATGAATGTGTGCGTGTGTGTGCCAAATGGAGCCTGGTTCATGTATCCAGAGGCTATAAAGAAGAAGGAAATAGTTGGTGCGACGAAACAATGAGCCTGGCTACATGCTCCCATACGGCTGCCTGGGGAGGCTGAAATTGACAAAGCAGACAAATGGGAAGAGAAATGAAGAGAGAAATCAAAGGGAGATATCTGTCCCCGTCATGTTTGTGGAGCCAGAATAAAGTCCCCAACGGCTGTTCACTGGCTGCTGCCCAGAGACACTGGTTGATGCTTAGCTAGATATGGATTGGTTAGACATTTCTTATTGTATTTCATTGGTGAATAAGAAAATTGACATGTTGGCATACATCATGTCTAAAAAAGCAATTTAATGACAAAATATGTTTTCTTCCTGCATTTTATCATTGAAGCTAATATTGAAGACATCTGTTAGCTTTGAGCAAAGTTTTGAAATTTCAGCAAAATATGTCAACTATCTTTATAACATGATGTTCAACACTGTTTAACACAGAATACATAATGAATGGAGCTCAAGTAGCCTACCTTGCCACTTGTCACCTCACGTTCCAAGCGTTTCTCGGCTAAAAAGTCGCACCTGAACACACCACATAGACTACCTAATGGGCCAACTAGCTTGAGCATTCTGCACCTATGTTGGAGGAAAAAAACTCTCTATACAAGCAGCAGCAGTAGTCTGTAATCATCATTCAAAAAGGGAAACTGAAACACCAACACATTTTCAACACAACTCGATGTTCAACAAACAAATTATATTTATTGTGCGCTAGCTAACATTAACACAAAAAATTATTTACCATTTTTGCTAAAGGTGCTCAGTGGCTATAAAAAGACATCTTGACAGCCCGACAATTACCAATGGCCGACCGTTGGCTTTGTGTGTCAGGGCCCTAAAATCAAAGCTAATGTTGCAGACAGTTAGCTTAAGCACATTTCTGATATTTCAACAAAACATATATGAATCAGGGTGTTTATGTCAGCTACCTTTATGAAATGATGATGATGATGATGTTCAAGATGCAACAGGATTATATAACCAGTGGAGCCCAAGTACCTCTCTGACTTTGAGAATTCTCTCTTAAAATGGCATGAACAACAAGGGCTCTAACTGTGGACATTATATTTAGGTACACCCCCACCCTTTTATTCTTTATCTTTTTTACATTACAGCTGCAACACAAAGCTCGTCTGTGTTGGTCAGCACAATATTTACCACTCTACATGGTGTTGTACTAAAAGGTGCCACCTTAGCTATAATGATGATGTTGGTAGCAGTAAGTTGCTATGTTTCAGTGACTCAAACTGTGTTTTTGTAACAAACTGTGTAAAAATTCCTTCTTTGCCTTAGCTGAGGAAAACCACAGTAAAAAGCTCCAAAAACTCTGTAGCTTGAGTTTTTATTCACTGTCAAACCAAAAAAATTATGTGAGCCTTTATTGCATCTATTTTTGTTTAATTTCATTCTCTACACTAGTTTAGTGTTTTTGTCATAGACAGTATTTTGTGCGGTGCAAACAAAAAAAGTGACTGGAGTATGGCAAAAGAATTTAGGCAGTCATTCCAAACCAGGAAAGTTACCCTTTCAAGAGGGTTCAGTGACAGATTGTAGAATAGCTGCAGCTATCTGAAAAAATAAAAACAATAATAATCATGTACAAGAGGAAAATAAACAAACAAAGGATTTAAAATGTATGTGGTATTCAGCTTTGGCATATTCATTTTATCATAACTTCTACAGAACATATCTGCAACCAAACAGCTTTCTTCTACACTTCTACTTAGTCTCAGCTAATACAAGTTTTATCTCTTTGAGAAGTTGTAGAGTTTAGTGAAAAATATTTTGCAGTCATAAACCTACTGATAAACACAGATTTTGGTCAGTTTTTCCAGCTCCCTGCTTAGTCTCTAACCACTTGCACTTGGTATAATTAAAAATAACAGATTGAGGAAATCATTTTGACCTGAAATCAGATATTGAAAATGAGCAAGCATGTTGTGCTGTTTATTGATAAGTCTCCATTATGCTGAAAAAATAAATATATGCAATTGCTATGTGGTTGACTGACTATTGGCATGAATTAAATGTTTTACAGAATCAAAACTCTCGTGTTATACTCCTTGACAACCTTATATATGCTCTCTAGTAGCGTGAAAAGGTGAAAGCATCTGGACCAACTTACAGCACATACTGGTGGTGGAGTGGTGATGCTTTAGTGACTATTAGGTTATTATTACAGTTAAGTGTTGGTTGCGTGCTTGGCTGTTTTTTTTTTGTCAAATCAGATGTGGCTATGAACATGTTGTTCAGACCTCACAAAGGATGTTAAATGAATATACAATAGTTAGAGTTTAATTAATGCCAACGATTTGTTGCATGTGAGTATTAGCAGTCCCCTGCTACATGAAACAGCATGTGGATTATGAAATTGAAACAATTAAATTGACAAACACAGACTTTGCAGTCTGAATCAAAATCTTTTCGTTTTGAGCAATAAACATGCATTCCACTGAGAAACACTGTACTGTGCAACAATATTACAGGGCGAATTAGTGCATCATCCCCTTTGTCCTTGTACCTGAAGTAGGTAGAGGAGCAACAGTCTCCAGGCAACTCAGGGGGAGGAAGGCTGTGACAGCAGCCTCCAGTCACAAGATACAGAGCTGATAAATGGCTGATCAGTCACAGAGACAGGGGCAAAGTCTCTGGGTCAACAGTGGCTGAGTGGAATGCAAAGAGCAGCCGCTCACTCTCTTTAAACCGCATAGTGACCACAGTCCCAGTCTATTCTGCAGACATACTGGCAGTACACTGCTACACTACATTATGCTTGACTGCACTCTATGACATTATACTATGCATTCTATGCATAATATGTACATTATGTAAACTTTGTAGCCTTTTAACTATGCATATATCACGCCGCTTCATAGGTGTTCTAAATGATTAATTTGGCAAATGCAAGGGTCTGTAGTTATCTAACATTACTGTAGCATGTAGCAATGTTTGAAGAGCACGGAAATGCCCTTGGACCGGTAATATCGTTTGAAAAAATACCTGAGCAAAACTCTGCCGGATGCAAAAGCTCCCTCCCTGCAGCCTAGGAGGAGAGCAGCTGAGACGGACAGCTTTTGGTATACATAATGGTAAAATACATTTTGGAATACTACAGTATGCTACATTATTAATACAAAGTATGCTACATTAAGTTATACTATGGCATACTACAGTATGGTCCACTTGGACACACTTTGTTTTACTACAGTATGCCACATTAGGGTATACCGATGTTCTGATCATAGGCGCATTCGGCATGAGATACCAATGCCAAAGGCCCCTTTGGCGTATTGTAAGACGCACCCTTTAACGTGATGCACAGCTATCTCTTGGGTGAAACCCATTGTAACATTTGGTTATAGTTGTCACACGGTCGTGGCTTGGTTTAGGAAACAAAACTAATTGGTTAGGTTGAGTAAAAAACGTCATATTTTGGTTTAAAATAAGTGTTTAGCATGACATAAATACCTAATGTGAGTAATGTCAGTATGTGACAGATAGACAGATGTAAATTACATTGAAACAACATCAGCACAAACAGTCCTGGCTCAAAGTCTTTGTTTGATTGGCCCATCCATCCCTCTACATAGACTTTCTCATTCTTTATTCTACATCAGTTAGGGTGCCTTTGGCATCTCTATGCACGCTGAGGGGCATGATGAAGCATTGGTATGCTACAGTACACTATATTATGCAATGCAAGAGTATATGGTATACTACTGCATGCCATACTAGGGTATACTATGGCCTAGTGCAGTATTCTACAATAGGACACACTATGATACATTCCTGTATGCAAGATCATGGAAAATTGCAGTATGCAAAACTGTGGTACACTTGAGTATGTTACATTTTGACAGAATATACTACATTAGGGTTTAGTATGGTATACTATAGTATACTACACCGTAGCATAGGTCTCCAACAGTATTCTACATTATGGTGTACTACACTATGGCATACCAGTGTATAATAAAATGTTATATATTATGGGGTGTTATGCGATGCATTGGTAGTACACCATGCTGCGCTAAGGAATAATACACTTTGGGGCTATATTATATTATACTGTACTAAATTTGGAGAGTAATTAAAGTGCATGCAATGTTCTGGGTTTGATTCCAACCTTGGACCCACTGTTGCATATTGTACATCCCTCTCTCTCCCTCTCTCCCTTTCCATATTTATACAATGTCTTCTGTCAAATAAAGGTGAAGATCACAAAATAATTCTACACAAACTGTATTCTATCACATTATACAATACATTAGTATAGTCTCCCTTCCCTGATACTGTACCATGTAATGCAAGCAGCTATTTTACCTTAATACCTTAATACAGAATACAGATAGATATAGTTCCAAATGTTTTAAATCTGTTTTATATCCGCTCTAAACATATATATGTATCAGTGTGTGTGTGTGTGTGTGTGTGTATATATATATATATATATATATATACATATATAAATACATACACCTGACCTGCTGCTGTGCTTACATTCTAAATGTGAGAAATGGACAAACCCAGAAGACTTTTTGGTAAAACTTCTCTGGTAAGTTTTCAATTCCTCTACTTTATGAATAAAATATATGTAGTATATTGTATATTTGTTATGAATAGATATAGATGTAGAGGTATACAATATATTATTCATAGGTAGAGGGTAGAACTCTGGAAAATAAGATGTCATTGGTCACACTTTGAATGCCACCTACCTCTGAATGTTCCTTTGAGCTGAAGTTTTATTACTCAAAACTGCTCTTATGGAAGCAAGTGGCTCTTTGGCAAGCTATTTGAGAGCCTATTCTACCAGCGCAGACTTTCACATACATGATTGCTTTTTCAATTTCTGTCAGTTGACTTACAAATATATATTCTGAATGCACAGATACACACACAAACAATGAGAGCGGTGGCAGGGCGCCACTCAGCCTTGCATCCCGTTGTGTCACTGCACGCCTCTAAATTATTCAGTGTCACTCAAATATTGATATGGAAATCACAGCTGACTGAACTGACAGAGACCAGAGAGAAAGGCTGCAAAGATCCACTGTCCTTTTCTTTTAGTCTCTCTGCTCCATTTGACTGATACCTTTTGATGCCAGCAGCTGCTCATTTTTATTTTATGTCCATTTCACACAGGATACAGTGAACGCTAAAAATGATTGCTGGGCGTTGAAGCCTTTTTCACAGATCACATCTCCTGTGATGTGAGCACTTGATTATGAAGCGTGGCCAAGTGGCCTTAAGAGTCCACAGAGCTGTATTCTGCAGCAACATGTGTCCCAAAGCATATTGATCCATCTCTGTGTGACTCTGATTACAGAATGAGCTCTTCCTTTTCAAACCACATGACTAAATGAATATAGACACTCTGCAATCATCACACAGTCAGAACCTATTGTCTTGGAGAAACACTGGCAGAATCAATACAACAGTTTGTAGGATCAGCCAGGCTACATTGCCAATAGCAACTAGAGGGGTAGGAGCAGTGTAGGGTAAGCTACTTGGAGAGCATAGCGAGCTAAGCTACCAGTTACTCTAAATTAAATGAAGCTTCACTACACTGAAGCTATTGCCCCAGAGAGATGCAACAAGCTAAGCTACAGCAACACGGCAAGCTATTTTTTTGAAAATGCTGAAAAAGGGCATAGATTGGAATGATACATTTGCATAACAGCAAATAAAGAACATTAGAAGTTTGTATTTTTGTGTTGTCACATGAAAAAGCTATTCCTTTTAGCTCATGACTTGCTCTTTACTGTTGTTGAGATGCAGTTTCAACGCAAACAAAAAGGTGCAAAAAAGACTTTAACTTTAGCTCCTGCGGCTTATTAATTTCTGTCAGAAGAAGGGGAACCCAGTCACATGACTTGATTTGACTGGCAAATTTGGGGAGACATGATTGACTAACATCGACAAAAGACTTAACTTTGTCTTGGCACTCATGACTTGACTCATGACTCAGAGATGACATGGATGACTTGAAAAGATTTGAGGGTTTTAATTAAATATTTGCATTTTTCTTTATATTGAGATGTTCCGTGGTGCTTTTGACTGAGTGATCTCTGAGTGAAGAGGCTGGAATGAGAATCTCTCTCAATGGGGTATTTCAAAAAAGCAGGTTTGTGCACTAAGTTCTTCTCAGGCAACCGTGGGATGTAGCACTGCCACAGCACACCAGTATGGTGCTCAGACACTTTTTTTTTCTTCAAGTGCAGATTAGAACATATGCAGTTCATATAATCTGGTCAAAAATAAAATAGATAATATAAATACTTGAAGATCCACTCATTACTAAACAGGTCATTCAAGAGAGACTATAAAAACAAATGGAACAGTTAAAGTTTTCATACTGAAATCTAAGGTGTGTCCATGGATTCATGTTGTCAACCGATACACTGTGAGGAATACTGCACAACAACATTCCACCTTACAAGCTGCCGGCAGTCAGCCCAGTGAATTAAATTACTTTTTCACAGTCTACAGCTGCTGCTAGAAGCTGAGAAACATCCTTTCAATTTGATGTTATAGTTTACTGAAGTATCTAAGAAGTTGCCATGATATAAAACAGTTGTTACAAGAGCTGCCAGCACTTACTGCTGAGAGTGTCTTTATTAACAAATCCACAGACTGCAGGGTTTGTGGCTTCAATATTTAGTAGTGGATCAGTGTGATAGGTATCCTAATAGAGGGGTGACGAAAAATGGGGAAGGTGAGAGACAGTTCTACTGGTACACAGCACAACTTTCACAATGAAGAAGCAAAAACATGTGTACCATACCTGAATGAAACCAGACTGCCTGTTGGAAACGGTGCTACAAATACCTTTGCTGTGTTTGGGACTGTCTCTCTACTCACCACAGTAACTACAGACTTGCTTGTGACTCACATATGTGACTTACTCCCACCTGTGGTTCCTGGACATCCATGGAGGTGGATAGAGGCCGTAAATGTACGGTGGCCTTTAGCTCTCTGCTTGTGCCTTTGAAGACTTGACAATAATCAGGGGTCATACCTACTTATAAGAAGGCGTTCATCATTTCAAGTGTGACAGAGCATTCCCTCTCGCTCCTCTAAAGGTGGACATTTTGCTCTGTGAGTGGGAACCTGCCAATCACTCTCTGGCCATTAACTGCCTTTCATTCCAGCTCAATCATCTCTGCAAGTACAGGACACACTTTCACAGGCTTTCGTGACAAACACAGCGACGGGAGCTTTTCTGAATAAAGCTTGGTCAATAACACCCACATGGATCATTTGTATAACCAAACTGTCACATCTGTGATTATACAAAGGGTTGTCTCTCGCCTTACATCAGTGCCAAGTGTATTTGCAGTCAGCGCATGCAGGTATTGTGATGGCACACCGCTGTGTGGCTTTTTAGTTACATAAAGCTCTTTCAAATATCCAGGTTTCTTTGTACTGCTCTCAGCTATATACTATGCAAACAAACAGGCACACAGAGGACTGCGCGATCCAGACAGGCTTCGATTGGATAACAGCTTACATAATCAGGCTGCCTGGGAAGAGCGCAGCAGAGGGCATAAGGCAAAAACAGCCTGTGTCATCCCAATGAGCTGGTTATGGAACTAGTATTGCAGGAAGATTCAGCAGGCTACCTGGATTCTGACAGGCTGACAGCTCATATTACATCTTGTGCACTGCACGCTGTTGTTGTAGGCTATTGTCTCTATAAGGACCTGCATTCAGCCCACTGTCAGAAATTCATAATGATCTGTCTTTTCGGAGGCACTACTCAACAAACGTGATATGGCAGCTTGTGCTAGAGTTGACCAAACTGGAGCTGCTTTATTTTGAAGTCAATCACTAATTTAGCTTTGAGGATTGTTTAACCACTGATTGAATTAAGCAATGTTTCATTACAGCTCTTAGACACTGAAATAGATCAAATAAAAAATAAATAATAATACATGTATGTAATGTAGTAAATGGTATATTCTGCAGGAACTACGGGTATTTTTGCTCATTGTGATGTCATTTCTTGGAGTATCTTTAAATGCTATATCATTCTTCATATCTTCATATCATATAATTCTGTACAATCTAAGCTAAAAGGTTATTTGAGTCAGTAAACCCTTATAATTGATTAAAGTATTGAACATTGTGTCATTAGACAAAAAAGTTACAAATATCTGCCATTTTTTTTTATCAGATTTTACAAAATAAAATGAAAAAACATATTAATCCAATAGATGTTTAAATGTAAGAGCATGAATTAAATATCTCCTAATGCTTCATAAGCCATTAAAACTATGTACATTATTTAGTTTTTGAGTGATGCTTATTTTTATGAGCATGCAATGAGAGTGCAAAGGCGTTGTGATAGTTTCATAATTCATTCTTTGCACTGCAGGTACCGTGGTGTAATGATGTCATAATCTATGTATAACATGATAAAACGGAAGATGCAAATCTCAGCTATCTACAGCAAAAAGAATGAATGTTCTAGCTTATATGGTTTTTGTTATAGATCAGTAAATACAGGATTATGCAAATAAAAATCTCCTGCAGGGAAATTTCCCATGAAATTCCGACGTAACTACAGCAAAATACTAAGTTTTGATCACACATAAGACAAGGTATCAGATAATAAAGGAGTTACATTAAAGACAAAAGCCTGAGCTTTCTATTATATTACCATGGATGCTATAGCTATGATGGTTTTTACTTGAGGGCAATTCAACTCGTCAATTAATCAGGATTATGGAAACAGTGATTTCTAATGGCCATTACAGAAAAATATCGACATAATTACGGCGAAATATTATGTTTGCACTGCACATAAGGTAAGGTTACAAGTTCATGATGTGATGAAAGAGAGGACAGAGTGCTTACCTTTCTGCTGCAAAAGAATGGATGCTCTATGGTTCTTATTTTAGATCTATTAAAACAGGACCATGCCAACGACCCGTTCTCAAAGGGTTAAATAATTAATTATTACTCACAAATCCTTGACCCTTTCCAAAGGGCTCACATTCAGTGAAGGGAAGAGTGTGATTAAGGATTTAACCACGTTGGCCAGTTTTTCAGGGTCTGGTGATAGACTGGGGTCATTTTCAGTTGGCTCCATATAGGCTACAGAGGACAAAGTAAAAAGGTTGCATTACAAAATGTAAGAACACACTTCATTGTAAAAGTCCCCTTTTCACCATATTTTAAACTGGAAATGATTAAATATTGGAGAAAATGTTTTAACCTACACTCTGAATGAATTAGCCTAGTCCAGAGTTTGCACATAAGTGAAATTCAAGGAATTTAACTTTTTCAGGCACTTAAAAAAAAAAAAAAAAAAAATGAATGAAATTGTTTTCTCCACAACCATCTGTGACAGGAGAATTTATCGTTCGGTTCTCCTTTTTATTTTATTTAAGTACTTTTTTTTCAAGGACGGTGTTAAAAAATGTCAGATTTTCAGTTTATTCCATAAATGACACTTAAATGTCTTAGTGCCAGGTTCAAGTTCTTCAAGCACAAACCCATGGTAACATTAGTTACTGCCTTAGAAGCGAACGCAACAAGATGATACCCTGGAGCCAAGGTGCAAGGACAGCAATTTTTTGTCTTAGATTTTAGTGGGCAACTGCTTACCTTAATGGTGCCGGACAATTTGTTCTCCTCATAGATGAATCCTGGTTTACACTGTGCCAGGCAGATGATGAGTGGTTTACTGATGCCAATGTCGTGAACAGACGGCCCCATGGTGGCGGTGCAGATACGGCATGGCCTGGCATGGACAACAAATACAGGTGAATTTTAGTACTGACTTTTGGTTCATTCTCAATTTTTTGGTGATTTTTTTTCTCTTTTTTAAAAAACAACAATGACAATGCAGAATCACTTGTTACACAAAATTACAACACCACGTTTGATGATCTGGCCCATGTAATCTTTTTCTTTCATTGTACAGTTCATTAAATGTTTGCGCTACTGAGCTGGCATCTATCAGGGTAACACAATCTATTTGTTTTTTACATGTTAGACAAAAATCCAACTCTTTGCTGAGCTGCTGGAATCCAGGAACCCCAGCTATATGTGCAAAAACTCACAGATACACTTTTAAAATGCAGAGTGAACACCAACTGGTGTGTCAAAAAACAGTAGGTAATTGGGGCTGTGATTTTGAGATACGGGGTGAAAAATCTCCAACAAGGGATTTATATTGAAAATGAAAGTGTTATGTAATCAAACACAAAGCTGTCAGACTGACTGCTGGTAAAGCCGTGTGGTAAAAGATGACAAAGAGATGACAGTGTAACAATAGATTCACAAGTTTTATTAAATTTCTCCTCACTCCAGAAATGTCTTTGTGTCAGTACAAAGATCTCCCAGAGCTTCTGAAACCGGAGCTGACAGCAACTTTAAATAATCGCAGACACGTTGTTTGCATCTTTGTGCTCCATTCCTTGTTAGTGAACATGACATGCATCTGACGGATTTTATTGTATTGGTTGAGTTGTTTTTCTGCATATAGATATCCACACTGAGGTGGTCCCGAATAACTTTTGGCAGAGTGTGGACATATGTGCCAGGTGTGAAAATAATCTCTGTCTCTTTGGCTCAGAGCAAGATTGATATCTCAACAGCTACTGACCAGATTACCATGAATTTAGGTATAGATGTTCATAGTCACCAGCTGTGATAGCTGAAGTGTATCCCTCACTTTTCTTTTTGTGCTGCCATCAGATCAGAATCTGTGATGAACTGACCTCCAGCTTGTCCACTGGTTTCACTATCTTTTGTTGTTTTATGATCGGGCATCAGGTTAGGAAGGCAGTTCGTAAGCTAGGATCTTACCAGGAGTGTTCTTCAATGTGTGCAAACCAACATGCACACCTACTGGCAGGATTAAGAGATTTGAATGCGGATTGAGAAAGAGGAAGTGTGTTTAGCATCACAAAGGTTTTTTTTTTTTTATTTAAAAGTAGCATGGATCCAGAGACTGTAATCTCAACAAGTACTGAACTGATTTAAGTTTTGTACAGAAATACATGACTCTACATGATTGTCTTTGGTGATCACCAGACTTTTCTCTAGTGCTACCAGCAGGCTGAGATTGCAAAATGTGAAATATCTTTGACGGAATGATCTTTGCGACAGTCAAGGTACATTTAGGGATACATTCCTCAAATCAAAATCGAATTTTGTCAAATAATTTGCATGCAAACCCAATGATGGTCTCTTTAGCCACAGCTGTACTTTGTGTTTAGAGCAAATTATCAAATGTTAGCATGCAACCAGGGGTGTAGTGCAGAACAGTTCTCCGTCATTTCCTCTACAAGTGAGGAAATAGAATATTTGCAGTATGCATAATCTGAATTTTTAAGCGCTTGAAGATCCAATTGTCAGGGGGAGACCTTGAGTGGAGGTGAATTTATATTTTTCAATATCAATAGCTGCTAACTGTTAACTAGCCAAAAATGAAAAGGCAGCCAAACATCCTTTCATTTTATTGCTATGGTTGAGTAATCCATGTATGACTGCCTCCATAGCAACAGTGATTACATAACCTACAAAACAAACCACAACTTAACCATATGATTGCATGCATGCATGCTTGTCATAGGTGCGCTGCAGGTCTTAAAACAAATAGCCAACAAATGTGACGAGCGTGCATGGCAACCATTATACCTCATAAATGTCAACATGCTACCATTATCACTGTGTGCATGTTAGCATTCTGATGTTAGCATGTAGATCCTAACCACAACCAGTGCTTTTTGCGCCTCAACCTAACTACGTTAGAGTTGTTCAAATGTAGTGAATTAATGGTTTTAAGAAAACGTACAATGCCAAGATTTTTTCTGGTAATTGAGTTGCAATTTGTCATCTTCTGTGGCCATATGGGGGCAAGGTGAGGCTGAAAAACAACATCATCAGTCATTTCAGAAAATCCCCCAAAACACATGTTTACATTCAGGTGACAAAGCCTCAGTGCTATTGTCCATTAGGAGCAAAGGAGAAGTCATGTGATACTGTCTATAGAGACATTATGTCCAGAGAGGGAAGAGGTTGGCATAGATGGGTTTTTTTTCTTGTTCCAAAGACCAAATGGTTATTATTGTAACCGTGATGACAGAGGTCCCCAACTTCAGCAAAGTAGTCATTTTTACCCAAACCACAATGTTTTCCAAAACCTAGCCAAGTTGTTTTTGACCAAAATTTTACCGTAGCATTGTCACATCATAAAAGGGATTTATTTTCCAACAGTGATTTGACAAAATTTTGGAGGACAAAGACAAATAATGTCTATGTTTTTTATATTTTTTGTTGTGGGGGTGCTATTGGTCTTTTAGTACCGTTTGAGCAATAAGTCTTTTTAAAAAAACTTTGGATATATAAGGTCATGATAGGGACAAGGAGAGGTGGAAGCAGTCATAAGCTCCACTTCAACACCATCATTGGCTCAATAAAAGCTTTGCTTGTGTCACTAGAGAAAAGCCCTGCTGAGATTTCAGTGGAGGCCCAAACCCATGCTAATGACTGAAACAATCATCTGCAGTCAGATGGTGTTGTCTTTGTCTCCTCTCTGACACTTCTCCCTCTGTCCTCCTCCACGCAGCCCCACCCATCATCTCAATTCCTCTTTGTGTTCCTAAACCACTCGCAGTTTGTACTGTGTGTGTTGAAGAGACCTTCTGTCTGCTTGATAAAGGAGGAGGCAAACAGAGGCACATCAATACAGTGTGACAAATTGAAAGGAAATGCAGAAATATGAGAAAAGCCAAGTGAAACAGCCTTCACAGTTTTTTTTGCCATGTCTGGATAATTTAAATATGGATTTGCCATATCACGTGGCCATATGTCTTGAGGCATCTGCAGCTGTTAAAAAAAAGGTCAGCTTTTTAGTAGAAACTTAATAGCTTCTTTCCAATTATGTGACCATTATGACGCATGCCATTCAAATAAGGTGATCTATATACTGCATAGACTGGAAATAGAGGAACATAACTGCAAAGAAGGGATGGATAAACCTGCAGGTAGTAAGGACTGTCAGAGAATTAAAAACTTTGAACGTTGGATGTGATCAATGGAAAATGAAGAAAAGTCAATTGTTCCCACAACTTGACCCATTTGCCCACTGCAGACATGACTGTCCTTGCAAATGACCTCATTCTACAGACCCCCTAATGTTACTTACATTACTTATGCTTCTTATGTTACTTACATTACTTATGTTATAAACATTATTCACATTACTGACATTACTTATGTTACTTACAATTCTTACATTGCTTATGATATTTACGGGACTTACATTATGTAACTTACGTTACTAATATTACTTAGGTTACTAATTATTTGGTGTGCCTGCAGTCTTGTTTTTTGGCCAGGTGAGTAAATGCACTTGGGTGCAATTGTCTTTTTATATTTTAACCTTATTATAGATGCACCGCTGTCAGGCTAATGTTACTAGCTAATGCTAGCCTCTGTTTCCAGCTAGGTTAAACATTCCCAGAAGTCTGGTGAAAGGATGTAAAATATCTGAGTCATGGCAAAAAACATGGCTAAGTTGTCACAGCACATTGTAACTATCCCTATCTACTGGTGTTTCTCAGTGAGATTTTTTTTCTTTTACTTCCCTCCTTTACATCTGACTTTTTTCGGGATGTACGGTGAATCTTGTACTTCCCAATTTCAATTGATTGAAACAGCTGTAAACTGCACAAATTATAGGCATCTGTTCAGTGTTGGTAGTCTTTGCCTCCAGTTTCCTGCTCTCCGTCTGGACATTGCACCAAAGTATGATGATATATGCCAAGACGCTATTTCTGCCTGGATTACAGCTGCTTCAAAGTGGGACTGTTTTCTTCCACTCCAGGAAGTGTGACATCTTGAAATTGTACAGAGATCAGTGGAAGACATCAGGTTGGATAGTGGAGGACACCAGGAATCCATTCTGTGTCCCATGTGTTGTTAAAACCCAAACACACCAGGTCCACAGTTGGCGGTCTGTCAATGTCGGCCCATTGGTGAGTGTCTATTGCCCCAGTTATAGTGGTTTGCTCTGTAACACCGGCACTAATCGGCTGCTTTTTGACCTATTCAGCATTCAGGGACAACAGAGCTGGCGGAGCCTGTCGGTGAGTGAAATCTGGTGGTGTGTAGAGCGATTTCTTCTTACATGAGTGTGGAATTGCCCTCCTGGTTGGCCATTAGCTGTTGTTTTTGTATTCAATTGGTTAAGACACAGGGGACACGAGGCTATGGAACAGTCAGCCTTCATTGCCACTATTTTTTTGCTGTTGGTTTGGTGGGCTCTTGTGTTTAGCATCCAAAAACAGTTGGTTAGTAATCGCTATTTCCATGTTAACTGATGCACTGGTCAAGTGGTGATGGATCGACCATAGGACTATCAAGTTATCATTGAGCTAAATCATGTATGCCTTGCATCTTGCATCTTGCATCTTGCATCTTGATGTCATCAACAAACATGATTTCTGTTGTACTGCATTGTTTCATATTATCACCCAAAGATCCAAATAACAACACTGAGGCTAACTCTGCCCAGGGCTAACAAGACATCAGACAGATACTCATAGACACAGTGTCTAAAGAAAAGACTCTTTCTTTGCTCATACTTACTGTCAGGATGGTCCCGTGGGTTCAGGTACCTGGGGTTTTTGTATCTGAATAGAGATAAAAACTGTTCTTGTGACCACCACTTTTGATACTTCCACATGAATTCACACTTTGCAGACATCTATATCCCTGTACGCTCCCTTGTCCTGCTCTTTGTTCCTGTTATCAAATATTCTGGGTCACCTCAGACACAAGCTCCTTGCTATTTTCCACAGCAGAGTTGAAGCCAGTGGCCAGTCATGTCCTGTTATCCGTGACACAGGCCCGTCACAGCGCCCTGACACTGCTTTAGACATGGCCGGCCGGGCTGGTCATGGGAAGACAGCTTGGCTCCTGTCTACACAACAGCAGGCTTTGTACAAAAAAACACATGGATCAGCTATGAGGAACCTATCGCAGTGAATCGGCTCCTGTGTCCACTACATAAGGGATTGATTCAGCTTGGGTATTCTTTCAACAAAGCCTTTGACAGTGTGGAAGACCCCTGGCTGTGTTGCAGCGGCGGAACACAGCCGTACAGATTGAGAGGGGAATACCGCTTGGTTTGTACAGCACGCAGCAGAGATCTAAATATATCTGTTTGATTCAGGCCTACAAAGGAGTAGGACTCGTACTTCCTGCTTTCTAGCTCTGACTTGTCTTTATCATGACTGACTATTGAATGCACTCTACTTCATATACAGTGGTTGGAAAAAAATAATAGAAATACCACATTAAAAAGGGCTTCAACTTTGAAGTACATAAATAAATAACAACTACAAAGGCACAGCTGCACAGGGCAGTCATATGAAGATGATTAACAGGATGTGTCAGCTTGAGGAAACCTGTCAGTAATTACTTTTATATGTTCTCATATGCAGTATGTGAACTATATAAGCATGTATACAGCAATTGAAGATTTTAAGCATGGAGCAGATGGTCCCTAAACAATCTAAACTGTCCCATACTTGTTTATGCCATGTTGTTTTTTATGGCAACAACATGATGGACATTACATGTGACAAAACAGCCCACATTAGGAAATACAGATGCAAATGATATCTTTAATAATTTTATTAAAATCCCACATCATTTAGGATGGAATTGTGTGACTTGTGAGTTTTTGTGTCACTGTAACCCAAGATTATACTGTTTAGTTATTCACATATAACTGTATATCTGTATTACAGTCTGACATCCTACATTGAGCTACTCTGTTGTTTTGATCCCAAAACAAACCCATTTTGGCATTCGTACACACCAATTACTGTACATAAAGATGGATGACGCATCGTCACTTCGTCCAAGTGTACGCAAATTAAGCCAAAAGACAAATTTCGAGGGTTTGAGAACATTCGACACTTAGCCCGGACTTGGAGGGTGTGGGGGGGATCTTCTCAAGGAAAACTTTTGATGAGCAAATTTGATTGTAATACTTTTCACCTCGTAAAGTTTTTATCATCATTACTATTACTTATTTCCAGGTCAGCTTAATATCACTGTGCAGTTGATCTGATGCATTCAGGGCACAATCTAAAGAGCAAAAAAAAAATAATGTTTTTCACCCTGGGAGGAATAGCCACACTTCCTTAAAAAATCTGTCTAGTGAGTTATTGAGCTAGGGGAAACTTTATAAACTTTATGAAATGTCTATAAGAAATTTAAAATGATTGTCCCTTCTTGTAAATTCTGCAAATGTAATACATTAAGCTATATGTGTCTCTGTTAAAAATAAATAAAAAATATTTGTGGCGGTTTTTTTGGGTCAGTTGCAGCACTGTATTTTCCTGTAAACCCTGTCTGACTGGTCTCGTCTTGCCTACAATTAGTTCATTGAGGATGTAAAATGACAACACTGCCGTCTTCTTTAGTGACATTTACATACTCAGAGTGTTGCATTATTTGGGGCTTAAGTAAAACTCTTCGGGGCTACAGCCCAGGCGACACCAGTTCAAGTCATAGTAGCCCTTTTACACAGAGATTGCATTATACTTATTCCCACTACACAAATCCCTCACTTACACCTGCTAACATCTGGCTTTTAAATGCAATGTTAATTTGTACAATCAGCATTCTCACTCGGGTAAAATGACTCTATCGCCTGCGGCTCTGATTGGCATTAATGGAAACACCACACCCGAATTCGTTGATTTCCGCTCCTTAACCAGCAAGATGCAATAACACGCCACCATTAATTATGGTCTGTCTTTGCCCAAGCAGTGCTCAACCTTTGATCCAGATTAGTCTGCATTGAGTCTGTAAGAGAAACAGAATAAGTAAGAGATATATAAAGAGAAGTAACCACCATAAAGTTTTGTCAGACCCCTGTCCATGCTGTTTTTTACTGTTAACCTGTTTGCTGGTCTGACCATGACATTGCATAAACACACAAAAACAACCTACACACACACACACACATACATACTTGTCTGCTGCAGAGCCATGTACACAGCTCTGCACTACTGGCAATGAGAAAGCAGTCTATGTACCATTTGTAGCGGGTTAACCCTTGTTCAATAACCTGCGTGCTATGGCTAATTTTAGTGAAAAAGGGGAAAAAGACAACATTGCAGTGCTGTTACTACCTCCCTTTGCCAGCTTAAGGCAAGAGAACTCTGTTTACCCATCCTGGAATCATACTGTTTAAATAGAACGGTGAGGCAGCATAACAGTGCAATATTCCCGCCTTAAACAGGCAACCACTGGCGCCTATTGTTGTCATCTTTTTTCTGGTTTGCAATTTGTCATAGGCTTAGTCCTTAGCTGCATGTCTTCCCCTGTCTCTCTCTCTCTCTCCCTCTCTCTATTATCAGCTGCACTATTATGAAGACCAAAAAGATCTTTAACAAAAAAAAAAAAGAATTATATGGGCTGTATAAGGGTGTCAGACTGATGGTGAATGCATGTGTCACATACCAGAAGCAGGAGAGTTGGCAATCTTGGTATATAAATACCTCAAAATTAACATGCTAATGATATTTCAATGTTAAAATGCAACACACGCTGTAGCACCTGCAATGTGGCAAGATGAACAGCACGGAGAGTGACAACATATGCCAAACACAATCTGCACACACACTTATCAGCACAGTTGATTAGCTTCTGGATATTCACATAGTGCCAGATGTTTACATATAGAGCTAGCTGTTTCATATTTCTGTCCACCCCCTGAATGTTCGCAGTGACAGATCTGGCAGAAACGGTAATATGGCTCCTCTCATGCGTCTGTGGTAATGAGATGAGCTGGGATTTGCTACAGTCTGCGGCTTCTGCTGCTGCCATGATCGTTTGTGTCACCAGCTAAGCCTCCCATTGATTAAGGCCGTGAACAAGCCCAGCCAAGCTGCTTCGCTCGCTCCGGTTGGCATATGTCAATCCTTGTGTGACTATGCATGAGACTGTTTTCTTTTTTTTTTGTCATCATCGCTCAATACAGAGGCTGCAGTAATTTAGTAGCAGACATGAAGGGAACAGTCTAAATCAAAGCATGTTTTTTAAATAGACAGAGAGACTGTCAGATGCATAAATGGCTCTTTTGCTGCATTTAAGAGCTGATTGATAGAACGCAGTAATGATTTAGCCCCGCGCCAGCTCATGAAAGCGTTTAAATATGCTGTTCTAAATGCTCCATGTCTGCTGAGTCTCACCATCAGAGGCCAGGATTGATACGGTGTTACCTTTCTCCCCCACAAATTTCAACTACATTCAAATCAATTCTATGAGTGTTTCTGTTGTCAGGGCTCTCCTTTAAAAAGACATCTTGATTTCAGTTTAACTACCTGCTCAAAGAGAGATGAATAAAACATGAGCTACAGAGAATGAATGAGTTAAAGAGCTGTCATTCAGTGTTGTCTGTAATCCCTGTGAATCCAACTTTTTTTTGTTCTCCTGCCCTTCACAGCCCACATTCCTCAGCCAGGCCCAATTTGAAAGACAAAAGTGCGACCCCTCCTCCACTTAACACACTCACACACACTCATATACTAGCTCTGACAAATCTAATCATCACGCTCTTTCGCAGAGTTGTGTAAGGTTGTTAATGAATATTGATTTCTTCCTTGTCTTGATGGTTAAGTCATAATCTGTGCCATTTTTATATCCATTTTGCTCAAGGTCTGAACATAAAACCTGCAAGCATGAAGTGAAAAGTGGCCCATTATTTCTGAAGCAAACTTGATCTTATGAGTTGTCCTGTTTGGTATCAGTGCACTATCCTGAGTGCTCACATTTCCTCTTTGTCAAACATTTAATTCAAGTGTGTGCTGCACAATCTAGTAATCAATGCAGTAAAAGACTGGAAGATGCATACTTTATATGGATCTGTTGAACAAGTAATAGACATCGACCTTGTCTCCTCTGAATTACATTCATAAGCATCTATACTCGACTATCACAAAGCTGGCTGGATAATTCATTGCCCAAGCATTAAGTATTTTGATGTTCATATAGTTCAGTGAAAAAAGGCCAAGGTAGCCCTGAAGTTTCAGCTTTGTGTTCGTCATATTAGACGTCAGCAATTGAAATTTGTATTGTATAATAGTGTAGAAAGAACTGTTCCTTGAACTAAACCATATTTTCTTGCAAAGAATATCGAATTGGTGGAATAAAAATTTAAAAAGATATAAACTGCTTACTTTTAGGTGGTCTGAATGTATCTGCTAAATGTATTTTTCTTTACTGATTTAGTGGAGATCTGTAAAATTAAAAAAGTAAGTTCAAAAATATAAGCCAAGGACTTTTGGAACAGTGAATTTGAATTTGGCAGTATCAGTACTTGAGTTTTAGATTTTCATTACATTTCCTAAATTAAAAGTATGGGCTGATTGTAAAGACCAAAACAGTGCTTAAAGAACAGCAAATATTGACAAATAGTGACAAAAATGAATATTAACGTCACTCTGTATCTGCCAGTTGAGTAAATAATGGTTTGCTATTATATTTGCCGTAACAACTTTGAGGCTAACAGAAAAAGGCAGCTTTAAGATAATGAGTATTAAAATATTTTACATTGAAAATGAAGGAAAAATCATTTGAAAACTGATTACCATATAAAAAAAGTGTTGTTACAAACAGAAGTGGTACTATCAAATGCAAAACTGGGGTTTATTTTCAAGGTACAATAACTGTCTCACAAAATATTGCAGTTTCACTGTATCATAACATTACAGAAATATAATTGTTAGTATTATCAATCAAAATGACCTTTACAGGGACAAAAACTAAGCGGTTAGTTTTGGTTGAACAAAAGTTTTATCACTATAATTAAGACCTGAAACCATTTTAAAAAATAAAATAACATTATCTGTAAAAAGTCACCCTTTTGAATGTTAACTTAAAGGTGAGATTTGCTGCTATCATGGATAAGCAAATGTAAACAGTATGATAATCGTCAACTTTCATATCATGGATATACCTTAAAACCGGTATATCGCTACAACCCTACTGCTGACAGTTAATTTTAGAGACCACAGTGAAAACGCATCATTACATAATGATTCATACATGCATTGTAATGTATATGGAAAATGTCTGTAAAACTAAGACAGAAAACTACATGAAAATGTGACCAGTATTATTTGTTTTATAACAGCTAGAAATTCAAGAGCAGCACTCCGGTTGAACAGATTGCTCTTGTGGCTGCATGACACAGCCAGCCTATCCATGTGTAAACTAATCATATGTGTTATCCAAACATGGTAACTACATGTTAGTGTGTATTTGATGACTTAAGTGCTCATATTGCCCTCAGCGGTACATTAAGTGTTTGTCACTGCAACAGCATATTTCCTCCGTCTGTCTGGTTTACTGAATTAGTTCTTATCTATTAACCTGGCCTGTGAAATTCATAACACATCAGTGTTACACTGATGACCAAACGCACAAGCTAATGTCAAGCTGACTGCTGTTAATTGGATATTTCTTTTCACAGTTCTGCAAAGGCCAGGTTTACTGGAAAACAAAATCAACCTACACGTTTAATAATCACTAATAAATCACAATTTAATAGATAATGTTTAGGCTAATACTGCTAAATTTACAGGAGCGTGACTCTCATTTTCCAAGACTTAGATTTTTCCAGAATGTATCCATACATGATGGAAATACACAGTACAATACTTTACAGCTGTTAAATTACTGGTGCATTTCCAACAGGTTTAAAAAAAACATATGTTTAAGGTTAAAATAACTCAGTAACATCACATAAATATGTTATATAAATGTCATGAGTAAATGACGGATGGATGTTAGAGTAACAATACGCTGAAACAGCACTGATTCCTGCTTTGCAGTGGACTTTCTATATATTACGCTCTATGTTTCTCCTATAAGAACCCTCGTGCTCCTTGTTTAATGTTGTTACCGGCAGTGTTTCAAATAGACAATCCACTTACATTTATGAACTGAACATTATCCTGAGTTTCTCACAATGATAGGGCCTACAGCAGCCATTTTTCCATAACAACACACCATCATATTTTAGTTCATGCACTAGTGAGTTTATACAATTTAAAGACTTTTCTCTGTATTTTTCTCATACTGACATCTGATCTTTATCACCTTCACTCTGCCAAACGTTGCTCTGTTAGCTCCCCAGCAACCGAATCTCCATCTGCTTTAGTCCCCGCAGGCTCAGTACCTGCTGGAACAAATCAGTCAGCTTAGATAAAGAACTGCCCGACAACACAGTGTTACTGTGTGTCATTGTTTGGTGCTGCATAACTGCTGCCCTACATTGGCTAAGTGTTTTGAAATTGGAGGTAGAAGTGGGTCAAAACACAAACAGCGAGCAGGGATGTCGCCTGTGGATAATCAAGACAGTTCATTGCTGTGGAAAGCAATTAATCAAACAGTGTGCATCCCCTTCTTAATAATTTGCTTTTTAACCCATGTGGAAGCATGCTCAGCCAAACAGTGCATGACATAAGCTATACTATCTGCCTGTTAAAAAAAACTGTTGTTGTAGCTTTGGACTAGCAGGTCTGTGTGTGCATGTACGTGTGTCTGAAAACCAAATTCTAGGAGTAATCTGCAAAAACATGCACAAATATCACCCAATGCAATGCCTGGAATGTGTAAGAAGCAATTTGATGTGTTAATGTCAGCACTGTAAAGGGCAGGAATACAGGAATAATAAAAATAACAACAATATAGGAATAAAACAAGTGGCAAAGGCAAGTAAAATGAAATAAATCATATTACATTTCCCATCATGCATATGCCATATCTCACAGAAATACTTATAACCACAACCTCTCAGTACCACATCATGAAGTGGTATGGCAGGTATGTGTTAAAATCACATGCCGCTACTGTGAAAACAAAGACAATGGAAAGTCAATTAGAGCACAAAAGTCCATGTTGAGAAGAAGTTGGAGTGGTGGATGTCTCAAACAAACACAGTATTTTCACCCATGAGACTGGTGTCTGTGTCCCGTCCGTAACAAAACGTCAACATTGACTCATTTTAACTTCACATACGTGCGTCCTTTAAATAGTTATGCTGTATTCACTTACAAGCAATATGGCCCAAATCCCAAATAAGGTCTGGGCCACTTTCATGTTTGGTCCAATATCCAATGCTTCCATGGGACTGTTGTGAGAACAGTCATATCAGAATTCATGTGTGTTTTTCCCATACATCCATGATTTTTACACATCATACTTCACTGTGCAGGCGAAGATCACTCCCATACAGTATTGGAGCAGTTCTTTGAAACTCCAGAAGGCTGCTGTGGAAGTACCGCGACTGCAGTAGGTTATCCAAGTCGATGGTCAATAGAGTCCGACTGCCAGAAGCTCCCTGATGGGGACAGCTTGTCTATACGGTGTGACAATGTTGTCATGAGGGGCTAATGCACTAGGAGAGGCACTGTACAAGAGCCCATATCCAGAAAACATACGCCCAAGGGCCATTTCTTACAAAGTACGCTACATACTTTCCCACACAGAAGCATGTGGCTAATTATGATGCATAAACACTTGTCAGACCGTCCCATTGTGATACTTTTGGAAGATGAAGCTTGCACTGCTGTCATTCATTTTTCACCCAAATGTGATGTTTTTGTTTTTGTCCAGCATGCATGTGTGTGACACTGCATATATGGCATTCACACTGATGTCAGGGTTGGTCACTTCAGAAACACCGAATCTGGGGAAATAATCCAGGTATCGCATATCGCTGCATTTTAGGTGGACTTTAGCATCTACATACTTACTAACTCTCTAGGTATCCTCCTGCATCTACTGTTGAATTTCATGGATGCTGCAGCCAATGCCGGAATGTCAATAATAGCACATGCTTTGGATTAGGCAACAAAAGCACATGACTAGAAAAAAAGTTTAGAAAACCCCATTATGGTTCATCCACAATGGAAGCAAACATCAGACTCCTGGATAAAAGTCCAGGGTTGGTTAGACCCATCAAACCTCCTATAGGGACCTTTCAGCTCCTTATATTATGTCGTTAATGGCAGTGTTTCAACCTGACGCCATCCACAGCGTATCATACAGTCGCAATGGGTTTGATCCGGCTGGCTAGCTGTGTCTCATGACGCAGCGAAAAGTCCCGTACCGCTGCGTTACAAACTGACACCACCAGGTGGTATATCATATGGAAAAGATGGCTTTTCGTGTCAGTATCTCATGCCGAAATCACTGACAAAGCAGTGGCATTTGACGACTTCAGGGTGAGAATGGGCTGAATAACTGGGATTGACCATTAAGCCTTGTACTATAACATAGCTTTTACATCACATAATGAGGTTTGGCTTCTTTGACATGATGAATGTAGTTATTCTAACAAAAAAACAAAAACAAAAAACTTCCTTCCTTCCTTGCCAAAAAGTTTTGGTGCCAAACACTCCACCACCAAGCATTGCAGCGTAAAGAGGTTGTGTACGCCTTATATATTTCTTTGAAAGTTGGGTTGTTCACAGTGCACGTGGTTTGTAAATTAAGTTAACAGTGGATACAAAAGCTAATTTCCAGTCAGCCCAGAGAGGGAAGAAGTGGACTGACAAACTGACACATCACTAGCCTGGCTAATAACAATAAAATATTACAATCACAGCTGGATCACTCCCTACAAATGACTGAGAAGTTGTGGGTTACCAAAGCAACAGCATTACTGTATGATTTAACCATGACAATGTTGTCCGGCTAGGTTGTACAGCAAAATATTTACATTGTGTCACATGACCACAACTTGAGTACAAGCAGCTGATAATCACCACAATGAGATCAGGTGATGGCATAAACAGTCACAAAGAATGACAAACAGTTTGTGACATGGACTCGAGATAAACTCCTGACCTTGATTAAAGTTGTTGTTTTTAAAGAGCAGACTCTATCTGATGATGAAAACTGCATGACTGATTGTCACCCTATGTTTCCAATGTCAACAACAAACGGTCATGCCAAAAAGAAAAAAACAAACAAACAGGTATTCTGAGTAGTTTCCTGTTAACCTGTCCATGACCTTTGACTGTACTTAGTTTAATCATTGGCATAATGGCTGGTAGTCTATCTGCCACAATAAGCAAAGTCTGGAAAGTATAGAAATAACCCTTACTGCCACCTCCAATACAGCAAAAAGTATTGTTTTATATCATTTTGATGGTGTTTGAAATTTCATGAAACAGTAAATTTGCATAACCTTCATGAAGAATTCAGCAAACTAACGCAACCAAGTCAACTTGTAATGCAAGGCTTATAAATGTAAACATTCAAACTAATCTTTCTTACTGCAATCAATATAAAACCCTGAGTGCTGGAAACCCTGCTGTGATGTACGTGTTTTGGTTGCGTATGATACCTGCATGTCTAATGAGAAGTGACTGTTCTGCCTCTGTTGGATGACTACAGTGAGCAGAGTGAATTTAGAAGTCAAGTCGATTTTCTCTGCTTTGATGTGTCTGACCAGACCTTTGCTTTGTTAGTGTCAGCATCACTTCTATGGATCTGACAGTTTTTTATGTTCTGCTGCAATGAGGCACAGTGCATCTGTAAATGTGGATCTTTTCTAATATATTTTATGATATATATACAGTCTATACAAAGTTATCCAATATTTAAATTTATATCAAATGGGTTGTGCTATATATAGCAAGCAGAAACCTCCACGGCTGAAAAAAACTGCCAAAAACTGCAGCTCCACAAATGGCAACTTGAGGGTGTCTCTAAAGGCAAGTCAGTCCCCATAAACCACCATGTTAAGATGTCCAATTTCAAAGCAGAAATAGACATGTTTACAGCCTGGTACAAAGACATTTTGTTCTCTATAGCTTTGATGTTTTGATACATTTTTTATAGAACTCACCTGTTTAGACTCTATTAAGGCTTAAAGTTACATGTCTCAGGGTTTAACGTAAGGCATCACTGCAGTCTGTGATTAAAGCCTATTCTCATTCTGAAAGTCGTCAAATACTGGTGCTTTGTCAGAGATTTTGGCGTAAGATACCAGCGCCAAAGGCTGCCCTTTGTTTGCGGTATGATAAACCACTGGGTCGCACATTTTTGTTACGCAGCTGGATGGAACCTTTCACAGTGTAGTGATACACCGCTGGTCGGGATGGCACCTATCATGGGGGTATGATACCTTGTCAGGTGGCATCACTTGTTAAAGTAGCCAGATGCAACCTGTCATGGCAGTATGATATGCTGCTAAATGGTGTCAGGCAGTGTTGGGGGTAACGAGTTACAAAGTAACGAATTACTGTAACGATATTACTTTTGGGGGTAACGAAGTAAAGTAACGCATTACTCTAAAAATATCGGTAACTACACTACTTTACTAGACTACAGGAACGCGCTTTCCTGCGTTACCTAGGCCGTGTTTGCCTGTGCTGTGTCTGTCTGTTTAAGTGGCGCAGGAATTATGTGCGTGCTGCGGCTGCTGTCTGTGTGCGTGCGCGACGCGTGCTGCATAAAGAGGGGCGAGTGACGTTGCTGCCGGTACGAACAGGAGAGAGGGAAATGGAGACGGAGACTGAGACGGAGACGGAGACGGAGACTGGGGGGTTCGGCCAGTGGCAATATTCCCACTACTTTCAGTTTATAGCTCGAAAGGACAAAAATATTCGAGTGAAATGCACTCTATGCCCAGGCGACGGGCTCCTTTCAACTGCTGTCCTGTATCTACTCGGTAAATTAAGAAATGGGAAAGTAAAGTAATAAGTAGTGAAGTTACTTTTCAAATGCAGTAACTAGTAAAGTAATTTCATTACAATTTACAGAAGTAACTAGTAATAAGTAACTAATTACTTTTTTTGAGTAACTTCCCCAACACTGGTGTCAGGTTGAAACGCTGCCAGTACCAACGTAGGGTGTGTGGGAGTGTTGGCTGATGGGTCCAACAAACCCCAGACTTTCACCTGAGAGCCTGGTGTTCACTTCCTGTATGAACGCTGAGCCAAACCATGATGTACTTTCATTGCCAACATCTAACAATGTGCTTTGGTTGACATCCCAGTGCCAACAGCAGATGCAGGATACCTAGATATGTGGCAAAGCAGCGATATGGGCTGACTCACGTTGGTGAGTCAGATATACCCCTCACTCTTCCACAGCTCCAGTCTCACTTCTAAATATGGTCACTTCTTGCTTCAAAAAAACCAAGATGGCGTGGCTGAAATGCCAACCTTGAGGTTTTAAAACTGGAATACATAAAACAATGTGTAGCTACTTCCATTATTTTTACAGTCTATGGCTTGTACACATGTACAGCACCAGCATCTTGTTGCATGCTTCTGAATGTTATTGAGTGCCAAAAGGTATAGCCACTCCTTAAAAAGCTTTAAAAAGATATTGGCCACAAGTGTCAAAACATGTTTTACTATAATTACTATTATTTTGTATGAGTATATCATATATATATATATTGTATTATTTTAATTTCATGTTTCTTTGCACATGCATACCTTCTGAGGGCCCTTTACATCTAAAATCACTTCAGTTAATTCCCCCTCTCTAAGATGATTGGTCTTTTTTCTCAGCCTTCACATGGAATACAACCAGTGGCTTTGACACCTAAAATAATACTTTTCCCAAATGCGTCTACACTTGTCTGCATAAAATAAAGATATCCGTTGCCAGAGATAATCAGTGCACATATAATGGAAGAATTGTAAACAAATGTGTGAATATCTGAAATGAAGGTTTTTCATATATCAGCTTGATAGGTGGAAGTGAAATGTTCACTTTGCACAGAAATAAATGAGCAAGTGCTAAGTGGGCAGATGTGTCTTGTTAACTAAACACTTGTAAAATATGGATAATGTTTTTTACTGCTTTTAAATGGACTAGGAGTGCTCTTCACTGACTGAATTGCCAAAGTGAAATTGCACATGAGGAGCAAGAGGAGCTGAGAACTTACCTAATAGAATTTTATGAGTAACAGTGGAGAGTTTCAATATATCATTTTTGACATAAAATTGTCAATTTAAAGATCCCGCATGTCAGCTATTAGGAGCTTTGTTCCAAAAACATTAGCCATTAGCCTTTTGGACTCTCAATCAGTCGAAGCCGTGTTGTGCACAGCATCAACCAGGGAGCCGAGGAGCTTTGTGAAAATGATCCTCTGAAAGAGCAAAGTTTGAAAATGAGCCAGTTGAAGGATGACCAGTTTGTGCCAGCGATTCTCGAGTCATCAGCATCAATAGCCAATCTGCAGACCTTCAAACATCCCAGCCGGGCGGATTGTGACCTTTCCCCGGGGATCACCATGGTGACAGTGTGCTGAAGCAGCAGGGCCGACTCCCTCTGCACTGGCAACTTAAAGTTTGTCATTATTTATATGACTGACTGAGTCTAAGACTGTAAGACTGTCTCTGCAAATGGCGTATAATGCTGATAAAATCAATGATGCTCTACAAATATCCTTGTATATGTATGGGCTTATGGCCATCTATTTTTTATGGTATCAGTTCACTGTTTTTCGTGATGTCACATGGTTTTATGTTGCTGTATTTTCATTATTGTTCTGTAAGGTAAGCATACAGTTGTCTTAATATTTTCATTTTTTATAATTTTACCTTTTCAAACAGTTGAGCCAAACCTCTGAATATTTTCATGTTATCTATACTGTCAGCTGGCATTGCTCAAGTGATGTCTACCGGTCCAGCCTGTTTTACATTCCAAACTCGTAAAGCACGGCCGCTTTGACAGTGAAGCGAGGGACAGCACACGGGCGCCAAAAGGGCGGGCGGGAGGGCCAATGAAGGGGTCCAACAAACCCCAGACTTTCGTGCGAGATACCAGTGTTCCCTTCTCCCTCCTCTAATCCTAACCATCTGTGCCAGCAATTGCATTTGTTAATTGTATGGTGTTGGTTGTCATGTGATTGCGTTGTCAAAACATAATCACTGTTGTGTCATCCCACCATGCGCATTTGTTGACATCACAGTAACAGCATCCCGTAAAGTAAAGAGCGGACACAGAAGGATACCTAAAACATAAAATGTAGAAGCAGAAGTCCACTGCAAAGTGACAACATGCGACAAGTTGGGATGAGAACGTGTTGGTCTCTTGGCCAACCATTATGGTCCTGGGCCATAATAACTAAACAAACTGGATAGATTGCCATGAAACTGGACATTCAGGGCCCCCAGAAGATCATAGTAATCTTATGACCCTCTGACTATTACGTGGCCAGCAGCGTTTCAACCTGTTCCATCCGGCCGTTTTCTTATCTGATGCTGCTCGTCCGCGTATCATGTTGCCACGGCAGGTGCCGTCCTGGCCATCTGTCAGTGTATAATAACAAAATGGACGGCCTTGTTGGCCATTGACACCGTCCGGTTGTGTATCATGAAAACACGAAAGGTGAATTTTGGCATCAGGACCTTACGCTATAAGCACTGCAAAAGCTGCAACATTTGATGACTTCAGAATAAGAACAAGCCGTTTTAGCAGCGTCCTTGTAACACTAAGCACACACTTTGCCATGAAATTTCAACAGAAGGATGAAAGTTTTGCCGTTGGAGTTTTTATTTATATTCAAACACACAATTCCCAATCAAAAATACACACTTGGTGTGCAAAGGCCTTTAGTCTTTTAAAATAACCATTTTTTGTAGTTCATGTTGTCACCATATTCTCTCCATACAGAGAGATAAAGTTCACATTTTCTGTGTCACAACTTCACTCCTGTGACTTGGATTATGTCATTAAATCTCCATTAACTCTATTTTTATTCATGTTCTCTCTTTGGTTCCTGTGTTATGGTACTATCTGTTCTTACAGCCACCAGGTTTCCTCAAAGTGTATATATGGATGTGCTGTGACGTAGGTTTCCTGGACACAGATGTGTTCAGAGTGACATGTTGTCTCTTTGAGTGTGCGGGGTTGATTCACAGTCACAGTGACTCAGCTCTGGTGCTTCAGCTGGCTTTAAGAAACACTCCTGCTACAAATGCCGTGTGTAGAGGCTGAACATTGGACTCCTCCTCTGCCTGGACTTGTTTATTTGTCATCCCACAATGCACTGGGAAATAGGAGACAGGACGGGGGAGGTGGTGGTGGGTGGGGGGTTGTTTAGGGAACAACAGCAGGGATCCTTCAGCCAAATGGACATGTTTACTTTTTCTTATCAGTCACTATAATGAGAACTACATAAAAAATAGACAGTTTTCTACGACAACTTTTCTTGGTAAAGTCTGGGGACGGAGCTGAGGATTGGAGGTTGACTGACAAGAGTTAACTCTATTAACTGATGAATAATTCGATGTAGGCCACATCCGTTCATCACTTTAGAGGGAACAGTGGTCCTGAACACTCTCTGATGTGATTGTTAGCTGTGGCTTCCAATTTGATTTGAGCACTTTCTGTGTGATCTTTGCTCTTGTTTATGATCATAAAACATTCTATTTGGACTCACTTTTGGTTCAAGGATACAACACCCAGCTGACATCCACACTTATTTTACATTCATTTCAACTAACACAACTAGACTTAGATCCTCAAAATACCATAGCGATCCCAAACATTGCAACAATTTATCCTCAACTGAGCAAAAACAAAGCAACCAAAGTATTAGTGGGCAGCTTGTGAAAACCTCCCTGAGCTCTGTCAACTTCCGCTTTAACAGTGTGAGCCTGAGCCCCCAAAGGAAATGTGTGTATTAATAACTCCTGTTCCTCATCATTATCACCCTGGTGAAAACAAGAGCAGCAACAGCGTCATGAAAACAAACCCTTAAGGATGATTTATTCACACACTAAGTGTGGAACAAAGCCAGTAAACAAGGCGAGTGAGGTGTTTTCTCAGCACTGTTGTCATATTTGAGGCATGGTGTGAAAACAAGAATGTCCAGTAGGACTGTATTTGAGCAGTGTGGCACCACAGGCCCCGGTCCTTCAGTGGTGGCCTTTGCTATTGAGTTAAACACATAAACACAGAGCCTGATATTACATTCGGCACAATGCAGCACACAGCGCAACATTACTGTCATTGCTTTTGTAAGTGTCTTGTGCCAATCTGTGCACTCATGGGCATGAAATCCTACAGTGAGGTGTGTACAGGCCTTTATGACGTATTGTTGCACATGATATACAAAACAAAGGTTTGGCATGACTTCAGGAATTGTAAGATTCAAGGGAGTAGTTTTAATTTTAACATCGGTGAGGACAAATTAAATGGGGGGTCTCAGTGTCCTCCTCCAGGAAATTCTGAGCATCAAACACTTCATTTACTGCATTCTGGTGAAGTTTTATGGGCAAATTTACAGTGGAAATGCTATTATTTGTGTAAAAAAAAAACAAAAAAAACCCCACAGAATTCAATTAATTTATCCACCCCTCGACGTTAATAGTTCATAGGTGTTTCAGAGGGATTTCTGCTAATATTCAAACTTTCCACTCAACACTTTGAAAGCATCTTCCACATATCTGTGTTCTCAGAGCAGTTAAGAATAAAGATGTAATATTTGAGAAAAAAGTTAGAATTAATTAATGTTAAGTTATATTTAGGAAAAAAAACTCATAACTGAATGAGAATGAAGTCATAATCTTTCTAGACAAAAATGTACTTGCTCATAGTGCATGGTAGTATCACTTTCAGTGATTCATCTAGCAAAGAACCACATTTGGGACTATCTCTGGATGAGGCAAAGCAGTATGTTTAAGCAGTTGAATACCAAAATGAACTGAAAACACTTTTGATCCCAAACTGAAAAATAAAACTATTAGAATAAGAATAATGCAAACGGGTCAGCAAAATATTGGTAGGGACATGTTCCTGCTGGCCATACGCAAACCTATGGCCTTGCCCACTGCAAAATGAAATAAAAGTACTCTTTAATGGACTTTTATCATCATTACTACCTTTTGTTTTTTGTGAATATTTTCTGTTTCCAAGTGCATTTTCCACCATGCTTTTGGATACAGAAAACAAAGTTATCTTAGCTTAATGCAGAGTCACAATGTGGCTCCAGTGATATCAATGACGCTCAGTCACTCCACCACTGTAACTCACACTGAAACAACTTTGGTGATCCCCTGAAATTTCTGGCATTAGCTTCTACATGCTGCATTAGCTGATAGAAGTTCCTGTTTGCAGTGTAACCATAGATTACTTTTGAGACTGAATAAAACTTTCTCACACTATCTCAACATGATAATTACTTTGCATCATCTTAAGTTCCATGGTTATTATTCTGAAGAGGATTTAAGGACATTTGTCTGCAAGAGACATCAGATATACCCATGAAAAGGTAAGTGTTTCCCACATCAGGAGTGTTGTTTCAGTTTGCTTGAGATATAACCCAGAGAGTAGGGTGTGTGATTTTTAATGCAAATTGCATCAGCCAGATTTTACGGGTTAACCGAACAAAGCTGAGGCAGATATTGGAGCCAGAGGCCGGTGAGTTTCCATACATTCAGACCACACAGCTTTCATAATCTAAACAAAAGAAAAATAGTTATCTTTCTTATTTTTCAATGAGTAATTGTTGCTTATTTATCTTATAGAACTCCTTGAATTTGGCTATATTTTACTTAAAATCCCTTGATTAGCTTCAACCGCTAATTGTTTTCAACCAATTTAGACGTTTTCCAAAGGAATGGGCAAGTTGACATTTGGGGAAATAAACATATTAGCTTTCTTGACAACACTTGGGAAGATCAGCGCCACTCTCATATTCAACAGACTACAACCACAGCCAGTTAGCTTAGCTTAGCAGAAACAATGTAAACGTCGAGCCGGGCTCTATCTTAAGGAAACAAACTCCACCTACCAACACATCTTGAGTTCACTAATAATTAATCCACCATGTCTTCATGTAATGGTTCAAAAGCCAAAGAATAAAAATGATAATTTGTGGTTTAGCACATATGAAGCAGTATAAGGCATTCACTGTGATGATCCTTACAAGCACTGGAGGAAAAACAGACACAGATTTGAATGCTAATTAACTAAGTTAAATCCATATTTTATGAATTGTTATACTGGCTTCCCATAAAAAGCAAGCAGCAGTATGTTAAAAGATTCATTGAGGTGCACAATCAACTCCCAGGAGTCACAGTGCAGAAGAGAGCACATACATAATGAGCTCTGGAATATACATATTTTCAAGAGACTGTCTGAGGAAATAATCCATCACAAGTATATTGATTAATAGAGAGCTCCCTAAACATGATTTATGTGTATTCGGATCCACTATCGATCCCATGTTGAAGTATACATAAATGGCTTGTCTGGTGTAAGTTTGGTATCGGAAACTTTGGCCCTGTTGACCCTACTACAGTATTATTCTGTCCATTATATCAATTCATCCACTTCTACCATCAAAACATTATTTCAACTGCTGGATGGGTTTCCATGATATTTTGTTCAGCACCACCAGCAGGTCAAATTTCTCACTTATGAAATATATCAACCTCTAAGAGATGTATTCACACCTCACTTGGTACACACTCGTAGTTCCCAGACAATGTACTCAAACGACTTTGGTAGTTTCCTGAGTTTTTTTCTTGCCCAACAATCAAGTTCCCATTGTTCAGAATAAAATTTCCTCTATCGGATGGGCTCATAACAGTAAATTAAGTAAACACTCATTTCCTTAAGGATAATACTGAATTATTTTCCCCTGAATTTCCTCTAGTGCAATTATGACATTTTGGATTTTACTTGTAATATCTTGACAAATATTGGATAGACTGAAATCTGGTACAGGCATTCACGGTCTCCAGAGGATGAATGACTTTAACTCATCATTAGCTCAAACTTTATTTTGTCCTATACTATGGTTCATAACCAAATGCAAAGCCAATTATATTCCCATGTCCGGGTTCTGTCTGGCCGTTTGCTTAGCTAACAAGGTACGGCTGCTTGTCACGGGGACACGAAAGCTGGCTTTTGTCATCAGCATCTTACGCTGAAAGCACTGCAAAAGCAACAGCATTTGACAATTAAACTTAACGCAATAAAAGCTCTTTGGTTAAGTTCAGGGAAACATTGTGAACATATGTGATTTCAAACATTGTGAAGTGTTAATAAAAAAGGTAATAGTAAAAGAAATAATGCTGTAATCACTACAAGTGGAACGTGTATTGCAAGATTGCCTATACTGGCAGAAACAAATGAATAAGTTCAGTATCACTGTTTTTGCAATTTGCCAGATACATTCATTTCCTCATTATGTTGATGAAAAAATGATTTGCTTAGCATTTCATTCCCCTCCAAAACGAGCTGTATTTGTATTCTAATGGCCGAACATAGACCTTATGTTTCCATGAAAAATGAACCAGTCTTAACAAACTTTGTCAGTGAGAAGATTATATAATGTCTCCACTTCTATATTTCCAATTGTTGTTCTGTCTAGGGATGGGCGATGCACAAAGCCCTCTGATGTTTGCATGTCATCTCTGTGTTTGTATATGTTTCCTCTGGGTGTTCCCATTTCCTCTGACGATCCAAACACATAGCCTACAGGTCAAGTCAAGCAGAGACTACATTTCCCACAGGTATGAATAGACATGGTATTTCCCTGCCTGTCACCTGATGCATGCTGGGATGGGCTCCTTGAAATGCAATCTCAATGCAATAGATGAATTTGTTTTGGTTTTGTTCATTTATCCAACATACAATCGGGCCCAGCACCAAATGATCCCACAACAAGCATCTAAAAGCCTAGAAAATCCAACCAGGAAGACAAAAAATTTCAAGAATGTCAGTGTTGGCAGTTGCTGCTCTAATCTTAGGCAAACATGCTGACACAAACACAATATCATGCAGTGTGATATACTCCACACTCTCAAACCTGTAATTGTTAGTAATGATATAAATGGTGGTCTGTTCTGAATCTGGGAGGATAACAAATTATTTGTCTATCAAAACAAACAACTCAACGCCTCATTATGTTTTGAATGCATAAACTGCCGTGCTGCATGCTTCAGCCACGGTGTTTGTGATAAACAGCCACGCCAATAAAAGTCAGTGGATTGAACTGTGAGTCAGAGAGCGTCTCAGGTCGCTTGGCATGTAGCACCATGCTGAGGCGTGGATACCGGGTGTGGGGGGAGGGAGAGCAACGCTCTAACTATCTTTGCTCTGCTGAAGCACTCAGTAAAAAGAGGAAGCCGAGGGAACGCAAACAAAGACGCAGCCCAACGGCTCTCTCACCACATTGCCAGGAAGCCCGGTTGGGTTTAGACATAGGAGGGGGGGAGGGGAGCCGAAGAGTAACGGAAGCAGGAGGAGGAAAAGGAGAAGGAGACCAAAACCCAGCAGGTGTGCTCCGGCAGCATGTAATGTGTCAGCGTGGCTCAGTACCGAACACATTGGAGCCTCTGCAGTACGGAAACATACAGTGAATTTTCAACAAGGTTACTGTGATGTTGATTTATCTTTCACCTTGCTGAGCAGAGCTGTTCATTCACTCAACCCCAAGCTTTGGCTCAGTCCCTGCATCTAATATCATTTGCTTCCAAAATTTCAACACTCACTCATATAAATGATCTAAAATTGTCAGTGTGACAAATGATTTGGCAGAGGTCACACAACTATCAGCTTAGAGGGGAAATTGGTCCAGAATGCTTCTGTAATATGATTTTCAATTCAAGTTTCACTTCATTTTTGTTCTTGAAGTTGCCGTAACAGTCCGTCAGAATGTCAGTTCCACCCAGAGGACTGACTGTTTTTTTTTAAGGACTTAAGATTGTGAAATTTGCAAGCTAATCTTTGCTAGCTAATGTTTTATCCTGCATGGCTAACCTGAACCCTTGGGAAACAAAAAGTCCAAGGCTAGCTCAGCCTCGTCACACCGGCATTTATTAACCACAGGCCGAGCCTCATGTTGAAAATCAGCACAGGAATGTATATTTTTATGGTTGATGGAAAGATTCAACTTGTTGATATTAGCCTGGACAATGTTAGATTACTTTTATTTAAACCCAAATTCACACTACTAATTTTAGCCCTGTGTTGTAATGGTGAAATAGCTTTTAACCACTGACTGTATAAAATTATGGACATCAATGATTTGTTTGTGGACTCCCGTTTTAAAGCCTTGAGTTCACCATTTTGGGCGTTGCCATCTTGCTTTTGTGTAGCCAGAGGTAACCAAATTTTGACAAGTTGTGGGTGGAGCTGTGGGAGGAGCCTGTAAGTCAAAATGTGGCTGACCTATCTAAAAAGGTATAAGTTAAAGATTGCTAAATGTCACAAAAAATAATTTTTCAAGGTGAAGATTTTTTTCTCAATTATATTTTGAACCAGTAAGTTCTGTTTCTAGTGTACAGGTGGTTAGCCCAGAGCTAAGCACAGTGTGGAAAGTACATAACAAATATATCACCTTGCATGTGATTTACAATATGTATTTCAGAAAATTAGCATTTGTGAAATGATAATGTTTTAGTGAATCCTGTTCCTATATAGTGTACAAATATACAACAAAATAGACAATGACAAAGTTGACACTATAGTGGCCATTATGGGATTAAAGCCTAGCATAGCCTACTGATAAATTGCATGAATCTTTACTTCTCTAAATTATGGAATGTGACCAAACTCAGGTAACACCTAAAGTTTTTATTCAGTTGTGCACAAGTAAAAACTTTAACCTTTTACACAAAATTTAAAAAGTCAGTTTAGCTAGGTTTAATGACTTTGAAAGAAAAACTGAAAGTGAGGGCTCTCTAAATGTCACAAAGCTGGCAGGTTAGAGCGGGTCCTGTCCTCTGTAAATCGGTAAATTTGATGGCTTTAATAGTCGTTTGGGCTAGATTTATTCACATTTGAGTATTTTTAGACCAACTGAAAACTTTGTTTACTCCTGGCAGTGTGAAAAAGGCTTTGGCACAGCATTTTCAGTGACTTCCGCTCTGATGTTTAGGGTGCTGCATTGGGGGGTATCAAAGTAGATTTGACCTCAGTTTCCTTACAACCCCGGCTACAGCCCTGCAGCAAGTCTTAGCTAAACCCGGAAAGTAGGTCTATAAACTGTTATGGATGTTTACAAGTTTGGGCAAAAACTTTAACTTGTTTTCTCTTCTGAATAAGTTGGATTAACATGCTGGCTTGTTTAAAACAGCACCATTGTGTTATCTCTACAATTAACTTGATAAATACAGCTTTGCAGTTACAGATAGGAATGATCAACAAATTTGTGTAAAGAAGACACATGTTGTGTTAACCAGAATTATCCTTTAAACATTTGTTATTGTGGGCCGGGTCTGTGTTATGATGATAGGAAACACTTGGCTCTTCTACTCTATCACATGACATATCTTATCATTCACCATGAGAGTGAAGTTATTTGCAACAACAGTGGAGCTGTCACATGGATCTGGTGCTGCTGTTGCAGAGGTGCCTGTTTTCCCCTCAGACAGCCTCCCTCCCCTCCCTCCAGTCGTCACTCCCCTCCCTCCTCCCCCATCCACGTGCTCTCACTCATCTGGATGGGTATGAGCAGGGCTACTTCAAACACGTGCTCTATGCCACCCTGCCCCCCTCCCTCCCTGTCTCCACCACCGCCACCTCTCTCGCTATCAGCCTATTTTCCTTTGTCCAGCCCATCTTGCTCTGTGCTGTGTGATTTACTCAAGCCTGGGAGACATGTGATCACTCTGCTGGATACCAAGAACTCCAGGCAGCCAGTGTTTTTGGAGGAGGAGGAGGAAGAGAAGCAAAACAATCTGACACAAGTGGCTAACTATCAGGACATTCTGTGCAACCTGAGAACACGAAGACTCTGCCAGAAGACACTGATTACACTTAACAGGAATGAGTCTCACATTAAATATTCAAGTAGGTAGTGTACATTATGTACACTATGTTGATTCCCCTTTGTCTTGGAAAGTTGCCACACTTGAGCTAAAGATGCAGTTCACTTTACAACTCACAAAGTCTATTTGCACTTCAAACTTAAAAAAAAAGATATGATAAAAAAAAAAAAATAAGAGGTTGTGACACATTACAAAATAAAACAAGGAGATTACTGCACAAAGGACACACCTGTATAGTTTGGCCCTGATACATTACTATGTAACTTATTTGATTTAATTGTCTTTTACCCACATTAGAGGTGGTGCTCTGACAGCGTTGGTCTGTCAGTCAATTCACCACTTTGGTCCAGACTCAACACTACCTGGTCACGGTTTTCTATCATTATAGGTGCGAAGAAGGAAATGAAAGAAATTGCTTTAGAGATTAATTTTAAAAAGGTAAAAATATAAGATGATACATACATTTGAAGAACCAAAGTGCATTTTGGGAAGAAAAATAAAATCGCCAAGCCTGAAATTCTGTTTTATGTTTCATTACTAGTAACTTAAACATAGAGCTGCTATGAAAACTGCTCATGTAATCTGCATCTTAAATGAATTTGCTATCAGTTTATTGGTCAATCTTAAATTAATTTAGAAATTATGGCTATAATATATATCTCTATGCTGCTCTTTTTCCATGGCAATAACGGGCGAGGATCATAGATAGCATAGTAGACTTACTGAGAGCCAGATTGTTTGGCAGAACATGACTCGTTTACTTGTTACATTATCAGGTAGACAACTGTGTTTCTAAGTTAATTTTATCACTAAAATAAATATTTGAAATCATAAAGAGTGGTAAATATTTACAGAACAATAAGCTCTACCCACATCACAACTCAGCAGATTTTGTTGATTTCCTTACTTTTTCTCTGGTACACTACACTGGAGGTTAGAGAAAAAAATTCTTAACAACTGTTCTGTGGTCGGCCATGAAATTTAGAAGACAATTAATGTTATCCTCAGAATGAAATTTTCAGATTTTTTTTGAGCCGCTGACATCCAGCACCAATTTTATTTGTCCATTAGCCTACTTTGGATTGTGTCCAAAAACCATCAAAACCAGTAACAATCTAATGACCTTGAGTTATACTTTCTGTTTCGTGCTACTTAGGTAATGCTTACATTCTAACATGCAAAATGAACAGTAATAGTAAACATTATACATGAAAAACATAACAATGTTAGCACTGCCATTGTCAACATGTTAGCATGCTGACATTAGCATTAAGCCCATTGTACCTCACTCTGTCTTATTTATGTCTCATTAAAACAGTCATACACACAGTCCTGTCAAAGTTCTATCTGTAGACATGTTGCTACAGTGTTATGTACAAAATAGTGTAATGTTTGCAAGTTACTGGTGTCGCTAACCTGGCTACAACTAGTATTGCTACATTGGTTTTCCAACTTGTCCTGGAACGTGGTCAATCTGGGTATGCCGTCGTTCCCAGCTCCGATTTGGAATACAGAAGTGAATGAGACTCATTCAAAGGCAGTCGGCCTTGGTTACTATCATTCCCTTAAGGACAAATACAAGGTTTCAATTGCTGTGAAAACTGTTTTAGCAAAGTTGCCAAAGAACTACTTGTGGGACTATGGACAGATTTTCAAGATAATGCAACAATAGATGGAAATGTGCCAGCTGTTTTAAATAAACTATGCAAAATACAAATGCAATGGCATTCTTTATCCCAGAACCTGAGTTTATTCCAAAAGGTTGTTGATGAGTGTTTTTCAGGAACTCATGAGTATATGTGAGTGTTTTTGTTCTGTAGTGGCAGCCAATATTTTAAACTAACTTTGAAAATATTCAGATATTTTCTAAGACTGGCAGCTGCTGTAGAAAATGTCTTGATTAGTGCAAAACAGAATGTGAACCTCTCATTCAGTAACATTCATCTTCATTCATGCAGTTCCACATATTCACATTTCAGAGTTGTCCTTTATAACCGCAGATTTTTATTGGAGTAGTGCGAGGCTAAGTGCCTTGCTTAAGGCCGTGTCAAGAGTGTTACTCACTCTTTTGCCCACACACCTTTTCCCAAAGCATGTATCCAAACTTGCAATCACCTGCTCAAACATACTGCTTCACTGCTTCCTCGGCAACAGAGCATTATTTACTTTGCACATGTGATCTCACCATTAATTATGTCTATTTAAAAGGTGTTCCCCATCAAGCATACTTGTTTTTGGCCATGGTGTATGCAAGAAAAGTCTACCTTATATTTATTTAGCAGAATTTGAAAACTAAATCAATTCTGTCTTGAAAAACAGGACTAATTTGTGAGCCAATGTAAAAGGAGGACACAGTGTATCACATGTAGTCTTTACAAATCCAGGGATTTCCTTAAAAAGTAACCACCAGGCAGCTTGTTTTTCACCTTATCATGACTCCTCTTCTCCACAATAGTTCAACAGTACGTCACAGGCCTCGGGGGCCGGTTGTTATCCTGGTTGAGAGCAGCCAGGCCAAACGCAAGTTTCCTAACATGACCGAAGTGAAGAGAGAGCAAACAAAATAACAGGGCGGAGAAACAGCATTCCAAGAGTGCTAAGAATAGCAAACTGGACCCTGTGCTCTCAGCACTAAGTTCACAAGTAGTCTTGGGCAACAAGCAGAGTGAGTCTGAGCACGTTGCCAAAACTTTGCCAGGTCGATGTGTGTGCTGAGCTGAGGACTTTTGTAACTGAAGCTCCAGACCATGTTCATTTAAAGGCACAAACTACGGAGAATTTTAAGTCTAATATACAGGCTGCTACTCCATAGTAATGGCTTATTAACCGCTGGAAATGACTTATTTTCAACCATTTCAATAAACGAAGGATTTGCTCACAACATATAATAATCCACACATAAAACATTGCTTCTAGCAGTCATTTTGTTGCCACTTTGAAAAATAAGACAGCTGCTCGAGGTGAAAGATAACATAGATAAAGGAAAATATCTTCCATACAGTGTCTTCGTTGATTTATCTTCCACACAGGGAGGGACGTTCATCACAGAAAGCCATTGCACTGTGACTGTTAAGACTGCTCCTGGCTTTAGTTGCTAAACAAGTGCTTGTACTGAGTTTCACTTACTATTGGAACACAAAACCAAGTCTGCAAAAGAAAATGTCATTGTATGCTTCAGCAAGCCACGTTACACAAGTACTTTTTAGACATATCACATCAGGGTTGAAGGGGATGGTGGATGAGTGACACCTAGGAGAGACACCTGCCAAGCTGTAGACCGCTGTTTGAGATCTATAAATGTGATTTAGGAATTCATTGCTGTGTTTCCAGCGGCCTCAAACATAGGTGTTTTTGCATGACACTTTGGTGTTATTCCAGCTGGCAAAGTCCAACAAAGAGATTGTTTTTTACTGATACATAGGTGTATTTTTAGCCAGGATAGTGCCACAAAAAGTAGTTGTATATTACCAGGACATCGTTATGTGTCCAGTTGGGACAGTCCTATGAAAAACAGCTGATTTTTAACTTAGACATACTGTGATTACAGCCGGGTTAGTTCCATGAAAAACAGTTGTTTTTTACCAGGACATCATTGTGTTTTTAGTTGGGATAAGGCTACAAAAAGAAGTTGTATTTTCACCTAGAAATAGCTGCATTTCCAGAGGAGTTAGTGCCATAAAGAGTGGTTATTTTTTTTCCACCTGGCATAGTGCCATGAAAAGTAGTAGTTGCATTTCTAGCTGTGATAGTGCCACAAAAAAGCGTTTGTTTTTTACTTCATTATTGCTGTGTTTCCAGCTGGGACAGTCCCAAGAAAAGCAGTTGTTTTTCCTAAGACATCACTGTGTTTCCAGTGGAACTGCCACATATTGCCTAAGAATTAACAAGCATTTAGCAGCTTGCTTGGCCAAACAAAGTGATAAGAAATGCCACTGCTCTTAAGCCCTTTAAAATCCTTACTCATGTGCTTTAATATTTGTTGTTTTGTGTAAATTATGACACCATAAGGCTGTGGCTCAGGAGATACTGACTCATCAGAGGGTTCAATCTATGGTTCCTTCAGTCCACATGTCGAAGTATCCTTGGGCATGATACTAAACTGAGATGCCTGTGAATGTTTAACTGAGTAGCAGGTGGCACCTCGTGTGATAACCTTGGCCACCGCTGTATGATTGTGTTAGAGTTGGTAGTAGTGGATGAAAATTGGCAAAGACTCTCTTACATGAAATGTCACTCAATCTTGGTACTGGACGTAAATTCTGTGCTGCAGAATCTTAATATAAAAATATTCCTAAGAGGGACTGAGTAACTTTGTAAGATAGACTAGAGAAGAAACAGTTGTATTTATTTGGTTTTCATTTCTCTACCAGTGGCAAGTCAATGCTAAAATACAGTACACGCAATGATTTATGCTGGGTTTGCATTATATGCTACACTGAAAACAAGGGGAAACCCAAAATAAAGAGGCAGGTGCCATCATAAGTGATTTCTCCTGTATCTGATAGAAAGCTGAAATCTATTTTTTTTTAACTAACCTGAGATAATAGATTGTCTTACTTTGAGATAAAATAAAACAATATTTAAAAAATAATATATTCTCAGGGGTGGTATAACAGAAACACTTTAGGAACCACTGATCTTTTAAATGAATAATAGAAGTAATACATAGTAATACTGCATATCTTATATGAATAAATAAGTAGGACATTATTTCTGAGGATACACAGACATGAACATATGGTATATATGCTTGTATAATAGTAAAATCAGCATCTTCATTTTGTGATATGGCATTAATATGTTAAAGCTTACCTAAATATATAAAAAACAAACCAACCAACCCCCCCTTCCCCCCAAAAAAGCAATCCAAACTTCATCTACGATAAATTTCACCATGTTTTCAACAGCTAACAATTTGCTAATCTTTTCACTTGAATAAGGGAAAATGTCAGGTCATATTCGTGCAATTATCATATCTCATTTGTGGTGAAGGAACATAATCTTCATTTATTAAAATCCCCTTCAGACCGACTCGGGGGCGAGGGTTACACCTGCAGAGTGGTTGAATCAGTGATTGCCCTTTCCGTGTGAACTTAACCCATCGGGTTGTGTCTGAACCATTTTCTGTCCGTTATCTAATTGTTTTTACTGGGGATGATTATCTTAATTTAATGTTACTGACATTTAAGCATGTAACCAGCAACTCCATTTATCTCAAAAAGATGAAGAGTGGTAGACAGCGAGAGGAAGCAAAAATGTGGAGAAGACGGAAACTGTATTTGTTATCCGTGTAATGTAATTCAGTGCAATTCTGAAGTAACATTATGAAACTACAATTGCAGACTGGAGTCTGAACATTGTCAACAAGAGGCTAACCTGTGACAGTCGTGTCATATAATTGGGTCAGACACAAGCTGAACTGACGTTCATCAGACCTGCGTCATACATGATGTCTGTCTCCTATACGACAACGTCATCTCCTCCTGTGAGTCCTATCTGTGAGTCTCTGAAGGAAACATGTATCGGAGACCATGCAGCAGTGACTCATAGGGCATTACAGTAAAACAACTCTGTATTAACAGACAGTCTTGATGGCTGTGTACAAACAGGCACATTATGCCACTATTACTCACTATACTGTAAAAAATGTACATCTGAGCAAGTCATTCAGGCTGTTTTTACACTGGATTCTGGCAGTACTGACAAAATCCTACTTCCTGCTTCACCTCTTAAATTTAAGTAACAGTTCAGAATTTTTTTTTTTAAGTGGGGTTGTATGAGGGACTTATCCATAGTCAGTGTTTGAACTACAGTACAGGACAGACAGCATGTTCCCAGTTTGGAGAAGCAGCAGCCTGTTCTCATGTCAAACTTTTAAAATAGTGCAGCTTTGTTACTGCTTTTGCCTTTGGTGCATGATCCCATAAGGGCACCCTTCCCGTGCGCATGAAACACCACTGGACAATTAGGTGAGAGTGCAGCCAGACAAAACCGGTCATGTTGTTATTGTACTGCTGTGGATGGTGGCAGCAGCAAAACATGTTTAAGTCACCTGAAAAATGTTTTACCTAAAAAAAATAAAAATAAAATCAATATCAGTGGATGCTATTCCGAGAGTATTTTTTAGCTCGTTACATTGCCGTCAGACAGCCCTTTCTTTGGGCTCTACATTTTCTCAACGGAAGAACTTCTGTATTCTAACGAACATGTACTGTATGGACATTGACCAGGCCTGGTCACTACAGCTATTTAAACAATAAAATTTTGTGGCTAATTCCCGGTGAATTGCAGTGATAGTGGCATCATTCACAAGTAAATCTGAAATAACTTCAAACTTTGCCCCCCAAAGGTGTGCCGTGGCCTAATCATATACTACCAGAGACAGTGCTGAACATTAGGCAGATGGAGAGTCAGAGAGTTCAAAATGGATGCTTTTGTAACTTATTAGCTGTGTTGCACCATTCAATTTTCTTTTGGTGTATTAACTGCTCCACAACAGAGCAATGGCAATTGTGAGACAGGAGTCGATGGCACCATGTATCTTTGAAAAAAACTTTGTGAACTTATTGACCTGTTATCTGAGCTAAGCAACTGAGCTAGCAAGTTTGCTAGCAGGCCTGTTAGTCTGAGGTGCTTTATACTACTTATGTACATTTGTGATAACAAAAAATGCCAGGGAGAAAGTAGGGAGATACTTTATTGCGAGTGACTAGCGGTGGCCTGGCCAAAAAGCTACAACTAACAAAGCAAGCATAGTCACAAGTCACCAAGCTTAGAGACAAATATTTCACAAAGGCACACTATTAAATTTTGCTAAACCATTTCATAAAGATCTTATATGTTTATATATATGCCACACAGACACATTCGTCAACTCCAGGGGCATGCTACTTGTGTTTGAAAGCTCCATTTGAAATTTGTCAGCCATGACAATAAAGAGATCATCATTCATTTCACAATTTGGTGGTTTGGCTTAGCCAGCATGAAAGCCAGACAGTTATATGATTAGAATTTGGGGTAACACTTTAAATCAGTGAGTAGTAGTGAGTACTTTAATACTTTTTTTGAACATGCAGAGGCTTAGTGTAGGTACAAAAACAAATGTGACATATTTTATCCTTACTCTGAGCTGACAGCAGGGTCTGTTTGACCTTGCTGTCAGCTCATATTGGTATCAGATATGGGTTGTGTCCTAGAATAGATTTGAATAGTCATCCAAAAGAATCAGACAGAAGCAGTGAAGGCCTGTGGTCTCAGCAGAGCCACAGGCTGTTATCAGTGTTAAAACTGTATTTTTCTCAATTCAAGTAAGAATACAAGTGTCGGTCAGGATGTGATCATTCTCAACAATTCCTCATACCAAAGAGGCGAAATAGATCATTTTCCAAAATGACCCACCTGACTGTTCCAGAAACAGATTCGACCTGCTAGGTGCTATTACAGGGGTGGTTATGTTTAGGCTCAAATTACTTTGTTCAAGATTGGGAAAACCCTACAAGAAAGGTGAAATACCCTTTTATGTCTATACATACAGAACGTAAGCCAGAAGAAGATGTGCCTAGCTATTGGCCCCTTTCACACATACACTGCAGCCCTAAACTTATCTCGAAATCGCTCATAGAAGCTGTTAGTGTGAATGCAAATGTCCGAATCAGCTGGAATGGACTTTGCCAGCTCCCAAGTACAAAGTCTGTGTGATGTCCAAATGAGCCTTTGTAAATGGAGAAGGTCATTGTCCAGAGAATTCTCAGCAAGTGAGTGGGTGTTTTGAAAACATTTCTATCATGCCGCTGCCACAAACCGTAAGAAATCAAACTTACGGCGGTGAAGAAAAAGGGTCATGTACACAAAAATTTCAATTAAAATGTCTAACTGGAGAGACTTTGAATTTCTAGAACTGCTGGTGAGGGCCATGCTAGTCAGGCCAATTAAAACTGGCTATGCAGTATCACGGCACCATCCCTTGTCTAAACCATACAGAGTATATCCAGCAAGTGAAAATGCGTCCTGATTCTCTGGATATTGTTTGGAGTTCATATAAGAAAACAGCAGGCAGGAAGCAGGGTACCAGTCTGGCTATGTCCAAAGTTCAAAAATCCACCTACGCATAACTCAAAAGCTCAATAATTAACACAATGTATCATGTTTGTTGAAAGGTCTAGTGTCTAAGATTTAGTGTAAGGGTTGCAGATTGCAATCATCTCAAACTTCTCACGTGTGCCAAGCGTATAGGACAACCACGGTGGCTGATGTGAAAATGTGAATGGCCGTATGGGGAGCCAGTGTTTGATTTGTCCGTTCTGTGCTACTGTAAAAATAACATAGGGAGACTCTGAGGGAGAAGACCCACTCTGTATACAGAGATAAACAGCTCATTGTAGGGTTACGAAAACACAACAGTTCTTAGTTTCAGGTAATTATACACTAATGAAAACCAGGGACTGTAGCTAGGAGTGCAACTGTTATATATGACATTTGTTTTTTTACAGTGCACTTGCAGAAGAGACAGGCCAGGAAAACGTCAAGCGCATTATAAGTGAAACTTAACTGCATTCTTCTGGGTCTAAACTTTGCTTTCACTTACAAACATTTGCAAACAGCTCCTTAATGTGATCTGATCAGCTGTGAAGGGATCTACAGATCAATTACCCACCCTGCAAGTGACAAACTGCCCAGCTGAGGAGGAGGAGTCACGGAAACGCCACCTGATGCAATGCGTTCAGGGACAAACAAATACGCAGGTGTCGTCCGGCTGTTCAGACGTTTAATTACAACACGACTGGTTTTGTCTGGCCACGTTCTTAACTGATGCCGTCCAGGGGCATATCATGCGTACACAAAAGGTGACTTTTGGCATTGGGATCATGCGCCAATAGCACTGTCGAGGCAGCAGTATTTAACAAGCTTGGAACGAGAATAGGCAGACATAATGATCATATTGTTCCTCTAATCTAAATTAGAAAGAAGTCAAATAAGCATATTACCTAAGGTGTCAAACTTGATTGTTGACTGGAGGAGAGATGGACATAAACCTTGATCTCTGCTGTTGCCATCATATGCTTTGTACACCCAACCATCCGTCATAACCTCATTCCTTTGACTTTTGACAGTGATATAACAGCATTGTGCTATTTCCATCGTTGCTTCTGATAAAGATTAGTCATGACTCGCATGACTGCAAAAGGGGTCCTCGCAGGAAACATAAACACTGGTAATTTTAGGCTTTTGAGCAGAGGATGGGCTCATAAGAGCATTTGTTACTTGTACAGTTTTAGAAACTATGTTACTCTAAAATATTCGGTTCAGTGACACCATGTTTTTTTTTCCTTACACCATAAATGTTTCTGAATGTCAGTGACAACATGTTTGGTTGTGGGAACTGACTCATGCTGTGTTAGTGTTTTGAATGAAAATGCATAGCTGTGTTATGATTTTTCCTTTTATCCTAGCACTCAGCTATAGTCATACTCTTCCTGTTCAAAGACATAGACATTTCAAAAGCAGATTACAAACCTGGTTACATGTGCACATGGTTAAGAAATGGGCTGAGAAATTGTGTTTTTTTTTCACTATTCAAATTACCTACAACACTTTTTTTGGGTATACAGACATAAGATCATTCTCTGTTGCGTCTTTTGACACATCTGAAAACAAATGTCGTACTTGAAACCCATTCATCAGCATGCAAGAGTACTGTAGAACTTGCAAATTTATCTGTAATATTTGTCTTCACTAGTCCCTTAGGATGCATATTGATTTTGTGAATCCAGCCTGAGGCTACTGCAGAAACGTAAGCGTATTGCGGTTACTGTGTTCCCGTATCTCTTGATAATCCACCTTACTCAACAATTTTCAGTAGAGTTGTTGTCTAGCAAAGAAATACTTCCAATGGTAGTGTTGACAGATTGTTCTGTGGATTATCCAAATGCAATCCCATTCACCTCCAATGTATTGAAGGGAGGTAAAAATTTCTAGAACAGATATTTCAAAACATGGTCAACTTTAACCAGGACTGTATGCATAGTTAGATACCACTGTAGAGGTAAAGGAAAGAAGGTTTTAGATGTCATTTTTACAACACAGCAGAATGAAGCAGAACACTCAAAATATAGTGTGAGAGAGTTCAGATTCAATATTCAATACTTTACTGTCACATCAACATCAGTGAATATGTGATCCCACAAAGACAAATATAGTAAAATGATTCACTCATATAGAGCAAAATAACAGGTACTTACTATCCAAATGCATTAAACAAATGGGTAAAAGTATGATCCAGTACATAAAAACACAATATATAAAAACACTAGCAGCTATAGGGAACTAGATAAAGTGCATGAATTGCATTAAAAACATCTGCACCATTGTACAATTATTTAACCTGCTGATTGGCCTGCCATACTATGTTTGTAATGTTAAGGAGCTGTACAGCTTCAGGATATGTACCGTTATAGAACCTGGATGATCTGCACTTAATGCTTCGTTATCTCTTGTGAGAAGTGAGGAAATTAAAAAGGTTGTTAGCAGGGTGAGGTCCTTTTGTAGCCTAGCCTTTTAGATAGTATGTTCTTGGGGTGGGAGATCACATCTAGTAATTCTGGATACAGTATGCACCAATTTGTTCATCTGTCTTCTATTCTGAGCTGACATGTTGCCAAACCACACAGTTATTCCATAGGTAAGGATGCTCTCCACTGCTGCTCTATTAAATTGCACCAAACCTTCCCTGAAAATACCAAATTTGTTCAGTTGTCAGTTGCATTGTACATTTCAGAAAACCATGGATACACTGTATTTGTGCATTATCATGTAGCAGTTGAAACTTTACGTTTGTTAACTCTTTGGGTGGACAAAAAATCAGCTGGAAATGCCACAATGTGTTGGTGAAAAACACCTAAGGTCTGTTGCCTAAACACAGCTGAAAAATACCGCAATATACCACTAAATACACCCAAGTTCGGTGCAACAGGGCTGGAAACAGGTAGGTGTTCCCCACAGCTCCTGCCAAGGTCCACTATAAAATCTGTTTTTGGGGGGGGGGTTGGAAGCATTTTATTCAAGTTGTTTATATTTTACCAGTCCACCTGGGATAAAACCTCACTATAAAATGTTTTATCATAGTTTGAGATTTAACCCACAACTGTGGAGTCATCAGCAAATTTTAACATGATAACAGACTGGGAGTGGGAAATACAGGCATTTGTGTATGAGTACAAAAGTTAATTTACCATAAAGATGACAATTATGTATCAATTTTGCCCTTTACATCTGATGAAATAGGCTTGTCAAGACGGAGTTTTTTGGTGTGTCTCTCTGAAAAGGGAAGTCGTTTGTGACGGTAACCACTATTACACCAGTTTCCTGTTGCAGCTTTGTGATTTGTTGCATTGTGTTACTGCCAGTCCCATTTATATTATAGCTATAACCTCTTCATGTTTCTCTAATGAGCAAAGAGTTAATAGGACCTGATCCTAGCAGGCAAGACTTGTAAAGGTTGTCTAATGAGGGTTAGAGCATTTGTGGTGGGGAGGTGTGTGTGTGTGTGTGTGTGTGTGTGTGTGTGTGTGTGTGTGTGTGTGTGTGTGTGTGTGTGTGTGTGTGTGTGTGTGTGTGTGTGTGTGTGTGCGTGTGTTGTTGTTGTTGGCCAAATGGAACCGCTGGAGCTCAACACTGCTCACACCAAGAGACCCAGGAATCTGAGAGACGGCCCTCCCCCTCCCATGCACACACAGACATTAGGAGAGCAACAGAACCTTAAGCACACATGCTTGAACGCACGTGGTTGCACACACACAAACAGAGACTAATAAAACAACATATGCTCCTGTTTCTACTACCTGGAGCAGCAGGTGGGACGCCCAACCCTACTGTGGAAAGCGAGAGGACAGACAATAAAGAAGAGAAGAGAAGGCCCCTCTCTGTTGTTGGACAAGGAAGGGAACACATATATAACATTACTAATAATATACAGGGCTCATACTGTCATTTTTGCCCTCTGGTAATATGATGGGTAGAATGCAGTTTGATTCATAACAGTTGTATACCTCACCAATTCCAGTGTACTGCAATAAGGTCAAATTAGAGGTGCAAAGGCAAGTCATATGACTTGATAAATGTGATGAGTTAAAACTCAAACAAATAAGAAAAGATTTAGGACTCAACTTGGACGATATTACTAATGATTTGTGACTTGACTAGAATACAACGAGACGTCTGAGTAGGCGTGGATCGATATACATTTTTGAGCTTGCTTTATCATGAAGGAACACGTTTTCCCATTTTATGCGAGATAGAAACAGGACATCAAGTCAGTAGTGGACCAGGCGAGACGTGATTATGGAAGGACTTTGCCTGCTGTATTTTATTTTTTTTTTTTGTATTCTAAGATAACCCTTGTTGATGTTTTTTCCTGCCTCATGTGACAACAATTTACAAAATGGAGCTGGAACAAGAGTCAAAACTGAGACACCTTACAGTCTAAGTGGCCCAGGAACTATATGTTACAACGGCTACCATATTACTTGTTTAAATGGCATTACATGTGGTGAAGAGCATGTTATGCTTTATTTAGGACTTGAAACTCAAAGTTTAGGACTTGTGGCATGACCTGGGACTTGCCTGTCTTAAAGTGGGACTTTGCAAAAACATGAGAATTACAGGAGTCGTGACTTGCAAAACAATGACTTGGTCCCTCCTCTGTGTCATTAAATTTCTTTGATGTATTGTGTAATTCTGTCACTTCAAAGTATCTAATCGACGCAACACCAAATGCAATTTAACTGTCTTGGACTGTTTGATGTCATGGACACTGACGTTAGGAGTCATCCCACCTTTACTATCCATCACATATAATGTGTCCTTACAGGATTTGGATATTAGGGTTAGATTTTGTTAGACCTGGTTGTTTCTTGTTTAAATCAATGTGAGCTCATCACTACTAGTCATATTTTGCCGCTTGGACAGAAGCCCCCAGTATCAATGTAATGACAGCGGGGGCTGCCTTTTGACTTAACTTGATGCCGAAAGGGTTGGCAGTAAGTCCCATGAGCAGACTTTCATGGCCAAGAATTGGCCAACAGTTAGGTTCAGGCAACAAAACTACGTAGTTATAGTTACTAACGTGAGTAGACCTTCGTGATGGGTTTCGAGTTGGCTGAAAGCCAGATGCGTCTTATACAGAGGATAAAGGGTGCCCTAAGGGCTATTATAGTGTCCACAAGGACACTGCCCAAGTGGCATATTTTGACACCCTGGGAGTGAGAACAGGCTGTTCCAGTATTATTTATAAAGATCCCTTGCTAAATAGCATCCTAACAGATAATCCATAGCAGTAAATGAAGTAGCATTTCAGCCTCCTATCTGTTTTTCACAAATATCTTATGTGAATATCATATAAGCCACTGAACCCAAAGTCAACACACCACCTAATTAGCACATCACTTTCCCTGCTGTGCTGCCTACAGAATAGAATAATAAAATATGTCCACACTGATGTACTTAAGGAGTTCCAATTGCATAAACAAATGTAAAAATACTCATAATCTTCTTATTTATCATAAATGTCATAAACAAACTGTCTAATAAATATGCCACTCATACGGCTCAGTGACTTGAGAGGCAGTTTAAGTCACCGGAGGACACATCGAAACACATTTTAGTGTACCTATGAGGCAATTTATTCCAATGACCTTTTTACAAATCTATTTCCCCGTGCTCTCTGTGTGGATGAGGGCAAGTGGCAGAACGGGGGCTGCAGCACGAACGGTGGTCTGTTGATTACCACGTGTGTGGCTCTGCCCTTCTGCTGGCAATAATTGCCTTTTGCCAAAACTGCATTAATCATGTTGTGACAATACATAAAGGCCTTATTGGAATAAGCATTCAAAGTGGAGACAGTGTGAATGGACAGGGGGATGCGGGGGCGGGGAGAGTAGGGAACAAGAAGCAGTGAGTAATATGAAACCTGGACGTATATGGCGTTAGGGGGGAAAACAAGAAAATGAGTAGGCTTGATAGAAAAAGAAAGAGAGACAAACAGGCAGAGTGAAAGTGAATCAGTGCTGTTGTTTTTGTTCTAGTAGTTGCACATAAACAAATTACATCAAATCCGTCCTCCTACTTTTGCATAGACGCTGTGGTCATTACATAATGTGGCACATAGTCCAAACACACACTAATATTCTCTTGAGGCTGCAAAAGATTAGTATGTAGGATCACTGAGTCATGATCTGGAGCACAGCTTATGAGTAATGATCAATAACCAAGGCTAACAGTTTCATTGGTTAACTGTCAGAACACATTTTCTATCTCACTCGGACCAGAAAGTAATTCCCAGACAAGCAAATGAGGTCAAATAAGCAGAGTGCTCTGAAGGGTTGTCACATTATTACATGCAGCCATGTCTAACAGCACTTGACAGCGTTCAACAAAGCAGTGCAGGAATGACTGATATGTTGTCATATGGCATCTAGGAAAGACATTTTACAGTACAAGTCATGCATTTTAAAGAATACTTATAAATAGTAGAGTCATGGTGCCCTGTTCAGACAATGAAGTCACGCTACCTCTGTTTTTTGTTGTGAGAGACGGTCCGGCTGCACATGCATTTTAGTGCATATGCTTTCCTGTGTGTGTGTTTTCCACAGGCTAGCAAATCGCCACTGCTCTGCCCAAGGTTACCGCTGTTATTTAGAGCTGTACCTGACACACAAATGTTAGTCCAATCATATTTGGCTATTCAATTGAAATACTCAATAACTCAGTTTTTTCCATATGAAGTTTTATAGTTTGAAAGGGCTCAGTGGGCATTCAGTGTGACAGCTGCATTCTAATAGTATAGTAAAAAAGGTGACAGCGCTAAAAAACATTTTTGCTAACACTAGATATCATGCAAAAACCAGAGACTGTGTCATATTAAGTTGCTGTGAGCTGTAAATTCACCACTTTTCAGCAGAAGAGGAAAGATAATGTTTTCTCAGAGGCTACGGTGTAGAGTTCATCTTCCTCTGCCTACATGTCCGCAGCTCCCTGTTCCAGAGTAGCGTGAAAGTCAAGAGTACTCACACCTTAGCAAAATCTGAGGACCACAACATCCCCAGAGGTACGCAGCACAGCATACAGACTAGTAACCTTTCTTTACTATCCAGGAAAACACAAATTTGCCTGCAGTTTCCCCCTGGCTAATAGCATTACCTCTGTCAGCATTATTGCTGTAGTATATACTGCACTATATTGTTAGTGCTGTTTATGGAGTAAGCACCGTTAGCTGCAAGCACAGCAACTTCCATGTTGAGCATATCCATACACTAAATCTGACGGTAGCAGCCAATTAGCTTATTTTAGCATAAAGACAAGAAATGGAGCTCTAATAGCTTTAGATTGACTTTACAGATCCAAGAGTGATATCAATCTTCATACATAACTTCATACAATTTTTGTATCTCATTGTTTAATCTATAAAAAGGTATTGAATTCATTTAATATGAATTCATTCAGTTATGTCTTTTACGTAAAATGCCAACCAAAAGTAAATGGTTGCTAAATATGGCTGTTAAATTGATGTGGTGGAATATAAATGACAACAATAACTAGAAGTATAAAGGGACAAGAAAATAAAATATTCAAGTAAAGTATAAGAAGCTCAAAATTCAGTGCTTGAGTAATTCTAAAAGTAAATAACTTAGTTGCATTCCACCACTGGGAATCTGCACACTGAAAAATGATAAATTTAAAGTTGTAGCTGTTTTTGCCAGAATAAACAACATCAGTCTGACTCAAGCCACGCTCTCATCACCGCTGAGAACAACCGCTCCTTGTAAATAACTGGAGGAGGCTGTTGCCACAGATCAAAACACACAGCGTCCTCCCAAAAGAGAAAAAAAAGCACAATGGTCAAGTGAATTGTGCATTAGAAAAAGGTTGGAAGTCTGGCTGACTTTAGGGGCCCAAAAATAGGACACATTCCTCTGCAGCGGAGGGTGTGTGTGTGTGTGTGTGTGTCAACAAGAATACATACCAAGCTCCTGCTGAGGGGGTTTGACTTTCTCCACACTGGGAGGGAGGCCATAACAAAAGGACTGGCTGGTTAGTGCTCACTGGATGGAGGTGGTTTGACTTCCATCATGCTGCAAAGAAAAAGGTATCATGTCTTTAACGCATGCGTTAATGGAGTGGACTAATGCTTTTGCATTGAAAGACAGGCCAATTTGTAACATGTAGTTTTGACCAATGCAGATGAGATCAGATATATAAAAAAAAATTAATCACTTAATTAGTCAATCAAACATTGACCCACTGACAAGCAAGATCAACAGCCCCACAATGTTTAAACACGTGAAAGCCTTACTGGAAATAAATGCCTTGTTTTTCATCTAAAAATTATTATTAATTATTGTTTTTACAATAATAAAACAGTGAAAACTCAAGGAGAATGTTACCTAAATTCACTCACTGCACTTTTTACAGTCAAAAACAAAATTATGTTAAAAAAAAGAAAAAAGGTTAAAGAAAAAAATACATGCACAAGGACTTCTCTTAAATCTGCAAAAGTTGTATAGTATCTATTATAGTGGAGCTTGGAGTGTCTAGTTTAAACACTGTAAGAGTGTACATTTTGAAATCCTGAGCTCCAAAAGGTTGGCTGCTTTTTCAGGGTAGGAGTTTCAAACCGTCATGTTCTGTTTGTAGGGTACGATCACAGAATTGGGGGACAGGGTTGTCTTGCCTTTAGGCAGCCAGGGGAGGTAGTAATCGGCGCTGGAAACAGCAGGACATTTAAAATGAAGCAAAAAGCAGCTAATTCAAAGAGGGAGATTAGCAGTCACAAATGTCTGCAAATTGGGAAAACAGCGAGATTTGGGAGCTTATTATCTTCCAAGCAGAAGACAATATCAGCCGCCATATAACAGAGATGGTAAAATATTGTTTTTGCCATGTTATGCCATTGTTATTATTTCTAAATTGCTGTCAAGGAGAATGTTATCTGTCACAGTAGAGGTCAACGCTAAAGTTTTAAACATTAGGCCTCTTGATTCTGAGATGCCTGCATGTTTTCTATAATCACACACTGGAGCAACATAATACCGCCGTCAATTGGTTCTGTGCAAAAATGCAAAGGGTGCATGAAGAGGGGATTTTGTGGTAGCCCTGTACCATGTGTAAAAAGGGCTATTATATTGACCAGTTTAATCATTTTTTGCTGTATAGAACATTTTTGACCCCATTTTATGACAAAAAAAATCCAAAACATGGTTGTGTATTGTGCTAGCCTGGAGTATGGGTATCTGGAAAAACTAAAGCCCTTTGAAAAGATCTGTGCCCATACTTACTTTGCCCCCTCACCTTTTAAATTAAACTGATGCTCCTTGATGAACTTTGAACTTACGATTTTGTCATGATTTAAATGCTGCCCTCAAGTGCTCCTGGAAATATCGTTTTTACTATATTTACAAGTTTCGAGCACATGAAGGCCTTCCAAAGTCGTAATTACAAGTGGGAAATTGAGAATTGATACCCAAGTTGCCTTGATGCTTGCGTGATGTTTCAGCGCAGCAGAAATGGCAGAAAATGGATGAAAACAGTGTCAACAACTGACAATAAAAAATGTGTTATTTTGTTCCTAGTAGCTATCATTTCCTTTTAGTAGTTACACATTTCAGTATGTGCATCTATTAGCTGTAGCAAGCAAACACATTTTTAACTGTAAAGCATGCCAGGCGAGTATAACTAACATTGATGCCAACTTTATTTTATAACACGTGTCAACAACTTGACGACATAAATGCATAAACATGGCGGGCAAAAATAAATGTTTGGTCAGCGGTAAGAAACTTTTTAATTAATTAATGTGTTAAATATCAATTTTTGATCACATGTAAAGTGTAAAACTATTAATGTTAACTACTGCCCATGACCTAGATTAAACATAAAAATATATTAAATATATATATATATATATATATATATATATATATATATATATAAAATATATTAATGACTGAAATACTATACAGAAATATTAAAACATGATTGAGGTATTGTTTTGTTCAGTAGTATACATGTTATTCTCACTTTGAACATAACGAAATCCAAAGAAGGACTTTTTAATTCGGAAACTACGACCTTCCCACATTACATGGATGCAGAAAAATTCCACTTACTGCCCTGTATTGTGCAATTTTCACTCTGTGCTTGTAAACTGATTCTATCATTTTGTGACAAGAAGAAGAATCTGAAGCCTGGCGAATCCTCCCGTGCTGCGCTTTAAACAGAAAGCTCTCACTTAATAGAGTAGGGATCATTAGGGATTATAGTGTGAGGGTGATGAAGGCAGCGCGCGGCGGCTCTGCGCGCTGCGCGGCGCTCTGCTGCTCCGGTGGATCAGCGGAGGTAACGTTAGTTAGTGAATGTTTCTTTGCACAGTGATTAAGGGGGAGGACCAATGGCAACAAAGGAGACGGAGAGGACGGTAGCTCCTCCTCTCCCTATCTCTCTCTCTCTCGCTCCCTCTCTCTGTGCTTTATAGATGTATATAATCCCGGAGTTGACCCAGAAAACAAACTCCTCTGACTGCCGAGACACCGCAGAGTTTGTATCCGCCGCAGGGCTGCATGTAGCCGGAGCATCAGCTGGAACAACCCCGGCACTGATCCAACTTCTCCGTACGGATTCGATATTAATACATCGGGGTAGGTGTCGTCTTCTGTTACTCCCTAAACAGGTAGAGAGGCACTTTGCACCGCTGACTATTTGATATTTCTCTCTGTAATAATAACAGCCCGCTGATTAGATCTGCTGATCCTTTTTCACCTCGTCACTTTGCGCACTTGCAGCGTTATTGCCTATTATATTAGTGGCGGTTTTACGGCACGGAATGCTAAAAAGCGCACATGCAGAGTCCCCGAGGATAAGAAAAAAAATGAGCTTTCATGCTCGTGTGATAATGTCAGCAATTACTATCCTCCCTCAGAATATCTATTTACAAAGTGGCTGGATCCAGATCTGCAAAGAAGCGCCACAGATAGGTAACACAAAAGCAGAATTTAAAGGCGGATTTAGGCTATTGGCCAAAGTGTCTTGTTTTATCAGAACTATTAAGGCTTCAATTGCTACAAGCAGCCAGGGGCATCAGCAGAGTTCATTTTAGGGGGGACTTAAAAGCCTGAAATGTCTTTGTTTTTCACAGACACTCGCTTCCACTGCTCGCTCTGGATGTCTTTTTTTTCCCATTATCATCCCATTTAAAGGATAAAATCATCTCTAACAAGGAAATCATGTTGTCAGAAAATTTGCAGTTTCAGCAGTGAGCAGGATCTGTTTGTCATGTGTGGGTAATCTTAATTGAAGATCTTTTGTAATGACTGTGTGAAGACAGAGGCAGTGTGTGTTGTGTGCTGAGGAGTCGGGGAGGGGGAGAGGTGTGTGTGGTCTAGAGAAGCATTCCTCTGCGTCCTTTTGGCTGCAAGGGTATTGCTGCCCTCCCTCGTCGGTGTGATATCCAGTGGTAACTCACTGATGGTGTAATTCTGGGGGTTTGAGGTTTTTTTTTTGGTTTTTTTTTAACAGGGATACTTCCGAAGTGTTCAAATAAAGAAAGAGAAACTGAGGGAGGGTAGTTCCAACAGAAAGATAGCTCTAATGAGAATGAAGGTTTATTTTATTGGTTTAAAGGGTCACTCCAGCAATTTACTATTGCACTTCAGTAAAACTGGTGAACTCACAAATAGGGTTGGGTGATAGTAAGAAAACAAATATAACAATATTTTTGACCAAATACCTTAATATCAATACTGCAGTGATACTGTAGGGTTGGCCATAGGTGCTTTCACAAAATATTTGCACAATGACATTTTTGGTAAATAGTTACCACTAATGTGGATATAATGACTAAGTGTATAAAGGCAAGTAACAGAACAGCTCACAGTCTGGTAAGTTCAGAAAATGACATCACTTCACTGTAATTCAGTGATGACATCACTTCACATCACATTACAGTATTATGACACCCAAAATCTAAACTGATATCTGGTCTCATATTGTGACATTAATATAATATTAATATATATAGTCCAGTCCTACTCACAAGTATAAACTGAAGAAGGGAATAAGATTTTTAGTCTTCAGTTTGGGTCAAAAACCAAAGAGACTGGATCCTACATTTCCCATAATGCAATTTGGATAGTGCCTCTTTTGTTACATCTCCCCTGCTTCCTAAATGCTCACATCTTTCAAACCCACACCAACAGTTTGTAATCACGGCTTTGTATCAAATAACACAGACTAAAAAAAATGTAAAAGTCCCGATCCCAATATCAGATAACCCAGACGACATCATTAGGGTCAGGCTTGGCAACAGATTGTATTAATTCTATTAATTCTATTTTTTGTTGCCTTTGTTTGCCTAAATCGAGAAAATCGACAAAATGCACAAAAGGGTTACTTTGAGCAGGTGATTGCTGGTTATGTTAGCTGTCTGGAGTAACAAGTCCTGTAGGTAGCTACCTAGTTCTGTGGATCTATATCTAAATGTTGTGGACAGACTAAAAAATGACTCCATGGGAGTCGACTGAACAGTGTGCAGATTCTACTATGTTCAGTTTGTCTCTACCAGCTGGTAAGCTAATGCTAGCCCACTAGCTGTCTGTAAATATCAGGCTAATGATCTGTAAAGAAACACAAACAGGAGCAGATTAATTAATTTTGTTAGCGGGTTCTCTACTTATCTCTCATCTTCTTAACAATGTCCTTAAACATATGTTTCAGCCGTGTTATAGGCCCCCTTTTGGAGGGAAAAAAGGGACTTATTCCTGTTTCCCAAATTCATATCGCACGTAATGGCAACATGACAAAGGGTTCAATGCCCCCCTCCTCTTCACTTGCTTAATATGACAGGGTCAGGTGAGGGGACTTTAATCATGACACCAAGAGTCATGAAATTGCTCCAGCACAGGTCTTAATCTAGATAATAGTTACTCTTTTGTATGGAGATAAACTCCCAAGCCCTTCATTTAAAGTACTAAAAATTAGTCAAACAATTAAACAATTAAAAGAGAGGGGGAAAAAATTAAAGATGAAAAAAGTAGAAAAATAATTCAGAAGGAAAACAATAGTAGTTGATTACTGCCATCTCTAAACAGGCTGAGGAAAGAGGTCTAATTATAAAATATTTTAACTTAAGACAGGTCAGATTTGACTGGAACACAATCGTGAGGTCTATGTGTGTTAACAGAATACTAAACTGAAGAATAGGAACCCTAGGAACATTGATATGCTCTCCCCCAAAAATAAAAAAAAACATTCTAATAGTTAATTGTCCCAAAACTAAAAAAAACAAAAACAAAAAACATTCGATTTAATTATTTTGCTATATTGCCCATCCAAGGTTAGTCTTTCAAACTTGAGAACGCTCTCTCCAGAGCCAAAATAGACATTATACAGGCAATGATGAGTGAACTGAACTTCATTCATAAAATAGTCAATTGCCACTTTAAATTGCGGGTACTGAGGTTGTAATGAGGTTGTAATGACAATAGGTTGTATTAAAAATCTAATTTTATGTGTTGTATGTTTTTCAGGGTGACAGAGGCCATGGCTGAACACATGATGATGCCCATGACCCACGGCTTCAGGATGGGCATGAATGGACCTCCACAGCACAACGGCCAACCTGGCCTGCGCACCATGCCCAACGGCCAGGTGATGCACTATGGCAGAAACCCTCAGAGCAACATGGAGGCGGCCATGAGGCAACGGCAGGGCATGGTGGGACCCGGCGGGATGGCCGGCCCTGTGAACGGAGCTCCTATGGCCAACCACCACCACCAGATGATGTCTGGGAACATGATGTACAACGGCCAGGGTCCGCAGCAGCAGCACCACCACATGCACCCCCAGCAGCAGCAGCAGCAGGCCGGACACCCGCAGCAGTACCTCCCCGGTAACCTCACCTCTCAGCAGCTGATGGCCAGCATGCACCTGCAGAAACTCAACACTCAGTACCATGGACACCCGCTGGGCTCAGCCAATGGCCACCACATGCCCAACGGCGCCCAGTACAGAGTTGGTCCGGCCCAGCTATCCGGCATGCAGCACATCGGCGGCCCTTTGGGACTAAATGGCATGGACATGGATCTCATTGACGAGGAGGTTCTGACTTCACTGGTGCTGGAGTTAGGGTTGGATCGCGTTCAGGAGCTGCCCGAGCTCTTCCTGGGACAGAACGAGTTTGACTTCTTATCAGACTTTGTGTGCAAACAGCAGCCGAGCACGGTGAGCTGTTGAGCAAAAGCGGCCCGGAAGCTTGTTGGGTTTGTTTAGACTGGACACCCCCAAAGAATGACTGAGCGGTCACAGTAGCACAGCGAGAGGAGACAATCTCTCTGTTCTGTTTGGGTGTTTCTGTGTCTGTGTATTTGACAGTGTCTAGTACGCCTTCACACTGACCTGCCTGCGAGTTGATGAAGAATTGTAATGAGAGAAAAAAACGCAGCAAAAAGCACCAGGTTTTTCTCTCCTTTGAGCCAGTGCCAGGAGGATCTGTCGTCTTTGGCCAAATTGAGGCATCCTGATGCAGCGGGCTCTGTCTGTACCCATCTGGCCCCTCAGCACATGTGCCTGCATTGCCAAGGCTTTGGGATCATTGTAAACTTAACAAAAACAACGGGGGGAAAGGCCTGAAAAGACTTTCCATCTGGGTCTGCTACACTCTGTGGCATCTCTTAATGTATTTTATCTCTGATGACACCTTCAAATAGTAGCAGACGTTTTACAAATTTAAAAGGTAGTCCTTGGAATTTGTTTGTACAAGGATGAAGGGATTAAGAGCAGATCATTTCTGACAATTTGTGTGCTTATTGAAGGCTGGCTCTTCAAAACCGAGTTCCCTACAAGAAATTTCCTTGAAGAGCAGGAGACGGAGATTATGCAGCATTCCTGTGCGATGCGCTGGGGTTTATCTCGGATCGGTTGGGTGAAATGTGCTACATTGATTCCTAAAGCTTTCAGTGTCATTTACCTGACTCACGATTAAATCTGCAATCATTAAATGTATCGCATCTGTTCCCTGCTAATTAACTGTGATTGAATCATTGGCAAAGCATCGCATCTTAGAGTGTCGGCTTAAACAAAACATTTATCTGTAGAAAATGACACAGAAGTCTATCTGCTCCGAGACATTTAGATGCTCATTGCAAGCAAATTTTGGGTTTGTAGAATTGCAATAGTTAGGGAGGAAGAAACCTGTTAGTGTGTGAAAAATGCCATAAGTGTGGCCTGTTGGAAAATACAAGAAAAGCCAATCAGAGGGGGAAGGTGTTGGCTACAGATCTGAGTTGTTTTTTCTATAACAGGATTGGTTTAAAAAGAAAAAAAAAAAAAAAAAGAAGTGCGTGATTGCAGAACTTGCATCTGTGTGTTGTTTGTATACGTCTGTGTATGGTCAGTGCAGCGAGGCATTTAAAAACCATTGAATGGCGTCCTCCTCCCTAAACCATGGCCCTGTGTGCTGGGGGCGATAGGAGGCTGCGCGGGGAGAGAAAGGGGAGAGTTTTTTGGTTTTTTTTTCTTATGTGTGGACACAATGTGTGGACACAGCACTCCCCGGCAGCACTTAGTTTAATCATTATTTAAATCTGCTACCTGTGGCATTGATTTCATTCGGCGGGAAGAGCGAGCGGTGGAGCACAAAGCGTGCAAAGTTGTTGTTTTTGCCATAGATTAGCTTACTCTGCTGCTTTTCTACTGATTAGATTTAAATTACATGTTCTCACACGCTTGTCTTAATTGAGGTCGGCTTGCACATTCTCCAATGACTCAATAATTATACAATGGACATGTTCTGTGGCGCTTTTTTTTCCCATTTTTGCACAGTTAGTAATTAGGTTTTTGTCAAGGTTGCTGCTTTGCCGCTGCAGGCTGGTTGCGGGAGAGAACTTCCTGCACTCCTAATGCTATTTGTGGAGCTGTCAGAGGGGTCAGGGCTGTGCTAGTGCACTGTGTTAATCTGTTCCAATACAACTGTGCCACTGTCCCTGTCTCTCTGGAGATCTGCCATCTCTGAGCTCTTGACTCAAACAATGGGCATTGAAACGCTGTTGTAAAGGCAGAAAAGTGCCAGCGAGTTAACGCTCTGTTTCTCTTTCTGCCTGGCAAAACTGCAGCCAGACAAACTCATAAGCTCGCAGTGTAAATGGAGATACTTCTGGCCTTAGCGAGAAAGTGGCCTCTGATTACTGCTATATCAATAAGCGCAGCCTTTTTTGTGTATTGTATCTTTGTACTGTAGACTAGAGGTGAAGTTGATCTAGACACATTTAAGGTACTTTTCGAAAATACATTGTCAGATGTAAATGTAAATCAGTGGCTGATTTTGATGTGTTTGACGAGATTATATCCTACATTTTTTTAAAAATCAGTGTGTAGATACAGTATACCAATGGTTTTCGAGTGCAGGGCCTGAAGCTTTAAGACCAAGTAGACTGCATGTTAAAGCAAGCGTGAGGGACGCCACCACTTTCCCACGAAGCAGCTGAGAATGTACAGTACAACACATTGTGGGAATTTGTCTTAAGATGGTAGATAAACGTGTGAGATTGTACTCCGTGTTCCAAATTACACATCATTCATTTGGGTAAACCCCCCTCCCCCTGACTCCTTTCCCACTTCCCCAAAGCTTTTGTAATGTTATTGATTCTATTTTAAGAAAATGTATTTATTTTCAAATAAAATATTTATTTAAAGAAATGTTTTCTTTGTATTTCAGCGATTCCTTTATCCACTGTTAGCCATCATACAACAGTTTGTTAGATAGCTCTCTCACAAATAATGCTTTGTACCAAAAGTAAATTTACAGGTTTAGGTTAAAAAAAAAGAAACATGGTTAAGAGTCTTTAAATTTAGGCAGGTAATGTTAATTAGGTTAGGTTTAGGGAAGTAAACTTACATAGGGTTAGGGTTAGGGTTATGGTTAGGGTTAACAACAAAAAAGTAACTCAAAGTTCACTTGGTTTCATATGCGACACAAACACTAGTCTCCTGGGGAAAAATCCTTTGTTTTTTTTTGACCCAACCACCAACCAGACCCGCCTTCCTACGTGGACTACTTCCTTCTTTACTTCTGTAGTGCATCTGTCACTTGATCACAGCCTTTCTAATTGCATGGGTTACATACAAATTTTGTCACATTGCATTACAAATACCTATGAACAGTTTGTAGTGGTGAGTTCTAAGACTTGCACTCCATCTGACTTTTTGCTGCCCCACCTGTGCCCAGAGTATGTTCTGCATTAAAGAAGTGTGGTGCAGTGAATAATCGTGGCAGGCCACCAGAAATAAATTTATGTCAGGGAAACCCTAATGGACTTGACATATGGATAATCCTAGGTTGCTATATACCAAGATGGTCCTTGTATTAGCAGTCTAAACAACTGAGGCTTTGAGACGTTATCAATGGGTCCTATTTGAGTTATACTTTTCTGTTGGTTTTACAGACTTCTCCACCTACACAAAGTGATGAGTAAACAAGAGAAAAGTACAAATGACATATCCTAAATAGGAATGAGTCAGCACACTGTCAACACAAAGCTGGACCCACCAAGTTTTTTAAGCTCACTGTGTGTTATAACACACAGTGTTATATAATATATATATAATGTTAACATTTGAATGTTTAAAGCCAAATTCCATTGCAAAGTCAAAACAGTAAAGTGGTGTGCTGATTAGTAACAATGACAGAGGCTGTGTTCTAACTTTTAAGTCCCCCTGCACTGAAAGATGTTTTTCTTAGGTTTAAGTCCCCTACAATGTCTGACCTTGACTATATTGACTTGTATCTTTGCAAAGATTGTGACTGGAGAGGTGCTTTCAAGCCCCTCTTCTGAAGGTAGAGATGTTTGTGCACACACCTAAAATCTTTGATTTAAAGGGTATTTAAAAGTACACTGACAAGTTGGATAAGGTATGTCACTAAGACGAAACCCAATAACTACTTAAGACTACTGGGCTCCAAGATGGCACTTATTCATTCCCATGGAGTTTTGGGAAAACTATGTTAAATAACAGTATTAGTATTAGTACAAGTAGTCTATTGTGTACCTAAACACTTGTCTAAAGAAGGACTTCATTCATTAGGATGAAATATGTGCATCTACCTACTGTCTTGCTTAAGGACGCCTGTTTCCACAATCTATTCCAAGCAGCCCACAGACACACTGACTGATATGATCAATCATTTCTTCTAAGACCTTATAATGCTGTCATTATACTTCTCTCCAGCTACAAATGAAAACTCAGAGAGTTCACTGCACATCTACAGCTAGAAGTTTTGTTTCACCATAGAAGAGCATTTCTGTGGGGATTTATGGGAAAAAAAGGAAAATGGTCTCATTAAAATTCTAATTAGCTGCGCAGTAAAGTCATATTAAGAAGACCTGAAATACTCACACTGCTCTACATGATGTAAGTGAAGACAGTGTTTTGTCCTTGAGCTGTTTTTAATGGATTTTTAAAAAACTACTTGAGACTGTGACTTGTGGACATGCAGTAAAGCAAACCTGCAGCAGGACACATTAGCAAGGTAGTAGTGTCTGTAGTGTCTAACTTTGGCAAGTATTGGTGGAGGTCATTTAGTGAGCTAGGTAAGTGGTGCTGTGCACCCTCAACAAATATGACAAGAGTTTGAATTATGTCCACAGGAAATCAGAAGGTCCCCCCCGTCACTTTATAAAGAACTTAATAATCTTTGGCAACTGTAAGCACTTACCAATAGCTTCTGTGGAAAGAAGAGTGCCACCCTCTTCCTGTTGTGGCTGCTCAATGGTTGACGCTCTCCCTTTATGCCGTAAATCGAGCCTCTATTTTCCTGGCAGCATGTACCTGGTGACACACAAGAGTTGCATTATGACAACAATGCTTACAGGGAACCAGTCCAAATGCAGTAATACTCATTGCATTGTGCATTAGACATTTGCTTAATTGTGATAAGTTAAAGCCAAAATACTTCTTCATAAAGTTTAAAAGAAACTTTTCTTGTAGTGGTTACACCATTAAAACCAAAATCAACATTAAGTCTCCCAAAGGTCATAAAGTCATACAGATGTTAACACTATAAACATATAACACTAATTGTTGCAAACAAATGGATTGGGTTTTTTGTGAAGCAATATATGGCAATTAGAAGGCCCAATATGGAGAAACCTTTTGAAGTAAAATAAAGACAGAAGATATATGTATGAAAATGAAAAACAAGAAAAGAAAGTATTTAAGAAGAAAAAAAGGATATATTTAAAGAGAAGAAAAAATGAGAGATGAATTCATGTTAAATTCAAATTTTAAAAAATATATTAATATTTATTATTTAATATTGTGTTTTTCATCAAAAAGTGATTCTCATGTGCTATTGTTTCATGACTGCTACAGCGGTGTCTCACACCTGTTTCCTGCTTTAAATGAAATGCACCACTTACTGCACAAACACTTGCATGTTCTATGCACCTTGCAGTTCCTCAGCCTATAGTGGGATAGTACTACGGATAATAATCCTACAGTGTAGTTGGGAATCTTAGTTGATTGCCATGGCAATGGTGGGCTAAACTGCTGTGACATTTTCCTCAATGTAACACTTGCCAGACCCTTTCGTCACCAACCCAAGGAACCTCTGCACTTCGTTAATAGCACGGTGTAGTGTAGAGCTTAGTTTGGGGGGGCTCCTTTTATTTTAATATCTGAGAGGTGTGAATAAAGCAAGTTGAGTAGAGCCAATGCCATACTATACAGTAAAAATGGAGCACAGGATAGATATACTATATAAGGGTTTTGGTAGAAAGTACAAAAAGGCACAACAAATACTTCCTACCAATGGATAAAGAGGAAGAGAGGGAAGATTTGTAGGGCTTGTGCAAACAACAGTGGGTGAAGCTGGGTTAAGAGAAAATAGCTCCTACATGAAACTGTTCACACAAGGTCTGTGGAGCAGCTGGGTCAAGATTTCTAAAAAAGAGACATTACTGTTTTTTCAAGCTAAATGCCATCTAGTTTCATTATATTGGAGACAAGGCAGATATCTCTACAGCCACTATCTCCAACACCCTGCAAATCACACCAAAACAATCTAGACTGATAAGTAACACTAGAGATAAGAGGAAAATAGGTTGTTTTAATTGTTGGGTTAACTGTTACTTTAAGTTTGGTAATGTTAGCCAACAGCAGGTATGACAACAAGCCAGGTAACCTGACCAGGTAAGGTTGTAAAAAAACAAAAACAAAGCAAAACAAACAAAAAAATGCTTGGTGTTTTAAACTGAAAAAAAAATGTCTTTCAGTGCTTACTAATAAAGTTTCAATTAGTACAGGAATGAATGAATTATTTCTTCTGAGAAAAAAAAATGTTTATGTGTAGCCTGGCTTGAAATATGTGTCAAAAAGCACAAAAAAAAGATTACACCAGTGTCATCTTGTTCCAGCTATGGTCTATAAAAGCTCCACAAATCTGCACAAGTTGAGTTTGAGCGCTAGCTGAAGAAAAGCTTATCCCTGCTAAATATAAACAGGAAACTATCATTGAGCCACTTCCTAGCAGCAAGCAAGGCAGAGAGGGCTGATATCCACTCTCAGAATAGCCCTTCTTTCTGTAAGCACACCAAACATGAGGGCCTGCTGGGTCTCATATGGTAGCTCAAAGGCCCACTCAGAACATCCTATTAAATCAAGAGCACAATCAAGGGTGACTTGTTTTTCCAATTATTAGACTGAGCAATTTTTTCTTCAACAACTTCTTTAATTTAAGGGAGAACGAAAATCAATGAGTCAAAGCCTGGTCCTTTAATTTACTCGTGGATAAAATGCATGCTTATTCTCCCATGGTTTTAAAAGCATATTCAATGCATTACCCTTAAACTGTATGAGCTCATGTCCAGCATTTATGAACAACATTTAATAATAACCTTTCCTCCCAAAGCTCATCTGATATTCTCTTGCAAATTTTGTCTATGCCTCCCTAATATGGCTGGAGGAAGTGGTCTGTGTGAAAAGATCAATGAATGTGACACCAAATGTTCAGAGGTGATGGGTGTTCATAAGATGTACTTTAATGAGCCAAGCTAATTCAAAGATTGTCAAAGTTCTTAGCCTATAAGTATATGAATGCATAAATTCCAATAAGATGGCTCTAGCAAAAAAGTTGAACTTTTAAGTGCACTTGGCTTTGAAGCCAATTTTTATTGTGGCCAAACAGTGGAATTACATCCCCCAGGTTTGTCACATTTTCCTCTTTGACTTACATTGGAAAAGAGACATCCGTAAATCAGTGGATACATTTTTGGGGGCATTGCAACCCCTGTGAAATGACACCATCCTTATCACGACTTGATCCATCAGGTCAGAAAACATTTCAAAAATCTAGAGGAGCCACAAGATTAAATCATGTTATCCCCATTCAAGTAAGCGGAGCACTGAACCGGAAGTAGCCAACTCAGTCAGTGGAAGTCTATGGTGTGCTCGCTCTATTGGCCTAACGATACAGAAGCAGTATCAATCACCTGGATAATTTAATACAGCAGAAATAAAGCATTTTGGCTTTATGTGCCACTGAGCAACTTTAAAAAAAAATAAAATAAATAATAATAATAATGAATGGGGCCCTGCCATGAATGCTGTATCCAGATTTCTTAATACATCCATGGCTGCAATGTTTTTCAAAGCTGTTCAGGAACACACAGCAAGGGTCAATTTTGTGCAAGTGCACAATCTTTTTTTAACAGTTTTTTTCAGTCTTTATGCTAAGCTAAGCTAATGGTCTCCTGGCTGTAGCTTCATATGAACAATACATGCGATTGGCATCAAACTTTTCTTTGTAATATTCAGCAAGTAAGCAATTTAGTGAAATGTTGAACTAGTGAAATTTACTTATGAATGTAAATTAAATTTAACACTAATATGAAATTAAAGGGGCTCTATGTGAAGTTCAAAGCGCATTAGTTGTCTGCACACAGTTCTCAACACGGAGGTGGCTAAGCTGGCAGCTAAGGCTTAATGGTGTTAACTCAAAAAACAGCGCTAAACAACAGCAACACGGTTGACAAAGCTAAAGTAGTGTTAATAAGGGGGAAACAGGAGGGTGGCCACTACGTGACTGCTATGACGTCACCCTTGTATCAGCTGTAACCGCTGTATGACCACAGTGCAAAACAGCAGTGATGAGCTAGCCAGCGGGATACAGACATGCACTAACATGCACATGTGGGTGGACCGGCTTACCACAACAAAATGCAGAGAAGCTCAAATTACAGCACAACCACAGGTAGCATGCCATTACTCCACTATATCTTCACATAGCAAATCGTGGTTTGCTGCTTTATAAATGCTCTGAATGCCAAAGTCTGTGGAGAAGTGAAAGGAATGCTAGAGTTTTGCCTCTACCAATATACAGATACCAATAACTACTACGACACTGATAACAAATGAGCTGCAAATGTCATGAAAGGAATGATCATACAAAATTATTGTCAAAATCAGTCCACCATTCACTTATTGCAGCAGACACATTTATGACAATACCAAGTTTTCTGTGGAATATAAATCCTATCTGAACTAACACAGAATATCATATCGATGAATATACTGTATGAAGTCCTATTGAAAGTGAACAAGTGTACATTTGTATTTTAAAAATTGAGGTCTCCTGTAGCTGTATTCAAAATTGGAATTGGCATTTGCATATATTTTTTAATCTATGAGTCTTGAGTTTACAATGTAATTGCATGAATCATCACTGCAATTGGAATGATTGGGCACAATTTACTGTACTGGATATTTACTCAGAAACGTCTCTCTCCTCGCTCAACCACTGTTTCAGTGAAACTACTCTGTGGTTGTAGGCTACCAGCCAGTAACAGGGACTGTGGCATCACAGGGTGTTATAGTGTGAAAGGCAGGCATTGTGTTAAAAAATCAGAGTGGGGAACCTCTCTGCAATGTGAAAACAATACCAAATTCCAAATTCAATACGTAGTTTTAGATGTGTAAAATAGTGAGACATAATGTAGTGACACCAGATTTTCAATGACAAACTGGCCACAGTGTTCACTATGAAGTGAAACAGAGATTCAAGAACTAAAGCGTGACGCCTCGTTGTGTACAGTATACACATGAATGTGTCATATGTTCCCTGGTAGTGTTTTGTAAAATATCATTCTGTCCCTTTGTCTCCTGACCAAACTGGTTCACTTCAAACAGTATAGCGCTGGTGTCAGCGGCTTTGCATGTACAACCATCTCTTAGTCCCAATCTCTTTGTTATGTCTGCCAGCCAACTCTAATCCAGGACACAGAGCGGAGCTGGCACTGCCAAGTCCACCTGGTAGGACAGCAGGGTGGCTCTGCGTGCCACATCTGCTCTGACACGGTAATACTTTAAAGCACCGCTGACAGCAGGGCTCTCAGACCCACAACACGAGGCTGCTGTTAATGGCCGGGTAGGCTACAGGAGAGTCTGTTTTTATAAATACTTTTCTTATGTGAGAATAGGTTTTGTGAATCATAGAAGTCAGACGAAGGATAACATCATGTCGAAAATTTACAAGTATGAGTTACACAACAGTCAGTCTAGCCTTTGCAGAAATGACAAGCACACTGTTGCAAGCTCAGGCATGTCCAGGGTTACTTAGCCCGTTTGGTTGTGTCAGAAAACACCAACATACAATTGAAGCAGTATCTTAAATTCGCTTGACTATTACTATGATATTGAGTGGTCAAGTTCATTCTGGAACATAGAAACAGCAGTTTTTTAAAGGTTAAGTTTTGACAAAAATTGCCACGGAAACAGTAGTTTGGTCGTTAACTTCTGACAACAAAAATATTGTTGCATTAGTCAGACAGGATCACTAAAACAAACCACAATGAAGCTCAGATTACAACACAAAGGTAGCATGACTTCATTCTCTGCCCTTTACCTTTAAAAAGCTAGTAATAGTGCTTTAGTAATTTATTTGTGTGATTCAATGGTATTATTGTTTTTTAAGAGATATTTTTAAGATGTTATAACTAAAGTTTATCTAAAAATTGCCTGATAAGTGTATGGCAATCCACTTAAATTGTACTTTTAACTTACTAAAATGTATGCTAACTTACAATTGTATTGTAAAGTATGCTTAGTTGTATAAGTCTACTCTAATTAAAACACTGAACTACTACCCCAAGAATAATTAATCTAAGTGAGATGGCAAATTGTAGACCTACTTAAATAATTTGTGCATACATGCTGTGTTTTCTGCTATGTGGTGTGTGCCTACTGTCCTTTGTTGTGCATTGTAGCTGAATGTACTCTGTCAACCTGTTAAGTGTAGGACTACAGATGGACATCAGCATACTGTTAAATCTGGTGCTACCATGTTTTAATTGATTGTAAATGATCAATGTCATTGCACGCTATCCTTTTGATAATAAAATAAAATATAATAAAATAAAAACAATGTATAGACCATGGACCATCGATTACCTCACCGACAGACCACAGTTCGTGAGGCTTCAGGACTGTGTGTCGGATATGGTAGCCTGCAGCACCGGGGCCCCTCAGGGGACAGTGCTCTCCCCCTTTCTCTTCACCCTGTACACTTCAGACTACCACTACAACTCTGGGAGCTGTCACCTCCAGAAGTTCTCCGATGATACAGCCATCGTTGGGTGCATATCTGAGGGGACGAAGGAGTACAGGACCGTCATCACGGACTTTGTCAACTGGTGTGAGCAGAACCATCTCCAGCTCAACGCCAGTAAGACAAAGGAGATGGTTATTGACTTCCGCAGGAGGAAGACACCCCAGACTACACAGGTGAACATCCAGGGTCTGGACATTGAGATGGTGGAGACCTATCGATACCTGGGTGTTCACCTTAACAATAAACTGGACTGGTCTAATAACACAGATGTCCTGTACAAGAAGGGCCAAAGTCATCTCCACCTGCTGAGAAGACTGAGGTCCTTTGGAGTGTGCAAGACTCTGCTCCGGACATTCTATGACACTGTGGTAGCATCTGCTCTTTTCTATGCAGTGGTCTGCTGGGGAGCAGGGAGCACAGATCGGGACAGAAAGAGACTGAACAGACTGGTCAGGAGGGCCGGTTCTGTCCTGGACTGCTCCCTGGACTCCATTGAGGAGGTGGGTGAGAGGAGGATGTTAGCAAAGCTCACATCCATCATGGACAACCCCTCTCACCCACTGCATGAGACTGTGGGGGCTTTAAGCAACTCCTTCAGCAACAGACTGAGACATCCACCCTGCAAGAAGGAGCGCTACCGCAGGTCATTCATCCCATCTGCAATAAGACTCTATAACATCAGCATCACTGGCTGATGGGAACAAAACTGGCTTCATCCAAAATTCATCCCAGAGTAATTTGCACAACAAATTTTTGTACTATTCTCTAATCCATCTTTTGTGTACATACTATTCTATTACTTAATTATTATTATGTGTACATACCTTATTTCCTCTATGTACATACTTATTTTATTACTTATTTATTGTTATTTGTTATTGTTATTTTCTTTGTTACATTTCACTTTTCTTTTTTCATGCTGCTGTAACATTTGGAATTTCCCCCAATGGGGGATCAATAAAGGAATATTCTATTCTATTCTATTCTAGACCTAGGTATGTTTTGGGAAGTTACTAAAGGAATATAATGTAACCATTCTTATTATACTTTATTGATCCTATGTCTTCTTGATCTTATTTTCTTTATTATTATTATTATTTTATTGTGGGATACTTTATTTGCTTTTGTAATTTATTTTGAGGTGAGATTCTCTTACAAGCATCTTGATGTTTCTGTATCTCACCTGCACAATCACTTTCTATTATGTTAATGTTTTGCTGTTCTGTTTTTTACTATTTTAAAAAATAGGTTATTGTATTGGCAAAAACAAATATTTGCTTTCAAGACTTAAATGAGAAGATCATTCTTGTGACTGCGTATCATAAAACTAAAGCCAGTCTTAATTAGCTTAGCATAATAAAACGATCGTTGGGGTTTAATGGGGCTAAAAAAAACAAAGTCTTGTCATCACTGTCAGGTTTTGAGGTCTGGTACAATCTTGTCTGAACCTTTACAAAAAAACGTTGAATGTAATGCTGTACTGAAGTGCTAGGCAGATGGATAAACTGATGTTTTCCAAGAAATAGTTCCATCTGGTAAAACCTCCCAAAAAGCAACATTCATGTGTAGCCACTGATGGAAAAAGGTCAGACAAAATTTTAATCCCAATCATATAACACTGTTTGCCTCAGCCCTGTGCCTCCTTTCATAACCACCAGTTAAATACCTGGTTTAGCATAGGACCTTAGCTCTTAAACACAGCTTTGCAGATTAATGATAGTACAGTGTAACATTGTGAAATGTTTTGTTCCCCGGTGATACTGAACTGCACAGTACGAATTATGTAAATGAAATCAAAGACTTGGTATTTGTAAAGGACAGTATGATTAATGAATACAAGAGTAAGAACCTTGCCCTTTCCCAAACTCAGATGTCAGCTGCATGCTTCCCCATAAACAGTCTTGACAGTCAGATAGGTGCCGTTCACTCTCTTTGCCCTAAAGCAACACTGACACATACAAGCGTTCACTTCAGTGTTTCACTCCTGTTTTCGCACGTCTGTTTTTCACTCCAGTCCAATGGCTGAGTCTCGCCGTCTGAGAAAGTTGGCGTCATTGTCATTACCTTGTACTCTTGCTCACCCGATGACTCATCTCAACATTCTAGAGAAGAAGGTGCTTCAGGGTTGAGGACAAAGGAAAGTGATGATGCACAAGTATCCAATGTATGTACAACAAGGTCACTGAATGCAGTGTCTAACCATGTGAGAAAGGGTTCCAGGTTTGATGTCTTTTTATCATATGGTAGAGACTTAAAACCTCAACTCATGTCACAACTTCAATTTATGGGGTTTTTGCCCACACAGAAGTGGTGATCCATTGCTAAGTCAGTCGCTCAGTTATTTGATCTATTGGTTCATCCAGAACTTTGGTTCCGATTAAAACATATTGACAATCACGGGCCAAACTAAAGAGCAGCTACAAAGTCCCTCTTTCATGCTGCCTTTGCATTTTTATGGCATCAGCTCCTGGAGCTCCATGCCTGTCTGTTAGCCAATATCTCTACAACTTGTGCGGGCTGAGAGCTCCTGGCACAGGTGACGTGGGCAGGCAAATCACTGTTCATCTGAACACATCTCACATAACGTGGTTTGCTTATAACAGCTACAAGCCAGATTTTTGATGAGGATATTTACTGTCCTAAATGGAAAAATCCTCAGGCTCCAGATGACATTGTGATCTTTTCTCTAGAACCACCACAAGAAGAGTCTGCAGCCACACTAGAGGCTGCAAAGGCTGTACTAAATATACTGGACAAATTTAATTGCAATGTATACAAAAGTTGAGACACTGAATCAAAAATATCAACTTGATTATGGCGATGAAAAGTTGAAGTATCATGTAATTAGGATAGATCTCCAAGGGATTACAAATTGTTGTACCAAAGCTTCCGTTTCACAGGATAAGAGAAAACTTTAAACCTTCTGCTGAAATGCAAAGTCAGGGGAATGACCAAATTTATCATGATTCATCCTTTGGAGCAAAGTGTCCTCATATGAGATTTGCATATCTAACAAATCAGAACCCCAAAAAATGACTTCACGGACTTAACATAAAGTTATGTGGGTTAGGTTTAGAAAGAAAAATATAGTTTGGGTGTCTTTATGTTAAGGCAAGTGTAGTTGAGCAGGTTTAGAAAAAGAAACATGTTGACGATGTCACTTGAAATAACTCAAGAGTTCACTAGAATTCACAAGGTTACTAACAAAGGTCTCCTTGGCGACAGTCTTACCTCCTTTACGAACTTGCGGTCTTCATGCTGCTTCCCTCTTAAATCCTGTCAGCACATTGCGATTGCTGCCTTCATTCAGGAATTGTGGTCCACTCCTTTTTTTAGGTATACCTACAAACAGTGCATGAATACAGCCTGTCTCAAGACTTTGAATAAATGTATCATATTTTTTGACAAATCAATTTTGAGACATTTCAGTCTGGACCACTGAAGGACTGACCAACCGACAGCCATCACTAGAAAAATCTCTTTACATAATATCAATCGGTCAAAAAGTAAACTTTACACACAACGTTATTCAGTCTATAACATGAAAAGGTACATCGATGCTCTCAAGGGGCAAAACCTTTTCAGTTTAGGACTCATACCTTCTTTTAGCACCATCCTCATTGATAAAACTGCTAGTGCTAAGTTGTCATGAGCCTTGAAATACTCACCAAAATAATTTTACATAGTCACTTGCTGAGACTGAAGATCCGCCTCTCCATTACAGGACAGACCTTCATCTTAACATAGTGTGCCTGTTCAAGTGCCGCCATGACTGAGACACAAATATGATTGCAGGGATTTTTTTTAGTCTGTTATGGGATAGGGTCGGTATGGGAGTTTTTTGTGGGAGTGGAATGGCACAGGAGTGAAAATCAACTCCTGTGTCACTCTCAAGTACACATCTAAATTATCTGAAGGTGCAGTCTGATCATATACCAGATCCAGATCTGATCTTATACCAGAACTAAAACAAATACTTTCAATTCAATAATAAAATGACTTCAAAACGTAAATTAAAATGAATCTTTGTGGAGAGGAACAGCATAGTAGATCCTTGTATATGTGGGATGTGGATTAATTTTCCAGTCCTCTACAAATTAATTCGTTCTGGTGACAAAGCCCATCTACCCGATTTAGGAACAGGATGAGAATGTTATGAATAAACAAGAGGTAAACTGGAAACGCTTTGTATGCGCCTAGGGCCATGTAGTCAACGCTTAGCTGATCACATGCTGTGTAAGTGGCGATGCATTGGGGGTTGGAGAACAACACTGTGTGGACATTCTGTCGAGTTCACACAATGTAGCAAGTGAAGCCGGATGTGGCACTGCTTTTTGGTCGCAAAACCTTACATATTGTCTGTGCTTGCGAACTCGCCAACTTGGACTTTGTTTCGTGCCAGTTCAAGAAAAGCCAAATATCCAGCATATTGCTTCACTGTGTGTTGTAGTGAATATTACAAACTTACGAGAGAGTGCTAGCACCCTTGTCGATGGTAAACCAGAGAGAAATATCATTAATGCCACAGTGAGTTATTTGCATGACCACAATTCTCTGATTAATAAGTGTCTCCAATTAGGGAACACGAATCATATTGTGTGCCTACATAGTGCTTCTCACTCATTAAAAAGTGATTTACACTGTTATTGCTTTATGTGATCAAGGATGGCTGTCTGATGAAACATGCAAATCATACAACAGTCAAAAATCAAGTCAAAATTTTCTTACTTCCTTACTGGCTTTTGTGCCTCACATGAGAAAACACTGGATTTCTTGGTGTTTTCCAAGGACTTGCTGCCTGGTGTCTATTAATGTTTGGGAAAGCTCTGACTCAGAATAAAATAAGCTTATCACAGAATATGACCAATGATGTATTTTGTCTAACAGAAAGACAAGTCAGAGATAAGGCTTCTTAGTGACATCCAACTGTGGATTGAAATGTTACTTAAACATTACGAGTAAGTGCAAGGACAAGAGCAGTATTTTCCTCTCTCTGTCCATGTCTTTTTAGTCCTTCGGATTGAGATGATCAACATGCAGAATGGTGTCATTTCGACAATGAATGCATCAACAAGCTGCAATTGTCCTCAATAACAGGTCACCAAACTTGGATGGGCAAATCTGGTTGAAACAAGACATGGTCTGCATGCATGCTGAGAAAATGTCATTTGTGCTTGTCCATGTGATTGTGCGCCCATATAAATCACAAAGTCTTCATCAGGCTGCCACATACTGAAAAGTGATGTTTGGAAAATAAATGTCTGTCTACTTCTGTCAGTTGATACAGTAATTGACCATTAAATACTTGATGAAAGCAATTTCTGTTTTAAACAACTAGCTGTTAACGAAGCGATACCTCTGTGCTTGTTAGATGAATACACTTAAGGGGACCAAATCTTTTTAACACGTTACTGTAATTCCACTTCTTTTAGTGGCAACTAGAAAGCTAACTTATTGCGTCAAATGAAAAAAAAAAAAAACAATTCAAATGACTGAAATTTAAATGGGCTCTTTAATTTTGTCTCAATTACAACACACAAATAAAGCCTTTTCCTATTTTTTTCCAGGTTATAAAGCAAATCTGCTGAAATTACAGCAGCACGATGAATGATGTTGACAATCTATCAGCATTATGCTGCATTCACATGGATCAGGCAGATGGTACAACACCAACAGGATGGCACAGGAATAACAAAAATTAGGGTATACAAGTAACTACACAAGTAACTAATAACTTTAACTAAAGGACAGTTCGTTCTTTATGATGGGAGAGGCATATCTAACAATTTTTCAAGTATTGGGGTGGGACTTATGTTTTTTATTAAGGCCTGTCTTCATTAAAAATGGCCAAAATTACACCATTCACCACAGCCAGAAACTGTACAAATAGAAATTATCGTTGGATTTTCAAATTTCAGACAGTCCTTCAACACGGCGTATTCAACGAACGCTTCCATCAGAAAAACAAGAACAAAACAATATAACTTAGCTTTAAATATATACTTCATAAAAATAACTTAATTCTACGTCTTATTTAAAATTTGGCCAAAAAACGTTTTGCGGGAACTAACAAGCATGCGCGGCAAGAGTAAAAAAGGCTTTTTCAACTACAAAATGTTGTCTTTAACTCTTTACTTTTTTCTTTCAAACATCAAAGTGTTCGTTTTAAAAAATTAAACTACTAATTTATGGCAGAGGGAGGGTCATGTATTTTCCACCAGTCACTCAGGGATGCTTAAAGAAAAATATTTAGAGCTTCGGGGAGGAAAAAAATTAAAAATCAGTGATGTACTGAGGAGGTTTCCAGTGTTTTACAGCACTGGATCAAAACTTTCTTTCTACTTAAAAGGCCACAGAAAACACACGTGTTTTTACAGATCATGTTGTACTCCCCGTGATGAGTAAAATAGACATGGCAGTTAAATGGTGCAGAGCCCAGTTAACACTGACGTACTTCCCTGAGTTTGTACTGATGGAACCAAGAGAAAACAAAGACTCACAGTATCTAGGATGGGTTGTTATATCTACAGTATGTCTTATCGTGCCATACCCACGTCATTGGTTTCACAGCATGATTTCATAACAAGTGACCTAAATGTATAAAACATTTTATGCTTGAATTATCCATGAAGAAAGTTCTCGGCTACTGAGGTGAGCAAGTGCAGCCGCGTATAATGAAGGGAATGTGTGACAAAGTAGTTTGCAGTTGGGAAATCATCATAAGATCACCTCAGCAACTTCAGGAATACAGCCATTTTAAAGGGTCCATATAGCTACACTTTTCAGCAAGCTGCCAACTACATATTGTTTAAAATGTGACATAATGCAGATATGTGCTTTATTACAGATAAATTCTGAATTTTTACACCATGTCGCTGATATATCTTGATGTACTCTGTATGGAGGATAGGAAATTCAGACTTCAGAACAAACTAAAGTAATATTTATAATTTATTTCTTACAGTTGCAGTCAGTTGCAATAAAGGAGCACTGTTTGCTCTATGAGCCTTGAACTTGGGAAGCATTTTCACACGCATAGTTAAACAAGTCAATATTTGACATGGTGTGGCTTCTGCAGCCCGGGCTTTACAGTCTGAATTGTTTGAAGCGACAGTGGTAACTCAGCGCCTAATCGTTCATCGTCAATATTCAGTCTTTAAAGAAGCTTTTTCATTTATATCACATAGTCTTCAAACTAGGGACAACTATAACATTAGGCTGTTTGTGAAAAGGCACACATGACTGATTTGACTATCTAAGTAATGTTAATGGACTCTATCCAGGATGTTCTCTGCTTGTGTAAAATTAGCCTGTATTAACTCTTTCAGTATGTGCAACTCATTTTATATAATAAAATGAAACGCCGTTTTAATGCTGGATGCAGGGGATGTTCTTGTAGTTCACAGTGAAAGCATTTGTGATTCATCGGTAAACAAACATTGTCCTGGGCAGGGTCATTTTTATTGGGGTTTTTTTTTTGGGGGGGGGGGTGCTTTTTTAATCCAGATGTTTGCTTCCGCAGTGACAGCTGTAAAAAAAGCACTGCATTGTGCTCCATTAAAACACTGACCAAACAGCATTATGAGCTTGATCTGCTGAGCCACAAAATATATAAAAAAATTAAAAATGTGTGATGAAGTGTATGAGCTGATTTTGTCATTGGGAGGAGGAGGGGATGGTGAGAGAGCTGGGTAAGATGCCTGCCAAGCTGCAGACCACTGTTCTAGACAAATGAACGAAACCAGTTGTGATTTATTAAGTCATCATGATGTTTCCAGCATTTTTCTTTAGCTTACCCTAACCATGAGCTGGAAAAGATGCAATGCATGTAATAAGTGTGAACTCACACATCGTCCCTGAGCTTCCTAAATCCTGAATGGGTACATAAAGCGCCATATTTGACAACTAGAGTTGGGAGTAAGAATGTGTCGGCCTAAACCTAACCACACATTAACCACAGCGTTGTTTAAATGTTAAGTTTCAAAGTATCTACCATATAATATTGTGCAAATGGAAATATCTGCAGGAACCTACAATGCCAACATTTCATATGGTGATTGGGGTGAAATACTACAGAACACTATACAAGACACTGACAGAAATGTAAAACAGATGTAAACATATCTCAATTGCATCACAATCGTGGGCCCAGAATGTTTGTAAGGATTATAGTCAAAGAAGAATTTTATTTTAAAAAATATTGGACCAGAAAACGTGGCTGGGAAAGCCAAAAGTAAAAGTCAGAAGACAGGCTACTCATAATTTCTGCAGCAAAATATTCTATAATAGACAATCTACTGGTCTTAAAAATTGGCAGAAACAGCCCTGTTGACATATAAAATGAGAACTTTCATTAAATGATTGATATGTTCTACATAATTAAAAGAATAGAATCTGTTATCCTGTAAAATTCAGAAGATGTCCATGTTGATGCTTTGTTGCTTAAAAGTAGCCCAAACTTGACAAACATGTTCTGTGTAGTCAGACAGCCTGTAATTTTGTTGTATTTTTGTCCTCATATGCCGCTGATTGGCATCTACCCAGTCAAGAAGACCAATCTATCTTCCATAATCAAATGCAACTTCACGTGTGTCTGTGAAGTAGTGTTAATAGCTCTGAGTCGGGTACTTCTGGGTCTGTTCCATGCCGTTTTGAAAACAACTGCACATTGTACTACACAATTAGTGCTTTAGAAAAGCAGAGCGTGGTTTACTGTTATCTGTGTCCAGCGCTTCCTTGTCAAGATGCTGCTCTTCACTTAAGTGGACCACTCTCTGAGAAGCACCGAGGAGTGCTGCCAAACAGCGAGAGAAAGAAATGCAAACTTGTTGTTTGAGCCTCCCTATTGCTTCATTTCATCTATTGCCAGAAATCGCCACGGTTCACCGCGCAGAATTTGGACCAGGGCCATCTCCTCAGTTTCCTAGATTTGCATGGCTGTCCAGACGTCAGCAACCCCCCCCCTCACCCCTCCGCCGGCTCCTAAATGCGTCAGCAGTCATTCCTCCCATCCCTCCCCCTCCTCCTCTTATCCACGCTGCCTCCCTGCAACACCTCAGCCAGGCTATCACAGCACACTGTGTCCTTGAGGACTCACTAACTACAGGCTCCCCTCCCCCCACCCACGCTCTCTCTTCCCATTCTTATTCAATGTGTTTACATGTGTGCTAATAATTCAGATATAATCTGACACAATACTCTGATTATTGCCACTTAACACCTCAAGCACAGGTTCTCTTTGTTCAAATAGGATTTATCTGAATCAGACATTTTCACACTTTACTCTTGATATTTCAAGACTTGAACAACAGAATTCTTACCATTTAAAAACAATTTGCTATGTAAGAAAAATGAATACAAATTAGTTCCTGCAATTTTCTAGTTGTGCTTTTTTGGCATCCAAGATGGATCGTGTAGGATGAAACACATTAACCTGACTATCAAAGGAACTGTTGTTTAAAAAATGTTATTTCCATCTAATAATGAACTTAATCTGGTTTTTCATACCAAATTGAATGAGGTTAATGATCACAAGTTTGAAATAGTAATTGTAAATAGTATATTATAATAGTATAATAGTAAATTGTAACATAATTTATTGGGTATTTAAGAGTTATTTGGCATTGTAGCTAAATGTAGTAATTATTGTGTACTACTAGTGTGTTCCGTTTGCATTGGGACGTCGGACTTTCCAAGTTCCCATTTGAAGATTTTAACTGGAATGCCCCCTTAAGTTGGATTTTCGACTCGGAAAGTTGAAGGATAGTTGAAGGAAAGTCACCGGGCCCAATCTCAAAATCCAAGGTGGCTTCTCAACCTATCATCAGTTGTTAAAGTTATAGTGATATATTTGTCTTATTAAAACAGGCATACTCACATAAATGTCTAACTTATATCTTTGGACATGTTGCTCTTGGGTGTGCAAAATAAAGTGCAATCCCTTGTTGTCAACTGTTAATAGTACCTTGGTTTTCCAACTTGTGATTGTACACGGTCAATTCAGGTATAACCACATTCTCAGCTCCGACTTCCAACTTCTGAGGTAAATGGAATGCAGCATATCTCTGGCACCATTATAAAAAATACATTTTTGAAATAGTGGTTAAATATGTATGGCTACCTAAAGTTGCAAGCGACAAAGCAAATTTAAAATAGGTCTATGTAACTTCTGCTATACAGTCGCCACTGTAAGCATAAATAATTGTGAAAAATATGGATGTAAGAGTAAGAAGAGCACAGGTCAGCACGTTCTTATCCTAAGCAGTTACATATTGCCACTTTGCACAGGACTTCCACGTCTATATATCATGCTCTAGGTATCCTCCTGTGTCTACTGTTGTTGTTCCAGGATGCCACTTTCATGATGTCAACACAAGCACATGGTGGGATTATGCTGCACATGGTTATGTTTAGACAAGAAAAGCATTTGGCAACCAATGCCAGGATGCAACAAAAGCAGATGGTTTGGATTAGGCAACAAGCCCAGAGATGGTTAGGTTTAGGCCAAAGGACATATGGTAAGGTGAGAAACTGCTGCAAAGATGTGTCAAAATTAGCAAAATGACACAGAAATGTCAATACAGCAATATATATTCATGTTTGCTAACAGTCACCATAATTGGTCATACCAGACCAAGAAAAGCAAAAGCTCTGAGTGTATTGAGTTAAGCAAGAATGTGTTTTGTAGCTTATAGAGTGCCTCAGGGATGATGTTTTTCTGAAGGCCGACGCAGATGTAAGCCTCACCCCAGTGCTCGTCAAAAATCCTATGGGATTTTTACAGCTGGATTTTGGATTAAAGCGGAAAAAAAGATCTGTGGTAAACAAAGGTATATTATACTTAAACATTTTGTTCAGAAAGAATATCTTCACAAACAAACACCACCTTAAGATTTCTAGGATTTCTGAAGCCTAAATGCAATCACCAGAGGCAAAAAGCTAACATTAGGCTATAAACAAACTACACTATGGTTGTATGACTTCATGTCGCCTCTAAAACAAGGCCGTAAAGCTGTCTTCGGCATGATGAGGTTCTGTAGTTTCATTTAGCCACTTGTTAGCAACCACCTTTTTTTGTCTGAAAGCTACACAGTTATGTTAGTTAACCCAAGTCATCACATGTTGCCACTTTTCAGTGCACTTCCACATCCACAAATTACATTTTAGACATGCTTCTGCATCTGCTGTTTACATTCTGGGATGGCGCTACCATGATGTCATCAAATGCACATGACGAAATGACCCAGCAACTGGTTACATTTAGATAAGACAACCACAGTGCAACCAATGCCAGAATGCAAACGACTACATGGATGGTTAGGATAAAAGGCGCATAGCTAGGTTTAGGAAAAACCAATCACTGTGGGTTAAGGTTAGCAGAAGGGAAGCGAACACTGGACTCCTGCATGAAAGTCCGGGGTTTGTTGGACCCATCCACTGCCCATGGCAGGTGCTGTCTGGCTGTCGGCCAGTGTATCAAAACACCACGAACAGTTCTCAACTGACAATGCCCAGCGTAGTTTCATGAGCACGCAAAAGGTGGCCTTTGGTGTTGCGATCTTACACCAAAAACAATGTCAAAGCAGCAGTATTTTATGAGTTCAGGCTGGTGTCACACGCCAGGGTGTGACAAGGCATTGCTATATGACAACCTGAGCATGAGATCAGACTGGGATGGACGGTTAACTGACAACAGATTGTATATCTTTGGAGAGATTTCAACAACAATACATGAACATAGATGTTGTTTGGGCTGGGGGCTGGCAGTTCTCGCCGCGGCTACTACTGTCTTTAGGCAAACCAGCTTTTTTTCTTCAACAATCAACATGACTGTTATTCATACCTGAGCTACCTTGTGAAACATCGAGCAACAATCAAACTAAAAGAACAAAACATTGTTTCATCCAACAGCTCGGTGAGCAACACCTTCGCAAACACCACGGAGACCTGACTTCAGTTGTTGAGTCAAGCTCTCTCCCCTGCACCCAGTGTGCAAAGAAAGGCATTTTATTGATACACTTTTAAAAAAGCAACTGATGTGAAGCAGTCAATCCCCCGTCTCCGCTTCCTCAGCTGAGAGGCCTGATTGTCTCATGAGCTCTGTTCTGTAAACAGACGTCCCTATAGAAGCCAGGCAGCCAAGCAGCCAAGCAGCCAGGCAGACAGGCGGCCAGTGCTGGGTATAAATAAATAAATAAAAACAGAGGATAGGAAAAAGAGCATCCTTGTGAAAATGTCTGGCTAAAAATATATCCTCTCTTTGCCTCTCCAAGGTCACTCTGTCATTTTGATTTGATTGGAACACAGCAGCCACAGCCATCTTCCTCCTGAGCCTCACCAACAAGCATGGCATTACTCTGCCAGCGATTGCACAAATGTCTTTCATATCTGAAGCAGTTATTATCCTCTTAAATTAATTTTGCCTCCTTGCTGGAGCCATAATGCATGTCATTTGTTGACCAGGTAAACTGGAGGACAACTGGCAAAGTGGATCATTTGCAGAATACTGCATCCTATTTTCAATCTAATACACTGTGCATCTGTATGTAGAAACTTGCATTTCTGCTTAAGGAAAACTGAAGTAGAGAATCCTTTGTGGAGTCTTGCAGACTCTCTCCACTCTGCGCCGTGAAATACTGTTACATATAGAGACAATTTTAAGGGAGGTAACAAATGTGTCCCTGTAGATATCCTTGATGTTTGTTTACTCTGGTGGCTGTTTGCCTTCTGGTGATCATCAGCTGCAGGTCATAGTCTACCTGGAGTTTTATTGAACATATCACCTTGTAAATATATGACCGGTTTGCTCAGCTGAGTCACTGTTGCCATAAGAGGATCTCCCTAACATTTAAAAGCTATGACACTTCTGTGTAAATATTAGGAGAGAAAAACACTGCACACACTGAGAGAAAAATTTTAAAAAACTTAAATGCACTTCTGGAGCTTCTGATGACAACAACACTTTTGTCATCTGCTGCACCCATATTACCAAACAGTAGTGGACAGCATGTGCTGCACAGTGAGTCACACGTATGGAAAACAGGGGGTTTCTCGGATAATTCTCAGACGAGTGATACACATGTTGACTCAGGTGTATGAACTCATTTACATACAGTTACTTGTAAAGAACATGTATGTCTTGATTTTCCAATAATTACTATAATTCTTATTCTTGAGAATGATTAGAGCACATACTAGTTTTTCACAAAAAAACATTTTCGAATTCAGGAAATGATGTACAAAGTTGTGTCAGTCACATTTTCTTGTGGCTTTTTAACTTAAGTGATTATGATTGACTACAGCTGGTGAGTTCTCTCAGTCTAGTGTTTCCCAACAGGTGAGTCGTGGTCCAAAAGTGGGTAGCGGGTCCATTCTAAATGGACCGCAAGTGACTTAGGAACAATTCAAGTTTAAAAAAAAAAAAACACACTTTACTTTGAAGTACAGTACAGCTTTTATCTTGAAGTGTCGTTTCCTGCTTTAGAGTGAGAGGTTTTGGTTTTTTTTTTCAGAACAGCAGCTATTTGTTGTCCTGTTCTTAGAATTATTTGGCCTGTTAACATGCAGTGCCTTTACATTGTTTTTGTCACTGATCTTAAAGCAATAATATACTCTTTTCTTTTTGTTACAGCGCTATTTATTCATTAAGTTTTACATGACTGCACTTTATTCTTCTCTATTCTTTATTTCATTGTGCTTTAAGCCCACGTTGTTTACATTTTGTGAAATAAAATCGAATATGTGGTGCCCTTGAAGCACTTACTAAGGAGAAATCTGGACCTCATGGCTGTACCAGTTGGGAACCACTGTCTGTGCCCATTTTAAAAGGGCTTATTTGATGCATTCATTTGATTTAGCCACAAACACTACAATGGGAAAGTCTAAGGGGCTCAGTGTGGATCTAAAAAGTGGATAATTGACTTGAACAAATCGGCAGAGTTACTTGGAGACATTTCAAAGCAGCCACAGGTCCCACCTAATAACCTTCTCTTCCCCTCTGTGTCTCTCTGTCTCTCAAACACACAAACCTTGAAGAGAACCATGGCGCTCAGTCATAATTGTCTCTGTCCTTGTCCTGGCAGTTGTGCTATAATGCACAGAAGCCCTGACAGACCAAGCCGATGGTCAGTCATTGGCACTCGCTGGGCCTTGTTGTCTGCTTTTAGGCTGATTCAGCATGTTGAATCTGTGTAGGAGCCGACGAAGCCCATCAGTGAGAGGATCAGACATCATCATATACCATTTTGGCAGACATTGCCCAACCCTAGTGTACACGCACACACACAAACAGAGAGTGTCTCATCAAGGCTGACACTGACAGAGCATTTGTAGTTGAGGAGGTGGTGTAGTTTTGAATTGCTTGGTTGATCTATTTTCTTGAGCAAGATCTCATGTATATAATATTAAGAAGTTACTGACATGTTCCATAGTTGTTGTGAGATAACAACAAAAGGCACTCATCTCCCTTTTTGTCCTCTCTATATGTAAAAGCGCCATTCTGATAATACAGAATGAATTTACAGACTATAAACACGCATTTACGATTCCTCCTCTGTGACGACACCCGACCACAAGAACAACAAAACACAACGTGATGCTCCGTGTGTGGGCAGGCTGGGAGGAGGAAAGCAAAGTTTCTGCATGGTAAGAAGACTTAGTCAGCCACCCCCATGCAGCTTAGCTGGCTGATCGACACTAACTCACAGCTGCTGCTGCTACTGCTGCGCGCGGTTATGCTTGAGCTAAGTCAACCGCACAAATAAAACATGCGAGATAAGAAGTGAAAAAGAAACCCTCCACAGATGTTTGTCACACGGCTGAAAGAAGAAAAGAACCGGATATGTGACATGAAACTCAAATCAGAAAGGGGAAGCAGGCTATGAAATGGGGTGGATGGACTGAAAAAGTTAAACAAGGTCTCTAAGGTGCAGCTTTAAATCTAAAATGTTGGCTAAACAAGCCCTGTACCAATCTGATGTAGAGTTTATTTTTTTACCTTTTCAGAACTGAGACCAAGGTCACACGATAAAAAAAAAAAAAATAAACATTGCTTTATGTATTGATGTTTGGCACCAAACATCAAGTTACCTCCAAAATTTTCTCTCTGTATCATATCAACTGTATCTATCTATGACGATTTGGAAGATATTGTTGGCAAATTCCAATTAATTCAGGGACTTTGACCCCCGCCCTGAATGGAGCGTACTTGTGCATGTTCTGAATGGATGTGTGCTGTAGATAAATGGACAGGCAGGGACCCTGGCAGGAGAACACAGAGCAGGCAGATTCATGGCCAGACAGTAGAAATCTGTCAGCCTCCTGGCAACGTGAGAGGACACCTGGAGGTAATGCAAGCAGCCCTCCCCAACCCGCACCTCCTCTCCCTCTCTTTCTCCTTCTTTCGCTTCATCTCCCTGTCCCATCCCCCTCCCACCCCCTCCTCTGACTCATCACCAGAGCCTTAATCACCAATGAGTGGGCACTGCCTCCCCTTCCATGAGGCACAAGTGCTGAGAGACAAGCTGTGCTGATGCTCTGTTGCCCCCTGCTGGACGCTGGGACACATTGCATTGAGAGCCACATGGCCAGATAGATTTGTGCTGGTTTCACAGGAGCAAAGCAGCTGTAATGAGCTTCCTGTCTGAGTGTTTGCAATTAAACTCTTTGAAAGATGAATTGAAAGAACGCATTTTGTTCTGTGTTCAGACGCCTTTCGTAGGCATTTAAAATTTTAAATAATGAGAAAACATGAGGGCAAAAGCCCATGAGCAACTTGGCAATAAATGTTCTCCAAATTTCAAGAAGTGAGTAGACTTAAAAAATATATATATATTTTCAAAAAGTTCTGGAAAAATGTACAGAAACTAATTTTATAATTTATATAATAATAGTATATAATAATAATAATATTAATATTAATAATAATTTATATTTAAAATCATGCTGCAAAATTATTGTTATTTATAAAGCACGTTTAGATTAGATTTAGATTTAGATTAGATTTAGATATCCCTTCTCTAAACTAGGCAGTGTTGATTGAATATAAATCAGGATTATGTTACTGCACATTTCTCACTGTAAATGTTTTTTAGAAACATATTTTTGTGTTGTGTTTAGCTGTAATAGCTAGATTTTGTAAACAGGAAAGTGGATGCTATACTGCTTTTACTCAGTGCATCACCGTGGTACAGTGGCAAACAGGGGCAAATGCGCTGAAACCCAAGAAAACACATGCAAATAAACAAAACACAAATTAAGAAAACATTATCAATTTAAAGACACATGGGCAACATTTGGAGAATGCGCTGCAAATCCCATAACACAACACATTAAGAAAACGCTGCAAATACCACAACAAAACACGCCACGAAAGCACGCTACAATACATCATAACACAACGGAAGGGTTTCCAGAGAACACGTAATAGTGATGCATAAATCAGGATGCACTTGTTATTGTTTTACTGGAGTCAAATATCTGTCAGTGGTGTTGGAAAAAGAGCTGAAATGTAAGTGCTTTTTTTGTACTCCGAAAAACACCACCTAACTGGCCACCACCTTGTTTAGTAATGTTACAGTAAGAGCGTGTAAGAGCTAATTTCAAAATCAAAGCTCCATTCAAGTGAATCACATTCATTCCACATGTCATTCATATAAAAATGATTAAATAAATATGTAAACAAATCAAAATATGAATGAAACAATGAATAAACAGATAAATAAATAAATACACAAGTACAAATTACTACACAAATAAATACAACAATACTAGCAATATTAGATAAAACATTGAAAAAATAATACAACATAATAACTACTGCTTGAAAACTGAATTTCAGACAAAAATAGGATCGTGTAGTCACTGTTCGAACTGACAATAAAGACCAGACCAATCTGACTTCATAATGACACCACTAATTAACAATAAAGACCAGATCAGATTGGCCTAACTGCATCACGTGAAGCCGACCGCACTTCCTTGGGGCACTTAAATTAAGAAAGCATTTACAAAAATGTTTTTTTGCATCTAAACTATTTCATATACATGCTGATATTGATCTATCTGTGATACTGCCAGTGTGTCAGTAAGTCATTTCTACCATTATAGACTATATTGTCACTTCTTACCTGTACTGGTGTGTTCCACTGTCCTCTGCCGGTGATGCATTTTCCTGTAAAAAACAAAAGCTGGTAGACAAGGTGGCAAAACAATAACTTAGAAAGCTATAAATGTCACAGGTCAGCACGCAAGTTCTTACACATACAGTAAGTTGTCTGGGAGCTTATTGTGTGTGATTCAGCATAAGATACACAGTGTGAGATGATAATAAGGGGGCGTCAGTGTGTGCTAAATAGATAAATGAACACGAGGAGGCTTGATAAATCATAAAGTCGAGGCTGATCAAAACAATGATCAATCAAAGCCACGAGGCATGGCGAGGGAGCAGTGCTGCCACTACACTGATGATGACAAAGCTTATGAGTGTGTGCAAATATACAGCAGTGAACCGTGCATCCTACCTTTTCCTGCTGTGCTGGTCAAAGTCAACTTGGTGGAGCTTTTGCAAGTGTATGTCGAAACTGTGGATGAACCTCCGCTGTACTTCAGTACGCAGAACACATAGTTCCCCAGGAATGAGTCCTAAAAAACAGAAATGAGTTAGCATTTCAACATACCCTCATCTTGAATCAACAGGTTTTTTGAATGGGTGTTTGGTTGGATGCCTGAAATAAGGTCGGTGGTGAACGCAAGCTTAAGAAGCTTTTGTTCAACGACATAAAATATGTCAGTAAATACCCCACCCACGAACTTTGAAGCTTTTGTCCTTGTTATGACTGCATGTGTTCTTTGTTGTTTCTTTTCCCTCTGTAGATCTGCCTTGGTGTGCTTCATCACCTTACGAGTGCACCTGGCCTGGGGAAGGAGGGGCTTGAAGCAGCAGAGAGAGAGAGAGGCCTCTGGTGTGGGAACTGCTGGTTTTGGATTTTCTCAGTGACAAATTTTATTGTCTTGTTTGCATGTTTGTTAATAAATCTGATCATTTTAAAAGGTGTCTTGTGTGGTTAAGGCAGGCGAACATCACTGACATTTCTGGGATTAAACAATTGAAATAAGACTAAAAAATGATGGCTGATGGATCTTGTTGTCAATGGCACACATGACTTTGAGTGAACGGTTGAATGGTTATTCAGGCCCCACAGCCTGTCATACATGGACAGAAATGATAAACAGATGGCTGCCATGTTGTTTTAAGGAAAAAATAAACAGTCTCTAATCAACTGAGGTTTTCGAGAAGTATTTTTTTATATACAGTGAGCTCCAAAATAGATATTTATTTCTGTGTTGATTTGTTTTCCCCTCATAATCACACATTCAGTACATTGTTTCTCTTCTTTTTTGAAAAAAAACAAAAAAAAAAACATAGAAAATATCTTTTTTTAAAAAAAGGGTTATTTTCTGTGATATTGTTATGTACTTTGAATTTGGACTATGTTAGACCCCATCTCTTGGGTTTTTTAGCTAATACCTTCCAGTTCTAGTCATCTGCAGCATTGTTTTTAAAGAAAATATTTAGGCCAAAAAAAGGTTGATTTTTTAATTTTTTTTTAAATAAAACCATTTGTGCAAATGTACTAAAAAGGGAAAAAGAGCAGCTGTCAGTTCTGTCAATTTATTTTAGGTGTGTCTTGGATAGTAGTTTTAGGTGAATTTCGCAGGAAGCGAATTCATTTTTCAAAATAAAAATCCCCTTCTTTTATTGGTTTCGTTTATTGCGAGGACCAATGCATATGTCTCTATTAAACAACATGTGCCTATGGTAGTATATAAATGTAATTTGTTGAGGATGAGTTCAGGGTTCCCATACATTTTCATGGACAAAATTTCAAAACGTTTCCATGACTTTTCGATGACCCATAAAAACAACTATGTTTTCTTACCCCACTTGCTCAGCATTTTTTAAAACTCTATTTAATTTCTTCTATCTGGCACACAGGGAAAAATGAACGCAGAAAGAAAATGGAGAACCGTACATGATGGAAAATGAAACATCACACATGGACACATATTAGAACGACATTATGTCAGCAGACAAAGAAATAAAATTTAACGTCATGTTACATTAGGTGGAGGATTATCTATGGAAGATAACTGTGACAATTTTACTAAACTCATCAAATCCCATGATTTTTCCAAGACTTTTAATCTTTTTTAGATTTTCCATGACTTTTCCAGGTTTTCCATGAGCGTGGAAACCCCGTGAGTTGCTTTTTTTGGACCCCAGATGCTGAGGTAGTAAAGTATACAGGGGTTAAGGTTGGCCCTTCTTTATCTGGGGGCTCTTTGTCGTAGGCGGTCCAAAGTATACTGCACCGTATATCCTCTATTATTTCAGCTGCAATAAAGATGCACATTTCCAAGATTTGTGCTTGGATTTATTCCAGGTATTCTACAAGTACTGCTTGATTTCTGGGGATCTAGGCAAAATTTGATGAACACTGCACATTTTTTGATGGGAACTTGCATAAACAATCAAAGTCAAAGGAGAAGGGGTCAGTTTGGGCCCTCATCTCATTTTTCCCCAGGGCCCTCTGGCAGGTTAATCTGACCCTGCACCCAAAGTCTTCTTTGCACACAAATTAATTCATTAAAGTAAATCTCTTTTTCCATGACTTTACTGACTAAATAGTGGAATGCACACAACATATTTTCACAGACTGAGGAAGTGAAGTGCAACACTGAACACAAACATGAACAGTTTGCAGTGCAGCTGTGACACTTTACCTACAGCAGTGCTCATTTAACAGTATAATGCCTCATAAAAGCAGTTTGAGCATGTGGCAAGTGCATGATAATAGCTATAATCAGAGCACAATATCATTAAAACAATATATGTTGAAGTGGAGCTCCAGTCTCTTTAATGAGTTTCTGTTAAGCAACCACTTGAGGTCAGTGTTGTTCTAAGTTACCAGCCATGTTCAGCCCTGGTTGTGTCAATGTCCTGAATCTGAGGTCAATACATGTGAACACATCCAGTGACCTCTGAGAGGAGAGGCCATATGCTGCCTCAGCCTCAGAGTATCCACAACTGAGATGATAATATGATGCAGTGATAATCTGATGGGGCCTGAAACAAAGGCTCTCTGAAGTATGGAGCAATGTCAAGGCAATAGTGTCCATGTAGATGAAATACACTGGGATTAACGTCTTACAGTAAACCAGCAGTAATTGTAACATTAACATGAAACTGGATTGTGATATGGGATAAAAAGCAGAGAGCTGCTGGAGGGCAGAAATGAATCGCACCAAATGGTTTCATGTCAATTTTTTCATATTCATGTAAATGGGATTTCAAGCCAAATCTTCCAGATGTGAAGACTGGATGTGTTTGTGGAAGTGTGTACAGTGAACGTGAATAAAAGCTCTGATTACACCATATTTCATTCTCTAACTGGGATGATTTCTTGTGAATAAAATCACAGGTAGGTTCACTGACACCTCCTCAGGAAGATGCTTGTCTCTGATAATCACTGGCTTCTACTATTTAACTGATATCTACTGTCAAGGCTGCAGACTAAATTTCATAAAAATCATGAGAGTTGCCACTCTGACTTAAGAGCAGAAACTGCTGTATTTTCTGATTATTTCTTTTTCTTGACAATTCATTCATTTATTTGACTTTAATTAAAATGTCTTGAAATTTATATAACTAAAATTTGTTTTAGAACCCTCTTCACAGGGCACCAGTGTATATTTGTATATAAATATTACAACCTACCTATAAAGTTTGTCATTTCTGAATGCAATTATATCATCAAATTTATAGCTTTTTGTCTAAAGAATCTCAGATCACCTTTCAAACCCACCATGTGTAACATAGGCTACTATATGTATACAGGAATGTAAATTTCTCTTCAAGTCGTTAAAACCTGACCCACGTGTCCTGCATATCAGCTGTACAGACATGAAATTTGTCACAGAAAGAGATCTACAACTGATAAATAACTATTTTTATTAATCCATCTGATTATTTTCTCTACACTATAACTACAGTAATTTCTATTAGCTGTAGCTATTTTGCCAATTAAGTAAACATTAGCATTGGCTAACTTTTTAGTATTTTGCAAACCTTGTCAAAGGGACGGTAAAAATGCACTTGATGGTTATTCTCATCCCAACTCATCAAATAGGCTGTAGCTGTTTTGTCAGTGGACTTTCGTGTCTACTCAAGATGAACTAGCGTCGTGGGAAGCTGTGCTATTTATGGTTGTTACCTACACAGTGTCTGGCGTTACAAACTAACAGCTAAGGAATGTGAATAGGCTGGATAAATGCAGCATCCTCACCACTCGATGATCCATTTAAAAGACATGGAAATAAGGAATTAGATTAGCACAATGTTCCTGTGTTCTTTACACTTTTGCTCTTTTAAGCCTCATTTCCACTGTACAAAAAACCCGCTAAGATCCGCCAACATCTGGCTTTTTAATGTAACGTGAAAGTGTACAATCAGCATTCACACCTGGGTCAATTGACCAGCAAGAAGCAATGGTGTGCTGCCACTAATTATTGTCTATCACCATCTGAGCAGCACTCAAACTTCTAACCAAATTAGTCTGCACATGTTTCAAAGAGACTGAATAGGTAAGCGATAAATAAAAAGAAGAATGTGACACACCAAACAATTTAACAATTGCCATTCAGTTGTGGACTATAGGAACGTACAGTCAAACATTTAATCTACAAAATGTCAGCAGATAGTGAAAAAAGCTCATTACAGTTTCCAAAAACCCAAGGTTAATATGTCGATCGACTAATCAATTAATCATCTAAGTGCTACATCTGTACCCAACAACAGGAGCCGGTAATTACAGCATGAGCCAGATCAAAGCTTGATGTGCGGACATAAATAGTCACTTCACAGGAAATGCGAGGAGTGACTGTGAGGTCTCGGGACTCGGGTTGGTGAGTTAGATGACTTGCTGCGCCCCGGGAGAGAGGAGAGTCATTGACCCGTGGCCAGTCTTCCTCCAACAGCGGCGCACCTCGCATATTATCACCCAAGTGAGTCATCAACGGCACGTCAACATCGCTGAGGTTCTTCATGCCAATCTTCCTATTGCTTTTTTAATCCCCCAGCGTGCCTCGTTTGAGCAATTGCCTCCCTCCCCCTCTGCTTTCTCTCTCGCTCTCTCTTTTGATTTACCCCCCCCCCCAACACACACACACACACACACCACCCTCCCCTGTATGCTTCCATCACATTCTGCTGAAAAATTTGGAGCTCTGCCAGGAGTGTTGCCGTGTGTGAATCAAGTGTGTGTAGGCCTGGTGTGTGTGTTTGTGTGTGTACGCTGCAGCGTTGTTTTTTGTGAACATGTGAATTCAATTGGCATTTGAAGGTTGGAATCACGAAGAGGAGCGCGCGCATACATGTACACAGGACAAATGGATGAATGGGCAACTAGGTTCACTGCTTTTAGGGCCTTGCTCGTGTGTGTGTGTGTGTGTGTGTGTGTGTGTGTGTGTGTGTGTGTGTGTGTGAGTGAATGTGTTGAAAAGAGTGAAAGAATGCGGGGAAAAAGAGGTATTGGATGGGTGTTGTCTTACAAGCAACAACAGCACATTGCAGAAAGAGGCATTTTCAACCAATTTATTAATCCTTTTAGGCAATGTTCCCTGTTCAGAAATGCAAATTGAATCAATCTGAGTCTGACTTTTAAGACTTTCAAGTGGGATTTAATTAGAAGCCGAGGCGCGCAGTTTTAATGAGAGAGGGGGTGGAGAGAGAAGGAGAGACAGAGAGGGAGAAAACGGGGGAGAAGGAGAGGGAGGGGAGGTGGTGTTTTAATGCTATTCCTGCAGGATTGGGGTGAAGGACACATAAACCCAGCGCTGACGGCTTTTCTTAAAAGAAGAATTTCCATCATTTCCATCCGGCCATCTGTCCATCCGTCCCCGCCGCCCTTCACCTTCAACTTGGCTGTTTACGCCCAGGGAGGGGGTTGCCGCTCGGGGTCTGTTTGGTGACACTAAACAACGCCCGATCTACTCCAAACCCACACATCGCCCTCAGCAGAAAAAAAAAAAATCACCCCACTTCCTCTGCCAGTGGTTCCGCAATCTCCATCTCTGAATCCTTTGTCCTTTTGTGTTGCTGTTATTTACTCCAATACCATTTCTCTTTCCTCCTCCTCCTCCCTCTATTCCTCGCTGAGATTCTCTAACCCTCCTCATCATCCTCCCATCATTTTCCAAGCCCTAAGCTGACTGAGCCTCCCAAAGCCATCAGGTCTGATTGTCTGATCTCAAGGCATCGAGTCCGCCAGCTGAAATGAAAAATGAGGATTCCTCTCAGCCTCTATTTTTATTCTGTTTTCATTCTCTCTTTCATTCGTCTCTCATCGGTCTCCCCCCTTTTTCTTTTCCCACCTCTCTTTCACACTCTCTATCGCGCCTCCTTCTCTCTCTCTCTCTCTCTCTCTCTCACACACACACACACATACATCTCCGTTGGCTCTTTCACTCATATTTCTTCACCTTTTGCGGCCTTTCTCATGCCTGCCAATCTCACCCCATTCCTCCTCTCGTTTCCGTTCCTTTCTGCCCTCCATCCTCTGCTGGGTTGACTGGCAGCTGCACTGACATGGGGATATGTGGAGGGAGCTGGATGAAGTAGAGGCTGGGTGAGGGTTTCTGGCACGACTTCACCTGCTTCCAAGGTGCCCAGAGAAGGGAAAGAAGTTAAAATTCCACCAACACTTGAACAACTGTATTGCAAGTCCAACACGTTTCAGCTTGTTGGCTCCAGTTGGTTTTGGGTGCCGAAATCACTGCGTTAGGCTTTTGATTACAGCCTGCAAGTTACAGAAGGAAATACTTACTACATGCCTATTAATAAGTAGTTAAGAATTTGAATTTCATGAGTAAATTGCACTATGAGTGCTTTTTGAATGACCTTGTGCATACTGAATAATTACAAGGTGTAAACTGGGTACCAGCAGCCAATATGCTCCTTTACAACAGATATGTATATCATTAAAGGAGCCAAACCACTTGATCTTAGAATGAAAAACAAACAAACAAACAAATAGTCAGAGTTAAGCAACAGCCGCCTGGGCTTAGAAATAAAGCCAATTCCAAAGTGCGAAAAACTGCAGTTCCTCTAATGGCCACTTGAGGTTGGCTCCAAAACAGAGTAAATCCCCCTCTAAAAGTGCCAAACTTTACAGCAGAAATAAACATGTTTACATCCTGGTACCAAAAACGGTTTTGGTATCTGAAGATAATTTCAACATTCATGACAACTGTGCAGGAGTCAACTTATACATAACTCACTCATTTACATCAGTGTTAATTTCAGATCCCATCAGTGAAAATAAAACATAGATTCCATCATAGTTTTCATTATCAAGATCTATTTTTAGCTTAACATTGGCTCATTTCGGTCATGGAAAGCAAAGTCGCTGACGAATAATGTTCATCACAGTTTTCTTCAACAAAATTAACACTGGTTCAAATATATAAAAGCCCAAAGTTATGCATATTTAAAGGCCTGGCCACTTGAGTGACAGGTTGTCTCTGAGGCAACACTACAGTCTGTGAGTCTTATCTACCCCTCACTCCTCTACAGCTCTACCTTCTTGTCCAAACAGGGTCATTTCTGGCTCCTGAAAGATGGCAACAGCTGAAATGCCAAACTTGAGGCTTTAAAACAGGAGTCCACAAACCAATGGGTGACATCACATAGCTACGTCCATTACTTAGACAGTTTGTGGTTACAGTCAGCCCTTCTGGTATGCTGCAATTACAACATTCAATGCCAATTCAACCAATCCCCATGAATTTTGCGCAACTTTGCAACTTTGTCTGATCACCGCAAAATTTCAGCAAATTTCGACCAATCGTCATAGTTTCAAATGACTTTGAACTGTCACAGCAGTCCCACATAATGTCACCAAACTCACTTCCTCGTTTCCAGTTGTAAATATGTAGCCATGTGAAACACGAACATCTCACATTTGCCAACAAAACTGCTCAAGAAAGTGCAAGGCAAGGCAATTCCCTGATGTTCTGAGCAAACTATGTGGTGGAACACAAATGGCATTGATTTGAAAAAAAAAAAAAAAAAAAAACACTTTTCACATAATACAACCGCAGAAAGGTTTAACGAATCAACATGACAGAGGCTGTTGCATCCGCATCTATTGCAAGCTCAGAGAATTAAGGCGAGTTTGAAAAATAAATTTGTTGTATACATAACAACCCAGAATAATGTGGCTTTATTGCCACTGGAAAAAGTTGCCTTAGAGTTATACAAAAATATTATAACTATTTTTGCAATTTTAACTTGCTCATGCTAATCAATTTTCAAACAAACAAGAATAAAAATGCAACATGCACTGCAATGCTGTAGAAAAGCTGTCATGCAATCAGGCATTTTAGCCTGCAACAATCCCCCAAAAAGCTCTTGAAATCCTTTATCCTTTAATAAACACTGTAACTACAATTTAAATAGGGGACTGTAGGATTTTTTTTATTGTCTAACCTTCTGTCCTATAGCCTTGTAGTTGCATATAGCCAATAAGTATTTTACTGATGACCACACAAGAACAAGAGCTAATATGAAATAACAATAAAATAAAAAACAAATCATTCTGCAAAATGAAAGATAAATAAATAAATAAATGCGATTGTCTGTCTTGCCTATGGGAAGATCAGCCTGTATACACTAAATAATTAGTAAATCAGGAGCTGTAATCTAAAGCTTGACCACTTGTTATGTAGCATTTTTTTATAGTGGTCAGTGGAGTTCTTTAAAAAGAAGCCTCTCTAATACCACTGCTCCCATTAAGCTTATTTTGTTGATAAGATTCTGTGTCTTTCACTTGACTGTGACCTTGCAAGTGATAATTACAGCCCAAGGATCATCATAATGCCCTAGAAAATCAGTAATGCTTTATGGTAATGTTATTATTTTCTCAGGAGCAAGTAGTGTAACAAATTTATTTTTTGATCCTTTCTAAATATCAATTGAAATATCCCCTGACTAAATCCTAACCTGATCCCCCCTCACTGTTTAGCTGTCCTCTGATATTGAGCTGAACTCTGTGTGAGATGGCAGTGAATATGACTCTCTGTGGATGAAAGAGACTCCGCTGCTTTGATTTTACTGAGCAAAGAATTGGAGAGAACAGCGATCAATCAAACAAGAGACGACTGGCTCATTACTAATTTTTGATTGCAACAGAGGATGGAGTGATTAACTTACGAGGCAGCGTGGAAAAATATGCAATGTTAAGAGTTACGTATCCCCCAGTTGGGCGCAGCACAACAAGCTGTAAACACAACACTGACATACTGAGTTATCGCCTTATAAAATTGTTTCAGCTAACATGTTAGCAAACACTTGCCTATTTACACAAACACGAAGCAACATTTGCATTCATTTGAAGTCTTGTTTCTGTCCACCTGATGAATGTTTCCAATATTCACTCTCCGTCTAACTCATTTGGTCTCAACCAGCTCCAGAAGAAATATTTGGCTCTTTAGCTTTGAAATGCTAAACAGTAACTTCACCAGCTATAGCCACTAACCTTGTTTGTCTTCCATTTGGTGCTGGATAGAGTACAGTGGATTCATTTAAAATACGTGACTTTTGCAACTAGAAAAAAATAAATAACTCTGCATAAGCAGTCAAATGCACGCCTGGATAATCGTGTGCATTTAAGTTGTTTGTGCATTCCTGAGTGTGCTACTGATATGGTACCGTTTTAGCAAACTGCATGTTTTTGGGGAGTATTGAGCATATTGCAGTATAAATAAGCCTTTATTATTATTATTATTATTATTATTATTACTTTGTCTCATTGTGTTCTCCCCATGTTTTTGAGATAAATCAAACTAATTCTATCAGGTTTCAAAGGGCTAAAGTAACACCAGCGATTGTTCAATGAGACCAGTGAGAATTTTGTCTGACACGAGTATAACGACCAATCAACTGACCAATCAACCAGTTTACAGCCATAAAATGGTCATATCTATAGCCAGCACTTTGTTTGTCTGTTCTGGACTACTGCCCAAACAACACTGGGGACTGAGTATAAAGAAGACCTTCTTTGTATGTGGATATAAATGTCTCATTCTAAGGTAACAAAAAATGTAACCGTTCTTATTTTAACGGGATTATACAGTAGTGAAAACATGGTTAAGACTATTATATTCCATTCTGGCAAATATGTCCTCCTAAATCCTACACAATGGACCTTTAATTGGTTCGATTTTTACTATAACACCTCCTGATGTTATAGTGATGTCATGAATATGAGCTGACTAAAAGCGATTTCAGGCTGAGAGGTGGCTGACAGCCAAGCCAAAATATTGTCTGGGGCCCCAGAAAGCATTGCTCCTGTCCTGGGTTGGTGGCGAGGTGAGGCAGGGTGAGGCGGGGGTGAGGCTGCCAGGTGTCAGCGTGGTAGATGAGCTGGTGGTGTGTAAGGCACAAGGTGATGGAGTGTGTGAGGTCCGGTCTATCGCTGTCATTAATAACCCAGACAGGCCTGCCAGCACCTTGGAGCCCCGCTCCCATACATAACCCTCAGGGAAGCCGCCAGGGCCCCTGTGCCGGCCCCTGAGGACGCACACATACACACATCGGCAAACTAGTCTGACTACCGATGTTAACATGATAGAGCGGAGACATACGTGGTGTAAAGAATGGTGCGACACCTGGTAAAAAAAAAAAAAAATGTCGCAGCAGAAATACAAGAGGTTAGGGTCTGAGATATGTGACGTTCTTACATATTTCTCCTTCCCATCACCGGGTCTATTCACCCGAGACAGACAAAAGAATACAAAATGTGAAGGAGCCTGGCAGAAGTGTCTGCTCTTGTCTTTGTCAAAGCACCACTTTCTTTGCACACCCATGGCGAGGGTAACTCTTTGAAATCAAGATGCACAACGTACACAACGTCATACGTCAATTTGGCATTTGTCTCGCTTCGGTCCGTTGACGGTTAAATCTTATTTCACGCATCTGCTTTAAGCGTCGGAACGCTTGAACGCTATTCAGGTCTGAACTTGAATGACCCAGCCTTTAGAGCTGTAAAACCCCTTTGCTGTGGGGGAAATATAGCAGAGAAGAAGGTGGACATCCAGAGGGAAGAAGTTATGAAGAGCTCCTCAGTGGTCCTACAGCTCTTATTGATTGGTGAATCGACTAAGATGCATTTTTATTTCAAATATCAGCTTCGATCAGCGGGCAGCTCCTTTTTTCTCTACCTTTGAACATAGCCAGGGCACCTGTCTCTCAACATATCGATAAGAAGGGAGGAAAAAGTGAATGAAAGTGGTGCTAGGAATTGGCTGATGGCATATTCAAATGGAAAAAGAGAGTTGTGAAGATGGAGTAAAAGAGACAGGATGGCAATAGGGGATTGGCGATGGGACCATGTGTTTGTGCAGGAGGGAAAGAGTCCTGTCCAATGAAGATATGGAGATAAAGATATAGATGGATCAGAGAGGAGGGGAGAGGGAGAGGCTTTAATGAATTAATGACTGTTCTCACAACTAGATGCCTCCTCTCTCCGGCTCAGACGCAGCCGATGAAATAATAAATAAACACATGAATAAGTGAAGAGGCCTGGATGAGACAGCACTCCGGAGTGGGAGAAGATGGGAGGGGTGATGGGTGGTTGAGGGGGGAGAGAGGGGTGGTAAGGCGGATAGGCACGCGGTGAGCCTCTCTGGTGATTTGCTCCAACATCAAGCAGCTGGAGGTTACTGAAAAATTTAGCGATGCGCGGGGAGCCGGTGAATGCTAATAACAGAAACTGACTCCCCCCACCTCTAACTCCTCCGCTTTCTGCCCCGCCCGCACCCGCTCACTCCGGTGCACTCCGACCACCTTCAGTCTCCGGTGACCTTGCTCGACGGCGAGATCGAGCGGCCACCGGCATGCTAACGAGACGCTGGCTTTGGGTTTGCAGGGTTGCCAGACGCTGCAGGGCGCTGAGAGGGCAAGTAGGGGCATCCAAATGACATGTTAGCATGGCCGGGGCCTGGACGGAGATGGGCAGGGTGCCACTCAGCCAGGCCAATGAGGTCTATCAGATTATATTAGGGAGAGAAAGAGAGACTGCACTTCAACAAGTAGGTTGTTGACATGTTGGACTTGAGTCAAACTTCAAAAAGCACTCAAAACAAATGCACCTGCTACTCTGGTTCAATTTTAGTATAATTTGACAAACTGACAATTTTTTCATGACATAATACTGTAACTTTTTGTGATTTTTTTAATGACTTTAAATGACATCTTTATGCCGAATCAAAGTATTTATTTATATGTTTTATCTTTATATAGGGGGAAGAGGATAGAGGATATTTTGAGCATTTTTGACTGTTGGGGAATGTGTCCCCAAAGTATATATTTTAAACTCATAATATATTAATATTATAATTAGGGGGAAGTTAATGCTTCTATTGGTGAGCATCTGTCGCTTTAGTTTTTTTCAGTGTGGGCTAGATTCAGCAAGTATAAATGATGAAACCTCTCTGTGAAAGAAATCACTTTCATTGGTAGTTATGACTTCATTCTTAACACATAACAGAAATGATCTTATACTCCATCCTTTACATTCAACTATACAAAAAAAGCTGGTTAACATATCAGACATCCAGCACTCCAAACCGTATATTGGTTTGAGAACTATGGACAACCACATCTCTCTTTCATTGGTGCAGAAAAGTTTCCAAAGCTGCTTTAATATCAGTGTCTCCCGTGTGGTAATATCATATTGTGAATTTTTTAAGCTTTTTTTAAAGGTTACTGTTGAACTTGGCCACCGACGGCTATTTGACATCCATCAAATGCTTGCTGGGTAATGACTCGTGGCAAATCAGGATCAAATCCACTGTGGTTGTTAAAACGCTCTCAGCTAACACCTCATATGAGAATAAGAAAAGAGAACAGGTCATATTTCTGTCTTTCATGGCTGTGGTTCCTAAAATGCCTAAATGCCTGCCAGTGCCAGTTTTAACACTTAACAATAAACTGAGTTCAACCTCACAGCTATATCTCCACATACACTGACTCTTATTCTTAAATTTGGTTAGAGTAGTTGCTCAACATTAACAGATGAGTAAGGAAACCACTGTATGTTAAAAGTTTTAAAAATGTATCATAATATCAAAGCTAGTAAGAGGAACTAGACCACTAGTTTGGAGCATTTCAAGTGATCCGAAATGTTCTTTGTGCTGTAGCATAGTAATAAATGTCTCTCTTTCTCACAGCCTCTAAACGATGATTATGCAGCCAAACAAGACTAAACCATTTTTGGACAAGCCTCTTTTGTTAGGACTGTAGGATTATTGAAGGGGAAGAAACCGTTACAAAGCGCTAATGTGTCTAGGCCTGTAAACTCCCATCAGAGCAAGCGAACAGATGATGACCCTCAATGAACCCGCAGCAGTGAAAGATATCTATTATTTTCACTCTTATTTGTGGGATATGATCTCATTTACTCCTTTGGGAGGAAAATGATTGAATTTAAGCAAATTTTTCGAAACTGTTATAGTCAAGGGATTTTTTTTAAAGCTTTAATTTTTGGTTTCTCCTCATTTGACCCTAATCGCCTACTTAAAGTGGCTCTTAGCTGACTTTGGAGTACCAGTTGTCTGCAACAGTGCTAATTCCATAAGTAGTGTTAAACACTGTGGCCAGAAAGGGGGACAACACACTCTTTGTGTGCACAAGAAGACACTATCATTATGGTGAACAAAGCAGCACAGCCAGATCTCAGTCAGATGTGCCCTGTGCGCCATGGTCAGGCCCCCCTGACACACCTGTGGCACACTTGGACATGGGGTGGGATCAGAAAGAACGCATTATTATAGGTAAGTGCATTAAAGGTGTGCAAATCTGGGTTTATCACATTTACCATTTTAACCCCATTTAATTATGGAGCACCGACAGTTTGGGAACTCTGAGGAGAATTATCCTCAGAGAAAACTTATTGATTAGTACGTAGGATGGAATTTAATTTTAAGCTTTAGTTTAGAACCTAAACAATCTCAATTACACCATTTTTCTCATCACAGCCTCACATCTACTTAAATTAAAAACGGAGAGCTGCGGGCAGCATTTTGGCCAGCCTCACACAGCTCCTACCCCACTTATTCAGTGTTTAGGATAGAAACAGCAGGTGAAAGACTGACAGAAACAGACTGTCCTGAGAGAGTTATACATATACAAAAAAAAATGTATATGTACACACACACACACACACACACACACACCACGATTCTAAATATAGTTCTCCGAAACATGTTTCCTAGTTTAAAAAAATATATATATTTAATAATCCCCCTAGCTGAATTGCAGGTCATGTCCTTCTTTTATTTTTATTTATTTCTATATGTTTGGGGGGTTTTTTTATTTTATTTTCTGCAATTTGCAAAAACATTTCCTGCCAAGTTGCTCATTAATTTTTCTATGTTTTTGTGAAAAAACAAACCAACCAATTTGCTCAGGTTTCAGAGGTTTAAATGCTTGTGGAAGGCTTCTGAGTGCAGCACGAGAAAACTGATGTCAATCCAAGTGTTAAAGGGTTAAACTGAGTAAGGTGGCACTATTTTATAAGGCCTGTTATTGTGCACTTTACAGAAGTTACAGAAACGTGCTGCTGCAGCTATAAGCTGTAAATACAGAAACTTTGTGTCAAGTTTTGAAAACACCAAGGGTGAGGAAATGCTTCCACTCACAGGAATCTTTAAATTCACCAAGGCCAGATTTACGTAGTTAGATATTCTATCTTTGAAGGCCAGTGAGGTGTATCTTAAGGAGACTCTGACCCAAATGTCCTCGTCCCCAGCTCTGGTCCTGCTGACCCTCAGGCCTGGATGGCCCCCTGGACTCAGTCCCCAGGCCGGGATGATGACAGACTGGATGGGAGGCTCGGGGCGCCACTAAGGAGCCCCGGTGACATGATTTACAGGCAGAGCTGCTGGGGTTGCTGGGCGACGTCTCGCTGCGGTCCCCCGCCACTATAATCGGAGCTTCACGTCCGGCTCCGAGGAGTCTGCCCAGGCTCACATCACCTCCTCCCCTCCTCTTGCTCCTCCTCACCCCCTCCCCTCTCCTGCCAGTCCAACTCAACAATGCTCTCCCTCCCACATCCCTTCTTCTCCTCCTGCACCACTAAGGCATTGTGAGGCAGACGGAGGGAAGGCGGAGAGTCTCGCAACAATAGTAGCTGTGTGATGAGGGCCACTCCTTTGAGGTGAAGACTCTCAGATGCACACAAACGCACACAAGAGCGTGCACTCAGTCACACATGTGCACACAGACACATATACACATGCAACACATAAAAACAAAGAACAACACCAACACAATGGTGCTGCGTTGTCTTGCCTTCCACTGCGGTGTGGATTTATTGGCTTGTATGTGGTGTGCAGATCCATCCCTCTTGTAAAAGTGCATTGTCTTGGCTCCACAGAGCAGCAGCACCAGTGTTCTGGCTCTCTGTGTCGGAGCCTCAGCACCTCCACTGCTTTTCTATCCACCCACTATAATCATGGGAGAGCGCTAGGAGTGACTTGGAGCCTGGCTGGCTGGCTCAGCTCACTCCAGAGTGCTGGCTGCGAGCGAGGTCATCTGTCCAGAGTACTGTGAGTCTCCAGGGACAGAAAGAGTGAGAAGGATGCAAGGGGCTATTGAGGAGCAATGGAGGATAAGAAACAGCCTGTCTTAAAGTTGCACTGGGCAAGGTTTTCCTGCAAAAACATACTTAATTAACTTTCTCTTAAGTTCTTCTATTGGCTGTAACCTTAGAATGCCTTTCAGTGTAATGTTTTACCACTACAAGATTATGTGCCCTGCATACCTTTCAAGAGGGTTCGTAGGCTTCTCACAGAGCTGCATACTTATATACTTAATACTTATGTTGTTATTTCTATACACTCACATGGAACATTTAGCCTTTTGTGGTCAGATTTTGTCGTTGGCTCTTTTTCCTTAAAGGAATAGCTCTTTTTACACTGTGGGAGATACGCTTATTTACTTTGTCGTCAAGTGATGACAAATGAGTTACACTATGTTAAAACTTTAAAGGCTGACCGCCTTGTGGCTGCAGCTCTGTTCTTAACGCACAATCAACCTCATGGTTCAATTCTGACTTAGTTTGCTTGATGAATACACTCCCAGTTCTTCTGTGATCTGGTCTGACAGCACCCAGTTAAGTTGCAGGAGATAACCATGAAGAACTAACATTATATCAATTACCAAATGGAACAAAACTATACCAAATATCATTTCATTTGCATACAGAACTGTGTGGTGATCAACAAAAAATGACCTGCAGTACGCAAAAGGTGCAGGTCAAAAATTACAGACGGAGAAGCAACAAACTTGTTTTAACAAATAAAATAACATAAAATGAATTCAGGATTTTTGTAAATTTAATATATTATTGTTTTGTTAAAATGCCATTATATTGTGTGCAGAGCATTTATGACTTATTTAGGACTCAAAACTCAAAGTTTAGGACTTGGCACTTGACTTTGAACTTGCAAGTCTTGATTTAGGACTTGCCGAAGGAATTGACCGTGAAATTGAGAATTACAAAACAAAGACTTGGTCCCACCTCTGACTTTTTTAACACACAAAAAAGCAAAAAATAAATAAAAAACATGTACTGACAAAGAAGAGATTCAAAATGACCACAAAGAGATGCAAAGGAACTACAAAGAGACACAAAATGGCCAAAAGACACACAAAACCCCTTCAAAATGACTACAAAAACACACAAAACTACCAGCAGAGACACAAAATACCTTCACAAAACAGGCAAAACAACCACAAAGAGCAACAAAACTGCTAAAAAATAACCCTACATTAGCTAAAAGCGACACAAAATGATTAAAAAGAGACACAAAATTGCCAAAAGACACACTAAATGACTAAAAAGAGACACAAAATTGCCAAAAGACACAAAGCACCTACTCAAAAGGGGGCAGAACAACAACACAAAACTACCTAAATTGACACCAAATTAGCTTAAAGAGACACAAAACTACAAAAAGATGCACTAGTATTACAAAGACATGCAAAACCATGTGTGTCTTAACTGTCTTTGTAGAAGAGACGCCTCTTCTACAAAGACAGTTAAGACACACATGGTAACATGGATAATTCGCCTCTGGGAATTTTCAGATACAAACACAATACACTTCTCTCTAACCCTCATCTCCTTAGCTCACTGGCACAAACAACTGGCGCACTGTCTCAAACAGCAATGCCACAGACAAAGATGCTATACTCACCTTTTGGGGACATCAAAAGTGTCTTCACTATGGCATGGTGTAAGCGTTAACCAGCCTTTTCTTTCTTTGTAACTTTACAGCTATAACCTTAATGGTTTTCAGTTGCGTGGGCTTTAACTACAGCCTTTACCTACAGTTCACAGTGATGTCCAAATGTCAAAGAACAAAAATACTCAGACTAAAATGAACAGGTGACACGATGAGCTAACATAAAGAAGCTGAAGTTGGCCATAACGTTAGCGGCTATTAGCTAGCTTAAGCTAACGTTCCCAGCAGGTATTGATCGGTAACATTTGCGTTGAGCTGACGTTATACACAATGTTGTCGACATAATATATGAGGTTATATTATCACTTCGCAGCACATATTGCTCACACTATTTTGCCTTACCTTGGAACAAATGTAGTCATCCTTGTATATCTTCTTTACGTTACGTTGAGCTGACCTTGTAGCCACTCGGTTTAATCCAAAGGACACACTTTTCTGTGTTTATGTCAGGTTTAGGGAACGGGATAAAATGCACTTCATTTTCCAGCCTGTCAGTGTTGCATCTACCCCATGCGCATTTTTTAAGTTATAACTGAATATATTTAAATAAAACCGCAAAGAAATCCAAATATCTGATGCTTTTAAATGGAGGTCTAGCACAGGATGTCGAGTTCACCGTGTAGCTGCACAAAATGTGATTGGCTCGCGGTTTTTAAGGGCGGGACTTAGCGATAGGTCAATTGACACCAAATTAAGCTAAAACAGACCAAAAAATGACCACAAAGAGACACACAACTGCCAAAAAGACAGAAAATGATCTCAGAGAGATACAAAATGACCACAAAGAGACAAAAAATACCAAAAAAAAATACACAAAGTGAGCTAAAAGAGACCCAAAACTACAAAAAGATGCACTACAACTACAAAAGTACACAAAACAACACGTGTCTTTTTAGAAAAGGTGTCTGATAATTCCCCCTGGGAATTGTCCAATATAAATACAAGTGTGATAGCCAGTGTTTGTCCATTAATTTCAGTTTTTTCATAGGTAAAAGCTTAATAAACTGTGGGACTGTAACACCATATTATTGGAAAGAAACTCCTACAGGTGTGTCTGAAAAATACATCAAAGAGGACATGAGTGAAAATATAAAGATGAGTAAAAGCTTTTAAAATGTCAATATCCATAACATGATATACCAGTGCCTATTTTATATTCAACACCAGTTGACAGGCCGACTGGCAGTTCTTCCATATTTTAATAAGACCAGGGCTGTTATTGGCTAACCCATATTTCTCTCTGACCCCTGTTATGGCATCCATTCATCAGACGGCCCGCATTTTCTCTAGCTGAGTCTGTGAAGCAGCCAGAGAGGCCGGCAGGACTGTGATCTGCCATGCACAGAGACGCGAGAGGAATGGGAAGGGAAAGGAGAGGAGAGAAGCGAGGAGCTGTGTCAGAGCTGTCTGCGCTGAGGCCTTCAACAACACAAAGCTCTGATGGAACCAGGCCGACTGCCGCCACTGCTGCTGCAGCTGCCGACAGAGCTGCATCTGTGTGTGTGTGCGTGGGCGTAGGTGTGTGAAAAAGCAATGGAAGCCGAGAAAGAGTTTGTTTTTTTAAGTTTTGATAGAAGGTTTGTCACCATAGCCTCTCATCACTTCTCAAAGGCAAACAGGCGATTCTCAGAGAATATAAACCCACTTTCTTTGCTCTTCCTGAGCTTTATCGAAGTAGAAAGAAACCCTCAACTACCCCCTTTACTCTGTTCCTCTTTATCATCAATCATCTCTCTTTCTCTCACTCTCTTACACACATATGCACTCTCGTAGTTAAAGTGCGTTGGGAGCCCAAAGTGTTGAGGTAATGACTTACACATGTCCCTATTAAGGATCTGGCACATGGCGGGGAACTTTCCCACCCGTCCATAATTGATATTAATCCCTGCTCTTTGGAGTGGCTCGGGGGAACGGTCGGAGGAGACGTTAATGCACATACAATGGCACAGCACTCGACTTTGGAGAAAAAAGAGAAAGCCCCTTTTTAAAAAAAAAAAAAAAAAAGACTGTAATAAATGAGATTAAACCCTGGCAGAAAAAAGGGTGGGTTAGACAAAAAATTGACAGAAAAGAACATAATAATAAAATAGAGAACAGAATTTTTTTATGATGCGAAAAGAAAAGTTGATGAGAGATCAAGAATTAAAACTGTCATGTAAGAAATCTATTAAGTATCAGAACATCATGTTTTGTTAACACACAGCAGAATATAAACAATTTAAAAGTCAGTAATAGATCTAGTAAAATATTTATTGAAAAAAACATTACAAATGTACATTTTTTTCATACTACTTAAAATGTGACAACTTTTTTTTTCTTTTTTTTAATACTGCTTAAAATACCAGTGGTCTCACGTTGCATTTATGCAAAGGAAATGCCATGTTTTTTGGGAGGTCTTTTAAAGTCTTTTTTTTCCTTTTTTTTCTGTCTTCACTTTTTCTGTTATTGTCTGGATGGATGGTTTATGGCTGATTTCCTGTTTTTGTGTATGTTGTACATTATAGTGCCAGTTTTTTTTAACATGTGAAAAATTAATAAAACTTTTTTGTTGTTTTTTTAAAATAAAATGAGCAGTTTTTTAAATTGCATTCAACAAAGCACTAATATGTGTAAAGGGTCGCAAAATGTACTTAAGAACTAAAGCAAATTGGAAACAGATATGTATTTACTATAATAATCATAAATTGGAAATATCAGGTAGAAAATGCAATTATTTAAAACTGTAATATCTGTAAAGGCTTTACACTGAGAATGACAAAAACACATATTTTCCTACTTACCTCTGGTGGTGGTATCTAGCCATGCACGTAATTTGGGCTCTATTTCTCCGAAAGATAGGTGATTTGTCTCTGAGATTGCTGCCTCCAGCCTTGGTTGGCAAGTGGACTGTACTGGCATTTGGTTTCACTTGTAGCCCGATCTCCAGAAAAAAATGCTGGCATTGTACTTTTCTGTAAACCTTGGATAGGTATGTTATTAATTAGAGGATGCATTGAATTTTACTTTTCTTTACATTTCAACAATACTGCGGTTCATGCAGCAGAACCACTGCTCAACCCTGCTTAGTTTAGCAATGTGCTGGAAACATCAAAAAGTCCAAACTCTTAGAAAAAAAACTGCATAGGCACATCCTTGTAGTGTTTTACTTTATTCTGATCTTTCAGTCTGTCAGACCTTCGTCAGAGCATAAATACAGATCAACAATGAACAGGCAGGTAACAGTATCCACTCTCAGTATATCACTTGAGTATGCAACACACCTGTGCACAAACCTGGTGATAGAAGCTCCACCTTCTGGGAATTGTAGTTTTCTAGTACTGAATGGAGTACTGTGAGGTATACAAATGGAAGCGATAGTTGTTATAAACCGTTTGAAACCTGGATTGACATGTTGTGCTGCATCAAAACACCTTTCACAAGCAAATAATTTGTTGCAATCTGGGCAAATGGTTTAGATTTCTATTAAAAACATGTTTAAAAGAGAAGGAAATCTGTAATTTGGCTGAAATGTTTCGCAAATTTAAAGAAATTAGTAAAAGGTGAATAGGAAATTAGAAAATTAGCCAAAAAAAGGGAAAAAAAACTATACTCAAAATTATCAATTCTATATTTAAAAGCATGTTACAGTGGGAATATATCATTTATAATTTAATTAAACTATTTACATTATTTTAATTATCAGCACTCTTTTCCCAAGGCCATGTCTTTGTTTTTCTTTTGTTTTTACTAATTCCTTGCATTTTTTTTAGGTCATTTCTTGTCATGTTGCTAATTGCTAATGCAAAAAGCTAATTTGCTTAGGTTTTAAAGTGTTAAATACCAAGATGCAAAAAAAGGGTGGAGCACAGTGAATACAGAAACACATAAACAACCAGAAAGCGCCTTATAATGCTTTCAGTGGCCTCCCTGTTGACCACATCATGAATTGGGAAAAAGACAAAGTCATTCGGCATCATTGCTGGATCAGTGAGGCCATAGAGATCCTGATATGGGCCCCAAGGACAGCACAGTTGGGATGAGGGGGACATACATGTTGTCCCATACATGGATGCAGTCCTGAAGAAACTGTTGGTCAACAGGGGAGGTGGTCAGCCTGTCAAACCAGACAGGATGACCTGTAGAGACAGTCTGTATAAACCTGTATAAACAGCTGATCATGTGACTCTTCTGAGAAAGACTGCAGGAACACAGAAGCTGAAACATGCCAAAGTAAAAAACACATTCAATTAATAGTATGCAGAGAAGAAAAAAAATTATAATAAGTAAACCTTTTCTGACTTTAAAGTAAGCATATCTTAGCTTTTCTCTTGCAGGGCCCCCTGCCTCAGAGTTCTATGTTAAGTTGCAGGAGTATTCCTTTAAAACCATACTTTTTATGCCTTTTAAAGTGCATATTGATATCCTCTTTCCAATTCCATGTGCTAAAACAACCTCAGACTATTACAACACACAAACTATGAAGTCAAATTAAACGTTTCTGTCAGCATGCATGAAGTGCTCCCTCCACGCTTTTCTCCAGAATCTATTAAGAACCTTTCATTCCTCCTATCTACAGCCAAGGAAACCAAGGTCTGTTGAATCTGAATGGTTTTTAAACACAATAGAGCAGGACAAATCACAAGTGCTGGACAGGTATGTGCAGCATCAAATGGTTTCACATTCATGCAGTGCTCTTTAAGTGAGGCTTGAGCTGACCTTATAGTCCTAATGGGATCAGGAAGATGTATGTACGGTATAATGGCAGAAGAATTCACAGATGCTGTATAAACACCACTCAAATGAAGAATCACACTGCTGAAGTTAATAAAACACTGTTATCTTTGGACAATATCTGCAGCGTGACCTCTGTGACCTCAGCAGCAGCATCCTCCAGTCAGACTGGTGGCCATGGGGGAGAGAGCTCGCAGCAGCCATTACATGGTCGACTGAGAGGAGAAAAATAGCTAATTCTTGTGACAGGGTTATTTTAGAATTAGTAGCACGGTCAGTTGTAGAAAAACTTCCCTTATTTTCTTCCGAACCCTGTGGCAGAGCACTGGGGACGCTGAGGCTCTCTCAGGGCCCAGCTGGGTGTTGAACACACCCTGGGGTCTGCTCGAGTGCACACCCATCTGCCCCTGCTGTCTGTCTGAGGAGGGAGGGAAGCATGGATGGAGCAGTGGGAAGGTCTTATATGGAGGTCAAAAAGAAGGATAAAAAAGTGAGACTTGTGATGATCACTGTTTTGTCAGTGTTCCTTAAAGGGATAGTTCAATTGTTTTGGGAGAGGGTTTGTTTGGGTTTCTTATCCATACAGTATATTCAACATGTTCTCATCCCAGCTCATCACATGGTGCAACTTCCACGTCTACTCGTGACATTGCATCTGCGTCAGCTGCTTACGCTCCAGGATGCTGTTACAGTGACAACAACTGCACGTGTGGTGGGATGAAGCAGCATGATCCTTATGTTAACACACGCAGACTGTCACGATGGTTACAATTAGGCAACAAATCTATGCAATCCACTGCTGTAAATGGAGTCAGCAACAAAATGAAGTTAAGCCACCTAAAAAATAAAAAAAATCAGTTTAAGTGTACATTTTATGGGGAATATTTTTATTGTTTTACCTTCTGTCAGATAGTGAAATCCAACAAGAAAATCAAGCCACTATATTGCTCTCCTCAAGGCCAGACTCCATTGAGAAAAATAGTGATTAAATGTTGCTGATCACAGGAGCTGCTGGTCTACCGCTGCCTCTATCAGCTATTTTGTTTGTGTAATTTTAAATTTGAAGAGAGCATAGATGGGGAACTCAAAGATAATACAAGAGAAGAAAAATACTTGGTGGTAATTTTATTAAACCTGGGCGCATCATCTAGTGTTTTTGTCTTCTCTTGGACTGTCTGCAAAGTTTTTATGCCCACAGGTTGGATTAGGTTGCACAGACTTGTATCTTTTGTAAAAAAAAAAATCAGAGAACCACTATCTTTTGCATTGATGATTCAATCAGCAGAGTTTCATGTCCATCCAAGTGCGCCAATCAACACAAACCTCATTCATCAAGCATTATAGCCCCTCTGTGTGAAGATTAGACATATTGTGGCTGTAATAAGGACTGCAGCCTCCACGAGAAGGTGTGAAGACCTCAGACTACAAGACATGTTCCTGTTCTAAGTATTTACACAGCAGAGAGAGTAAAACATGAAACACAACACATAAGAAATATGTCTAGTTTAAGTAATGTATTGTTTATTTAAAAGGTGAGTCGGTTGTCAAGGCAACTGCTGCACGGACTGCAGTCAAACAGCTTCATCCACAGAGGTTTTGGCCCAAAAGCTCCTCCTTATTGCTCTTTTCATTCTTCCTAGACGTGATTTAAAAAAACATATCAGTACAAAAGTAAAAATAAAAGGCCACAGGAAAAAAAATAGGACAATGAAAAGATTTCTGCAAGTCAAAGACATCGAGACACCTGAAGAGTCTTCATTACTTCACAACTCATGATGCTTCTGGACAAAGAAGAGCAAACTTTGAATTCAAGGATCTGAACTGAGGTGTCTTGAATGAGGAATGCAATGCCCTCAAGAAAAAACAGAAGTCTTCAACTTCTTGTGCCCGTGTGACCTCACTGATTAGATTTCCAATGTCAGTGCATCCTTATCTCTCAAAAGATGTTGCTTTCACTCTCATTACCAGAGCATCACATAGTGCCGCTGTGTCGCACCCCTTGGCGTTTGATGTTGATGTACTTCCATACCAAAGTTCCGTGTGAAACCTAAAGACTTTTTGTTTTAACGTAATGCTACGCAATTCACTTACAGTCATCACTCTCTGATGGAAGTCATGTGGTATATTTACATGATGTTGCATGACAAACATACATTTTTAACTCAGAACTTAAACATTTTCTAAATTTAACCAAGTATTTTCGTTGCCTAAACCTTAATGCCGCAGTTTGACAACAATAATTATGTTACTATGTTTTCCAATTGTGTGGACTCTGCGGTGCTGTGAGACGTGGAGGGGTATGACAATTCATCAGTATTTGATGACTCAGGATAAGAATGGGATGGTGATGCAAGCTGTGTGCGTGTGGCTATGCAGAAGAGCTTAAACTGCTGTCCCTTGGCGTACAAAGCTCTTGTGACAGATATTAGTGAGCTGAACATCTGCAGAAATCAAGAAAATAAGACAGATTCAGTTCAAGGTTCAGTGCAACAAAACAGTGTTAAAGCATGTTTACAAGTTTCCATCTACTGGTTCATCTGCCAAAAATAATAATCTATAATGAAGTAAATAAAGACTAGGGGATATTAGTGATCACAGTGCAATCAGAGCCATTGTAGTATGCTGCAGCAGCAGTTCTGAGAACTTAATGTGCCAAATGTGGTTGGAATTCATGATTTCTTATACCTAAGCACAAAATGTCACACTGCATACATACATAATACATAATTTTTTTTTCTCAGTTTGAATGTTGCATTCTTACTGTTTTTCTTTATCATATGTGCTTTCATTGTGTTCATTCTTTCCATCACAATACAAAGGCTTTGGCAGCTTTTTCACAGTTCTCCTAGCAACCACAGCTGGTGCTATCATGGAGGCCTATTGGAGAATTGACTGCTCTCATACAATAGCTAAATATATAACAGGTTGACAAGAAAGACAGATATACCTGAGCTGGTTGAGAAATGAACTACAGGTTAGAAAAGCAGAGAGATGGTAGTGCAGTTACTTAGCTTGCTAAAGGGTCAGTGGTGGTTGACTGAACTTCAGAAGTTTCCTCTGACATGGGGGTGAGTCGATAATGACCGGATTTTCGTATTAGGACGAGCATTTCTTTCAGACTTGAGGTTTTTCATCATTCTGTTTCCGTCTGGCTTGATAGATACACTGCTGTGATCCCTGCTGTTTCTCACCATGCTGATTGGACTTTTGCAGCGACACCCAGACCGCTCAGTGGCCCACTGGAATCCCAGAGTGATGTCTCAAAACCCATACACAAACAGGCTTTCGGCCGTGCAGAAAAGTATCCAAATGAGGGACGCGGATCAATGCGTTCAATGTGTTTGTGTGGATGTTGTGATCACGCTGATGATAAGAAGTTTGAGAATGAGTGTGTCAGAGGTGGATGTTGGTGTAAACATCAAATCTGTGCATGTGATGGATAGAGAACTAAAAAGTGGCAGAGAGCTGGGGATTGAAGCAGAGCAACTTTCACTATTTTAGTTTTTTATTTCTTATTTGAACATGGATTCTGAAGGGGAAGTTTGGAATTTTGATCAGTGATGTAACGGGTGGTAAACTCACCTAATCTCAATTTAGCCACATTTTCTGGCTGATGTAAATGTTATGATGTAAATTCAGTGTACAACATGTTAAGCAGTACAGCACTGATGTAAGCTATATGAAACGTCCGTTAAAAAAAACAAAGGCAAAATGGAAGATATAATGAATGCTGCTGACGGTTCTATGAGAAATATTTTTTAATACATTTTTTTTTATCATTGGCTTGATAAACTTAGGTAGAAGTCAAATAAAAAGGTCTTAAATATGGAAAAAGATAATCAGGGAAGTAGGCCTACAGAAAAGAGTCACACACACACACACACACGCACACACACACACACCAGTTCCTGTTCTAAAATATACAGAGTCTAGACTAGGGGTGCTACTATTTGTATCTGTATCTGTTTATTTGGCAAATTATCTGTTTTCGGCTGTCAGAAATCTTCTAAACTGCTTGATGTTCTCTGTCTAATATTTTTCTGCCATTTAAGCTTTTTGTGTAGCTGCACACTAAGACTATAAAATGACATCATATTGGACAGATACTTACACTGATTAAAAAGTAATGCCTGATCTGTATGCTTGAAATATCTCAACATCTATTTGCTTGGCTGACATGAAATTTTGTGTGAGGATTCATGGTCCCTGAAAGATGTGCCCTGTTGACTTTGATGAACCATACTTTTCCTCTGGCGCCACCATGACATTTGTTTTCTTAGTTAAACACCTCAACAACCATGGAATGAGTTGTCATGCAACTCAGTGCAGATCATAGATTGTATACTACATACAGTTACCGCCATGACTTATTGCAAGCAGCAACACTGAAAGCCAGCACCCAAATTGACACGCAGTTGCCAATCATGTCGTCAAACTCCCTTTTTATAACATAAAATAACAAAAACAAAAAAAAAAAAAAGGTAGAAGTAAGAACAGCAGGGTGCTAAGAAACCAGAAACCATCTTTGGCACCATCAAAAATGTATTTGACATGTGCTTTTACTTTTTAGTTTGGCCCATGTCCAGTTTTCTAATGTGGAGGGGGCAGTGTTTTTTAACCTTCTCTGCAGCCAGCCACCAGGGGGTGATGGAAATATTTTAGTTACATTTTGGGGGAGCTATCATGTTGTCCAACTTTGTATATAGTCTATGGTGCAGACCTGTAATGTACCATACAGGATGTAGTGATGTTTAACACCATCATGACCATATACCTGCAAAAAATAATGACATTCTCTTCAGCCCCTTTGTGCTTAATGTTAAGGTAATGTTCGCATGCTAACATGCTAAACTGAGATGGCAGGTGATTTACTTTAAAGTTGTTAAATATCAGAACAAAATATTAGCATGTGGCTTCAATCCAAAAACATTACTTCTTATTGTTTTCTGTGGAGTCAAATTAGAATTTGATAACTTTGGACATAGCAATGTCTAAATGTGACCAGTAGTATGTAAGTGGCTTGTCCCCACAAATTTCAGGTAGGTAATTCGGCATGATGAGAAACATCACATTGAAGATAGAAAATATTCAAGATAAAGGTTTTGATTAAAACATACAAAGGGCAGTACCAGACCTTTTTCAGTCCCTCAAGTGCTTTCCTCCAATTGTTTCATTCCCTGCTCTCCAGCTGAAGCCGTTTAGGGTCCTGATATCCGGGTTGAGCCTGACCCAAGCTGTCAGGACCTCCCAAGGTTTGGCCCTCTGGGTCAGGACCACCAAATGAGGGGTAACAACTAAGAGGTCCTGCAGAGGCAGAGGGAAAAAAATCAAAAACAGACACTGTACTGAGTGGGAGCCTGCTCTCCTCAGCATCAACTCCAGTACACTTGATCTTCAGAGGAAGTCTGGGGATAAAATAAGTGCTCTAAACCAACAGAAGCCTGGAATAATTGTATATTTAATATTGTGTATTATTCCAAAACTAAAATACTCTAATTATTCTATAATAAATAAAAACAAATAACTTAAGGGTTTTTATTTGCCGCCTGAGGACCTACAACCCCTTTCACTAAATTTTCTCTGAACTGTGTCTCCTAATTCTTTTTCTTCTGGTGAAACATATTTACATGTTTTGCTTTTAGGTAATCAATATGGTAATATTTATTAGAAACTCTCCACACAAGAAAAACAACAGCACTTGTTGTGTGTTCAAGTACCTGACAAGGACCCCTAGTCGCTGTGTGAATTATGACTCAAGTGTGTCACGAACAAAGACAAAAATTAGGAGACATTGTTTGGGATGGAAAGATGGGTCAATAAAGCAGTATAATATTTTTTCTTATTTCATCCCAACAGTCAATCTTGGTTTCTTTCAACTTTGACCATAATCTTTCCCTGAGCATAACAAGTGGTTTTTGTCACCTAAACTTAAAGCTGCACTAATCAACTGTTTTATATGTGTAGTGGATTAAACCTTTGAAACTTGAGCAAATTGGACTGATTTTCTAACCAAAACATGGCCCAAAACGTTGCTGAAAATTAGTGAAATAGTTACAAGAAAATTACCTGAAAATAAGAAGGAAAAAAACAAGGAAAAACAAAACAAACAGAAAATGACCCCCAAAAAAGTGTTAAAGTATGTAATCACCATGTTTACTTAAACCTAACCACAGTAACTTTACATTAAGGATGTTATGTCATGTGACCACTAATTTGCAGGATATCACGCAAGTTGTTGTTTTTGCATTTTATATACGATATCATACAAACAGTTCATTAGGAGATGTTGCCTATTTTGTCTTGGATGTGTTCCTTGATTGTTTGCAGCTATATAAATAAATAAAGTTTGGAATCATTAGTAACTACATTAGTTGAGAATGCTCTCTTTGTTATAATATAGCTTCCAAACACATTAGTTTTATGGCCTTTGCTCTCTGCTCTTATAATTAAAACTACAAGATCAAACTGGCTCTTTGTTCTGGGGAGTTTCACACCCTTAAATATATACACTGTTTATGCGATAGTTGCCCACGTACTGCCATCCCTCCTCCCCCTCCCACCTGTAGTGTTTTCATCTTGGCATCTTCTCCTCTATAACTATCTTGGCTCGTATCCCTGAGTGCTTTTCTGAGCCCCACGCCTGCTCCCTCTTTCACTGATCACTAATCAGAGCTCACGTCCCCGCTGGTCTACAGTTAACCTCTAGGCACTTGGGAGCCGCTCCTCCATCTCCTCTGCATATGGCCGTTGTGGATTTTGGGCGGCAGCCAGGGTGCCCTCTCGCGCCCGCCCACCCGCCAAACGTTGGCCCCGTACTGAGGCACAAAGGCATTTGTATGCCAGTCATGTTTTGGTGGGGCCGCTGGCTCTTTAAGACTGTGGGAAAGAGGGCATTTCTACTCTGAAACAGGCCCGTTTTCACACATTCCTGAGGAGGGCATATTGAGCTCATTATCATATTTAACTACAATGGCTCTTTGTGCAGGATATGGGATTTGGTAAGGTGCCAGCTATCCTCGGGTGCATGTGTAGATGCACATGTGTGAATCTTTTTTCATATTTTTTAGTGTGTAAGATGAAACATAACACAGTAATTTAATAATATTGTGCCTGGTATAAATTCCAATGTATTACAAGATTATAATAAGCCCACTTAAAGAACAGTTCTATTGTTCACATGATGAAAACTGAAATAACAGTCTATTTTACAGATTTCACAAAATTAGAAACTGTAGGTTGTACGCAACTTACACCTATATTTTTTGCACAATATATGCTACTGTGAAGTGTTTTTCCTTTATTGATAAGTTGTTCATTATTGGATTATTCTTTCTCATGCAGAGCTCTCCTGTGTGGGGTTTAATCTTTTGAAACTTAACTGGCTAACTGGCTTGACTTCTTTTAGATTAGCAAGAAATTAGTAAAATTAAAAAATTACCTGAAAATTACCAAATTGGGGAAAGTCAAAAAACAAAAACAATTAAATGACCTAATAAAAGTGCTTAATAAATTATAATAATTTTGTAAAATCATTTTCAATATATAGTTATGATCATTATAAATATAGTTTAGTTTCTAGGAAAGAGAGACTGGGGATGACGTTCAGCAAAGGGCCTCAAGCGGGACTTGAACCTGAAGCCACTGCGGCAAGGATAGTGCCTTTATTCATGGGGCCCCTGCTTTATCCACTCAGCCACTGGCACCCCTTTCTTAGATTTTTAATAAATAATGACTGATTTCCTGCAACTTGCGGGACATTTCTTGTCAAGTTGCTGGATGCCTTTTTCCCCATGTTGTCGAAAGAAAGCAAACCAATTTGCTCAGGGTTCAAAGGTTCTCATATAAAGGTTTTAAAGGGTTAAAGAAATGACACCGCAGACATGTAGAGATACTGGGAAAGATCCATTATTTTCTTGAAAATGCATGAAATTTCTGAGAATATACTCACAAGGGTAATGCTCTTTGTCTTCTATATATTGTATATAGTATGTGTCACGTGATGCGGCACAGGTGGACCAAATAGCAGGAGACAACAGGAGCTCAAAGAGATCCCTCTTAAATCCAAAGGAACTAATCATCACACAACCAAAACAAGGATCAAGCAAAGACTCAAATGAAAACCAGGACTTAAATGCCAACTAGACTAACAAGGGGATGAAGTGCAGGTGGAGGAAATGTGTGGAGAAGCTCAGGTGAGGGGAATAGAGAACAGGCAGGGAGCTGATTGGCTGGGAGAAACTGAGGAGAAGGGAAGGACTAACGAGGCTGATGCAGGACAGCTGTGAGAGAAAACCATGGATCTATAATAAAAAAGAGAGAAAAACAGGCGGGAAACAGATAAAGACAGGAAGTAACACAAGACATGACACATGAGGAGATAACCTACAAAATAAAACCAGGAAACAGACTGGCCATGATAAATACATGAAACATGAAAAAACACAAACAGAATCCCCCCCCAAAACAAAGTCCAAAAGCCAACAAAAATATTATCAAAAACCCCAAATCAATATGACTTATTGATCCCAATAAATAAATGAATGGATTCTGATCTGAGTAAGAAACCTCTCAAAAAAAATTTGCACTACTTTTTTGATAATTTTTGGGGCCATGTCTTGTTAAGTTGCTCATTACCTTCTCTCTGTGTTTTTGAAAGAAATCAAACCAATTTGCTTAGGTTTAAAAGGGTTAAATAGGTGTGAAAGGTCCACGTCCACACCCCTGCATCAGACTCACCCTGGAAGAGAACCATTTAAAGAGAATTGTTGAGCTTCTCTGTTAAAATCGTTGGCACTATCTGTGTTTGTAACTATGCAGTGATTGCATTTATAATATGGCAGGTACTTTTGAGTCAATGAGTGTGTGTGTTATAGTTGTAGTGAAGATAGCAAAGGGGGTTAGGGAGTGTGTATTGTGTTGCACGGGAAACACATTAGCAGTCAGCCGCTCTGAAAGTGGCGTGCTCATTTCCTACGAGGATGCTCCCAGCAGCCGCACTGATCGAAGCCGACATCAACAGCTCTCCCCCAGCTTCCCTGCCCTCAACACACACACACACACACACACACACATGCAAACAACAGCAGCAGCAGCAACAAAACATTTCCATGACAAAAATGGCGACAGCAGCAGAATCAATTGGAATCTTCCCTCTCCGGTGACGCCAGTGAAACAGAGCCGAGAAGTAGAAGTTTGCAGCAGATGCAGCGTGAGGCCATCATGTTTCACTATGTATTCCCACTCACAGACACAAAATATAGACCCCCCACCCTGAACGTATCACCCTATCGTCTAGACCCGTGTCTTTGACTCTCCCTCGCTCCATGTGACCAAAACAGAAAGGGAGGGCGATTTTTCCTCTGCCGGGAAAAAGGTTAAAAGTGGCTGTCTTTCATCAGCTCGTCATCCTCAACTCCTCCTGCATAATTTATAGGCTTGTTACTGTAATCAAAAATTCTTCTTTATTTTTTTTTTGGAGTGGGGGGTGCACACACGGTGGAGGCAGTGCTCTCCCGCACAAACTGTTTCCCGCGAGCCCGGGCCTTTTCATGTGAAATGAGATACTGCTGTGATGTCCCTCGGGTAAGAAGGCACACACAACACATACACAAAGTTGTGGAGAAAAACTCTGTGTACACATGCAGCACAATATCTCAAACTTCCCTCTACTCTGCTCATGAATGTTAATGGGGGCATAATGTACAGACACATTCGCACACTGTAAACCAAGCCGAGCCTGTGATGCTGTTGATGCACAGGCTATTGTTGGCCATACCAACTGATCATGAGGTCACGTCTTGATTTCTTTTGCATACTTTCATATATAACAGCTACAGGGTTGCATCACCAATCTCCTAGCAACCAGCCCTTGCACCATGGAAATACATGGCTGTGAGAAATTAATGGAAAAATATGTAACAAAACTAAATGTAAACTATTCTCAATTATCTCAATTTTTATTTCAGTATTAAGACTGGGAGAAACCATGATAAACAGTCGATTACTAATCTTAAAGACTACACTGGATAAGGAAGCAAAAAGAGGCCATAATAATTCAATTTGTTTTTAAATAACTACTGTATAATAAATTGTGGAGTGCGGTGTTGAATCTATAGTGAGAAAAAATTAACCTTAAAAACCAATTACCTGAATCTATGTGGTGAGATTTTCCATAGCTTAAATTTCTTGGACTTTTAAAAATTGTGTAAATATAAAAAAAAGTTTTGGGATTCACAGACTCTAGAGATTTTAAGTTACTTGTCTGAGTTTTGTTTGGGGTTTTTTTTCAAAATGTAACTTAATGAAACTATAATCTAATCGATTCCATTAGACTAGCATATTTTTGGTGGTCAAAATGTTAAAGTTTTTTTGTTTTGTTGAAGTCTGAATTTCACTTGTCCTATTTGAGCAACTTTTTTTTTTTAGGTTGTGAATACAATTTTAGATCTGAATATGTCTATTTTTTTTTTTTTTTTTTAGCAATTTAGCTGTGTCTTCTTTTAACAACAACAACAAAAAACCCAGAACAAAACAAACGAAAAACCCTCAACATGATGTATTATGTCAATATTTCTGTTTTAAATTTAGTGGTATTTCAATATCAATCTCTATGGCATTTTTGTGACTCCAAAATGTTGGCTGACAGTATACTCCCCTCATAGCATGGATGGCCTCAGTGCTCATCCAGACAGCCAACTTTTGCAATCAGCAATCATGTTTGAACAAGTTGCTAAGGCAGTATTTATAAATTGATAATCTCACACTCTCTCCCATCATTCATGCTGCTTTTTCCCTCCAGTTACATGCTGCTGATCTCTGTTATGATGATTTTCGCTTGTTGTCTGTCAAGTTGGTTTCTTATTGATTGTACACATAATGGCATCCTCAGTCCAGGTGGATTACAGCATGGTTTAGGGGTATTTGTTTGCCATGTTGTTTCCTCCTCCGAGGAAATCACAACCAGCATACTTGATAGTTCTTCGACACTATCTTATTATTGATGTTTATGTTGTCAGAGCAACAAGTTCTGAAACATGAATCTGCAAAAATGCAAGCCTATACAAAGTCATGACCAAGACTTTCGAGTCTTTTTAGGTTTACCATTTTTTTCTTTTTTCTTTTTTTTTGGCAGTATGATTGTCTAAATACAGCATTTGTCATATAGTACTGAACAACAACACGTTGCTTAGTAACACATTACATTAAGATGATTACTTCAGTAAATAATGATAATAATAAGGGATTAAAATGTTAAATTCAGGAATTAAATCCTGGTAACGCATTGTTAATCTTGCAGAAATGCTGCTGTGTTGAGTCACTGAGGATAAGCAAGCTGTTGATGGTCGGAAATTTATTCACATTTTTCAAACAACATATGCTATATAAATAGGTAACATTATAAAGGTGGAAAAAAAAGCTAGTCAATGTAAATTTCATTTTGATGAGAACTCGCCAAGATCTGTTGGTGTTTGAAACAAGCTGTGTATATTTAAAAAGTACAGGGAAACAAAACAAAATATAATCCATACATTTATATAACATTTTAAAACTATAAACAATAATGATGAACTAGGCTGTACTACAAATATAGGCTGCATTTGTAAACATAAAGTTTGCACATCTTATCTAAAAGTTGATTTGATCCATGATAGGTATATAATGTACTAGAAATAGATTCATTTTCTCACTTTATTTGAGCTGGTCATAAAAGTTCATGTTTGTCAGAGTTTTATTTCATAGTTACAAAATATTTAATGCAAGGGAACTTTGGATTAACTCAAAACCGACGAATCACTAATGCCATTACAGTTTACAGTGCACAGTGATTATTTATTTCAACATTAATTAAAAATTCTCCATGTGTTCAAAGAACTCAAAAGATCAAGTTTGCGAAACATGTAGCTTAGATATAAATGGGAAGCATCTTCTGAAAAAGAACCTTCTCCATCCATTACAACTGCTGCTCTTCACATTTATCAATCTCTCTTACAACTTCACTTTTCTTACTGAGGAGACAGAAGATGTGTGTTATCATGTTATGTATGTTGTCTGAGGACTCACACTGTCACTGCAGCTGTGTGATTCTCCTCCAGAGGGCTGATTTCTTCTGTGCAGTGCTTAACTGTCACATCTTACCCAATGACATCCCCTGCAGTGGCAGAGAAGGGCGGGAACTCTCCATCATTACAGCTGGAATGGTGTGTGGTGCATGTGAATGTGCCAAATGAAAACACGCACATGGGTAGGAATGCTGGTACGTTGTGTTTACTGTATGTGTGTGTGTGGAGGCAAAGCTGTCTAACGAGCGATGAACACACAGCCATCTCACACTGCTGGAGTCTGAAACCGCAGCCTTAAAATACTGTCCTGACAGTGACCACTGAGGGGAAAGGGAAGTTGTTGCCCACACAAACCTGTGATTTTACGTGATTCAACTACCGGTCATCCACCTCATCAAACTCCAGCCCATACCAGGGCTCTTGATAATGCAGCCTCCTGTCCACATGGCTACCAGTAAGCTGGCCTGACAAGTTGGGCCATGAGTCTTGAGTCTGGCCAAACACATTCCTACACAGCCACGAGACTCTCCACCCAGTGGACTGAGGGCCTGAAGCCCATTCCTGAGCTCCTCCTTGGTAGATCTGGAGGTCCCGACTACCCGTATGTTCAGACAATGACATGCTATTTGTTTTTATCACAACATTTTATAAACATACACTGCAAATAGTAATAAGATATGGCATGCGATAAAAACTGTATGATGCTGCTGACATTTAATAGAGGTAAAAGTAATAAATGTGTGAAAAAACAACCACATGGGCAGATAACCCAAACAGCAACCTTCCCGGCAAAAAAATGAAGACAAGTACTAAAACTGCAGTTCCTCTTATGGCCGTTTGAGGCTGGCTCCAAAAGTGAGTCAACCCCGAAAGACCCCTATGTTAAAATAACCGACCTTACAGCAGAAATAAACATGTTTACAGCCTGGGGAAAAAAAACAACCACACAGTTTTGGTCTGTAAAGTGAATATCATCGTTCATGACAACTGTACAGGGGCTGAATTCTTAATAATTTCACCATTTAAATGTTATCAGGGCTCGTTATGCATAATATAGCGCGCGGTTACTTTGAGTGGGTGCTGTTCTTTAAAAATTCTCTCCCACAGCAACAATACTGGTTAGGTAACTTGACCATGGCATAACCCCAGATTAACAGATTAGGCTATAGGCATAGCCAAAACTGACACATTTCAGAATGTTTTCAGTTAATGAACTTTAATTGTAACAATTTGGCCACCTAAAAAAGTCTTGTTCAGCGTTTGGTTGTACTAAATGACCCTCTATGGAGTTGGATTTTCAGTTGTTAAGTTAAATCTATTTTTTTTTAATGGTTTTAAGCCTATATTTTTTTCACTGGCAAAAATGTGCATTTAGCATAATTAGCATCATCACAGTTAGCCATAAATACGAGCGCTAACTAAGTTAGCACCTAGTGTTGGTGTTATCTTCACCCTCTCTTCCAAATATAGTCACTTCTGGTTTATAAAATTCAGAATGGTGACAGCCAAAATAGTAGACATGAGGCTTAAGTGTTAGTCCACAAACCAATGGATGCTGTCACTTTGGTTTCGTTATTTTCTTCAACTGTATGTTAACCTGATGGAGGGCCCTCTTTTCTCTCAGTAAGTTTCTTTTTACATATACAATGTAGGCCCATATTGAGATTAAGAAACAGCAAAAAGCAGAGCTCTGCATCAAGCTCCTGGACTTTTGTTCTCATTTTTGGGTCTCCAAGCTTCACAGAACTGCAAGCTCACATCCCGATCAACAGGGATTTGGATCGAAAGCCAACACCCTGTCACCTCCAAGTCCCCACTGCACACAGAGATCCAGAAATCAGTCGGTGGTGCTATGCTGTAGCACTACCTGGAGCCAAGGTTTCTGTGAGTCAGTTAGCCTGAGGCAATTTTGTTTTAAAACAACTTTATTTAATACATAAAATCTGAAATAGAGTCTTCAAACTAGATTTTGATACAGTCTCTCTGCAGACAGACCAGAAGATGAGGTAATGTAATATACCTCTAACAGTTGTAGTCTAACTTTAAAAACACCCAATTTATATTTTCTACATGTAAGGAAAACTGCAGTTTACTACTTAGTCTTGGGAAATGCACTTTAACAATATATACATAATATATAATTAAAATATTATATCTTAAAAAATAGACAATTAGCTGGATATAAAATCTGATGCTGAATGTTACCCGTTGTAATTAAGTTGAAATAATTTCATTATGCAGGTCTGTTCTCACTGAAGACTCTTGAGTCGTGCACATTATGAGATGAATAAATGTGATCAAAGTTTGATTTACGACTGCTGAAATTGTCGCCTCTGACAGAAGTATTCCCAATACATCTTTCCCCTCGCAGAACTTCTCTGCTTGAACATCATTTCCTGGAGACTCTCCGAACAGGTCAACGGACCAGATTTTTGGCAAGTTAGGAGTGATTTGCTACTCAGAGACGCTTGCTAAATATAGGTCTAGATCTCTCCTTGTCTTGCTCAAAGAATGCCAGAAAAGAATTTCTCTATCTGCCTGGTCTCAGAGAAATATATGAAATTACTACAGCCTTTAAAGCCATATTATTTGGTGGTGGCTCGTAATGTGTTAAAAAACTACGTGTAGGCAAAATGAAAACAGTGTTAATGGAAAGTCAATTTGGATCCTTTGTCATGGTGGACACACAAAACCCTGGTTTTAACAATGTCGCGTAATAGGCGGTGGTTTTTGTTACAATTCCAAAAGTGGTATAAAGAGCCAGAATGAACAAGTAGGGAAGAGGTGATAGGTTGATCAAACAAACACAGGACTTCCCCCCAGGAGACAGCTGTTGGTGTCCCATGTGAAACTAAAAGTTTACTTTTTGATTTTATATACTGCGTCCTTTCAAATGTAAGCCCTATTCATAAGAAACAGAAACAATCTTTTACTGAACCTAACCAAGTAGTTTTGGTGCCTAAACTCAACCATGCTGTCCCATACATAAAAAAATATAGTATTTTGACAGAAACCAAAATCTTTTACTAAACCTAACCAAGTACTTTTGGTTCCTAAACCCAACTGTGCTCCCACCGCATAATTTATCACATTAGGTGTCAGCACAACATGAGGCAGTGTTAAGAGATCATGGTCATTTCCCACTGTTTTAAGATGCAAAATGCAGCTAAACTAAAAAAAAAAAACAAACAAAAAAAAAACCTCAAATACAATTAAATTTCTCTAAGGTTTATTGCAATTTCATTAAAATTTTATGAGAAATTTCTGAAGAGAAATCTTTCCACTTTATCTCTACAGAGAAATTGTGAAAAAAGTGAAGCAGAACAGAGTAAGTCAAAGTAAGTGTTTCTTTTGACAGCACAGGCCTTCTGACCCCATCCAGCTCTGACGTATTAATGATTTAGCTAACCAAGAGCTGAAGTTTATGGATAAAATACCCCTATGGAAGAGTATTTCTGTCACTGTGATGCTAACTTTTCTGCTTGTCCTCCTGAAAACAGGTGCCATCAGCAACGAATGGTAGAAACTTCAGAGGGAAGAGAGACTGAAGGGAGATAAAGAGAGTGAAGAGGCCTTTGAGTAACAGCTCATCTTTTATTTGGCAACACTTCAAATGTAGCCCGTTTACCACGTCTAGACGAGACAGCTTTCAAAGCCAGGGTAGGGTACTGTTCTTTTTTTTTTCTTACCCAAGTATATAAAAGCTATTTACTGTAACAGCAGAAGACAGACATCTCTTTTACTTTTCCTACCACAGACACTCTACTGCTCCTCTACTTTGCAGATGAGTTTGTCAGATGCCTCCGTCCACCTCTCTTTCTCTCAGCCTAACCCTCCTCCTCTCTCTTCTAGCAGTCTGTTTGAAGCTGTGAAAGAAGTGAGACAATCTGATCCTGTTTGATGGATAATTTGAAAAACTCAGCGTGCGAGATCAGGGCTGAGACGATGTTCGTTTCTGGTGGCTGGGCTTCAGAAAGCAGGTCGTACAAAGGGACTTAAATTCGACAGTCAGCGTGTTGAGACCGCTTATGTACTCTAACTACCGCCACAAGCTTTTCATGTGGCTCTTCATGCTGTTTTGCTGTTGAGAATTCCCGTATTAAAAGATGCAGTGTGCAGAGAAGACTTTCTACTTCAAATATTTGTGGTTCTACATCAGGTGCAGCTAAACGGACCTGGAGACAATCCAAGCAGCCCTCTGTTTTTCCTGCGTGATTACTGCAAGGCGAACACAATTTCATCAAACACTTAAATAATTAATAACAGAGAGTCATTATTTGTTATTGATATGATGGAGTTTTGAGTATTTGATTATAGTTTTCACTTATAATTTACCCAGGACTGATTCCACTGAGGCATTTGATCAGATTCAACAAATGCATCCTTCAAGAAATGTTATAATTTTAATGCTGGTTCTCAGTAGAGAGAGGCAGCGTCCCATGATGGTGAAAATGCTGTTTAAAGACGAGCATTTTTTCCTTTCTTCTGCAGTAAAAAGAGAATATTTTTAAACTTTTGCCAGGAAAATGATCAAATTTAAAGAGCTTGAATTCGGAGAAGGCAAATATTTGAGTTACTGGTAGTTTCATTCCAAAATAACGACATGGGTTGCAGAATTTAACAGCTTAAAAAAAATGAATAAATAAAAAATGAATTAACAATGTACAGTATATACATTGTGCTTTACAGGCCAAAATCAAGGACATCCAGATGCAAAAATAAGATACTTGACTTTATACTTCAGATTAAAAACTGGCATAAATCAATCAGGGTGAAAAAGGATCCTAATTTATCTTCCACTGGAATTGTCTCTGTGGTGCCGGTACATAATTTTTACACATCTGTGCCACCACTATGTAATGCTGTGTTAAAAAGTCATGTCGTTCATGTATTTCTGTGAGATGGGGTTAGACAAGAAGTTCTCTTTTTGGGTTTTTTGAGCTTTTTATACTTGATTCGTGTTCGCAACACAGCCAAAGATCTTCACTGACTTTGCATTGGCATTGTTTCATGTTGCCAACATGTAATTTTAACAGATTTCCTGTCCACCACCAAGTAATGCTTTAAGACTTTATGTCCATTTCATGTATTTCTATGTGACTCTGGAAGATCTCCTGCTCTCTCAACTCTCAATCACTGCAAATGAGAGCATGAGCTACAATGCTTCAGGGCTAAATTGCAAATAGTCAAATATTGCCACACTGAGTGTTGGAGTGGAACTATGTTTCCAAGCCACAGGGTGTCCTTCTCCGCCTCGCCGGTGGGATCCTGGGCTTCTGTGATGACGGGGTGCGACTGTGGCTTCTGGGGAGTGTCTGGAATGGGTGCCATCTCCCTGCGGTGCTCCACAGAGGCCCGATGACGGGAAGCGAGGGGACATGTCATCATCTCCAGCCGGCCATTGGTTGACACAGGAGGACGAGGAGGGAGAAGGAGGAGGAAAACGGGTGAAAACGGAGGGTGCATGGGAATGGCTTATTCTCTCCTCCACCGCTCAGCAGCTCTGGCACATCACCAACGTTATGGCGGTAATTGATTCTCTCTGTGCCATTAGTCTCTGAGACAAAGATGCGCCAACGAGAGGGGGTGCTGTCACTTAGAGGCTGGCATGGCGCCCAGCCACACACTCTCACCAACACACAAATAGATACATGCAAAGATATGCTCGTTTTACGAGGCGCACACACATTTAGTTTTTCACACAGATGCAGAGTAGCGTTGGTATAATGTCAGCTGTCAAGGTCTGTAGAAGCAATAGCATTGCTCATTTGCAAATAAGCCAAACATCAACGGTATACAGCACAAACATGGTTAATGCAGAACTCTACACGCAGAAAAATCAAAGGGAATACAAATGACTGGTGATCAGATTTGACATTCTCCTCTTATGCATGACATTATGCTGTTTGTGTTATGTTTGTGAGGTTACTGTGGTCGTGGCAGAACAGCATTCCTCCAAGACACACACACACACACACACACACACACACACTTGAATATGAAAAGAGAAATCCCCAGACAAAGAGCAGGGCATGTCTTTATCTCATTAAAGTTAACGAGAGACTGCTGTCTTATGCCTGCAGACCAGCCGTAATCTGATACAGAAGCCCTCGCTGTGGGCATCAGGCCTCACTGCCGTCACTACCAGCGCTGTGATGCTCATCGCTGTCATAACACTCATCACTAAACTCGTCGCCACAGACGCCGCCGGCACCTTAACGCTCATTGTCGTCACAACGGTAATTCTCATTGCCGCCTTAACGGCCATTACAGGAATCTTCATCGTCGTCACGTCACTGTATCATCTTCCCTGTCGACACATGAATGCCAAACGCTGTACACCGTCACCATGGCAATTGTCTTTTGTCATCCTCCCCGATGCTGTTTCTCATCACCATGGCCACGGCAGCAGTACCTGCTTTACACTGAGGGAAAAAAAAAGGTGGAACAAAAGCAGGTAAAACCTCACACACATACACACACACACATGCACAAAAAGGAGTGCATGCACCGCATGCCAATTAGCCAAATGAAGGATAAGCTAGCAGAGACAATAGCCCCTCACAGTCAGTTACGAGCTAATTAAAGAACATATAGCATACAATCTAAGATCACTCAGATCAGTTTGCCCTCGGGCGCTGTGAGCTGCTTGATAAGCGTTCCTCCACATCTCTAAAGCGAGCTCTGCATGTAGGGATTGATGTAAAAGAAGGGGGGTATAAACTGGTGGCAGCCCTCCATCACTCCAGTGGAGTTTAAGCAGCCCTGCCTGACTTTATTCCTCTTGCCTCTCAAGGCCTGCTACTACTTGGATGCTCATTTGGAGTCTGTAATTAATTGGAGCCTCTATTTTTTTTTCATCTATTTTTGTTTGGCTGTTGACCGACGTGTGGTCCTCTCACGCGCTTGTCTTCAGGTCGACGTGGCTCCCTAATTAAGACTCCAGAGGATGGCTAATTGCTGTTGCGTGCCTCTCGGCGGAGCAAGGGAGCCTTCTCCCGGCGCTGCCCGGAAAGAGCGCCCGAGCGCTGAATTAAAGGGGCTTATGTAAGCTTGCGGTGAAACTATTAAACACCAACCAACTTTTCCTTGTGAGGAACTGCCACTTGATTTAATGGGCCTCATTAAAAGTGCACATCACAGAGATCCAAACCGCTCTCTCCAGCTTCACACGGCAATGGGATAATGGTTCCTGCTCCATGCTGTCAAAGCCTAATCCTAAATATTGAACAGTGCTATTGCTCCCGCAGAATGATCCAAAATGGGCTGTGGCGTTCTTAAAAGGAAGGATTCACATCATTTGTCTTTTTTGACAAGGGGCAGAGAGGAGCAAGTGAAGGAATAGATGGCTCTGAGCTGCTCCATGTTGTTTATTGGGAGAGGTAAATGGAGAGATCTGGAGCTGAATGACAATAGATTCTGTATCGAGCTTAAAATATTGTTTTCAATGCGCTCCTTAAAATTTTACATTCTGATGGGGCACAATCAAATACATGTTGGTGTTGTTTAATAGGAGACTGGCATAGTTGAGATCTGATTAAATGTCACACCGTAAATCCTTACATCTATCAATAGACACGTATCTGTCATTTGAATACTCCTACACTATACACTTACACACTTCATATTTTTAAATGGAGCAGAGGCTTTGCAGACATTTTTAAAGAAAAAACCCTTAAAAACACGGCAAGATTAGGGGCGTCAGGTGGCTCAGTGGATAAAGCAGGCGCACCATAAATGAAGACAATGTCCTTGCTGCAGCGGCTGCAGGTTTGATTCCTGCTCACGGCCCTTTGCTGCATGTCATCCCCTCTCTCTCCCCCTTTCACGCTATCAATCTTCTGTGCTGTCTAATAAATGCAAAAAAAGGCCAAAAAATTTTTTTTAAAAAAAACACGGCAAGATTCAAACTACATTCTCAAGTTTTATCTTAAAGGGCCTCTATGCAAAAGAGTAACAATAACTACTTTTGATGGTCAATATATTATCCCACGAAAATTGTGATAATTGGTATTATTGTCATTTTAAGACCAATTTAAGCCACTTATGTAAGGACAATATATTATCTAAAGAAGGTAAATAACAATAATGATCTTTTAATTCCCAAGAGCATTCAGAAATTGGAATTGGAATGTAATACATATCCTAAATAAATAATTAGCTGTGGCTAAGACTTTTTATGGTCTGGAAAACCGTTCAGCTAACTTTGGCATCATTGGCTAAAATGTTAGATGGTACAATATATGGAAGTGGCCTCAATAATTTTTGTTGTCATTAAGTCAGCCAGCTTAGCACAACAAACCACAGAAAAGCTTGGATTACAACACACAGAGGTAGCATGGATGGATGGTTATGGCAAGTATTTACGCAGGTTAGGTTTCAAAAAGAAACAAAAATAACTCAAAGTTCACTTGGCTTTTCACAGTACCAAACAGTTTACCTTGGAAAAGTCCTGTTTTTGTTTGACCCATCCACCAGCGCAACCCGCCTCCTTAAAAGGACTTCAGGTCTCTCTACTTCTACCTTATTTACTCCCATCAACTCATTGCAGCCTCCCCAAATACGTAGGACAAACAGAAATTACTGGCTCATGATGACACGGGTTATATAATAGTGGGGCAATACTTTTCCTAGGTTTATGTATGAACAGGGTATGAGAACAGCCTGCATAGTGTCACAAAAAAGCATTATAAAGTCAGTCAAACAGATCCATGTTGAACTGGTCATACCAGACCAAGTAAGGAGAAAAACTCCTGAGAGTATTAGATTGTGAAAAGGTTTGTTGTATTTTATCAAAAGTTGTATGGATTCACTTTAAGTGAAAAAATATCCACTCAATATGGTTTGAAAATCAGTCCTTTACAACTGTCTTTATTACAGTATCAGTATGTTTTTTACCCTGTAACCTCCCACTGACCTTAATTCAAAAGAACATAGCTTTCTCATGTTCTTTCATATGTAATCATGTAATAATCCATGAGCAGAGTCCAGAGAAAGACATGACAGTTAAGAGAGAGTATAGATTCTGAAGGCGAGAAGCAACGAGGAAACATTGCAGTAACAATTACTTAAGAGACACAATTAAGGCATGAGCACAGCAAAGACCACTACCACAATGGGCGCTTCAGCAGATACCCTTGAAACATTCCTTCACTTCAAACACATAACTTGTGCCTCTCATAGAAAAAAAGCTCTAAGAGAAGAAAGAGATGGTGAGGGGGAAAAAAAAAAACAAAAACAAATCAGGAAGAAGCTGGAAATGAGTCCAACTCATGCATAACTTCAAACACTCCATCTTCAAAGTTGCATAACATTAAAAACCAAGCCCACTCTGAGTCCTCAACATCAAAAACCAGCCAGCATCGAGGGGACACTGTCGAGCCTGCTGAGCCATGCCCTCGCTCTGAGGCACAACATGCACCCACCCTCCTCTTCATCTTCATCCTTTGTCGTCCCTTGCTATTGTCCTTGGGGTATTTGTTATCGTAGAGAAATACAACATGATGGGGAAGGGGAGGACCAGGTGGTAATACACATAATACTTCCCGCCCCGAGAGCGAGCAGACAGAATGAAGAAATCTCTGGATTCTGGATTCTTTCCTGTTTAGATCACATGATCATCATGCATTTTTGTGTGTGTGTGTGTGTGTGTGTGTGTGTGTGAGTGTGTGTGTGAACTCCTGTAATGACAAAGCAGGTAAAAGGTTAGGAAGCACTAACCTTTTACCTGGTGTAGCCTTCCCCCAAAGCACTGGAAGATGAACTCCTTCATCCTGGTTGGATCACATTACACTCACTACGAAAAAAAAGTAAATGTGTCCTTCCCCAATTACATATAAACTTACCCAAATTTTATGCCCTTACTATGTGCACAAAATTTGGTACCAATCAACATTAATTTCCAGTGCAACTTTAATCCACTAACACATTAAAATGACTGATTGATGAATGATTAAATGACTAATAAATGTACATTCTACATTTAATAAGAACGCACATGTTCTAAGTCAAGGTTCAGTGGAGAGAGAATTCTGGCTGGTAATATATTGTGCACAGAATAACATCATAGTCACTATATTTTTTTCTCTGTGGTATTTTGTTTTAATCCAGTTGACAGCTGGAGCGACATCGACTTACTTGTGCTGCATGCAGACACCTTTTAAAAGTGTTGAAACCCTTGAAAGTTGAGCAAATTGGTTTGATTGTTTTTCAAACATGGACGGAAAGGCAATGAGCATCTTGGCAAGCAATGTCTTGCAAATTGCAAGAAATTAGTACATTTAGAAATTTGTTTTTTTAAAAAGCTAGGAATATTTTTCTGCTGAGGACCTAACTTCTACTTATCATAATAAGAAATTTAAAATTATTTGACAGAATCATGTTAATTTTTAAGCTTTTCTTTCCAGGTCATTTTTACATTTCTAATTTTCCTGGGGTTTTTTTTGTTAGTTTGTTTGTTTTTTATAACATGGAGAAGAAGGCTATGGGCGACTTGGAAAAAATGTCATGAAAATTTCAAGAAATTAGTGCATTTAGAAAATTATTTTTTTAAAAAACTATGGTAAAATTTCCAGAACTACACTTTTAATCATCTAAATTATAAATATTTATTTTTTAAATAATAATTGTCAGTAGTTTTCTTTTTTAGATCATTCTCTGTTTTTTGTGTTTGTTTGTGAAACTTTCCCATTTGTTCATTTGTTTGTTTGAGTTTTTTTTTCTTATTTGCTCATTTTCAGGTACTTTTCTCATACTTTATACTCATTTCTTGCCAACTTCTGTGTCATTTCATCTTAAATTGCTCATTTCCTGCCAGTTTGCCCAGGTTTTAAAGAGTAAAAGTGTGAGCTCGATGTCTTATTCAAGCAAAATCGAGGCTGAAAAATGAAGCTATAGTGGTAGTGCCCAAAACTGGAGTTCTTTGAATGCCAACTTGAGGCTGACTCCAAAAGCAAGGCAATCCCGATAGACCCTCATGTTAAAACTGCTCAGCCTTTGAGCTGAAATACCCATGTTTACAACCTGGTTCAAAACAAGAACAATGCTGGTCTCTGTAGCTATTAACCGATTTCTGACAACTGTTCAGTGTTATGTGGTGTGGAGCAGGAGACTGCAGGTAACAGGAATTCAAACAGATCACTCATGGAAACAGCACATGAACCTCACACAACCAAATCAAGGATCCTGCTAAGACTGAAATGAAAACCAGGACTTGAATATACAAAGTAGACTAACAAGGGAATGAAGTGCATGTGGAGAAAAGGAATAGAGAAGCTCAGGTGAGGAGAATAAGGTAATGACGCAGGAGAACAGGCTGGGAGCTGATTGGCTCAGAGAAACTGAAGGACTAATGAGGCTGATGCAGGACAGCTGTGTAGATGCAAATGAGAGGCAGCACAGGAGCACTGAAACAGAAACCTAAACACAACCCTCTTCACAGTAAAGTGACTGAGTGAAAACAAAGACAAACTAACTAATACAGGCAACTTAAATGAGTTCATAACACTCAGTTCAGTCTGTCCAAAAAGTCATCAGGACACTGACAGTCGCTATGGTCACATACACAAAAATATTCCCCTATTATTCCAAATATGACTATATTCTGTAATATTCACAGCATATTCCGTTTAAATATTCTGAATCAGGCAGTTTTCCAAATGCAGCACCTTCTAATAAGACGTGGGATATGCCAGTATTATCTGGGTTTTAGGGGCATTATATAGGGATGTATACAGCCAATTTAGAATATGTGTCTGACTTTGGGTTTGCAACACCAGGACCTCTCTGTGTACCATCGGCTCAGTTCATTGTCATGGATACGTTGTACACAAAACCAACTCGCCAAGAGCTTGCAAGGCTGTGGGGTAGAGATGCATGCAAAAGAAAAGCTCACATTTTTAGTCAGAAGGAGAAACAAACACCTGTTAAACTTTATGAAGGACTTGGATATCAACAGGATTTTGGATATGCGCAAATATAGCACTGACTTTTTCAAGAGGGTGAAGAAAAAGAAAAAAGGAAGTCCACAAGTCCACCACTAGCTGAAAACTGTGGAGGAAATCCTATTTTGATGGAAAGAAGCAAAATGACAAGCGGCTTCAGCTCTTCTACTTGTGCATGTTTTGACTTGATAAATGATGTCAGGCCATGCTAGCTGGAGTATGGAAAGCTGCATGTAAATGGTAATATTAGCAGTATATCCATTTTCTATTTATTTCTATATTTCTCTATATATCCATCTGTTTTTTTTGTTTGTTTTGTTTTTAAATCAGTTGAACTAGTCAATAATCTTTCCAACTACACCACCAAACTGTATAAGTACCCCTTGTGAAACACAGGGTCCAAACACCATATCGCCATAATGTGACTGTCATTCATAGCAGATCTGAGTTCAAAACTGCATTTCCAAGAAAAAAAAAAGTTTTTTGTGAAACTGTGAATACGAGAAAAAGAAGCAGCACTTTATAACAGTGGGAAGCTATAGGATCAGGTGTGAGGTGACAACAGGCAGATTGCAATCAGCAGTTACAAAGTGTGATCAGGTTGTCAGTGGGAAAAGACAAATGTACACAAGGCAACGTGAATAGAAAACACAACCTAGGTGTAAAAACACACCAGCGTCTTTAAGTCTTCACTTGGCTTTTCCCCTTTTTTGTCACTTTCAAATGCTCCTGACAAATTCTCCAATATACTGATAAACACATACAAAATCCCACCCACACGTTTAAACAGAAAAAGCTCTTCAGAAGCACACCTTTCCACCCACATATGTTGACATACGCTCATGAACAAACTGGTAATGTTCCATCAAAGCTTATAGCGCCCATTAAAACGCGGAGACAAACATGGAACCACGCTCGTGGTTAACACCCACACACTCTTGAATGGCGTGCCTTTCCATCACTGCAATTGCTGGTGACAATCATGTACCCCACTCAATTACACCTGGCTAATTGTTGAGATGCCACATTACCATAGAGACTCACAAAGACAAAGTCACACACATACACTACATTATATATATATATATATGTGTATATATATATATATATATATATATATATATATATATATATATATATATATATATATATATATATATATATATATATATATATATATATATAATATTTATGTATTCACTTGCACACACTGCGATATATATACATCTGTGTTTGTGTAAAACATATAGTTTTGCAGTTTTTTGCATAAGCATGCAACGCCCTCATGTAATCAGATAATGGATTATTTAAGCATCTGCTCTCACCGTGCCGTATAAACCGATGGAGATACAGTAGATTTTCTCTCTTTTTTCTCTCTCAAACAAACACACACACACACACACATTCTGTGCACAGTACACGGCACACACTTTGCCTGAAGGATTTTAATTTGAGATGCAGACTCCAGTGTCATAGTGAATGATATTAAAAGTCGTATCATGAATAAATCAGGAGACAGAGGACTCACCTCAGCAATGTGACAGATAAGCAAAGAGAAACAGCACACAGGAGGAGACAGAGAGAGGGAGAGAGAGGAAAAGGTTCAGGACTGACGGAGGAAAGGCCGATAAATAAAGACACTTGCGCTTTAACAATACAGACTGCAGCACTGTTTGATGTAGGCCATTAGTTTATGGCACCTCCTAACAGGGCTGTAATTACTTTACTGCTACATCCACAACATACCTTCATCCGTCATCTGATCACTCGACAATGTTTTTATTTTTTTTTACAACTGCTTCCAAACAGGAGACATGTTAATAATGAAAGCTTTCATTTGTAACAAATCATCACTCAGCCGTAGCATCAATAGAAATTGACAATTTGTCAATTTGCAATGTAGTTGATGAACAAGATGGGACGACACAGCAGGGGTGTGGTGCTGCCAAAGACAGATGATAAGCTGATGTGTTGGTTTGGGTGCTGAAAACATGCAAGACCTTGAAGGCTCTATCTCACACCAGCGATAGATAGATAGATAGATAGATAGATAGATAGATAGATAGATAGAATTCTATATATGTGTATTTCCAAATGAAAGCTTTGCAATAAGACAGACGTAATGTCCAGAAAACTCAAAAGTTGTCATTATGCAATACTTTTGTGCATAATGCAAAAAAAGAAATTGAAAGGTTAAATTAGTGCACTTAAGGGTCAGATAATTTAAAGGGGATGAGAGGCGTATGAGTCCAGGGTGAGAGTGTTTCGAGTGTTAATAGTGCTCGTATTGCTTCTCGACCTTGTCCGACTCTTCAGCACAATAGGCCTTTGCAAAAACATGAAAGCAGTGGTTGCATTTTCTGTATATTTTTGCATTGACTTCATATGCAGTTGTGTTACTTCTAAACAGCTCTGCTGAGGTGTCCGATCCAGCCAATTCTAAGAATTGCATTCCCATTGGATGATTCTGCACTTTACTATTTACATCAAATGCCAACGTTCAGTGTCGACGCAGGAAGTACTGTGCCCCAATGTAGCGAGGTGGAAAATAAGACCTTGTCTACACACGAGGCATAGCGTGAGCAGCATGTTAGCAGCTTCAGTGCTCCGTCTGTGTCTACACAGGAAGCACAGAACTGAGTGTAGGTCACTCGTGTTTGGCCGAACACACATCACTGTAGTGTTACAAGTAAGGAGATGGACTCGAAGCGCAAAAATATGTGAGCCGTTCCGCGGCCTGTGTTGACAGTTGGGTTGATTAAAATAGAAGCTTATCTGTTCTGTCAGACGTGCGAGAGACCAGCAACTGAAAAAATGTTGGAACGAGTCCTGTAGATATTTCAAGTGTGCAGAGGATGGGAGTATAGTATGTCTGACTTTCACGCAGCTGAGTTCACGTCCGGTCACAGACCTGCAATTAACCTTCACCATTAATCTTCCTCTGATCTTAACCAAGTGTTTTATGGTCTAAGGGTAGCTTGAGCTCAAATATGTAATAGCTGCCATGTGCAGATGTTGTAAAAAGTAAGAATTTTATCATTTGATGCTGCAGAAATAAACAATTGCTAATGAATTTTATCCAGGTTTTTGAAAAATTTACCAACATCAATATTCTTGTCTGGTGATACAATTGATCCAAAGTCATTTCTTGAAGGAGTGTAAACAAGGACACACAGGGTCATATTATGTGAAGCACCGCTCACACATCGAACTCCTGAGGTCAGATGTGCTGTATAAATGATGCATGCACCACTTTCCATCCAGACACAGGCATTTATTAAACAGTGCTGTGAAAAGTACCCACACGCAGGCAGAAAGTCAAAGAGGAAATTACAGTATGATAACATTTTAAACATTTGTCTCTGATTTTTATGAGCTACGTATTGTCTCCGACATTGTAATGATGTCATAAAACAAACTGAATCATTAATTTGACAACAAATCCTGTATTATCCTGCATGTATAATCAACAGTGTGTTATATTTATACTGTACTCAGTAGTGTTGCATGGTCTATAGATATTTAGATTCTTTTTCTATAGTTTTGTTATTTAAACGGTTCAGTATTAGAATTTCCCGATGTTCGGTACTTGCAAGTCAAACTGGTCTCCAGTGTCTGACCCTCTACTATGTGCAGTAGTGGCAATGTGGTCAAGTCAGTCGCTAGTATGGTCCGTGAGGGGACATGTGCTTGTGCTATGGCGTCAGATCTATGTCCTATATCGCAAGTACGGTAAAATATACCGTATATATATAAAATATAATGTACTTGGGGGCTCGTGATTGGTCACTTTCAAGGCAATCACACCCACAGCTGTCCAGCAATTTGCCCTCATATGTATTAAAATAAAAATAATTAAGATTTCACTGTAAATGTATTTTGTACACCCTATGGGTTTAAGGGTTTTGCAACCAGTTACTGTATGACCATGTCCCATCCAGTTTTCTTGTTGTAATTACAGGCTTCGAGCAATCTATTACGTGTCAAATCAGTATTGTCAGTTTCAAGTATTATTTTAGTATTGAGTATTATGACACTGAACTTGGTATTGGTATCAAAATGTCGGCATTGTGACAACAATAGTTCCTTGCAACACAAGGACTGCTTTGGTTTTACGCGGACAAGGACAGCAGGTTGCATCACTTTTTTACCCAAACAAGGTAGAAAAAGATCTTCTGACATCCATTTGTTGGTAACTGTAGGAGAAGCCAATAGATGTCTGCATGTGTGAGAAATCTCATGTTGACTGAGATGTACAGCAATAGGGAACAATGCTAGCAGGACTTCAGTCAAAGACTGTGAAGGCATGTGTTTGTACAAACACAAAGTCCTGACACTTCTTACCACGAAAAAAATACCACTGTTGATCATCTGTTCAAATGCTGAAAACAACTTAAATTTTAAAAACCTGCCGGCACAAGTCATCCTAAAACAGCCCAATATAGTCTATTTGCCCAGCAAGATTTTTCCACCTCAGGCAATCGAACCCAGCTAAATTGAGCAGAAAAACATCTGACCTGGCATCCCGGATACACTGTACTGCACTGTATCAGCTCCTACTTTGAAGTTCTTGAACAACAGCAGGTGAGAAAAACTGTGACAAAAGGGAAATAATGGAGGTTCAGAAAACTACTAGATTTGTACAAGTTTTCGTCCACATGTACTAAGATATTAGATGCTCTTATTCACAAACAGGTTAGGAGGGGTCAGTGTGTGTGAAGTGAGATGCCAGGTTCATGAGGTGCTACACAGCTTAACATATAGAGGAAGTCACAAACATAAATTCAGTTTATGTTTCCAATATTTCAACTATAGTGAATTATTTTGAAACACTACAAAATCTCTGTCTGTTACAGACAACAACAACAAATGTCACATAGCAGCGTTAGTTAATTCGGCATTTGGGGGAATATGGTCATTTGTGTTCTCTTCAAGGGTAATGATGAGAAGATCAACTCATTTCTGAATAAGTACAGAGCCACAAGGTGATAAGCCTAGTTTGGCATAAAAAATAAATTTTCCAGGTCTATTGAGTGCAACATTCACAGCCTATCGGTCCCCAAACTTAGGGAACGGCTTGCTGTTGCTCTCAAAACAAGTTGGAGGTGCTCGAAGTTATGGAAAAAGCAGGTGACATCACTTACACTTAATGATGCATAAAGCAGGTTAGGACATCTTCATCAGGAAAAACTTAAATAATCTTATGTTTGCAAAATGTCCTCAAATAGAAGCTGGACAGGACTGTGTGTACAACTGTTTTTAATGAGACACTTCAGCTCTCATCACTGGCTATGTTCGATTTTGAGGTTAGGTATGGTGAGGATCCTGCAACTATCCAATTCGGAAATCCAGCTCTAAGGGGAGATTCCTATTGAAATTTCCACCTGGAAATTTGACAGCACTGAGACTGAATTAAAACAGTAAATTTGCAGGCCTCAAAACCAAAACAATGAGCTTAAAGAAGGTAAAAGGTACCACAGAGCTGAGGGGACCTGCGCGGTAAGCCCATAATGCTCTGTGTGGTTGTCACTATGAGAAACACCTTTCAATTCACACACAATCGTCTCTGTTTACATAAAAATAGCGATTAATGCAGCTTTAAGTTATGCAGCACTTTAAAAAAAATCTACATCCTTTTTGTTGGAGGCTTCTTACTGGCACAGTATTTTTGCTGAAAGTCTTTATTTGACTTTCCATCCGTAATGTGTTATTCGAAATAAATTATCCATTTGTTTCCACTGAAAAGGTGAGCCGGCTCACACTGCCTGAGGGAGTCTCAACCTCGGGAAGAATTTTATTCATATGGAGAGCTTTTGACTCCCAAGATGCTCTGGATATCCCCCACCTGTGAGACCCACCCACCCAGAGCCATTCATGGGGGTCAGAAGGACAAATGAACAAAGAGAAGAGTTGAGTGGAAATCAGCCTGCTTCTATCTGTGGGTGGGAGGCTGCATGTAATCTGTAGCTCTGCCAAGAGGAGGGTCCACCACCTCAACTGGTGTCTGCTGTGTGTATGTGCACATACGTGTCCATGAATATGCATGTGTATTTGTGTGTCTGTGCCGTGGTTACCTCTGAGGGAGACGGCGGTGCTGTCGGCAGGTTAATCCAGCCCTCAGGCAAAGCATCAAACTTTCAGATCAGGGAATCAATAATTCAGACAGCAGCTTGTCAGGATCTATCACAGAACACAGACTGAGAGGCAGGCAGCGGCACAACAAAGGCGCAGAGGTACAACTCACATACATACAAATAAAGCCGGACACAGACTCACTGCGTAATTGCGCGTTACGCTTGCCACAATCACAGAAACGTAAAGATAATGCTCAAAAGCAAGGTAACATACGAAAATTCACTCACACATCAAGAGCCATACCTTGAATTTGAACCCGAGAGATATTACAGTACGTGTTGGGAAAACACTGATTGATGGTCAGAAAAACTTTTTGATTCCCAAAGATCAGAATCAAAACTCATTCCAGACTACGGCACGTCACAGATCCACTGCTGTGCTTAAGATCCACCAGCTAGCCCTTGAAGCATATACCACCCCATTAATATGGCCGTGGCACTGTTGTAAATCCCCTGCAAATCAGAGAAACACAGCAACAAACCATGTCTGTTTAGTGTGCGTTGTGGGGGAGTGAGCTGGTAGGGGGTAAGAGAAATTGAGGGATATTTTAGCGCGTGGGTGTATAATGGCTATCAGAGGTGACTTTCAGTGGGATCAACTCAAAACACTCGCATACAAACACACAAACAAGCTTCTCTTTTTTTTTTCCTTTGCTCACACAGCCACAGACACAGAACATTAGCTTATACAGATAACCATATCAAATGATCATGCAGCAGCAACTAGCAACCTCTGTGGGTGTATGTGTGTGTCAGAGAGAGAGAGTGAGAGTGTGTGTGTGTGTGTCTGCATGAGGCAGTCATGAGGCGAAAGTGCTGACGCTCAGAGACATTTTCTTGGAGTTGAGCGAGCCCCTGCAGGCCTGGTAACCTTGAGTTCCATGCCGTGTGTTTGTGCTTGTGTCTATATAAAGTGCAACCAATAGCAGCTCCCCTCGCACCCACAGGTTGTCACCAAATTGTAACCCTTTACAAAGAGGCTGTGACCTACCTTTTTAAACATAATGATGGCGGGGGGTAATTGTGATTTTCATCTTCAAAATCTTGTGTTCAGTTTCATTTATTCACTAAAATCAGTCTAAAACATGTCCCCTTACTGTTTATCCATCAAAATCCAGAGGAAAGAAGCTCAGAGTTCATAAAAATGTTGATAAGCTCACCTGAAACGTATTTAATTTTATGTACTAACAGCTGTATTTACTGCTTTGTTTTGGTGGGAATCACCAGAGGACACGCAATATATTATCATCACGATACTTCAGCCACAATTCAATATCAGTGTGTTTTTAAAAATGTTGGGATATGCTGAGTATTTTTGATAACATAGGCTATGTTGCAATATTGCCATTTATTATCTTTTTTCAAGTGCAAATTATGTCACTAACTTCACCAGCTGTTTTATCTAATAAAACCAAGTTTTCAGACTGTTCATGTCACTTTAATCACTTTTATGCAGCAAACTATCCAGCATACTGAAAAAAATGAAAAACTGTTTTTAAATCATACTTGCCATCCATGCAGTGGTAGGATATTGGCATGTAAAAACATTGTGATAGTAAACTGAATCAGTTTTGAAACCCTGTCCTAAAAGACAGTAGATTTTAACATCAGAGAAAGTAAAGTCTTATGCTAATTTTACATTTTTTTCACCTTCTAAAGGTAAGAACCTCCCTTCAAAACTCTGTGCCTTAATTCAGTTCAGAATCTCAAATCCAAATGGCTTCGATCAATAGAAAAGGGGGTACTACTTCCGGACTCTTTCTTCAGTCCACTGTGTTCCAAACCATTTTCTTATCAATTAAGGTGTAGATAAAACGTTTTTAAAAATCTGCAGTCCACTGAATTGTATGAAACATAACAAGGGTCACTGTCTGACCAAACAAATAAAGTAAAGCAAAGTGTGTGGGAGGAAGAATACCCTCTCTGCTGCAACACTAGTCTCTGGGAAACCCATCATTATCCACAATGCTGTGCAGATGCAGAACTTTTCAAATGAAACAGGCTGTAGAGACTCTTCACGTAATCAAGTGGTGAAGTGTGTGCTGTCTGTTAGTGCCTTAGTTTGGTGCTTCACCATGCTAACGTGAGTCTTTTTCATGATCAAATTTTCTACAACTTAAACTTTGGCTTGTAATCTTTCTATTACGTCTATTAAATCTAAAATATGCCCAAAGTCTTGCCTCTATTAAAGATGAAAATTGGATAACTCGTGTGTGCACATGGTACACTGTCTGCATGCTGCGCTAAGTAAAAGTAGTTCTGCCTTTTCTGTTCAGTCAATGTAAAATCACAACATCTTTAAACCCATCGGCTATTGGTCTAACGATGAAAAAGCTAGGCAAGAGCCAATATTTTGGGCTGATCCATTGTAGCCAGCGGATGGACTTCCTCTTCTTTGTGCAAATGTCTGCATATGAATGCAGACATTTTTTTTAAAAGCTAACTCGTTGTCAGACAATCGCCCATGGCTGAAAGTACCAAAAAAATACGGTTGTTTTTTAATGAGACATCACTGCGTTTCCAGCCTGGATTGTGCCACCAAAATCGTATATTTCCGGCCAAAACATGTTTTTTTTCCCAACTATAACCATTTGTGCCTAAACCATGTCAACCACAGCACTGCTGAAACATAAAGTTTGGATGTATCCCCTACATAATAGCATTGAAATGAAACGTGTCTATGGTTTGCGGAAACGTATAACACCAATATTTATTCTTGCAATTAGGTTGACATTTTAGACAATACTGTGCTTCCAACTTTGCAGGAGTTTGTGTTTGTTTCTTTCCTGTTTCAACATGGGAAGGCCTCCTTACAAAAGGCTAGGTTTATAAAGAAATGGTTTTCTTAGGTTGGTGTTGAAGAATTTGACTGCCTGTTCAGAGAGCCCTACCTAACAACTTTGATATGAGCATTGAAATAGATATATGAGGAGCCAGACCTCATCATCCAAGACCAGTGCTGGACCTCATGAATGATCTTGTGACTGAATGGGGGCAAAACCCTGCTGCAAGGTACCAACATCTGGTGGAAAGCCAAAAGTGGAGGCTGTTCATATCACGGTTTTGGTACACACTCAACAATCTGAGTTTAGATTTTCAATAAAGGAAGTTAGATGCCCTCATAGGCTAGTTTTGGTTGTAAAGTGTGGTATTGCCATATGTTTGATTGTTTTTGTTTGTTTAAAGAACTTTTACTTCATTGTGTCACCCTGCTTTCGATAGCTGCAGCTCTCTGGACTCAAGATGAAGAGAGTTAGAAAGAGAGAGAGAGTCAAAGTGAGCAGAGGAGAGAGAGAGATAGAGAGAGAGAGGGACCAATCTGACCTCAAGAGGAGAGGCAGATAAAGAGATAAAAGGATAAAGAGGGATGAGAGACGAGATGGAGGATGCAAGAGAGGAAAAGGAAGGAGCAGCCTGCTTGCTTCCTGTGTTCATCTATATTTCACAGCACTTTCAATTAGTACCAGTGTGGCTGCAGAGCGGCCCAGAGAGATAAAGAGAGAGAAGGAGCGAAGGAGGTTTGCTCCAGGTCACTGTGGCCTGGTAATGGCCTCTCTCTCTCTTTAAAGGTGTTTGCAAACACAAAGTCTGTTTGCTTTGGCCCGGAGCAGGGCATGAGCTCTTGGTTTGTTACATCTACATATTTCACAGGTTATTATTACAATAACTTCAAGCACGCTGGAATTTATCAAGAGAAGCCACATGGAAAAAGTCTTTTCGTCAACTGGTTTGGAGAAATTGGTAGAAGGAATTTTTCTGGGGGGAACTCCATCTAACAAACTTTTTCACTAATCCTGGTGCACGAGGAGGTCAAGTTCAAAGTACAAACAAACACAAGTCTCTGAAAATGATATTAAGATATGGTAGGAATTCATTTTGAATAACTTTGAAAACTGTTTGCAGCTGATAGTAGAAAGACTTTATGCCCTGAGTTCGTCTGATGCAGGTAGAAGTCCTTGACAAATGTGGGCCTCATCTTCCATTTTTGTACATTTTGTACAAGTTTGTACAAGTTGAGAGCAGTTGGTGTTTAGGTGCATACTTGTTTTCTAAAGTTTTAGGAATACACCTACTCCTGCCAAAGTTAGATTAGAAGATAACCATTATGTTTAGTATAAAACTGAAGCCAGGAGGAAATTAGCTTAGTCTAGCTTAATGTAAAAACTGGAAGCACGGGTGAATAACCTCACTTAATGCTCTCCAAAGTTCCAAAATATGCCTACCAGTAAATTTACTACTTGGCATATCGTATCTCATTTGTTGTTATTATATTTATTTTTTAAAAATGAGAGAAAACCAAAAAAAAAAAATCCAGAACGCTATATTCATGATCATAAAATTTAAATGATGCTACAGGAATAATATATAATTATTCTAATTTTTTTAATCTCTATTTCATTATCATTTCTTCTTGTTTTTTTACAATTCCCTTTTTTCTTATTTTTAGGTAATTATCTTGTAAATGTATTTTATTTTTCTATATCTTATTTGATTTTATTTTTTACCTTTTTCTTGCTCATTTTGGGCCATGTCTTGTTAAGTTGCTCACTGCCTTCTCCCCATCATTTTGCAAGAAATCCAACCAGTTTGTTCAGGTTTCAATGGCTTCAGGCCAAATTGTTATTTCTGTGGTCTGAGACAATCCAAAAAATAATGAGTTAACAGAGAACTCTCCCCCAAATCTAAAAACTTGACTGCTACAACTAAAATTTAGACAATGGGCATAGACAATGAATGGTGAAGGATTATATTGATGGCACTATGAGCACCCAGGGGAATGTTCTGAGTAAATGGGCACATTTTCTGTTTCAGAAGTGAGAGCATTACAACAGAATAAAAACAATGAAACCAAACATTATGTGGGTCCAAAAATCTATCTCCCATTCATTGTGTATGGAGCAGCTTCAGACTTTATGACATTGCAAGCCGGAAATTTACCTCTCTGGTTTCTGGCTTTAGGAGAGTAGCTCATTTTCACAAATATTGACTGAACTTTCCTGGGCCATGGATAATGTACTGGAATTCTTCATTAAGGTGGTGTTCCCCTTTCAGAACTTAAGAGGAGGTTACTGTATTGAGAACTCAGACCATCTGTCTCATTGCATCATTTGATCCATCAGTCTTAAAAGTATCAATGAGAACAGTTTTAAAATCAAGCATACAGTCACTTTAAAACTACACTCACTGCCTGTGAGTGGTATGCCTCTGCCAACCATGCAAGTTGCAGTTTACATCCATGTCTGTCCAAACTCATATGTAGCCATGACAGCAGACAGTGCTTCAAATACAGATGTTTCTATTAAGAAGCTAAACAACTGAAAACATGGGTGCCTCACACACATCTTCAACCTGCCAGCACGGAAGATCTATACAATCAGCACAGTTTTAAGGGGGACAACCAAGATTAGTGTCACCAATTCAGTATCTGACCAAATGTCTCCCCTATTATTCCTGAGATATGGCATTCAATACTGGACAGTTTGGGAACCATTATAATGTTACAATGAAGTTGACCTTTGATCTTTTGGATATAAAATGTCATAAACTCATAATCTGATTCTATTAGACATTTGTGGGAGATTTTTTAAAAATCAGCATTTTAAATTTGTGAGTTATGGTCAAACAACATTTGTAGCCTTTGACCACCAAATTCTACTCAGTTCATTCTTGAGTACAGGTACTTGAGCACAGACATTTGTGCAAAAAAAAAATAAATAAAAAAAATAAAATCCCCTCAAAGTGCTCCTTTAGATATCGTATTCACAGGAATTAGATGCATGCATGGTCATACTTACCTTGACCTTTAAACTCCCAAAATCTAATCAGTTCATTCTGGAGTCCAAGTTATTGTTTTTGCCAAATTTGAAATAATTCCTTTGAAGCAATTTTTAGATATTGCGTTCACAAGATTGCATGCATGGTCACAGTTACCTGAACCTTCGAGCTCCAAAAATCAAATCAGTTCATCCATGAGTTTATGTGGATGTTTGCACCAAATTCTAGATATCGTGTTCATGAGACTGTTACGGATGGATGGACAAAAAGAAGACCTGAAAAGGCATGAAAAGATGTTTTGCAGTGCTCCCTGTAGTGAGTCAGATCAGTCACACCAAGCACACTAAAACTTACATCTCACCAAGGCCCACTGTATGTCCAGTTCTGTGTGATCATTGTGCTTATGGCCGGTTGAACCCCTCTAGAGTCAGAAACAACTGGGCTCAACCAACTAAATACAGAGGAGGCTGTCAGCCAAATGACAGGCTTGTTGTCAGAGCAGATCAGAGGTAGTGAGGCAGCGCTGATGCTCCCTCATCTGACCTGTCTGAGGCTGCAGCTACCGGCTCCGACTCCTCAGCTGGATATCAATAAGATCCGAGCATCAGCAGGGCTTTACTGTAACCACTCACCTCAGTGACACAATTCCCAATCAGACAGGGAGGGAAGAAGTCATCACTGAAATAAAACCATGTTGTTTTTGTTAGAATACAACTCTGAGGTGACCTCAAGGCTAAGAACACCAAGTTGAAACATTTACTCCTGTGGAGATGGTTTCCTTGGAGAGAACAAACCAAGCTGAGACCAGAAAACATCTTTACAGTTTGAGATGGACCGCATGCTGGATGTCGTGTCAATTTTTTTGAGCAGGCTGGATGAAAGACTTTAGTTTTACAATGAGCCAATTTTCACACTAAGCGTCTTCAGTCCATCATCAGCAAGTATGTTTCATTTAACCCTCTTCTCTGCTTTCTTTTGTCTTTGAGTTATATTTAGAACTTTTTAGTTTGCAAAATGAAATTGGCAAATCTCTGTTTTTATTAGGCTTATTAGAAAAAAATAATAAAATTACAAAACAAAAATCTGTGTTAAAATCTGACTTTAAAATTGCAGCTGCAAACACTTTTTAGTCAAAACATTGCTTCTACATACTTAGCGACTCATAATCATCAGCTTATCCACATTTTTCTCACATTTTTTGCACCTGTGACAAAATTATTTTCTGAGCTGTCAGTGTTGCAAAAGAGGCCAATTTATTGTAACCAGTGGTAGTCAGTGTCCTCTTCTGGATGCATAATGACATGAAATTGATCTACTACTTAAAAAGAAAATGATGCAAACAATGAAATGGAATCATATTCGCAATGAGAGATATGCTGCCTTCAAATGGAGCTTGTGTGTTTTTGTTTTGCACATGGGAAGTGAAGTATACTTTATGCCTCATATACAAGTAAGTACACTCATGAGAACAGCGCTGCTAGATGGCTGAAAACAAAAACATATGTCATGTAAAGGCTTCTTTTTTCAAGCAGAGTCTGCAGCGATGCTAGCAGCCCTGTGAGCCTGTAATGCTCATTTAAAGAAAAACAAAGAATTAAAAAAAATTAGACTTTCGCCTGATAATGGAGCTAGATTCACCCTTTAAAACCCGGAGCAACATCACTTTTCTTGCAATATTTTCAGAAGCCTTCCATAAGTATTTAAGCCTTGGGTCACAAATTGGTTCAATTTCTTTCAAAAACATAGAAAAAGAGATGATTGGCAACTTGGTGAGAAATATTCCACAAATTGCAAGATATTACTAGATTCAGAACTATGTATTTAAAAAAAAAAGAAAAGAAAGAAAAGCTAGGAAAATTTCTAGGGTAAAAAAGAAAAAATATATTTTATCACTACAACTATATACATAATTACCATAATAACATAGTTTAATTGATGTTTTGGGTCATTTCCTTGTTTGTTGGTTTTGTTGTTGTGATTGTTTGCATTTTTCTTTTTCTTTCTCTTATTTTCAGGTAAATATGTTGTAGTTGTTTTTTTTGTTGTTTTTTTTTTTTTACAAATTGCTTGTTAATTAGGGGCTCATTTCTTGTTGAGGTGTTGTTAAGGTGCCTTCCTTCCATGCTTTTGAAAAAAAAAAAAAGTCAAATTCATTCAGGTTTCAACGGGTTAAAGGTCAGAGGATCAAAGCGACTGAGATAAGTCTAAATTCTTGCTTGTGTTGGACGTCGCTTTGGATAAAAGCGTCTGCTAAATGAAATTGTAGAATTGTAGAATTGTAGAGATTGACCATTCATGGCACAATTCAGATGGAAGCCAAAAATGTTTTACATCTCACCATGAACTACCATACATATACTTTCTGAAATAAGGTCCCACTGTGGTCAACCAGAAGAGGAGGGACTTTGTGTTTTGATGGCTTCTGCCATTTAAAAAAAAACAAAAAAAAAAACATCTGTGTGTCAAAACTCACGAACTATCAGATCATTTTCTCTAACAGAGTCATGAATACGACAAAAGAGGGACACTCTAATGAAACCGTGGACTCTCTGATGGCACCAGCAGGAACATGAAACATGGGACTGAAGACATGAAAGAACAAGAATTAAAAAGACCTCTGAGTCCTCTTGGGCCTCGTTGGCACACTTCTGGAAACCACTGGAGTGCTCAGTGAACTGGTTGGACTGGGGACAAGGGGAATTAAGGTTGCATGGGAGAAAAGACCATTGCTGCTGCATCCAGCAGCTGTTATCTGGCACCACCTGTTTCTCCAGGGAGCCAAGGCCTACAGAGAGGGGACAGCAGCCCCCAGGCTTAACCCCGGGCGATGTATGTCAGCCATATGCCCGGCCTGCTGCAGGGACCAGTGTGACTGGGAAAGAATGACTCCAGTGTTGGGGCTGAGACAGAGAGACACTGTCATGAGGGGCTGCACTCTGCCTGACAGCTCGGCTGACGCCAGGCTGGGTCAAACCCAGGCCACGCAGGACGAGGGGCTCACGCTCACCCCCTTTCAGCACTGTGGTCGACCAATTTGATGTCAAACGTCTCTACGTTTGATAAAAGCAGAGCCACGGGACACAGAGTAGAAGATGTGACTGCGGGGAATGACGAGGAGTGACGCATCAGGAAATTAATTAAGGTGGGGAAAGGAGTGAAGCACCTGCCTCTGGGCGTGCAGAGCAGAGCAGCCGTCTGAATCAATGAAGCTGTGCTCTGCTCTCTTTGACCAGCCAGCCAACCTGCGGCGGTTAGCAGCATATGAAAGTGTAATGAGACGTCTATCGCCTGGCTCAACATCACTCCCTCTGATTCAGGCTAGCCAAAGTTGGATGGCAAGACTGATATGATAGCGCCGGCTGACACCTCAGGAATTGCAGAGATTTCACCCCCCCCCCCCTTACAAAAAAATAAGAGAGCAGAGTCTGGAGGCGGACAGTGTTTTGGGGGAGATGATACCTCTGATAGATGCAATATACCTGCCATCCAATCTAACACTCCTCCTGCTCTCTCCTCCTGCCTCTCAGGCTCAGTCTGATACTGCAGGTTTCCTCACACATCCACTTTTAATCAGCGGTGGGACAGAGAAGAATCAGCATTCATCACACCATTTTTGTGGTATGTTCGAGTTATGTTTCATGCAAACCTCAGTTTGCGTAACACACACACACTGTTGCACACACTGTGAATTATGAGCCGGGAAAAAAAAAAAATCTGTGATTCTTATTCTGTTTAGTTTGTCTCCATGTTTGGTGCTAAATGCTTTTGGAGGTGTTTTTACACTGTATTTCCCAGAGATCATCAGTCAGTCAAATAGTTTGAGCTTTACCATTGATGAAGCATTAGAGACATTCTTTACTGTTGATTTTGGCTATCCATTTATGCTAATCACTACTTATTCTAAAGAAATGGAAAATAAAAGAAATAAGTTGCAACAGTCTGTAAGCAAGCAGACACAGTTTGAAAAACAGCTGGTGAACATAGTGGAGCATTTAGCAGCTAAAGAGATCTTTCAGGAGTTGATGGAGATAGAAACTTATCTAAAAGGAGAGTGAATATTGAACTTAGATACACTATATACAGATATTTTAGACCAGGCACGTCTGAAGTCCAGCCCAGGGGTCAACTGTGGCCCTAAAACCAATTTTAAATGGCCCTCGGCTTGGCTTGAAAATATTCTACATGTGGCCAGCCACTCAATATTGGTTGTTCAAACAATATCACTGAACAATGGCAAGACTATGATACAGTTTGCAGATACGTATCAAGTGGGAACTATGCAGGCAGAACTGATGTGTTTTCATAAACAGAGACGAGTAAACACACAGTTACCAACTGGCAGACATTTCCTGCTAGGTAGCACACATGGCCCAGGGTTCCTACAGCTTAAACAAAAGTGGGATTTAAGACTTGCCTGGACATGTATCATCAGAGAGTTAGCATTTAGCTGCAAGGATAAAGGTGAGAGATGCGTGCATACCTGTTGCCTTGTTGTCTCAGCCTGGAATCGTGTACCATCATTCAGTCAATTTGCTCTCCGTGAACTCAACATTGCTTTGCTTCAGCACTCTGTTAACAGGTCATTTTTAGACATTAAACACGCCGACAATAACTAAAAAACAAAACTTTATGGGAATAAAAAAGGAAACTCCACCGTCCTTCTTCCTCCTGGCACTCAGAAAACATCTCCTCTCAACTGGGGCTCCACACCTGATCTGAATCATCTCTCTTAATTACTTCCACCCACCCTATATCACACTCACATATTCTCTACCTCAGGATAAGCCCAAACCAGCCAGCCTGACAGACATGCAGGACAGCCAAAGATCAAAAAAGGACAGTGACAAATGTCATTTTGAACTGAACTCTGGGGGCAGCCCTGTTGCCAGAGGAAAATGTTGACATTGCACATTTCTGCAAACCATAAATGTTACATCGCTTGTTACGTATCATATCAACATTTTTAAAGTTAGGTAGAAAATGAGGAAGAGGGGATGGCAGATGGCTTGACATCAAGATGAGATGTCAAGCTACAGACTACTGCAGAATACTGTTTAAGACCAACAATCAACAAAACCGGTTTCTTTATAGCGACCAAATGGGGTTTATGTTGTTCTGTCGCTTTATTTCCACCAAAGATTGTGCCAAAAAGTGGCTGTTTTTTTTTACAGAAACATCACTGTGTTCACAGCTGGGACTGTACCACAAAAATATATAGAGATATTTTGAGCCAAAGCATGATGCTATATGAAACAAATGTAAGATATCTGTAGTTTGTAGACATACAATATCGACATATATTCAGGCAGTAGGGATTGCAGGGATTTTTTGAAGTCATTGCCAAATTCAGGAGGAAATACAACTTTCACTGGTTACAGGTTAAATTACAGTTAAATTTGTTATTAAAAGAGAGTGGAGCTTTAAGAAGACTTTCCATTAGAGATCAGATGTATTTACTCCAGAATGTACTTGGGTCAGAAAGATCTGAGGTTGTTAATCACTTTAAAGTCGGATCATAAGCGAACCACCATCGTGATGGTAGCTGCGAGATGCGATGATGTCACTCTTGTTTGCCCAGTTTGATCTTCTCTGCCCTCCGCTAACACTCCTCTCTCGCAGCTTTTCCATCATCTGATATGGTGTTTCATTGATCTGTTTTCTCTCCTGCATGCTTTGGCATCTCAACATGGAGTCAACAAGAAAAAAGTCCCAGGGGCAGTAGAGAATGGCTAGAATTAGGATCGCAGGATTCAGAGTGCGTTATAAACCAAGAAATTATATACATGCAATCAAGCAACATACAGTTTCACAACATGGCAGTGACTTACAGGTCTCACACAAAATATCCTCTTACATCACATATTGGAATGGTCATCAGGTGTTTGACTGTCTGAGCAGGTACAGGAACACAAGTCAGTCAAGTGAAACTATTAAGACAGCCAGCAACATGATGGTGTAGACGTGCTTTCTGAATGGTTCAATATATACTTGTGTTTTTGTGCGTTTTTTATACCAGCCTAGTTGCCAGAAGGAAATGTTTGCATTGTACATTTCTACAAACCAAACATTCACCACATTTGTACATTTCATACGTATCATAAATGTTTTTAAAGTGACATAGTCAATGAGCGGACTTTGTCATCTGGCGATGGAGGAGGTGGAGGAGATGGTGGAATAATGAGATATGATATAAATCAGGGGGGAAATGTCTGGAAATGTATGTGTCTAATTCTCTCAATCTTGCAAATCAAAGCACTGTCTTGATGTCATTTTCTTGTGTTTTTTTCTTTTCTTGTTTTTTTGTTGTTGCTGGTGGGTACTTTCTTCTTTCTTTTTTTGTGCTCATTTTCAGGTAATTTTCATGTAACTTTTTTCTTGTTGAGTAGCTTGTCGCCCTTTTCAATGTTTTCAAAGGAATCAAACCAATTTGATCTGTTTTCAAAGGGTTAAAGCAGACACAAATAAATTTTAAAAAATGTTTAAAGTGACATAAAACAAAATTTTTGCAAAGTAGTTACTATCGACCACTGACTTAAAGGAACATGGGCAACTTATTAAATATCATTTATTTGATGCCCAACTCTATTGACTTTTGTATTTTACTCATTACATGTACAGGACCATCAAAACTTTTGTTTTCACAATACGTCTGCTTATGTAACCTGTGCTTCATGATTGCCAATAAAAGCCCTCCTATCCCTTTGTGTCCCCAAAGCCCTCCATCAAAATCCTAGTACTTTACTTTGTACATAAACAGATGATCTCTACTTGTAAAATAAGGGCGTTGCGCTGGGATTATGACAATTATCACATGTAAGACAACAGAGAGTGCATACCAATGAGCAGCTGCAGACAGCAGGCAGGCCAGAAGGTAATAACTGGACAAATGATTTTTTTTCCCCACAGAATAACTGTCAATAGTGTCTAAATAAAGACACGCCTAATAAATTTCATTAGACAAAAACTGGGACACCAGTTGATTAGCACCACCCGTGGTTTTGTTTCTTCTGTGAATTAAGGAAATTAATTAATAAAAAGAAAGACCGAAATGAAAAGATTTTTCAGAAAAACACTGAAAACATTTTGGAATTTAAAATATCATGAGTGATCTGTGAGGCAATTGGGGGATTTGGGAGGATTCTTAGTCTCTGTGACAGATGCAGGGAGAGCTTTTTTTTAACAAAGTCATTTTATAAACTGCATTATTAAATGAGCTGCTTGTGAAGCATAACAAAAATTAGATTGGGAAGACCACCTTTCATGCTTCCTTACATTATAGATTTTCCTTTTTCGCTTCCAACTCAATTGGCTGAAAAGGTGTTTACTATTTTCTGTTCATCCAACCAGGTTTTGACACAGCCTTTGAGAACCAATCATGTTGTTGCTGTTAAAATATGTTCATTTTTTGGGACACCTGCTCTATCCACTGAGCCACCAGGCGCCCCAAAAAATGAACAGATTTTAACAGCAGCAACACGACTGGTTCTCAAAGGCTGTGTATAGAGGCTGTGTCCTCGCCGCAGCAGCCACAGGTTCAACTCCAGCCTCGGCCCTTTGCTGCATGTCATTCCTTCTCTCTCCCCATTTCATACTTGTGCTGTCCTGTCAATTAAAGGCAAAAATGCCCAAAAAAATATCTTCAAAAAAAAATATGTTCATTTTTCTGCTCCTGTCAGCTGTCATTTTTGTGTCTGAGTGATGGAAACCACCCACCTCCACTTCACTTGCCTCCATCAGAGGCGGACACCCAGTGGGTCCTTCCACTGTGATCATCAGGAAATACACTCTGAGATGGATTTGGACCAGCTATTCTTAAATGTGAAAGTAGGCAAAATGGTGATTGTTTAAGAGTTTCTAGTACATTTCAAGTACTTGCAGTGCAAGAAGACCTAAGTAAATTGTGTAATGTTACACACTGGAGATAGGTGAAACCCTGGTGTGTCTATTAAAGAAGGGTGCCTTTGGCGTCACTATATCACACACTGAGGGCTGTGATAAAGCGACGGGATTTGATGCCCAGCAGATGAAAACGGGCTTATCAATTAACAAGACAAAATTTGTACTGAACAACAGCTAACAAGCGGCTCCTGATCACATCCAACCAGATTTTTCATTTCGAGTCGTCCTTCACTCTTTCACCACCACCAGCATCGGAGACATATTCATGTCTCTTACCCCTGTAAAATAATGATGTCACGATGGGGTCTAATTGCTCACATATCTCTCCAACTTTCTTCATGTGCACATTAAGTCTAATTCATTTTTAATAGCTCTTTAAGCCCTTCTTTCAATTACTCTCTACTGATTTAAAATGACTTAATTTGACTGTATTATTTTTAATATTAAGAGCAAGTTGGGTGTAGGAGGGAATGATGATGAGGAGCAGAGCAATAAAAAAAAAGATATTCCTATTTGCATTTTGTGCCCTCCAAACCTTCACGTATGTTATGCTAATGTCTTTTGTCTTTGTTTTCCTGTAAATAAGACCTGTAACGGTGATAAAATATGAAATATATATATGTTCACACTGAGACTGACCCAGACACATTTCCATTCGAGAAAAATCTGTTTTTAAGTCATCCCCCCCCCCCCCAAAAAATTACCAATCAACTTCCAGATCAATTAGCATTCAGTGTCAAATCTCACACAGTATGTACTAAGCCCGAGCTGCATATTATTGAGGGGGATAATTGTTGCCTTGCGGTGGTTTGAAGTCGCCGGCTGACTGACTGACTGCCACTGATACATACACATACATGAACAGTAATTACTAACGAGTACATAAAGACACATAAAGAGTGAGTGACACTGATAATTAACGCACATGCAACACATGCTCTCGTCTTTCTTGTGCCTTTCAGAGGGGCCCGTGTACATCCCAGTCAGAATAATCCATCTCCATCATGTCGACACAGCGCTCTGTCTCTGAGATTGTCACACTCGCTAATTACTCTTTAAGATAATCAGCCTGTGTGGCTGGAGATGCAGCTCCCCTCCATGGCTCTGTCTTCTCGGGGAATGAGAGGTTTAATCTGTGGCGAGATCAGAGCTACTGGGAGCAGGAGGAGGAGGGATGGGAGGCGGATGGAGGGAGGCGGGTGGAAATGAGAAGGAATTTGGGCATCTTAACAAACTCTTAATTACGTTCTCTATCCTCCGCTGGTGGCAGGCGTAAATGGCGGTCCCCGGGGAGCCTCTGATCCACTTTCTGATCTGCAGAATTCACAGCCGAGCTGCTGATCAAAAAGATGGAGCGGCCTAGATGCTTCAAACACATGGGACCTTTTTCCAGCGTGGGACTCGTAGCTTGTCATTGAGCGGAAGTTTGAATTGTTGAAATTCATGCTCAAAAAAGAAGAAAAAAATAAAAGCTCAACTCTCTTTAAAGACAACTAGGGGGGAAAAAAAGAGAATTTGAAGAGAAACAGGGAGTGTTCAATGCTCCATGAATTGATAATGAGCGTTCATGCAACGTGCTGAAGGCGTTTGTCCCATATATGAGGCAGAATTCATTGGAGATGACCTCCACCCACATTCTCGCTGTTCTAATATACCAGGCGCAGCTTTGATGTTTGCCATCAGCTGAATCCCTGGGGAGGCTCTGCTGTAATAAACCGTGGCAGTGAACGCATTGCAACGCACTCGCCAGCAGGAAGTCCCATCAGCCCGTCCCAGTGTCTCTCTGGGAGCTGCATGGGGTCAGGAAGCCGCTGAGACTGGATCACGACACATAACTGTACAGTATGTCCGCTGACCACCAGTGTTACATCCTCTGTGGATGAGAAATTAAATATAAATAGCAGGAAAAAAATGTCGCTCTGGAGAAATGCTTGTGCTTAATTTGATGGTTTTTTTTAAAGTCTGCATGCCATGACCATGACAGAAACTCATTTCTGATTGGCTGAAAGTGGTCCATTAAGATTGCATAACGGCTCACATTACACAAAGCCTTGATGCACAGTTTGACCATTACAAATTAATGCACAAGGTGTATTAAACTGTAAAAGTAACCATAGCAACAATACTTCTGTTTGATAATTCACACTGAAACTGACCTTCATTAACCATCAGTTAAACTAACAACAATGTTCTTTGTAAAAAATGTGATGCCTTACTTGGATTGGCCATGGCACAAGTCTGGTTGTGGATTCAAATGTGTCCAGATGATGAAGATGAAAAAAGTGTCTCCATCTCACCTTTTATTTTAATATCCCAGAGATTTCAGTTTAACGGTATGATATGCAGAACTTTCCCAAAAAAACTCATAAAGAAATAGCCCTTCTCATTACTTATGAGAGTGAGTGTGTAGTGGTGTTTTTATCTGCATTTATCAGCCCTATGCCTTTATTTTCTCATATGCACAGTGCACAGGTGAAGTTGGGACTTGAAAAAAAGGTAGTGACCAGGTGTCAGACCATAATCAGCACGCATCCAAGAGAAAACAATGAAAATCACGTATGCAGCACTAGAAAATGCAAATACAGACAATCTAAGGTTGGCTACTAATTTCACTTTTGCTGGTGAGACAGCTGACAAGCAAAAACCGACAATCCCTGCACAGAATAGGCTATGACTAGACTATGATTACAATGGTGATAAACCAGTTGCGGTGCATTATGTTTCTGAGGTTCACGTGAAAACAAAAAGTGCATGAAACCAGCCTACACAGTGATGTGATTGTTGAAAAATGTGTGTAGGTGGTCACTAAGAGTAGTTAGGTACCTGATATCACTTCAGTTTCAACAACCTACCAGCTCAGGAGAGGCAAACCGGGCAAACTTTTGGGACCTCCCCAAAAAAATGTGAAAAGGGGTCCCTGATAGGCACTACTATTGCCACATTTTGAAATATGTAAAATACACTACAAATTGCACCACCATTGCCCCAAAAAAAACAGAAATGGTAGCTGGTAAAGTCAGCTAGGTACCTGTATCTATCACACATCAGGGCCTTAATGGGCTTTACTGCCTTGGGCCCCCAGAATCTAGGATCGCTCCTGCCGAATAACCTCGTAACCAGCTCTGTCAGTTGACATCAGTACCTTTTGCTATGACCATAAATTTGACTGTTATTGGCTGAATTTGCATTACTACATGCAGATACATCAAGAGAGTAATTCCCTTTAATTCTTCATAAGCTGTCAGAAATAATATCTATAAGAAACGTAGTAAGTTTTTGGCCCTGGGTTTGGTTTCCCCTGGCAGGCTCTTATTTCTTGGTTGAGTATTGGTGGAGATTGTTTGATCCATACAGATCTTCAGAAAATACTGATGACTAGAAAACTGTGTCCCTCTTTGTGTTTTTTTGGGGGAGAAATGGCATTTTGACGTGTAATTACAATCTTTCACTAAAAAGACGCTAGAAATTAACGTTAATACGATAAAGGACAGTATTCCTTTTTAGTCTTCTAGTAAAAATACAAATGCAGTATCATTTGTCATTAAGTGAGAGGTCTTTATTGATGAAACTCAATGGGATTTCAGTATATGTGCATTAAGAATACAGCTATGTAGTGAGATTTCTTTTGTTAGACTGCAATTATTTGACTTTTTTTTAAAAATAATTTGCTACTTATTTACAAAACCACACCAATGGACCCTACACATTATACAGCACCATACAGTTCATGCAGATTTCATATATTAGCACTATCAGCCCGTAACCTTTGTCACATCACAAAATTCCGCACTCTGTGAAATACGGGGTCGTCTTTGAAGTGACTGCAGGAGAACACGGGATATTAGGGAGAAAAAGTGCATTAAGATGCTTGGGTTGTAAATATATATGAGAAGGGAGAGAGGGAGAGGGAGTGTAGGTTTTTAAGTTGCTGTCACTGGGCTGTCACCGTGTCTGTCAGAACAGATCCATCATGGCTCTGACACGTCAGGCTTCACATTTGCATGGAGTGCAGCAGGAGCCCGTCCTTATTATGCATTCTGTCTCACACTAACCTTCCTCTCTCTACCAGATGAACTAACTAGCATCCGAGAGGCATATTTTATACAGCGGCATGAGCTGGGGATGATGGAGAGCTGTTATTGGCTTCTGACAGTGTGTGTGTGTATCTGTGTGTGTTTGGCGCTGGATGCCGCCATCTTCCCAGGTGTACAGGGATCAGCCATCTTGTCAGGTGAGCTGCTGCTAACTAACCATGTATTACTTTGACTTTCTCTCTGCAGGCTCACGCCACACACAGAAACGGAGGTGAGGGGGCGATGAGGACACAGCCATGTGTGTACGTGTGTGTTTGTGTGTGTGTGTGAGTGTGTGTCACAGTATGGCGGTGCAGATGCAGTCAGTCCCTCAGTGAGAAAGCCTCCGCTGGGACAGACACAGCTGTGGCATGGCATCGGGTTGCTAACGAGCCTTATCACACAGGCGCTAGACTAGGCACACACACAAACAAACACACACACTAAAACACACTAAAACACACTGACACACACACACACACCCTCAGACAGTCCCAAAACTGAGATATAGGGCGATATACTGGTGTGTTAAACTCCCCATCATACACACTCTAATAAACACACGTGAACACACCCAGGCACAAAAACACATGTGAAAAACACATTATCTACATACACTTACATTATCTTGTAAACACACCCAGAAACACACAAAAAAACATACACAAACATGAAAAACACAAACCCAGTGATACACTACACAAACAGATAAACACAAATCCATGAACATACACACACATATTGTGAACCTTTCTATAGAAACATTCATACACACACACACAGGCCTCACTCACACTTTCATGTACACACACAAACAGATGCATACACCCCCACACATACACATAATGATGCATCTTGTGATATATCCCCATACTGATGTTGACTCTGTGATATTTTAGCTCCTGTGACTGCTGTCAATGAGAGAGGTGATTTTCACAGTGTTCCTGTTTTTGTAATTTTGGCTTATGTGCAATAACAAAATTGTACTGGTAAAGTTAATTGATGGGTTGTAAACAAACCTTTATTTTGGCCTAATTTAATCTGAGGAGTAAAACGAAGTGAATGATAAAATCATCTGCCAAATTTCATGATGTAAACGTCTGTCACAGCTTACGGGTAGACTGATAGTTCTGCACGAACACCTTTCCACCTTTCAACCTTTATCTCCAACATTTCAGGTGCACTCACTTTCACTTTAACCTCAAAACACGGCGGTTTGATAATCTGATCAAACTGTTGTCAAACCTCAGCCCGTGTTCCTGGCCCCATAACTGTAGCAATCTTACTGTGTTTCCAGATTTCGGTCAGCTGCTAAAAAAATCAGACCTGTTGTGATAAACCAGAAACTTTTCTTTTTCCATTCATTCTAACTATAGGCTATGTTTGCACCTTATTTAAATAATACTGTGATTCTGATTCATATTGTAGTTTTATTATTGTTTTTTCTCTCTCCATCTAAAATATGTTTATCTATCTACCTATCTACCTACATACTGTATCTATCGATCTACATATCTATCTGTCTATTTGCATATCTATCTGTCTATCTTTTGTGAGTTAATGTATAAAGCACTTTGCTGGTTTTGATAAGTGCTGTAATAATAAACTTTATTATTATTATCACATTTTTGGCCGTCATATGCCATCAAGGGGGTACTATGATATAAAAAAATGTTTTTTTTGTTATGCTTGTTTCAAAAGAAAAGGACCACAATACATTGACAAGACATTGAACTAAGATAATACCATGTCTATGTAATTTAACCGTAATTCCTGTCTTAATTTAATTAAATACTCATTATGAATGCAGAAAATACATCTGAGGGTTTCCTTTGTTGCTTGTGCAGCCATCTTGGCGGTGATTTATCATAACTCTCACTTTGAAGTGCGCCTCTGAAAAACTTGGGCCTTGTAGCGTATTAACGTAAAGGGATCAGGACTACCTACCTTTAGGCATGAATGCTCAAAATGAACGAGAAGCGCTAAGTGGAAGGAGCAAAGGGTGCTTTGGGATTGAGCCTTAATATGCAGGAGATACAGGGTTTCCACTTGACAGCACTGCACATGTGATAATGTATGCAAATAACAAGACACACACAACAGAAAACATCTATGTTCTTGTTTGTTTTTATTTTACGGTCACCAGATGAGCAGATACATCATTTTAGAAAAGAAATTGATATTTGCAAAAAAATTATAATACAATTTTCTCAATATAGATTATGTACAGAATGAAATGTAGTCAAACTGAAACAGCATTCTGCCTCTCCGTCGTCGAGAAGACAAAGCAGTGAGGCGTCTGAGCGGTCCTCCGTAGACCCATCTCCCTAACCAATAAATATAAACTGTATATATTATGTATGCTGCACTCATCCAGGCATGGACAATACCAGGGCAAGTTAGTTCTCAACAATATTCCCTTAATCATTTCTTGTACATCACTGCGCTACACACACGCACACACACTCGCACACCCACGAGAAGCTTGACACACAAGTGCACACGGGCCAGAGAACAAATTACAGTTGAGTTACAACAATGGGCCATCTTAACTCATGAAAAGGAAGAAGAAAGCAAAAGAAATGTGCATGGAAATACCCGTCATTGTCCTTGATCAGGAGGGAGAAGTGGCTTTCTGGTCAAAGCTCGCTGGAGCTGGCTGAGTAGCACTTGACATTTGGCCTGATTCAAACAGCCAATTCTACAGAAAGCTACCGAGCTGGAAAATCTCTCTCAGTCTCACAGATCCTGCCTACTCATGTCGCTCCCTCCCTCCCGTCCAGTCTCTCTCTGTATCTATCTACCTTTCTTCTCTCTCTTGTTCCTATTTTCTCTATCTTGAATGGGACAGGTGCCAGGACGAAGGTTGGCGAGTGCCCCCTTCCCCTGGTGTCCCTTTGGGGGGAATGAAGAAAATAAAATGCACACGAACGCTTCTATCCATGCTGTATTGAAACAGGACAGACAACTGCACAATCACAGAACGAGCACAAGAAAAGACGACAGCAAAGTAAAGCTATGGCCGGGACGGGGGCGGGGGAACGCTTGTTAAAGGGGATGCTTGAAGGACTCGAAGGACGCTATAAGCGTGCCACTTGCCAGCCGCTTTACCTTGTCGCTGGGCATCACCTCTCAAAAATCACCCTCCTTGTTGTTGGCGGGAGGAAGAATTATGACTTTGCGCCGATGAGCGAATACACACACTTGCATAAATCATCCATCTTGTTTGGCGGTTAATTACTCTTGTTTACCCTCCGAGTAACCTCGGGATGGGGCGGCGTGATAGGAGGGAGCCTGGGAAGAGGAGATAGCACCAAATAGTAATCTGCTGACGCTGTTCATCAGTGTGCAATTCGCGGGAGTAAAAAGCACATCGCGGGCTTGAACCTGGGTGTTAGTGAATTAGACAAGGTTACCTGGGGTCTGAGGACGGCAGCTCCATCAACATCCTGGCCTGACCACAGCTGCTCGGTAAGCTGTTCTGGGGTCAGCCGGTGAAGGAGCCACGCTGAGGCAGCCCAATCAGAGCGCTCCTCAGGATGTACAGCAGGCTCTGATCGTTGCTTATTTCATTATGGGGAAAGCTACATAAATCCACAAAATGGAGAGGAAGAGGCACAGAGGGAATATTTGCATTTCTCCTCTCCTATCATCTCCCCTCCATGCCCCCCCACCTCCGCTTCAACACCACCCGCTTCAATCCCTCCCCCATTTAGTGCAGAGTGACTTTAATCATCACTTTCGCCAAAACACATTAAGCCGGTGTGTCCGGAGTTGAGGAGAGAGGGGGGTGGGTTGAAAAAACACAGAGTGGCGCATTAGATTTGCAATAGTGATGCATCACTCTGGCATTACTTTGGAGATTAAAGAAGGGACGTTGCATTTCATTGGAGTGGCGCTGATGGTTGCCTGATGTATGACTGTCCTCCTGCACTGAACCAAAACAGGAAACACCAATGTCCACCGCATTGTAAAATCTGACAAATTGATCTCACTTAAAATAATCTCGGAAACCGACTAAAAGAAACATAACTATTCATCTTTATTTATGTTTACTAATTGTTAAGTTGACTTAAAATGTAGATGTATTTATTTAATTTTGTGAAGTTGTTGCAAGTTAAAAATGACAAATGAGTGTTAGCAACTTCATAAACTAAGTTAGTCTGACTTGATCACGACAAAGAGGATTTTGACGATGATGAAGTTAGAGGGTCTACCAGTTCTGTTTTGTTAACATGTTAAATGCTCTGAAATCGCAGCAAAACGGCTTGCTTTCTTTAAAAGACATGCCAAGAAGGCAATGAGAAACATAAGAAATGATCTGAAAAAAATTCAAGAAATTAGTTTAAAAAAAAAATACAAGTAAAATCACCTGAAAATTACACAAAAACAAAAAATGGAGAGAAAAGTGGAAAAAAAAAACAAGGAAATGACCTGGAAAAAATGCTTAAAAAAGTACTAATAATTCTGTAGCAAATATCAAATTATGATACTTTTTTAGGACATTTTTCTCTAGCTTTTCTAAAAATAATTTCTTGAATCCACAGATATCTTCAAATTTGCAATACATTTCTTGGCAAGCTGCTCATTTCTTTTTCCCCCATGTTTTCAAAATCAAATTGCTCAAGGTCAAAAGGCTTAAATACTTGTGAACGGTGTCCAGACACAGCACAAGAAAAGTGATGTCACTCCAGGTGTCATTTGAAGAAAATACAAATAAGATTGACTAGTTTGCAACCAGCAGAATACAGATACATATCACAGTAAACTTTGTTTTGTTTGTTTGAAAAGACTGATTCAACAAATCATGCCATTTTTAAGTTGCAACATAAAAAAGTACATATAACTTAATTTTAAGTTGATTTACCAATTAGACATAAAGTAAACATAAATTAAGTCTTCTAGTTATATTTATTTGCATTTTTCAAGGTAAGCAGTTTCCTGGGTTTTTGTTTGTTTGTTTTTAAAGTAAAGTCAACTTGTCAGATTTTACAGTGCAGGGAAGAGAAGTCACACTGACCCTGGAGATCCCTTTCTTTCTATCCATCCATCCCTTTAGTTTTTATTACCTTGTCTTCTAAAAACCTCCCGTTATTTTCTTCATCCTTAAACCTCAAAGCCTCCCCTGTCTTTTAACCCCCAATCTGGGAGCACCTCTACATTGAAAGATATTTATGCAGCTGTTTGATCATGTTCTCAAGTCAAAAACAACACCTCCTTTGTAGAAGGAGATAATACTGTAAAGTGGATTGCATACATTAAACTTAAGCCAACACACAACGTGACTTTGCCTGGTCTTTGTGTTACTGCATCTGTATGGAAAGGATGGATGTAAAGTGCTTGAGAGCTTAGGACAAGCAGGACGAGATTGGGAGGAGACCATGAAAAACAAACGAGAAAAAAAAACTGAAGGGCATGAACAAGTGGGGCTTTAGGACTGGGCGCATTGGGGGCAGGTTCAATATGGAGACAGAAGGCTTTATAAACAGGGTGGGGGGGGGCAGGATGTAAGGGTGTACAGAGTCCCGAGGAAACAAAATGACAATACGTGTTTTGTTCTACAGTCTCAGAGAATCACAGTTAGTCAGTCCAAGGGTACACCCCACCAGCAGCCTGCCCCAGTGGGTGAGCTTTCCGGTCATGTGTCTTTCCAAAACCCCTTGGGCCTGGGTTCACCCTGGCACCCAGCTCTGGTTGCTGTGTGCTGGTGGAGGGCAAGCAAACGCCCCCAAGCTCATGCCCATCCCCATGCCCATGCCTTGGGACAGGGAGCCGTCAAAGTTGAAGTCCATGCTCTCTGTGTCCATAAAGTCATTGAGCAGGATGGAGTCTACATCGCAGTCTAGGCTGTTTGGGACGTTCTCCATCTCCAGGTTGGCAGCCATTCTAGTGTGGGAGTTGTGCTGCTGCCCCTGGTACCCAGCATTCCCTGGCTGGTGGTTGTTGTGGTAGTAGCTGAGCCAGGAGTCGGTCAAACCCTGATGGTGAGCTCCGGGATAAGGCTGGTGACGGGGGTGAGGCGCGGACGCCAGGCGGCAGGGATCTTGGGGAACATCCAGGACGCCGGCAGGGTTGGGCGGCAAGGATGGCGATGTTGGGAGGTGTGGCCGGGGTCCGTAGTGGTTGGAGGTCTTGAGGCTGTAGGGCTGCAAGATGTCGGTGCTTACCCGCGGGGAGAGGGCCTGGGGGTGGGGTGCACTGTGCATAGGGTTATGGGGGTTGTGCATGTGACTCTGGCTGGAGCGAGGGTTGTGATCATGGCTGGCTTTGTTACCGTGCTCGTGACTTGGACCGTAGTCATGGGCAGGGTGCGGCTTGTGGCTGTAGTCGAGGCTGGCTTGGTGTTTGTGACCCTGATTGTGGTTCTGATGGTGGGTTGTGTTTTGGTCATGGACTGAGCCGTGGCCGTTGTGTAGACTGGGATTGTGAGCGTGCTCTTGGCTGTGATTGTGGTTATGATTGTGGCTGCGATTCTGATTGTGGCTGTGAACGCCATTGGTCCCCTGTGTCATGAGTGTGTCCCGTCCTTGGCCCAGCACTGTGTCTTTGCAGTACGGAGGACCTCCGGTGAGCAGACTCTGCAGGGCGTTGTTCTCTGAGTAGCCCCTCATTGGGCGCTGAAAGCTGACTGGCTTGTTCTCCTGGATGGTCTCCATGGGAGTGTGATGCCGGAGCATGCCCATGGAAGGCTGTCCGTACATGGGCCCGCAGTAGGAGCCCTCTGCCTTGGGCCCAGGCACGTAGGGGTAACTGTTGCATTTGATTTGCTGCGACTGGGGGTAGCCACTCTCATCTAGACTGATCGCCCCCGTCAGGTCAGTCAGCTGGGGCAGTTCCACGGTCGGGCAGTGGCCCCCGGTGCCTAGGGCCGGGGAGCGGGTGCTGGTGGGGCTGGGGTACAGTCGAGGGGAGGCTGAACAGGACAGTCCACCCTCCTCTGGTTCGTCAGCTTCTGCTTCAGCTAGAATCGGGGACAGGCAGCCACTTAATGTGGAGGCAGAAGAGGAGGTGCGAGAATGGAGGTCCGTCCAAGTGTCATACTCCTCACCTGCCATGCCCACACCTCCTTTTCCAGCTGGACTGCCATGCTCTGGAGATCCTTGCATTGCAGGTCCGGCCCCCTGACCTTGACCCCGTCCGATACCTATGGCTCTCTTGCGGCTGATGCGACCCTTGGTCTTTAGGTATCGGGTGCCGTTGTCTATCGAGGCCGCCCGTCTTCTGGGTCCTTTACCCATCTTCCCTCCTTCTGGGTTCAGCATCCACCACGAACTTTTCCCCGTGCCTTCATTCTGCACCCGGATGAAGCGACTGTGCAGGGACAGATTGTGTCTGATTGAATTCTGGGAAGAGAGATGGGAGGGAGATGGTTGGGGAAAGGTAGAAGGAGGCAGAGAGGGAAGAAAGAGAGAAAAAAAGAGATAAACATTAACACCCAAAGGAACATTTAGGGTTAAATAATCATTTCTTGAGAACACAAAGTCATTTCAAATTATGGCCAAACTATCAAGGCTGCGACGGCAAGCGAGGAAAAAAGATGGATAAAGAAAGAGAGGGAGACGGAGGGGAGAGCAAAGAGGGCAGGGAGAGTGAAGGACCAATCGATACCTCCCCTGACCAGCCTCTCCTCTCCACACGCGCTCACTGAGTCATAATATGGACATGGGTGCAGCCTCCACATCAAACCATCACCAAGGTTACAGAAATGAATCACGCGAGGCAACCCAATCACAGACAGCCCGTATCGATTGCAGGGCCTACAAATATGAGAGCCTGAGATCCAGCCAGAGACGGGGAGGGAGGGAAGGAGAGGGGGAGCGATTTGGCAGGAGAAGATCTGGAAGAGCACCAGAATGAAAAAAGAAACACTCACAAATAGAAAAAAGATAGAGGGGAAGTAAACTGGGGGGAAGGAGGATATGCTCATTTAACCTCTTTTAAAATCATGGCACAATTAACATGACCGTAGGCTACGACGGCGAGATATGATGAAGTCTTCATGCGAGTAGCTTTGAAGACGGACAGATGCGCCGGTTGTGGGTGGGTGTGGAGTGCGGCAGTTGGGGTGTGTGTATAGGATAAGCCTCTCCAGACCCCTGTTAAAGTGTCTGAGTGACGGCTGTATGGTTAATCCAGGGCTCCGCAGCAGCATTTGAAGCCGGTGCCAACCTGGAGTGAGTTGATGAGATCTAAGCCTGCCTAAAGGAGAGCTTAGCAGGGATACACATCATCTCAGCTGGCCAAGTTAGTCTAAGTACAGCATGTTCATCCAAATCTTCCCTGCTTGTGTCATTATTCACACTCTCTCCAGCTTTACGCCTTCTCTTTCTTTCTCTTTTTCTGATCTTTTGGGAGGAACACCCCCCCTTTCTCAACTTCAACCCTCTTCCCCATGCGTGCAATCACACACTTTTCTTTTTCCTCTCTGGAGATATCTATCTATTTCTGCCTTGTTTATTACCTGCACATAGCTCACAATCTCTGTCTCCTGATATCTCGAGCCATTCTCTATCTTCATTCACTCCCCGCCTCCTGTCCAATTTTCCTGCTCTCAGCCCCATTCATCTCCCTCTCTGTGTCCCAGCGTCTCTTGATCACGACATTGCTCATTCTCTCTCTCCCCACCCCACATCCATCCCGTCATCACCTTACACAACTTCCATCCTTGCCCCTCTTTCATTCATTCATTCACAGTGAAAGGCAAGTATTGGAAACAAACAACAGGAGATGCAAATCTGTGCTCAATGGGGGGCCCGGCTTACATTTCACCCTTGAGCGCAATCCATACAGTCAGCATATGTAACCCCCTCTTGCACCCCCCCCATACTCTGGCAGCAAAAAGCTGCATGGCTGCGAACTGGACAGCCAGCTAAAAGAGGTGACGTGCTTTGTTGTTGTGTTATCTGAAGCACAGCATTCAGAACAGCGAGTAATATGTTTCTCGCAAAATGTTTACAGGGGGAATTTAGCTTTAAGTGGGTTTCAAATCAGCCCTGCATCCTACCTACTACTATTCTCATTCATGTAGAAAACCTAAAAACACTCCCATCCCCTCAGCAGGACTCCTAACAGGTAATTTCGCTGCATCCTCCACTCAAATCACGCTGCTTTGACTCTTCACAGACGTGGAAATTGGATAGGAGAGATGTATTTATGTTTTTCTCCTCCACTAAGAGGGGTCCTCCCCGAAACACCAGGTCGGCAAAATTGCACAAGCTTGCGATGAAATAAGCCCAACCGCACTTCTCGGCCGCGGCGTGCTACAGACTTTATCAAAGGCAAATTGAACGATGACGCCGTGTGAAAGAGGCCGCCGGTGGAGGCGACCCGCATCAGGTGATCTGAGAGCGGCGCCCTGACAGGTTCCTCCGCAACATGACGGCTCCGGCTGGGCGTAGCCATGGCAACAGAGTAAACCAAAAGAGGGAGAAATGAAGAGAGGGGAGGTGATGGTGGGGAGGGGAGAAGGGGAGGGGGGGGTGGCTGATGCTGTTTGATGCTGCAGGCAACTCCAAACAGCCTTTTATCTGAGTCTGTCAGATTCCTGCTTCCAATCCACCAGGGAGGCTCAATCACCAGTAGTCCCAACGTCTCACTACCTGTACCAAGCTGTGATTAGCAGTTGCACGCGTGTGTGTGTGTGTGTGTTTCTGCGTGTGTGTGTGTGAGGGGAGAGAGAGCTTCTGTACAACTACCAGAGCAACAATTATACCACAATAGTAGACTGCTGTTCCTTCACCTGCTGGTACATTGTATAGTGCTATAATGTGGCAGCTCTCTGCATTGTCCCTTTATATATATATTAAGACTGAACTGCTATGGTTCTCAGGCTGAAACAGACATTTTCTAGCGATATAGCTAATACTGAAAATTTAATGCTGATATTCAAAACCATCAGCATCTAATATTACAGTTTCTATGCCCAAATATGGTGATCATTGATTGTCAGCTCCATTATCTTAACACAGGAGTGCAATAATCATTAACACATTGGAAAAAGACACATGGAGCTATGAGAGGACTCTTGAGTCTTTTAAACTTGATATACTGTTGCTCCATAACAAAGCTCATTCATAATTATGCATGTGAAATCTGATCAACGTCAATCAATTTAGGCTATGGGCTTTAATAGTAAGAAAATAAGGATGCAATCGATCAAACAATTTTTTTTTATTACAACATTTATTATGTTCTTTCTACTGTTATTATAGTGTTTTAATGAATTACCAATGAGGTTCAACATTTGCTGTTTCTTGTGGTTTTGTTTCTATGCAAAATGATCAAGTCCATGTACATTTAGTTGACAGTTTATAGTTTATTTGGTACACCTAGCTAAACCTAGGGATGCACAATAATATTTTCACCTCATTGGCCAATACTTGTAAAGTAAAATATTGGAATTGGCCAACATGCTGATTTCTGCCAATATCACTGTACAATTACGAGAGAGTATGCATATTAGACTTGATGGTCACTAAAATTGTATGTATATATATGTATATGTATATGTATGTGTGTGTGTGTGTGTGTATATATACATATATATATATATATATATATATATATATATACACACACACATATACATATATATTGGCCAAATGAGTTGTTAAATATTGGATATCAGCAAAAACTCAATAATATTGTGCATCCCTAGCCAAAACTAATGCAGTGTAACACAACAGTCCTGCAATAAACCTTCACTTCAATCATATAATCATAATAGGCTTTTGTTGGAACTGTTTTAGAGAGGTGCTGATTCAACTGTACGGTCATTATAGAGGCTCTGGTTTGTGGTGCTGTTGAATTGTATTGCGTAATAATTATTAAATATCATATAATTGTTTTGTCCACCCCATTTATGTCAATGAGGACAGGCTGAATAACAGAAACACCTTTCTCAACTTACAAATAAACAGAATTGAAGCATGTTCTGGAGTGCTACTGCACAGACTGTTCATTTATAAATGTAAATGTAAAAGGACAAAAGAATGTTTCTTGCTATAAACCACTTCCTGTGAAACCAACTCTTCGGCTGCTTTCAGATTAAGATGTGGGATATTGCGTTATTATTCAGGTTTTAGGGGCGTTCTTTAGACATTTATACAGCACATGCATATATGCATCTCAGTTGGTTACACACAAACTCTTCCGTGTTTACAGTCAGCTCAGTGAGTTGAGCCATCGAGCCAATAGTTTTCAAGGCTATGGAAGAGATGCATTTAAAGCCCAAAAGTAAAGCCCACATTTCTGGTTACAGGAGAAACTCACATACTTTAAACATTTTATAGTATTTGGATCAACAAGTTTTTGGAAATGCACAAATATTGCAACGCTGACCTCTTCCAGGCAGTGGTTGAAGGACACAAAGAGGGAGGCTTAGAAAAATATCCAGTTTCTGCCGTTCCACTTTTCATATATTGGCGTGATAAACGACATGTTAGGGTATGATAGCAGAGTTTGCACGACTGCATGTAAACAGGAATATTAGTGGGATATTTATTTTCATATTGCCATGTACACAGCTTGGTAGAAATACTGTCTTGTTTAAAATAAGGGCAAAAACTAGAATATTTTTTGTGTATAAACTGTTGGTTTACTTTTAACCAAGACCACAAACATTCCCTAATTTTAACACAGTAGTTAAGGCAAATATGGCAACCGAAGTCCTCCAACCTTAACTAAATAGTCATTTTCAACCAGAACCACAAAGTTGCTCTAACTCCAACCAAGTTGTCATTGTGCCCAAGCCTAACCAAATCTTAACAACAGTGATGTGCCATCTGAAGACACTTGGATTTATTCACCAGTGATCTGAGATCGTGTTGATTACGGTTGAGGGTGGTTCAAACAATGTATTTTCAAGGACACTGTGGCTAGATATGCATGCAATGGGAACAAATCTAAACTAAAATACAGGTGATATGCTGCTAGACATTGCCAATTGAGAACATGACCGGACGATTTGTTTTCAGTGTTATTATACGCTGGCAGAGCTGCCAGTTGCCGTCAATTGAGAACGTGGCCAAATGGAAACTGTTGCATCCGCATGATAGACTGCTGGACGGCATCAGGTTGAAACACTGCTGGTAACTATGTAATATAGGGAGCACGAAAGTCCCTGTAGGGTGGGCGGGAAGGACAGTGGATGGATCCAACAAACCCCAGACATTCATGTGAGAGTCCAGGGTTCTCTTCCTGTGTAAATGTAAAGTTTTTTCTACACCTTACCATGCGCCCCCTTCCCTTTGTTGACATCCTATTGTTGGTTTCCATGTGCTTTTGTTGCTTAAACATAACTGTTATAAGCAGAAATATGTAACAACTTGGAATGAGAACATATTAAATAGATGTATAAAAGAATGTTGTAATCCTTTAAAGAATAGTTACTAAAAATGTCACCCTTGGACCAATGGCAGCCCTCAGAAACATTTTCTGTGGCGCACAAACATAGCATAAGAAGTAAAAATAAAGGAACCTCCTGATTGTCGTTATAAAGGGGCTTTATGCAAAATTTAGAGTGTATGCCGGCAGCGAGCAGCTAATGGTGCTAACTCCATAAACAGGGCTATACAACGACAACAGTGCTGACAGAACTAACAGTGCTGGCCGGGGGGAACCAGGAAGTGGTCGCTAGCTTCTGTGACACTACTGTCCCAATGTTAGGGATAACTTCTGTATGAGCGAACGCCAAAGCAGCCATGGGCTTGCCAGTGGGATAACACTGCTCTGAATGTCATATACAGAGCTTTTAATGAGTCTAGCATGAATCTAGTATATCAATGTGATTCTGGTGCAGGTCTGGATCATCACATGTTGAGGGAAGGCTGAGTGCCTCCACGTTATCACAGCAATCAAAAGCTATATAGCAGGAGATGTCATTGATTAGCACGCTGTCAGCCACAGAGATGGAACCAATCATTGAAAACCTCCAGCGTAGTCTTTAGTTGGAATGAAACCTGCAGACTCTCAGCCCTCTGTGGCACATAGCTGGCCATCCCTGCCTCGATGTATATATTAAGTTGTCAGAGAGAGTGATTCTGAAGAGGAGATGCCTGTTCCCCCTGCTCTCAGCCTTTGCCTCTCTGCTAATGCAGGAGGAGATGGACTGTTGCAGAGAGAACGGTGACTGAATCTGTCCTTACATCCACCCTCCCTCCTCTTCAGGGAACACGTTGCACTGTATCCAGCTCCACTACTGTATATTATACATTAATAGTGACTGAGTTTGACCCTGACACGCTGCTGCTCTCACTGAGTCAGGGGATAGTCAGTCCAGTGGTTAGCTAATGGCCCGTGGACACACAGATCTGTCTAAACATTGAATTCTCCCTCTTTTCCCTTTTTCAAAATGCCAGACCAGGCAACAATTTATGACTGGGTTTGAGCACACTGGTTAGTGCTCAGTATGAGCATAAATACTGACTTTGAACTACGTTGCATTGCATCACTCTATATTGCTGTATAATTACAGCTGAACATTTCAATATAACCATATAATGCAATTTGGATACTTGGCATCAAAGTTCATTTTTGATCTTGGAAATACTCTGTCCGTACAATCCAAACCCAAAGTATATTCCCAACCTTTATCCAAAGCTTTCAACCATATCACATGGTCTTCATCAGTTTTGATGTTCTCAGCTCAGTAGTTGAATTAATCTACAGGACTTTTATAGCTTTATATATATATATATATACATATAAAATTACAGCTCACCCTAACCCTCACCATAACTCCATCAATCATATCTAGGCCATATGATATGGTTGAAAGCTCAGGAAAAGAAACAAAAAACAAACATCAAAGAAGTGGGTCTTTAGTTGTGATTTTGTGATACTGTAATTTAATAAAGTTGGGCAACTCATTGGCAAGAATAGAAGATTTGTATTGTAAATTTCTGCAGACAGGTTACATTTGTAAATGTCAAACATAATGAATCATTTTCAAAATGACGTGGTATATGAGCTGACTTTGTTATTGGGAGGTTGAGTGAATGGCGGACGGCGTGATGCCTACCAAGTTGCAGGCCACTGTTAGCAACCAACAAACATAAAAACCGGTTGAGGTTTATCAACTTGTTTCCACCATCTTTTTTGGCTAAATGTGGGTGCCTTTAGTGACCCATTACTTTTTTTTCCAGCCGGGATAGTACCAGAAAAAACTGTTGTTGTTTTACGAAGACATTGCTGTGTTTTCAGCCTAACAGTGCCACAAAAAGCCAGTATCTGAAGCCAAAACATGATCACACGGTACCACACTGATTATTTCAACATATCCACTATACAATTATGCACAATTGTAACATATCTGTGGTTTGTAGAAATGTACAATGCCAGCATTTTTCTAGCAATTGGGTTGAGTCGGGTGACTCAAGAGTCTAAATCGAAGCAACAGAGGCCAGAATGTCCTGACTTAATCTGTAGTCAGAAGAACACTTCCCATAATGCAACAGCTTTACAGCATTAATTATTTTTTCAGTCTTTGGAAAGCTCACTCTGAGCTCCCGTTGACAGTTTTCATAGATGAGTAAATAAAAACCTCTTTGTAAAACTGGTGGATTGTCCCTTTAACATAGGATAACAAACAGAGGATGGATAGACTATAAGGAACATGTGAACAGTCGATTTGAATCCAGTACAGTCAACAAATACGCCCTTTGTTTCAGATGAAACGCGGACATGTTGATCCCCCTCTATATGGCTGTAGATTATGTTCCACTGTGAGTTGCTGTTATTTTGTGCACCTTCTGTACATACATTTTATCGAGCCCCTGTCTCCAAACAGCCTTTTAAAGGACCAGAAACTGTGTGTTCTCTTCGGCAGGGTGCTGTGAGCCCACATCCTCCATTTCAAAATGACAATAACAGAGCAATGGCTAATTTTCTAAATTATTATTATTTTCAACCCCCTTGTCCCTTTTTTAGTACGGGTTAGCTAGGTAACGCTAATTACATCTATTGCAAATTATCCAGTTTGTGTTGCATAGCAACGAGAATGATGTAACCCTTTGCACCCGTTTTTCCTCTTGCTGTCTCTCTGTTTCAAGCAATTCTCTCAACGGAGCTTTGTGTCTGAGCAGAGGAAAGCCTCCTATATTAATTCCACAATACTAATATCAAAATACAGTATATCTGGACTTGTCACAGTATAGAGGGAAAACATTTCCACAGCTTGTGTCAGACTGTACAAGGTGTGGAAATCATATGTAGTGTTTTGTCAACTTTTCAGTTCAGGCAGCATTGTACACACGCATGTAAACAAACGTCACCATATATGTTTCACAACTTGACACATGTTCGCCTCGATGTGCACACGGACTTGTGCGCATCTGGCCCCCACACACACACCCCCACCCCAAACTGGCAATCATACTTAATCCCTCTCCAGCCTGAGTAATCCCCGACAATCCAAGGCTAATCCTGGTTAATTCTGGGCACTCCTCAGCAGGGTTTCACCCTGAAACCACAGAGACAGGGTGGGGATTGGTTGGATCATGGTGATTGAGGCTGGGCGCGGCGTTGATAGACGTAATTGGTCGGGCAGTTACTGGGAGCCAAGAAAAACAAGCACAGGTTTTCACAGGGTCTTCAAAATACGTCCGGATTGACCCCCAGCTACGTCACGCCTTACTGTTGTTGCTGCTTTTGGTAGAAAACATGTTTTTTACCAGTGCGGGTTAGCACATAAGTGATATTACAAAGCAGGCCTAAACGCTAATAAAGAGCAGGCACTGTAACTTTGTCAGCTTGCTGACAGGGGCTAGAAAAACCTTTTCTGTATCATTAAATCCTTTGAAACCTAGATTAACATCATGTTACTTGTGCTATGTTTAGACACCTACCTTTGAAATCTGAGCAAATTAGTTTGTTTTCTTTTGAAAACAAAGGGAAATACAAGGTATTAGCAACTTGGCAAGAAGTGTTCCACATATTGCAAGAAATTAGTAGATTTGGTAAAATATCTTTAAAGAAGGAAGGGGAAAATGCCAAAAAAAAAACTATATTTACAACAATCATTTAAAATCTAAAATTGTTTTACAGAATTCCTTTTATTATCAAGCACCTTTTGACCCGTGTAACTTCTTTTTTTTGTATGTTTGTTATTTAAAAACTTTCTTTTTCTTTCTTCTTTTTCACTGTTTTTTTCTCTACTTTTTTCAGGTAAATTTCAGGTAATTTCATTGTACTTTTTACATTTTTTTGGCCAATTTGGTGGTCATTTCTTCTGAAGTCACTCATTGCCTTTTACCTATGCTTTTGAAAGACATCCAAGCAGATTTGCTCATGTCTCAAAGGGTTAAAAGACTGGAAAATAAATAAAACTAAAATTAAAAACACACCCAGGTGTATACAGTATGAGCCATTCCTCTGGTGTAAAGGGGCTTCTGAGAAGTCATTAGCCTCTATTCAATCAGCTCTACCTACCGAAGCTCCTAGCTCAATTCTTCTTAGCGGCTATCGATCCTGATTCCAAAATGAAGCACTTAAGACGCCTTGATCAAGCTGCTCCTTAATCTAGCGTTAAGGAGATTGAGACCTTTTCACCCCGTGTCTCAGACAGACTTATTACTTTGGCACAGGGGTACAGTGGCAGTCAGAGCACACTTCACTAGCACAGTCTCAGTTTGGGTTTTATAGTCTGTTTAAGCCCCTTTGGTGCAGAGCAGGCGGCAGGAACACTTTTACTCTCTGCCATTTTGAAAAAGCTGTCAATATACACAAAGCCAAGAGCGTTAATGAAGCAATATGTCACTGACAGGGAATGGATGAGGATGCTTTGTTAAAAACAAGAAGGCCTCGGGTGTTTGCGGGCTTGACTGTGTGCCTGTTCGATTGAGTTTGCACATGGAATCTGCAGGATGTGTGTGTTTGAACCGTCAGTATACTCATGAGAGCGTGAAAGCAGAAGCAAAAAGGAAACTGATTTACCTTCTGCTGCAGCTCTGTCAGCAGCAAGACGGGGAACAGGTTGCAGAGGAGTTGTGCTCCTGGACATTTTTATAGGCTGCTTTTACCTCTCTATCCTCACAGGAGGAGAAGTCTCTTGGAGGGGATTCTTTAGAGGATTCAGTAGAACATCATGTAGTGGATTTTATAGTGCTTTCTGCTTCACATTTTAAAGAGCCCACCTCTAATTTATGACGCATTCCACGGCGCATTCAAGAGGAGTTTTAAATTCCACGCGGCGCTCCCATAGATGTGGTCCGGCACAATCCATCCGAGTGTTGTGGGGATTGTTGTACGCCGCCTTGTTGAGAAGTAGTGGGACTAGGCAAATCCGTTTTCTCCCCTTGCTCAACCATTATTTATTAATCCATTTCACACAGCCAGGAGTCATTATGCACGGTCCTGTCAATGGGTATCTCTCTATGCCGCGCATTTATTTGATAATAAGCAGGAGTGGGGGAGAAGATAAAAGCGCTGACTGCGTTCATTGTGAAGCATTTTCTGCAGGCGGGGAGACTTAAATGAGAGCAGCCAGCTCTGTGTGGGAATGGGTCTCGTCTGCTAAGCCTGTCTGGAGGCAATCGATGGAAATTAGTCAACGCTAAAGATTCACTTCCTGTGACTGATGTCACGGGCAGCGCTTGTCTCTTTGAAGGGAAATAAAGAAGTGGGAGGCTGAGGGATTAATGGGGTTGGAGAAGGTGTGAGCATGCAGAGTTTGGGTGGGGGCTAAGCTGGGGAAAAAGATGCTTTTCTTTTGGTGGATTGCGGGAAAATAATAGGTCAGGGAATCCAGATGAATGCGGTGTAGCCAGGACCGTGCAACAAACACACTGCGTTGGTTGTGTACTGGGGAGCAACAGCATTGTACAATCAGTTAAAATAAAGATGTACAGTCACACTTTTATAACAACAGCGCTGCTGCTACTGTTACAACATCCTGACCAACACAGAAAGCTACAAATACTGACCTGTCACTTATACAGTCTTAAAAGTAACTGAAATGCTTTCTTTTAAACGTGTTTTATTTACTACAGCACCAGAAATGCCTCTTTAGACTTGTACTGCATAGCGGAGTCTTGCATCAGATTGGGTATCTGGCAGGTATACCTGGCAGATAACTTGTGGGAATCTGGTGGATGACTCACAAAAATAGTGATTTGCGGGTGGTATTTTTTCTTAATTTTCATTTTAAATTAAATGAGAATAATTACTTCATTTAATGTTTTATTATTTGAATCCTCTGACTGCTGACTATCCGGCAGGTAACCAGCTGGGTAAAAAAGGTGATTTGTGGGTAGTATTTTGGCATAATTTTATTTATACGTTCAGTTTTGGGTGAAAAAAAGAACATGCAGGTTTGGTTGCAGACGTTGGATGATAAATATATTAAAATAAAATGAGAATAAGAACTATTGTATTTTAAATTTTCACCTTTCATCCTCTGATTGCTGACTTTATGTGTCGGCTCTGTCTTCTGTGTCTGCTCTTTCGATACGCGCCACAAAGGAGCATCCTGCAACGGGTCAGGTACCTGGCTGGTACCTGGTGAGTGACCTACAAAAAAGGTGATTTGTGGGGGGTATTTCATCATAATTTTATTTATGGCTTAAATTCTGTGTGAAAATACAGGTTGGATCATGGGTGTTGGACGATGAATATAAGAAAATAAAATGAGAATAATATAATTTCATGTTTTAATGTTTTAATTCCCTGACTGTTGACTTTGTGTGACTTTGCTCTGTTTTCTGCATCAGCTATAATATAAAAGCCACTTCAGTCAGCTGCATTTCTAAAACACGCTTTAACTGTGGAGAACATGCAAAAAAATATATTCATTTAAATTGTATTTTCTGAATTTCTGTCATTCTAAAATATATCACATCAGTTTCACATGTATGAAAGGTCCTAAAATTATCACTTTAAATGTGCTGCCTTACTAAATTGGTTAAGCAGTGCATGGTTATGATAGGATTTGCGGTTTCAGGTCAGGCTAATCAGGCAGGATCTTTTGTTTGCTGGTCTGTCATGTAATGTGGAGTAAATGGACCCAAATGCAGAAAACAACATGCATCAGGAACTCAAAAAGATTGCTCTATAATCTGAAGGAACAGGAACAAAAAATCACACAAGCAAAACAAGGATTCATCCAAGACTGAACTGAAAACCAGGGCTTAAATGCAAACTAGACCAATGAGGGGATGAAGTGCAGGTGGAGAAAAAGCTCAGGTGAGGGGAATAAGGTGATGAGGCAGAAGAACAGGCAGGGAGCTGATTGGAAACTTAAGCCCTAACGAGGCTGATGCAGGACAGGTGTGTAGCTGGGTGAATGAGACAGAGGCAGCACAGGAACAAAGGAGGCAAAAAACACAGTAAACTGAAAGCTAAAAACCAAGAAAACACAGTCTTCTTAAAAAGCTGACCATTGGCAAACAAAGACAGACTGACTGATAAAGGCAACTTGTCTTTAACACTACAACAAACTTCACAAAATTCTAAGGAATCACAAAGCCACCATGGCTTTTGTCCTGTAGACTGACACTGTTGTTTGTTTTGTCAGCTGAAACCAGCGTATAAGTACTGCAGAAAGTGAGTATTGGACCTGTTTAAAATACTCACGATCAATACGTATCCACAAATCTATATTTTTGACAACACTACAGTATTTAGGAGCTACATAAAGACCCACTTTCTCTCTTCTTTCAAAATTCTCTGTTACGCCATGCCTTTAAGAACATTGCATGGTGTAAGGAGCATTTTAAGAAAAGACTGAATGCTCTAATTCAGCGGGTTAAAACAGACCCTTTGAAGCTGGGATTACGCTTGTAAGGTTGTTTGTAATTGGCAGGTTCTTTGAGTCATGATGGTCTTACAGACAACAAAAACCTTCCTTTTACTGCATGGAGGATGAATAGTGGTGTTTACAGTGGCAGCAGCAGTTGTACACTCGCAGTGGCTGTGACAATACGATCAGAGTTAATGTCTCCAGCAGTTGTGCTGAGGACACGTCTGAAAGGTGCACCAGTTAACTTCTCCTCAAAGCACAGTCGAGGGACTAGAGCCAGCCCTCAGGCGACAGAAGGCCTTTCACTTCCCTGTACTCCCTGTGGAGCTCCGCAAGCTCCAGGGAGGGGGGAGACAGAGAAATGAGGCAGACAGGGAGGGGAGAAGACGGGTGGAGAGAGGCAGGGAGCGAGGCGTCGTCTGGGGCTAACCTGAGAAAGGTGGATGGGAAGAGAGCCTGAGGGGCCAAAGGCGGACAGCAAGCCCAATCCCCAGCGGAGAGAACTCTAATTGGAGCTGCCGGCCTGCCGAGGCAGCCTCTTCCTCTGCGGATGGACATAAGGAGCCGAGTGAAGGCGGAGAGCCCGGGGGCGGGAGAAGAGGGCAGATAAAAATAGAGCCGGCAGATTAACGAGCATCTGAAAGCGGGGCAGGGGATCGGAAAATCCTCCCTGCGTGCCAGAGATGCCCAGTCCTCAGGCCACAGCCAGCGAGAGTGATGGACCCAGAGTGGCCATGAGTGGTGCTTCCTTCCTGTTGGCTTTCCTTACATCACGACCACCAGGGAGGAAGGAACACCGTTATGTCCTGCTCCTGGAACTTTGCTTACATTCTAATGAAGCACAGTAGTAGTCAACTTGCTGAAGAAGAAATGCAGTAAAATTGGCTCCGGTGTTTTACTTTTACTTCATAAAAGATGTATCTTTAAACTAGAATTACCGTCTTTCCTCCCCCAACCAGTCATGTTGCAGTTTCCATCCAGACACATATGTAGACATGACAGAAAACAATGGTTCAAACATGGATGCTACTGCACAGATCTGTACAATCAGTGCAGTTTCAAGGTGAACACCCAAGATAAGTGTCAACAATTCAGTATCCGCACAAATGTCTCCCCTCTTGGTCTTGACTCATGGTGTTGAAAAATGACCAGAAGAGTATTTTTACCAGATATTATGATGTCACAGTAAAGCTGACCTTTGACCTTTTGGATATAAAATGTCATCACTACATCATTTAATCTATTTGACACTGGTGTAAACTATTGTCATGATAAGAGTAAGAATTCTTGAGTTATGGTCTGTTTTGCAAGGTCACAGTGACCAAATTCTAGTCAAAGTGGGTGTCTGTGCCAAATTTGAGAAAAAAAAAATCCCTCAAATTGTTTGAGACATAATGTATTTACAGTAATGCCATGGACGCATGTATACCGTGACCTTGACCTTTGACCTCTAATCAAGTTGACTTTTAATCAAGTTGAACTAAATCAGTTCAACTAGATCAAAAGTGGACGTTTATGGCAAATTTGAAGAAATTCACTCAAAGCATTCTTAAGATATTGTCACAAGAGTGGGACAGACGCAGGGTCACAATGACCTTTGAGCTCCAAAATCTGAGCAGGCCATCATTGAGTCCAAGTGGACTTTTCTGCCAAATTTGAGAGAATTCCTTTTGCAGATAAGGTGCTCAAGAGAATGGGACAGACATACAACCAGTAACCAGCGCAGATGCATAAATATCACCATTTCTTTCAAAAAGTCATATATGTATGTAGTTACGCTACATGCTGTGTAGTTTTCACTATTGGTAAAGGGTTTTCATTAGTTGTAGTAGTAGTAGTAGTTTTTTAAGCTTCTTTGCTTTATATTTTCAGCCCTTCTTTGCTAGAACATACAAGCAAGCTGTCAAATGAACAAGAGGATTATGCACTGACTATAGTTCCCATGCAGTAATTAAATAAAGTCATATTACATGGTGTTATCAAGAGTTTTAAGAACAATTTTTCTAATCCAGCCTTTAGAAAGTGATAATGTTTATCATCATTTTTCCATTTTGTTTTTAGCTGTCAAACTACTTTACAAGGCAAAAAGCTAATGAGTGAGCCCTGTGAACTAGTTTGAAAGCTAATAACAAAAGAACTCAAGGGCAAACTGCACATATTCTCTATCTGAATGGATGACTTTTTGGCTCATCTTAATTTAGATGGGATCATTTCATATTATTACTAACCATACTCTCTACAGTGCAGATTTGTGCAGCCAGTTTCTGATGCAGTATTTATATGACAGGTGCTGTTTGTGAAACCTGAAAAACTGTGCAAATACAGGGAAAAATCCCTTCAATTACAGTACGAAAAGTAAATGTAGTTTGTCACCTCCACCTTTGACTCACGCTCATAAAACGGAGTCACCTCCACAGCTGTGATTTCTATCCCTCCCCTGGGAGCTTTCACACGCCAGGTGGAGCATCGTGACACCTATGGGAGCCAAAGGAGAAGCTGAGAAACAGGCCTGATCACACCTGCCATCGGGTCTCAGGAGAGCACCACCCACCTCAACACTCAGCTGTCACATCCATCCACACGCTGAAGCTGTGCGACACCTCCAACAAATGCACTGATCCACAGTCAAAAGCTGATACACTGGCAGAAACACGGGCTGAGACATTCTGAATGGCACATTAATAAAAAGCAACAAAGGCTAGATTGACTTGACAAATTGGAGAGATGGGAACATACTCACGAACAGCCACACAACTTGTTACAGGAATAACAACTATGTCTTATGTTCAAATAATGAGCTCGACCTTTGGCCTTACATCCATAACTTAGAGAGTTTCCAACAGAACACTGTAGTCTTGAACGAAAAACACCCCAACAGGTGATCAACATTTCTTCAAGTGTCTGCACCTCAATTAAAGGTTAGTTTGATTTAATCCAAAGTAGTGCTGAAAAGCCACTTCATCATGGCCATGAGTATTCAACACTTTGTATTGAATATTCATTATCGTTTAAAAAAGGGAGCCATTGTTGAATATTCAGATCTTTTTCTCCCAAACTGCTGCTTGATTAAAGTATCAAATACCAACTTGAAATTACTACTTCAGCAGGGAACATCACCAGCCTATTAGTCAGACTGAATTGCTATTGTGGTTCACTTCATTCATTCAGTCTGACATTGTGTTCATGTAAGCTGATTTCTGTTTAGTTTTATTCTGTTTTGCTCAAACCAATAGTGACAAAATCGCCTTGCTTAAGTATTTTTTTTACGAAAGATACATGGCATTTATAGACTTATAGGTTGGTGTTACAATAACTTTACCATCTACAGCCGATGGGAACATTTAATTGATCCTAACTTAAAACAAAGCTAGCAAGAGGAGAATGCTCAGACTGTATCAGCTGTCTGCTAGCTGTGGCAGGGAATGTATGTATGCTAGCTAGTGTTCTGGCAGGAATTTGGCATAACGCTGTGAGGAGATGAGCATTCCTAAAATTAGCATTTTCATTACACTTTGCAAAAATTGATCACAATTGAGGGTGATATAGCCTTCACAACCCTAATCATACACTGTAATTTTCCACTTACAGCAGCACCACTTGGACAAACCACACACAGAACTGCAGCAATACTAAAAACAATGGTAATAGAAATGGCGAATTGTTATTACTTTTGCCAATGATTATTTTGAACTTGGGTAAGTGGTTGCCTGTCATAGCAAAGCAACTTTTTGAGGGAGTGGATGGGTGGGTAAGTTCCTCAGGGTGGATACTTGTAAGTGCTATATTGTAAGCAACTGGACCTTATTTGCCTATTTGGTTTGCCTAAACAAGCCTGCAAATCCCAACCAGTCTGTTAGGAACTGAAGAAGCCTCTCGGACGAGAAATGAAACCTGTTCAAGAAACTCAATCAAGTCCAGCTGCCTACGATATAGCACAAGAATTGATACTACCTTATGTTCACTTAAGCTTAATTTTAGCATCCGTCTTTCCACTGAGTATGTCTTTCCGCAAACTGTGGGTTTGTCCTCTATCTTTTACAGATTGTTCCTCCACAAAGGTATTGTGTCAATAGTTGGCTTCAGCATAACCGAGTGGTTATTTCCAGAAGTTATGGTCCATTGGTAAAAAATAACAGGGACTGGTTTTTGCCCCCCATTTCTTACATTTACCAGGGTGTCACTTCACAGTCAGTATGGAGAAGAGGAATGCTTACAGCAACCATTGCTCTTTAAACATACATTCAGCATATGAGTATTGTAGTAAGATGGAAAAAAATCCAAAATAAGTAAGATTTACAAAAACCTAAGAAGCTGAATAAATCTATTCCACAAAAAACAAAAAAACAAAAACAAAAACAAAACCTTTCTAATCTTGCCTGAATATCTCATACTTGCATGGTTGAAACAGCCTTCGACAAGCACAAACATCAAACCTATTTTCATTGCTAACAGATTGGAGATGTGCAATTCAGAGGTCACCACAGAGACCTTACAATGACCTCCAATAGCAGGATTCATCAAAATAAAATCCACACACAGATCTGTTTGGATCATATTTCACTGCAACCTGTTTGGTGTGTCTCTATTCATCATGGATCATCATTAGCTTCATCTTTAATTGCTTCTCTGTAACCTGATACCTGCTTTGGGGCCCACACTCATATACCAAAGCTGGACAGGAATGGTAATGATGGTAAATTTATGAGAAGAATACACGCTCATTGCCTGCAATGAATACTTCATGAAATCGTTTGATACAATTAGTACTTTTTTTTCTCGGCCACCTTTGAATACACTTCTCAAAAAATTCACGGGACTTAAGATTGATGATTTTTCCCAGTAAATAATTTTGCCAATTCACACTGTCACACTTTTTGAGAACTCAAATTTCTTTCAAGAGAAACACACCTCTCATCAGATGTGCTTGTTTGAAGTATGCCAATTTTTCAAAGGGAAAAAAAGTCAGATGCTCTTCTCTGTGTGATGTGTGTTGACTGTCATTCTTCCACGACAAGGCTATACATTTTAACATAGTGGATACAATTCAGAAAAACTGACAAGAAATTGACACGGCTTGAAAAAGAAATGCTATGAAAAATGCTATGCATATTCACAAACTCTAACTTGAGCAGAACTTCTAATGCTGTATTATTAATTGACATCACAGCAGAAGTCAAACCCCACTCTGAAAGTGTTCGTATCACCCTTGCAAAGACAAAGCCACACACACTAACACACGCACACACCAACACACACACACACACACACACACACACCAACACACACACGCACACACACACACACACACACACACACACACACACACACACACACACACACACACACACACACACACACACACACCTCTTGCTTCGCTAGCATGGCATGCTGGGCCGGCTCATTACTACAATGCCAAGCTACTAGTTGCTAAGGAGACCTTAGGGAGAGGGAGGGTTCCTGTTGCCATGGTAGCAAGCCTGCATCCTGCCAACTGTCTTCCCCCATGAGACATGACCATCGTAGACAGAGAGAGAGAGAGAGACATGGGGAGGAAAAGTGAGGGCAGAAAGAAGTGAGGAGAGAAAGGCTGGGGGGGTATGGGTAAGATGTTGAAAGAGGAGGACTTGTAAAGATGCCTGCAAGGCAGCGAGCTCATCGGAGAACCACAGAGACTGTAGAAATAATGCGCGGGGGAAAATTGATGGGGTGAGAGCAGAAAAGAGGGAGACCTTGAAAAACAAAGCCCCCCCCCCCCCTTTAGAATGTGCTTTCCCATGGCTAACACGGTCGCTGCCTGGTCGACCACAACTAGAACCAGGCGTTGACAAAGACGCCAAAATGACGCTAAGTACCCCGGCCCAAAACCCCCTTCTTGACTCCCTCACTCCCCCGCCCCATAATGCAACGCATGTCCTCGAGTGAACCGCCCGCCTCTCAGCTTTTACTACTCGAGCAGAAGATCGGACAGGGCTTTTGGGCGAGCGTTCACAGAGCCCATCCGGCATGGAAAGAAATCTGCTTTGGTGAGAGTGAGTGGTATTGAACGACGAACGGGAGGGAGAGAGGAGAGAGAGCGAGGGAGAGCATCTGGGAGGGATGAGCGGAGAGAGATTAAACTGATTGGGGAGGTCATACGAGGCGAAAGACGAGAGAAGAAGTCCTCAGTCTCAAATTCAAATTAGCCTTATTGGTTTCCAAGGACACTGAATTGTTTCCATCCTCAATTTCTTTCTCTGTGTCACTGTCTCACCCCCCTCCCCCCCTCCCCTTACTCCCTCCTCCCCACGTCTCCTTCCTTTTCCTCTCTCTGACTACATGGGCTCTTATTAAATCATTTGTTTCATTGCCTCGGACTGGTACGTCACTTTGAGGAGCACGTGTGTCAAGGGAGCCGAGTTGCAGAGTTTCAACATATTAACACCTAAAGGTCTTACCTCTCACCACCTTCTACCCCTCTGTACTGCTACTTGAATTGAACCCCAGCTGGTCAAGGTATAAGGTTTGGGAACAGGCTGGGTCAAGTTGCAAAATTCCCATTTTGTTGCACATTTGGACTTGGGCAGGTTCAAGTTTATATACAGATGTTATTATCTCTGCCAAATGTAAGTCTGGAGGGGATTGTATGTTTGGTCGTGTGTGTTGTTGTGCATGCGTGTTTGTGTCTTTCCGCAGCAAATCTCACACATTACTAGACCCATTAGCCTAATATTTTTTTGTGCACATTTATGACTGTAAGGTATAAAGTCCTGAAAGGGGATTTTTTTCTGTCCTGTGCACACAACTTAATTATCTGCTCCATGGTAAGCACCTCTCCTGGTTGCAGGGATTCAAATTTTTTCAAAACCTATATTACTGACTGCAATGTTGTATACCACCACTGACAGCTCACTCCTCATTTGTCTTAACAGGCTAGGAGGGGCCGCAGGTAATCAACAACAGCTTCAGTTTCTTATCTTTTTTCCGCAAAGTACAAAAAACTGTCATCTTTGTGTTGGTGGATTCTTTTGTTGCCATTTTCACTTTTAAATTGATATTTTACATCGCAGGTGTTTTGGAATTGTCCAAGGTTTGTCTCGATATAGCTTGTCTACTCTATATACATATACTCTATATACCATGGTAATTTAACCTACATATTGTCTCCCCTTCATTCCACTGCTGCTATGCATAAATACTGGACACACAAACTTCCTGTTCCACACCCACATGCCCCAGACACACCTGGTGGAGATCTGTACTCTGAGTTAAGATAAGAAACATCTCACTTTCACACTCACTGGTTGTGCCAAATCAGTGGTGTCCATGTGCGCTCAATCCTACTGTCGGACAAAATGTTAATATTAAATGACACTGCAAGACCCTAAAGATTACGCCTAATAAAGCACAATGCCAATGTTTTTACATTATATGCACATGACAACTATGCTATGTTTAGGTAAGGGAAAAGGTATGGCAAACAAACAATGGTAAACATATGGATCATGGCAATGGGTGTATATTTTTTGTACTACAGCATTGTCTAATGTGAATGAAATTCATGGATGCTGGGCTGGTGTGTTGCAGTTCAGGTACTGTAGATTTGCAATGTTCAATGGGACCAGGGACCTAAGTGTAGCCAATACACTGCATCAGCCTTGTGAGCTAATGCAACAGAGCTAACAATCAGGAAGGATGACATCATTCAGAAACTTGATAAAAGGGAGCTTCGTAAAATCTGTAATGATTCTGGGAAACATCATAGTCTTGTTGTCACAACCGCTAAAAACCTCACCAGACTGGAGTTTTGCTTCATGGACCAAACCCGTCAACTCTCACATAATATAGATTTTTGACTCAGACTTGGGCTGTCGTGTTGTTTAAGTTTCAGGCATGGGTTTAGGTTTGGTTGTTTTCAAAGGTAATTCACACTTTCTCTCTTTTTCTCTCTGCCTGTGTAAAATAAAGCCATGAGCCGTTTGTTGGGTTCAGGTATAACATTAAGCAGTACCAGTTGGGTTCAGTTGTATTTGGTCTCAAAGACTTGGGTACGGGCTGGGTTTAAGTCTCAGGCCATTGCCTGTGTGGCTATATACTGTGCAGAGACTGTCAGACCATCCTGATACAATAGCAAGAAAATTGGTAACTGGCAACTCTACAACTCCCACTAAATGGACTGGACTTTGTTCTGCTCTGGATTACATCTGTGCGATGAATCAAGTTCATGAGGGAGAGACAGTCTGGCTTTAGCACAGGGCTGTTTTTCATGTTTTGGGCTAGACCCCTTAGTTCAAATTAAAGGTCATGACAAGTGATATTTTAGATAGTCTGTTTCTGACTTTGCATCAAGAGTTTGTGTTTGAACATTTCCTGATTTAACCAGGAAATTAAGATTTTCTCAGTTTTTGTGTGGAACAACTTGACTGGCCTACACCAAGCCCTGAACCTCAACCTCATCCAACACTATGGGATGAACTCCAACACCGACTATGAACCTTATCACCAAACGTCAGTGCTGGACCACACTGTGGCAGAATGGGAGCAAATCTCTGCAACCGGGCTCCAAAATCTAGTGGGAGATAAATGGTCATAGTTAAGGAATGACGTTTTCAACAAACACTAAAGGCAGTGTTTTTTAGAAGTTAGAAAACCTTTGTCAGTCTGAACAGATCATATCTCTATGTAATGTAAAACACAAAGACTTTGGCTTGAGTTGGGTTTGGGACTCCTATTAGGCCATACTAGTCGGGTTCATCTGGGTTCATCCAGGTTCATCTGGGTTCATCTGGGTTTCAAGACTCAGTTTGAGGCCAGTGCGGAACCCTAACACACAAACATACACGCAGCGCAGAGCATATTCCCCACATACTTTTGCTTCCAACCAATTTCGTGCAACGTGCGAGCATGCTGTAACTGTCCCAACCAATTCAAAGCGATCTCCTCTCCCCCCTCTCTCTTTCTCTAACTCTGGTTTTGATCACTCTTCCTCTCTTTCTCTCTCTCTCAGTCTGTTTCTCATTGCGAGGGAATGTGGCGTCTGTCTCATTGTCACAGACGCTGGGAAACAAGAGGCATCATCACCCTCATCCTCATCTGATCCTCTCCTCTTCCCTCACACACACACACATACACAAATTGCACAGACACACACACACTGCACAGACACACACAGCACAGACATGGCTTTATTGACTTATTCATGCATGGGTTTGTTTCGGGGGCAGAGCTCCTGTCTGCCAGTCTGACAGACACCCCGTGAACCCTCGAGACTCTCCTCCCTATCTTTTTCCCCACACACACACACACATGCACAGACACACACACGCACATTATCCCATTCCACCCACCTCCCGCCGCTGAGCCCCCCCTAACCTGGGCATGGCATAGGGAGTACTCGTAGAGCAATTGGGGTTCACTCAGGTTTCTCCTCCATCGTTTCCCTCCTCCTCCATCGTTTCCCTCCCCTCTTCAGTTTCTACTTCTCTTTTCTTTCTTTGCTGGGGAGAAGGGAAAGGTATGCCCACATTTCCCAGAACAAAGACAGCCCAATTAAGTCAGTTTGAGTTAAGGTCTGTGTGGCAGAGAAGGATCGGAAGCGAGGAAGCTGAAGAGAAAAAGCGACGGCGGCAGCGAAGGAGCGAACGGCAAGGAGAGGGGGAGAGAGAGGCAGCCTAACGAACAGGGAAAAGAGGGGGTAAAAAAGAAGCAGAAGAAGAGAAAAAAACGAGGAGCGCGAGTCACTTTGTAGCGGAAGCGGGTCGACTTCGTTTTTAGCTCCTCAATGGGAGACTATGAAATATTAATAACTGCTCCAGCCATATACTTCAGAGGCCTATGGTAAAACTTAAAGTCTAATGAGACGCTGCTCATGAATTGCTAATGGGGATGCTGGAATGTGTGTTTTTTGTGTGCGTTTGAGTGTCTGCACATATGTGTGTGTGTGTGTGTGTGTGTGTGTGTGTGTGAGAGTGGGGGGGGGGGTCAAGCTGAGGGGTGGAGTATAACAGAGCTTTCAGTCTTTCAAAGAGTAAACGAGAAACTTCATTAGAGGCTTGAAGTTCTTCCTCCTGCACATCTAAGCGCCGTCGCGTTTTCTTGAACTGAGAAGTAACTTCACTGTTCTCGACAGTCCGACAGCAGCTAACAAAGTTTGAAATCGTCCCGTTAATTGAAACAAAATGGAAATGGATTTGTGTTTTCGTGGGGTATTTTTTTTTGTGGGTGTCAATCTATCGTAACATCTTTTATTCATAGTTAGACTTGGATGTATGTTTGAAGGGCAGAAGGTGCTACAAGAAGTAAATGTTTCCTTTAGAAATTTATTCTTCTCCTTAGTCCCTCCATGCTGCCCTTCACCACCTGCGACTATCAAAATAAAAGATATCCATAAACTTGCTAAATAAAACTTTATTATGTATAATCAAGCAGCAGTTTTTCACACTTGTGGCCCTTTACAATGAAACAGTTTCTACATGTGAGTCAATGGGAACAGTTTCGCTTGCTGGTGTTGTAAGCAGGATCACCAAAGAGGGACTTTTCCCCTCTAACCTCACATTGCTTGATTAACTGTTAAAGGTCTGAGATGGCAAAAATAGTCAGTATTTCCCAATAAATCAAAGCAAAGGTTAGAAAATGAAAGTCTACAGCCATGCTAGCAGCCCTTTGAGGTTGTGCTGGTTTCTGCTGTGCTTTAAGCTAAATCCTAATGTCATACTCACAGTGCTAACATCCTGATGATTAGCAAGTATGATGTTGACTGTGATCACTTTTTTGTCTAGCATGCTAGTATGCTAACATTTGCTAAATAGCACTTAATGCAAAGTACCATAATTATAACGGACACATTATAATTTTGACCTGATGATGGTGCTAGATGTCAGACTTACACTGAAATCATTAAAAGCAGCCAAAATGTGTCAGACAATATTTGGTACTACTTTCTAAAAAGTCACCAGAGGTGGCACCAGGTCATTGTTTTGCGATTCAAAGCAAGTCTCCAATCTTGGCACATAAGTCCTAAATCAAATCCAAAGTCAAGACTGACAAGTCCCAAGTCCTAAGCTTAAGTTTTGAGTACTAAACAGGTCATAATTCACTCTGAACTAATTGTATTGCCATTTTAACAACAGAGTAATAAATTAAAGAACATTAAATTTACAAAAATTACACATTTTTAAAATCTGCATTATGTTAAAACAATTTGTTGTAGTTGTTGCTTCTCCATCAGTAATTTTCAATCCAAACCTTTTGAATACTGCAATTCATTTTTTGTTGACATAGCTTTTGCACGTAAACAAATTTTCTTCGTATCATTTTCATAATCAAGTAATTTCAAGTCAAAAGGCTTAAGTCCAACTGAATTCTGAATTCACTCGGTGCTGAAGTCCAAGTCAAATTGCAAGTCTTTTTTGAGTTTGTCAAGTCATACCAAATCTTAAGTCATCAAACTTGTGACTCAAGTCTGTCTCGAGTCCAAGTCATGTAACTCCAATCTGGGTGGACTTTGTAATGTAATTTTAAGGGAGAAGGGTCTGTGCCTTACACTTACATTACAAAAGGTTGTAAACAAAACAACAAAAGTTGTAGCTAATGGTTATATTATTGCATTAATTACCAAGGCTTTATGGAAATACTATAAGCAATTGCTGAGAAAAACTTGACAGGTTGAAAAGAATCTCCATTTTGACCATTCTCTTTTCTCCTCCAGCAGGACACTTTTTTTGTTTTTTTAGCTGCAGAGCATCTGGACCACAATCCATTTATTAACTTTTTATTAATATTTACAACTGCAGACTTGATGGATAATTAGAAAGTGAAAACTTGTGAGTATTTTTTTAATGATTAAGCTATTAAATACTCACCAGCAAGAGAGATTTTTCACAACCTGGCAACGCAACATTTGCTGATATTAATGGCTTATAACGGAATTATAAAGTATTAGTAAATTATTCATTCATAAAGCCATTAGCTTCAACTTACAGACCTTTTAAAGTGCGCAATAGAGAGTATTCTACTAAAAACACTAACAAAAAATAACAATTCCTGCTCAACTACAGCATGCTCTGTACTCTGTACTGTTCCTCTCTCATGTTGGTCTCCGGCCCAGATATTTTGTACAGCAGTGAAATACCTGGTCGAATCTCTCGGTCTAATCTGTGCCAGAGCCGGCAGGCCACAGAGAGCCTTGCATAACCCTGGCTGAGTGTAATGGCAGGGCTGAGCCATCAGCTGGGGGATTGTGGGCCGTGTGCAGGCTGGGACTGAGGGGAGCCCAGGGGTGTCGCCCTGCATCACAGTGTTGCTTACTGACCTAATTTCTTACCTCCCTGAAACTCCCCTGGCAGGGTGCTGATGTCGAGATGCTGAGGGAGGACTGAACCCAGCAAGCCTAGATAAATTGCTATTTTATGAAAAATCGAATACGAACAAGTCAGTGTCTTCCAGTGATATATAATAGATTGATTGTAGAGTTGATCAATACAACACTGGATGTCTTTGGGAATAAACCAACCCTGAATTGGTTCAAATAAGCTATTTTGATCAGATTTCCATATGCATGACTGTTTATTATTAGTAAGGGCCAATTAGTAATTAGGAGCAAGAGCAGCGGGAGAATACCAAGTTAATGCTTGAGCACACTCTCATGAAAGAATAGAAAGATTTTCAGTTATTATTTTATTGAGAAAGTAGGCTATATCCACAAGCTGCAATTTGGAGGTGTTGCTAAATATGTGAAGTGGTGACGATTTATTTCCGAGCACCGCTGGAGTGTTTTCTGCCTCATCTCACATAGGCTAATGTGTGCATAAATACATTTCATATTGGAGGGAAAGATCTCACCTACCAGCAGGTTTTGAAAATGTTTGGATCAGTGTCGGCGATCAAAACTAATAATAATCAAACCTGCAGCCAGGTGTGGAATCAAAAGCGAAATTTGAATCGATGCAACATTAAAAATGGGAATTAGTTGTGTTTCTGTGAGACAGGTTGAAGTGAATGAATAGTTTGTTTTCTGAATGCAGAAATGTGAGTTGTCAGATGTTTGTTGAAAATGCAAAGTGATAAGATAAGACTATTGATCCCCGGAGAAGAATTCACACAAGAGACAGGCTGCTTTTTGTGATTAACTAATCAGTCATTTGGTCTATTAGAATGGTAACACTTTAAATCCACCGATTTAAGATTTTTACACATTATATGAAAATAAGAGTTTTACATAGGCATAGAATTTGGGGAGAAATGCAAGGGTCATGTGCTGCTTACTATTTAGAACATGAGCATTTATCCCCTTAAAAGCATTTACTGTATTACATTTAGTTTAATCAGTAGACTAAATGCAATACAGTACAACTATCTTCTGGAAAGTTGTGTTTTACAAACCCATCGTGTCCCTCTATACTAACTGCTGAGGCCGAGGCATATGCCGAGCTTATCATGTCAAACCTGCATCATTATCTGTATGACTAATACATTCCCATCTCTATTTATTACATTATTTCTTTATCAACAAAAAAAAGTTTTCTGCCTCAAGCAAGCAAAAAACTATTTTGCATCACTGCGGGATTTTCACTGAAATGTGCCACTTTCCATTCAGCCTATCTAATTCAATATGGTGTCATTTGCATAAAAATGCATGGATGGTAAGTCGGCTGCTCCATAAGGATTCCATAGATGAGTGCTCTCAGTGGATAACGTATACTGTGTGGTCTATATGTGTGTCTGTCATCTGCTCTACATGTATGTCTGTTGACATGTGACTGAACAAATGGGCGTGATTTGTTTGTGTAGATCTATCTATCTCGCCGTGAGTGCTTACGCAAGTTGGCGTGCATGGTGCATGTGTGTCACACATGCATAGTAAATATGTAGCGTTGGGATGTGTAGTTCATTACTCTGTGTGAGTGTGGGTGTTTGTGTGTGTGTGTGTGTGTGTGTGTGTGTGTGTGTGAAGGGGAGGAGGGGTACAGCCTTTCCGCATGAGTGGGGCTGTCAGTGGGCATCAGTCAGCCAGGCAGCGACAGGCGGAGCAGATCATTAGCAGAGACGGAGAGGGAAAGGGAAAGAGAGGGAAAGGGAGAATGGGGAAGGGAGAGAGGGAGTGCAGGGACAGAGCGGAGGGAAGGCCTCAGCACTGCGTCTTTAATATCCGTCTTGCAAGAATTACACAGACAGGCCTGTGTACTGCTCAGTCACGCAACCACACCGCCACCACCATCCTGTTCTCCTCTGTCCTCACATTAGCTTCATATCTGTGGGTCTCAACTGCCATCATATCTGTCAATATCTCCAGAGTGAAGCTGCAAATTGATTTTTTTATTGTATGATGATAGTCAATAATACTCAAAAAGCTTATGGCAAACTATGGCACATTAAAACTGCCAAAGTGACTGCTCACAATTTTGTCAAATGTACAAGAGGGCATTTTCACAAAATTCTGCCTCCTCAGGACGGGTGGGACAATGGGAAAGGTTGATTGGGACACCTTGTTCTGGGGTTAAAAAAAAGCACATAATTTAAAAAGAAAAAAAAAACATTGTAAACTTGAGCCGCTAATAATTAAAATTCCACTTGGTCACACATTTCTTCGAAAATAATTTTTTAAAAAAAGTAACCAAAATTATTGGTTAATATTGCACACTAAAAGCAGCAACACCACAATGTAAAAAATAACTTATAGGGGTACTTTTGCAATTTACCACTGCACTTTCATACAGTTGGCCACTTGCTAAACACAGACTTAATTGAAGCAAGAGAGGTTAAGATATCCTGACTATAAGACCCTAGTATGGATCAACCACCCAAAACCCAGGATCCTACAATTCCCACAATGCAACTTGACAGTGTAGTTAGCTCTTTCCTACCTGGTAAAAACAGCTGGGGTTATTTTCTCAGACAGTTCCCCCAAAGCCACAAAGGACATGAATTCAAGGCTGTGAGGACTGACATTTACATGAAAACTCATACTTGTGTAAAAATCACATTTCCCTTTGATAAGTGAAGAAGTAGAGAGTAGCATAAAGTTCAGTACAAGTACCTTACAAGTTTTCAGTGGTGTAATGTAACAAAGAAATAATACTTTATTACAGTACGTACGAATTTTTTGGTGTGTTTGTACTTAACTTGAGTTTTTATATTTCTGTCAACTTGCCTTTTTACTCCACTACTTTTCCTAAATAAAATGTATACTTTTCTCCACTACATTTCCCCTTGGAATCACCAAGTTATCTGCTACAAAATAGGGAAAGAAGGAGGGAAGAAAGAGACAAATGGACGAATAACGGAATGGGAGGGAAAGAAAAACTCGATTTTGTTCTTTAAATCCTTCAAGCTGTAAAATAGACCTTGTTTTTCTTCGAGTGTAATGTACATTCCATGTCTAAGGTGGTGTACACGTTAAAAAGATATAAACTTTCAATTTCAAAATTCTGACCACTTGCTTCTTTATTACCACCATTTACTTGTACCTTTACTTTCATTACGTAAGTAAATTTAATATTCAAAAAAATACTTTTGATACTTAAATACAGTAAATATCTGATAATTTAAGATGTTTACTCAATTTGTATTCTTATAGGTGACTTTAACTTCTACCAAAGTCATTTTCTGTTAAGATATCTGTATTTTTACTCAGGTATGGTTTTCAGATACTTCATCCACTATTGCAAGTGTTGGTGGAAAAAGTCTGGAGATCTTTTATTTAAGCTAAAATAGCAGTGACACCACAAGTACTGCATGAAAAATCGGATGTACACAGCATTTCAATGTTTTAGTGAGTTGACATGAAGCCAATTCTTATATATTATTTGATATTTAAATTTTAAAATGAATCATATTTCATCATATGTTTTGTTATGAACATCTTTAGTGGTAAACTAGTAAATAAATAGTACTTCTGATTTAGGTAAAGCACTTGAGTGAATGTATTAAGTTACCTTCCACCATTGCTTTCTATTAGTATAGCATACCTAGGTAACCTTATTCTTAACCACAGCCAGTTGAACATGGCACTAAGTCCTCACTGGGCCTCACTACAAAAATATAACCTGCCACAACGTTGACTACTATGGAAAACACCTACAAAAAAGGTGCATGATGTTTAGTGTGAACATGTTTTAGCAGGCTCATTATGTAAACAGGGTTATGAGGACATGAGAAATGAAGCATACCTGTGTAATCTGATAAAATGTCACATGAGAATCAATTATCGTGTGTTCTCAATAAATTAGCGGAAACTCCAAGCGTGCTATCAAATAAGATATCACCTCGGGCATATGTAGCAACACCTAGTGATGACAACCTGCTGCAAACTTTGACAGCACTCTATGAAACGTTTTTATTTCACGCCATGCTCATGCTAACTAGCTCTCTATCCGTCCTCTCTCGTGTACACTGTATAGCAAGACCTTGTTTAATTCCGCCACTCTCCTCCACATCTCAACTGTTTTGCATTTTGCCCTTTCATCGTTCGCCGGCTGGGCCTATAACTCATCTTTTAGTGCTGCATCTTGTGGTGACCACCTTCCACTCAACAACACCATTAAACAGGCAGATTAATGCTGCTATTAAATCCACACATCGACTTCGGTGGCACTCATCAAAGACAGTATATATGACTAGCGGTATCAAGGATTTGATGAAGTCAGACTTTCAGAGGGCCAATAAATCAGTTAGCGGGGCGCAATCTAACACTTCACAAGGTAGAGGCTGACAAAGGAGGGAACAGATACTGGACTCATAAGGCTGAAAATGAGCACAGCAGACGGGTGTACAGCTGTGCACACATTTAACTTTGTATACTTAAGTAAAGAAACTTTGACCAGCTCCTTGGCATGATATTTGTGTGTCACTAGCATGGCCGGATTAAGCTATTTCGGGCCCTGGGGCCAAATTTTGTTTATGGACCCCTACTGATCCCCCGTCTACCACTTTCTGTGCATTGTGTGTACTCTATTCCGGCTGTTCTCATGCACTGTTCATACGTAAACGTACAAAAAGTAGTGCACCAGAATTTGTTTATAACACACATAATTTAAGAAGGCTGCAATTACATTGCCAATGCACTAACAGGAGCAAAGAAACAAAGTAGTATAAAGAACAAAAAGTCCATATAAGCAGGCTTGGGTTTATGAATGGGTCAAACAAACACATGACTTTTCCCCACGGGACCAATGTTTGTGTCCAGTGTGTAACCAAGTACACTTTGAGTTATTTTAAGGTATGTCGTCACCATGTTTCTTTTGCTGAACCCAACCTATGTAACTCAACTGGCTTATAACTAGAGTAACTTCACTTTAAGTACGTAACATGACAATGCCCAACCATGCTTCTTTTACTAAACATATCCTTTGCAACTTTACCTGCTTAAATCTAACTTATGTATCTTTACGTTATGTGTTTAACATGACGTGGCCATTCATGGGATGCTTATTTGTCAGAACCATTGTAAGAGGTTATGTTGCTGTGTTGCATATAGTAAAATCTGCATGGCAGCTTTATTAACGACCAAGACACCCAAAGACCAACTTAAATATTTAAAATAACAAAAGACTTGTTACCAGATTTTGACACAGGTCTCTACACAAAATCAGCCAATACTGCACAATCCACTTTACTCGATATTGTACATATTGTGTGGTTCAGATTCCCAATAAATCTGCAATAATCAAATCGCCCTTGCCAGTTGACATGAAGTGAACCTTGGATTTGTGAAGCCCCTGGGGGTTTTGGTTATTAGAACTTATTCTTTCATTGCTGATTCAAGTGATTACACAACAGCTAACACTGTAGGCCTGTCTACATTCAGCCATCACTGCCTTGTTGAAATCTGATTTTCCTTATTTGTTGATGGATCTGTTGACCAGACATCAGAGACACTAAAATGCCATGCTAGTGGCCCATAGAGACTGAAGTGCTCATTAAAGCCAATGATATGAAAATTCTGGACAGTGCCAACAGCATTGTAATGACTTGACAATTCTTAGAGCAAGATTTTCTTTGTCATCATAAAAAGGATAGAGCATTGGTTGGTGAAAAACAAGGCACTTATCATATGTATCATAAATAAATGAAAAAAGAATTCCATTATTTATATTTCTGCCAGTTAAAGTATTACATTGTGAGCTGTTCTGCATGTGGTTTGTCCAAGTGGTGTTGCTGTATACCATTAGAATGCTTTTTTTCGACTGCTGTGGGTGAGCTCAATTAATGTCAAACACTGTACTGTGTCTCTGCTTAATTACTTTCAAACGTATTAGGCGGAAATGAAAAAATAATAAGAGGGTTACAAAGGCTATATGTGTTGTAATCGATAATTTTAAGAAAGTTATCCTCTTGCAATGCTAAATTCCCGTATTCCTTTAAAGTCCTGCATTTTTCACTTGCTAGCTTTACGTTAAATTAGGATCTTGTAATATTCCCATCAGTTATTGTAACACCACACCAATAATAACCATTCACATCTGTCAGGACATGCACAAAAAGGTAACATTAAAGTCAATACCTCAAACCCCAGACCGCCCGGCAGATTCAGTCCCCCCCTGTGTTGACTCCATGGCTACAGCCTTGACAAAAAATCAAAAGGAATTGTCTTCTTTGGAACAAGAAAGTGTTCAGTAAATTGCAAACAAATTAATTTCTAGCTGTCATGCTTAAAAATTTTAAATACACTCATTGTCCTTGAGGAAGTGTGGCTCCTCTTGCTGCACCACTCCGAAATGTTATTTTGAGTACAATTTTTATTCACCACAATCAGCAATGCTGATGTTAGATTATGGGATATCTTACGGTAAAAAAAAAAAATACGATGAGGTGGCTCTAATGGGAAGCTAAAAGAGAAAAGAATTTGTGTTCTTCGTGACATAGATGTGCTCAGTAAATTTCATAGCAATCACATTGTGATATTTCATGTGTACAAAACAAAGCCTGGCAGTGGCAGCAAAGAAAAAGTCACTGGCCAAGAAAAATTATAAATCAACCTCTGGAGACGACTTATCATTTTAAAGCAATTAGCACTTGTTCATATTTTGCTCTATTGTTGAGCGAACAGCCAGATAAACTCTTAAAAATCTCCATCTGAGCTGGCACAGACAAAAAATAGCTAGATAGCTACATGCAACACATTCACAATTATATTTTTTCCCTAAATTAGCTGCTGGCTGATAGCCAGGTGAGACAGCCAACCTTTCCCAGGCAAAAAGGCAGTGTTTTGAAAGCTAAGAAACCACCTTTTTTCTGTTCAGGTAATCTAATTGGACACAGATCAACCTTATCAGAAAATTCACTTAACAGAATTGACCTCGCAGCAGTCTTTTCACTTATCTGCTTGTGTTGTTAGCTTTATATTTACCCATTGTTTGGGTACAGCCAATTTTCAATGTGCCAGAGGTGCTGGTTGACTCAATTGGAAAGCCTCAGATGTGGCTCAACATCGAGCTGGCTCATCTTTAAAGTGAATTCACCTTTAAGAGAGTCATTTTTAAAGCATGGCAGTCATGAGAGATGAGGGCCTGCTCTGTGGGAGAATAATAAATCAAGCCCTTCTAGTGGTGACCAAACATACTGTAGACCTTATGCTAAGCTAGGTCACTGCTGGCCACGGCTGAAATATTATCCTCATAAAACTTTGCAGCACATCTATTTTCTCTCTCGAAAGCGGGACTACAATACTCAAAAGTACATCTAAATCAAATAAATTCTACCAGACGCAGACTATTGTGGATTTAAGTGCAATTTCGGTCGCGGAGCGGGCTTAATCTATGGCCACAGATTTAAATTCCTTTTTACGTGAACTCGATAGAAGCCATGGTGGAGAGACAGAGGATGACAGGACAGAGTTTAGAATACAGAGGAATGGGGGAGGGAGGAAGACAGGGGGGCAGAGACAGAAAGAGTCTGGAGTTTATTCGAGGCTAGCTGTCGTCAGGCGCGGCGTCAGCCATCACATGGGCAGAATGCTAAACGCCAAGCTCTGAATCCTGACCTATTTTCATCAGACTGACACAGAAATCCACTGAGAGGCCGTCTTACGCTTCTAACCTCTGTCTGCCTCTCGGACCGACCTCAGCAAGCCATCACACACACACACACATACATACATACACACACACACACACACACACAAATTTCACAATACCATAATGTAAATCTGCTTAGCTGTGATTTAAAGCAGTTTAATAGTGTCTGATTAATAATCTCCAAAATGACTAGATTGTAAATTATTTCCCACTCAGCTCCAGCTTGAAAGGCTTTTATTGTAATTTGTCCAAATATGCCGTTAGACTGATGAATATTCATTAAGTGTGATACTGTTCCCTGACCCTTCTTTGTGCTGACAATAGACAGTAGGCATGTTCTTTTTCCGTGTCTGGGCTCGACTTGACATCGTTAGCAGACACCTTCCCGAGTGCAGCAACTCCTCTAACAGACTTTTTTTTTTTTGTAACAAAGACAATGAGCAAATAAAACACAGCCAATGATTCGGCTCTTAAGGCACTGATGGCTTTCTTTTCAACCTGCTTTTATCAACTATGATCAAAGTGCAATTACAGACAACTTTAATGAAAATGGATTAAATTGCCAGCAAATGAATGTGACTTGATTGATGCTGAACATCACCTGAACATGACTGAACTACACTGAGAACAATACGCATTAAGGGTGATTGATAGTACTGTAAAATGATGGAGTGAGGCTTTTCCCTAATATGCTCTGTTATTCTTTACCTACTGCGACCATTCATTTCCCTCAGAGTATTTAACCTTTTCAGCAGCTTTTGGCAATCAAATCTATTTTAATACTCTATTTCATATCTCACATGCTTCTTTTTTTAGCGTTTTTAGCTTTTATAAATTGACTCCAGCATTGGAGCTCATGCAAATATGCCTTTGTATTCTTATCCCAAACCAAGCTTAATTTTTACCGTCAAGTGTTTAAAATTGGATTCACCAAAATCCATTGACTGCCTATATGAAAGCCTCTGTTCTTGATTTGACCATTGGCGTGAACAACACCCCTACAAATAGCGATGTAGGACTACCTGTTCTATTCCAATTGTGGGCAAATTTCACTAATAAAAATATAACCCAAAGGTAAATAGAAGACTTTCACACCACCAAGCTTCAAGCCCAGCTGTTGGAAATAACAGCGTTCAACAAACATTCAACCTGCTTAACATCAAGGCCCACTGACTACATACGGGGCAGTGCTGATGCCAAAAAAATCAAAGTTGGCGTTGGAAATTTCTGCAAACCATGGATACATTAAATTTGTGTATTATTATGTGGGATATGTGGAAACTTTACAATTTAACAATGCTGTGGTTAACCTGTGGTTAGGTTTAGACACAAAAAACCCTCAGTTAAGTTTGGGAAAGGGTCATGATTGGGGCTTAAAGACCTGGTATTGGTGTTAATATTTTTATAGCAATATTTCAGCTGGAAATGCAATGATGTCTCTAAAAACAACTGCTTTTCACCGCAATACTGTGTCACTGTAACCAAGTTTTTCATTGCACCATTTTGGCTGAAAAGACAGCGATGTCTCAGTAAAAACCAACTGCTTTTTTGTGGCACAATCATGGCTGGAAACATGGGTATATCTCTGTAAAAAACAAAAAAGAAAACACTTTTAATGGCACTATCCTTGGTGGAAAAAACTGTTATGGGTCATTAAAGAACACATTTGGTATAAAAAAAAAAATCCCCTGGAAACACAGTGATGACTGGCTAAAACATAACCTGTTTTGTTGTTTGTTGGTCTCAGCAGTGGTCTGCAGCTTGGCAAGCATCTTGCCTAGGTTTCGCCATCCACCATCGCATTCACCTCACCATGACAGCTCATAGACTTTCACTTTAGAAACCTTGTTATGATTTGTATGAAATGTACAAATGTAACCTATTCATGGTTTGCAGAAATGCACAATGTCTACATTTTCTTCTGACGATGTGGTTGACTTCATTCAAACTAAGTAAAAGATCCAGTCAGCTGGATTCCCACATTGTCTAGTTTTCTTTAGTCCAGCAAATCTCTCCAAAACAAACGCAGCTCTACTTTGAAGCTCCTTACTGAAAAAACGTCCAACTATCATGAATGGATCAATTTGAGACGCAAGAACACCAGCTCCAGGCAGATATCCGACTTCAAAATTGCAAGCTACAGCCCACTGTTGCTGAAGCTTCAGAGTAATAGAAGAAGCAAAAGGCCCACATGTTCAGCAGCATCTAAAACATTTGTTATTCACATAAATAACTTCTCAGCATGACGAACAAATCCTTAAGAATAATCTTTGGTAGCATTTTGCATTTGCGTTCTGTGACTAAATTGAATCTTGATTGTCTGCTACAATCACCTGTGCGAGAGATCTCTGAATAGTAATAGTAGCTCACGATGAAACACTGGGCCATTATTTAAATGCCACATAAGTCTGATAATACTTGTCAAGCAGTGGCAGTTCTCTTGTTCTTACATGCCCTCCTCACTTTAACTCCACAGAAAATTTGGGGTGGAAAAGCCGCGATCCGGGTCATCCAGCATGGCGCTGAGAAGTTCGTTCTCCAGCAGCATTAATCACAGAGCCGCTGTCCCATACTGATTACCTCCCATCAATCTTACTTTGCTGAGCCCTCCAAAAGGAGAAAGCCCTCATGAAGATCTGATTAAAAATGTAAGTGACTCATAATAGGAGCACATGCCTGGCCTCGGAGTCGATACCCTGCGATAGTCATAAGCCCTGAGTGGGATTTATCCACTCATCTCCAAATGTCCGTTCACCTGTTCACGTGAAGATACTGGCCTGGTGTCAGCGAGGGGACCTGGATAGTGGAGATCTGTGTGTGTGTGTGTGTGTGTGTGTGTATGTGTGTGTGCGGTAGTCATTTGCAGCTGCAGACAGGAGGGGGAGTGACTTTGAGAGTGTCTGAGAGGCACATCCTGCCTGCAATTAAGGTGGAATCAGAGAGAGATCTGCGCTGCCTTGATAATGAGCCTCATCTGAATTATTAACTAGAGCTGTACCCCCCGGACCTGGACTCCCATCAGGCCTAGCTATACAACAACAAGAGCAGATGATGCGCGCACACACACACACACACACACACACACACACACACACACTCACACGCACACTCACACACACACACACACACACACACACACACAATCTTCAGATCCATACAAACCGCTATCAAACCCATTTTAGCGTGTGCAGGAACTCAAAAACTAATCCCATTTGCAGTAAAAATAAGGGCAACACTTTACTTGAAGTGGTGCTCATAAGGCATTATAAGGCATCAAAAGCCCATTATAAACACGCAGTGAGTGCATGATGATTTATTAAAATTGGTGCATAGTATAATGAGCACAATATGCAGAAAGTTAGGGGTTGAATACTTTATGAAGCAACTGTGTCATTAATCACATTAAAATTTAGAGCAATTTCAGATGCATGATTACATTATTTCTGCAATTCCAGTGGGATCGTAATCAGTTTGGGGGCTGCTGTGAGTTGATGGATTGGGATTGTCGGGATGACTGTATTTCTGAAGTAACTCCCTGTGTGATGTATAACTTTCAAGGTTATCGCCAAATGTGAAATCGAACATTTGCGTGTGTATGTGTGTGTGATTTACATTGTCACTTGCAGTTTGTTGACTTAATGATGGCAGAAACTGCAAAATCGAAGAATGACTTTCAACAACCTTCTCACAGCTTTTTAGTATCGCCATACCAAGGTTTTCATGTCCTTAACATCAAAGCATGTAAACTCAACATATTTGCTCACCATTTTCCAATGTATGCTATGCAGTTATTGATGTATTTTTCCAGGCAGCCATTGACGTCCATTTATTTCCTAAGATTTCACTGAGAGCATAACATATGCAAAGCTGAATATTACTAAGTGTTGGATCTTCCTATAGGCAACATAGTCAATCACCTAGGGTGCCATCCAGAGGGCAGTGGCAAAAGGGAAAAATCCAAAAGATAATAATAATAATCCAAATATATAATGCTAACAGTCAGTCTAGTCCTGGCAATGCAGTTAATGTTATTATCAGTGAGTGATCATGACAGTCAGACCATGCCAACACCTGGGTGTGTATGCTGTTGACATTCTGCCACGTAAATTTACTGCGTTACATGCATTGTGTCTTTTCAGAAATGCACAGGAAATGTACAGTTTCTGCCTGTAAAACAATGTTAAACTCAAATGTATGTTTATTTTCTTTTGTAAAGAAAGGCATGTGGTTAAGTTTAGGCAAAAACAGCATGTGGTTAGGTTTCAAATAATAACCCATCATGCTCGGGCTTGATATTCATACCAGAAGCAAACACTGGGGCTACCAGGTGAAGATCTGGTTTGTGTTGGACTCATCAACCACTTCACCCAATGAGGACTTTCAAGCTCATAAGTTGTGATCCTGTGGCATTTCAAACTGACGCCATCCCAAGGCATTATGAACTGACTTTGCAGCATGAACGTGTGTATTGGGGATGGTAGAGTGCAAAAAATTAACAAAAAATGAAAAAGCGGGCAGTGCCAGAACAAAACATAAGAAGACTGCGTTTGCACATATCATATAAATATATTGTTTACTTTTTAATTATTGTTGTTTGTTAGCTACATTGTGTATTTGTGTTGATTTCTCATTAGCTCTTGTTCATGTTTGTAATTTATAGATTATATAGCTTATATTTGGGGGTTTTTTGTTTTGCTTTTTTGGTTACTCTAATAGATTACAGAGCTCAGGGCAGAGTTCAGCTATGTTTTCTTATTGTATAAAAATGTATGGAAGTCAAAGGCTGGAGCAGTACATGAAATACAGTCATAGTTAACGGTGCTGTAAACGTGTAAATGATCTGTAGAAAAGCAAAGCACCAGGAGCAGACCCCTGGTATGGTCCTTTCAGGCCTTGTTAGGAGTGAAACAGCATTACGTGCTGACCTGTTCTTGAGTCACAGTCTGACACTAAGGACAGAGGACTGAATGTTTTTTGACTCCTGCTCTGCTCATCGTCCGAGCCAGACACCAGAACATTTCGTAGCCCTGAGGTCTGGTGGACAACACGGAGAGAATGTGTGCTGGGCCCGACATTTTACAACATACCACCAGGCACAATTCCCAAGATCCGCCTTCCTGACTGACTGTTGTGTGTCTGGACTCGGTTTCCTCTCTGGAATTTCCGTCTGTAGAGTGTTTCTCAACATTTTATTCCTGCTGATTTATTCCAACTGATTGAAGTGTGAGGGCTGAGGGCGAGAATATTATGTTCTATTCCAACCACTATGACTCATTTAAGCAGTGAACACCCCGCCTCCACTGCCGGTGCATCCCTTGTTTACATCCAAGCCCTTTCTACAGATTGAAGTGATATCTGCCCGCGTTCTATTCAACTGCTTTTTGTAGCTCGGCATCAACTGACAAGACAACTGATCCGCTCGGATCAAAATCTGTCCGTCTCGGCATGGCCTCCTTTCCATTGAAGCCCTCAACGACTCTTCCCAACTGTTTTCTTTCCATTCACAGGACTGATCAGATGAGTTTTACCATAGTCTCAGATTCAACAACCAACCCCCTTCGCCTTCCAAATTCCTCTTCCCATTCCCCGCCCCCGGTTAACCCAGCGCCAAGCCCGCCAACTCGAGAGCTGCCTCTCCTTCTGCTGCGCCTTTGTGATAATAACAATAACTGTGTAGCGGTGCAGAGGGCTCTGTGTTGAGCCCGCGCCAGGCCGGCTGGCACTGGGAACCCTCTAAGCCTGTTCCACCATCTCCAACCAATTCCCCTCTGTCTCGGCTGGCGCTGGAGCATCACAGGCATTAAGGCTGCTATCAATGTGCTCAGCAGCAGGGGCCACCGCCACCACTCTCGCACTCGCTCTATCTTTTCTCTTTCCGCCTCCCTCCATCTCCCACTCAATTCTGAATCCAATTCAAAAAAGGTTTTATTGGCAGGACAAATAATACCTTGTTCTTCAAAATGTCTCCTTGCCTCCTCTTTTTTTTATCTCTGTGCTGTGCACCCTATTCTCCATCTCTATCTGCTGCGAGTGGAATCTCGGCAGAACAAGGTGATGGCCATCAGCGTGGGCGGTAATACTTTACGTGAAGTGCATTGTGATGCATTGCAAGCAGATTAGAAGCATATTAGAGGTAAAGATCCACTTTTGCTCTCAGTAATCAGGGATATAGAAGAAGGTAAACCAACCTAAAGTCAGTCTGACCATTCTGCTGGCTGACATAAATCTTTTAAAACTGAAATTAAAACACTATTTCACTGCATTTATATCATATTTACTTTAAAATACATCAATTTTCATAGCCAATGCTTACTTTGGGGGACCAGAATGCAAGAAATTAAGTGTTGGATGGTTAAAAAAACTTTTGGTAGAGGACCCCCAACAACCCTTCTTTCATATGTGTCCTCCTCCATGTAGAAACAACATCTACGCCTCTGCCCTGAACCATTTAATTTGAGTGTCAGTGTGTGAAATTTATTTTCTATATTGTGTCCTTAAAAAACCTAAAGCGATTTCCGTGGCATGTATGCTATTTTCTGCTTAAAATCACACAATTCAATGAGTCACATTCTGTACATTCAAAAATTACAGTCATGTGACTTTGCAGCTGTCAGTGAGGATGCAAGATGATGACCATTCAGAAGTGTGAAAAATCACAATTTACTGCTCACTATAGAGTCAACTATTAAGTGTCTGTTATATAGGGAGTAGCGTGTGTGTGAACGAGGGAGTGATTTCAGACGTGTTATCTGTCTTCTGTCATCCCAGCTGGGCATTTGGATCTACTTGCAACACATGACATGCATGGATTCAGACAACTGGCACAGTCAGAGAGAGAGCATTCTCTTAATAAATTACATTTGAAATAAACACAAACTAAAACCTAAAGCTTTGGACTGCTATGTATCACTGAGTGTTACACCCCACCCTTGGGTGGCCCTATAAGGCAAACAACCACTGACCCAAAATATGCACATAAGACATAAGACCTCAAACAATCAAATCCATGAGATTTATGAACAAAAACATGCAAACAAGACAATAAAAATCCCAAGCAGAGAGGCAGCAAGACCAGCAGTCCAACACCAGAAGCCTCTATTCTTTGCTGCAGTCCAAGAAGCTTTTTGAGCGCTTCCTTCCCCAGGCCAGGTGCACTGCACCTCTTTAGGTAATGCAGCACACCTGGGCAGATCTACACAAGTCTGTGTAGACATGGAGCTTCAAACTATTTTAGCGCCAGGGTTCAATTAAAATGAGACACCCCGGGTAAAAAGGGCAACATTTTTAACTCATAAATACCACTATTAAATTTCCCCAGTTTACAGTAAGACAATTAATTTTTGTATTACAGCTTTTCTGAAACCACATGTTTTTCAGACAATCCAAGAAAAGAAATCTAAACTAAAATTACCAACTAAATGTGTATTTTGGACATTTTCTTTCCAATAATCTGAAAGAAGATCTGTTATGGAAGCAAAATAGTCCCAAATCTCAAAATTGACCATGAGCGTTAAAAAAGTTTGTTTTTACCTCTTAATAACAAAATACTTTATGTATTAACAATGTACAATAGCTTTTTAAATGCCTTCAAATACCTTAGTTACATTCAAAATACAAAAAAATCCCAATTTTCTTTTTGAATTAGAAAACATTAGGCAGGCTAACTAGTACCTTATATGGGCCATGAGTCACAAATTGAGTATCACTGTCTTATGTTTAAGAGTATCTTCTCACTAAGTCTTTTTTGTTTTAGTTTTAAATTAAAACAGAAACACATTTCTTGAGTTTGTAAACTACATGTACAGTCACTTTACCACACATAGCAACAGTTAAGGGGGTGTGTTCAGGATAAAACAGAGTTCAGTTGCTCTTTAAAAACAAAAAACGAATGCGAATTTTCTGAAATAATAATTGATCAATGCGTGTATTCCTGCTTGTTTGCCGTGTGCTCATTATATCACACTCTGATTACAACACTCATACACCCACGACGTTCCTTTAGCATGCTGCTTTGTTAAGCCTTCAGGTAGAGTCAGTGCGCTCCTACCTGCCTGCCTGCTGCTGAATGCTGTGTACTGTACAGCCTGCAGACAGGCCACGGCTCGGCACATCCATTCCCACGCAGAGCCACTTGTGAAATGCACATAACAATGTGTGTGTGTGTGTGTGTGTGTGTGTGTGTGTGTGTGTGTGTGTGTGTGTGTGAGCGGATACCCCCCCGCATCACCACCACCGCCTGAACTCACTTCATATGACCAAACACCGCCTCCCACCTCGGATACAGTAACAAACATGGCCCAAACACTTGACCGCAATTACTGAGCCACAGTCGGAGAAATCCATACATAGTCATCATGGTAACCCTGCTGCCAAATGCTTAAGCAACACTGCGTGTGTGTAATGTATGTGTGTGTGGGACCACAATCAAATAAATCCATACACTACCACTGGACACGAGAAGTGTGAGGAGAGAAATCCGATCTACCTATGCAGCCTGAGCGCTTGACACTTACACAAGTGAGTGACACCTCAACAGTGTGTGAGTACAGTATATATGTGTATGTGTGTGTGTGTGTGTGTGTGTGTGTGTGTGTGTGTGTGTGTGTGGTATTATGATGCAGGAGAAGCTGCTGGCCCAGATGAAGACAAAGAGCCCAGCGGCTGAATTGAGCAGCAGCTCTCAGACAGGATTACACAACAGCTCTTAAAGACTGCTTTTAATAGCAAGACTGTGACTGGATCTTATTTCCCTCCCACTCATCCCATCCAACCATCCATCCATATACACCCCACACACACACACACACACACACACACACACACACACTCATCAGTAATGTTCAATCTAAGCAGAAACACACACAGGAATGTGTAAGGGTGTATATATATGAGAGTGTGTTTGCGAGTGATCCTGTACCTCAGTGCTTCAAATCTCATTAAAATCGCTGCCAACTGTTACAGTCCAACATGTGCGTGCATGTGTCTCTACTCTCTCTCCTTTTTTTGTGTTAGTGAGGAGTGTTATTATGATTGAATCAAGTTGTTTTTCACCACAACTTGGAGCCCCTCTCCACCAATCAGCATCCTCGCCAGACTGGCCTATCAAAAAGCTGGAACGGGCAGCAAGTATCAAGCTGGGCATCCCTGGGCAGCACAAACAAGGCCGCGGGTATTAAGCTCAGCTTTAAATCCAATTTTAAAACCCCTCCATACCATAAAGATTGGACAGGGGTTGTTGCAGACCTTAAATCAAATGGTGATTTTATTGAGATTAATCTGCGTCTTAATACTGCTCAATTGGAGGCTGGTACGGAGCCAAATGAGATGGCCGGGCAGAGGAAAGCATCGGAGGAAGCTTGTGTGTGAGAGGGACAAATAGAAATGAGACAATGGCACTTATCATAAAATGCTGTGAGAAAAATGATAACATGACAGGAGGAGTAAATAGAGGATTTTGGATCAACTTGATGTCAAACACACAGATGGTGTGAAATGCCTGTTAATCCCACTACAACTTGTGTCCCGCCCCCCAATGTTCCTCCCATTGCCAGGCTGTGTCAGAAAAGCAAAATACATGGGAAAGTAAAATTTCAAAAGCCAAACATAAATGTTTAACACTTTGAAACCTGAACAAATTGGCTTATTTCTGTCAAAAACACATGAAGGAATTAAAAGTTACATGAAAACAACCTGAAATTTAGCCAAAAGAGAAAGACAAAAGAAAAGAGGGAAAAAAAAAAAATATATATATATATATATATATATATATATATATATATAGTTCTTGTAATTTCTTGTCACCTTTTCATGACTTCATGCAATTTATCAGACACCTCTTTCTCATTGCCTTTTTAACCATGTGTTTAAAAAAGTTTGCTCAGGTTTTAAAGGTTAAAATTCATGCAAAAGGAGATGTTCTATGTTTCAAAGGTTTAAAAAAAGAGGCTGAGTTTACTCATCACAAGACTCAGCCTTGGAAAACAATTGTCTTATGTCCGCTGTGGCTCTGGGAGGAGCTTAAAGTTAAAAAAAAAAACACTGATGATGTCACACTGATGTCATCACGGTATCTCGGCTTGAGCTTACAACTTAAAAGTTTTAACAGAAAGCCTGTGTTACAAACTGAGGGTGCAGAGTTTGAAAAAAGCTGTCAGACAGGGCCTAATTTAACAAAAAATAAAAAAAAACTATTGAGTGGCATTATGAGAATTGAAGGAAACCATTTTTTGGGGGGTGTTTCAAGCAAAGTAAAGAATAAAAGTCAGGATATCTCACTCCCTTCTGCTTTAATTTTGACAATTCTCTCTCCAATCTGTTTTTTCTGAGTTACTCAACCTTTAGGTAGCAAATTGCTAGATTACTAGAGGGACCCTTTAAATGTGTTTCTCGGGCATCCTTACGAATGTAATGATGTTGAATAGTGTATTTCTTTTATCAAGCTCCTGGATGACAGTAAATGTTAAAGCCTGCTGTCAAACATAACAAGACAAGAGTTATTTTGGCAACTCCCCCATTCTGTCTGAGTTAACATTGTGTATCCATCATATTAGTAATTCTCATTAACTGCAGTGTTGACCACTGTGGCCTTTTGATGTAACTCCCACTACAACAAAAGACCACAAAAAAAGTGGAGGCACAAAAAATCTGACTTTCCTTTAACATGTTTCTTGCTTTTGTCTCCTGTACAAAAAAGATCTGATTATAATGTGATTTACTTCTGTTAACACATAATTTACATGTTAAATCCAAGTCAAGACAGTCTCTATTAATGCCCATATTTACACAGTATATTAATACATTTCTTGATAAATTATACATTTATTGCTGAACTGCAATTTTAAGCAGCAGATCTGATTTAGAGGTTATCCAGTTTACTTTGAAATGGCTGAAAATTCAGAGAAGTGGTAAAACTTTGTCAAACATAAAGAATAGCATGGGGGAAAGCTACAGTATGGGGCTTGAAAACAAAAGACCACTAATCCGCTCTCAGAATGGGTGGTAAACTTAAGTAGATTACAGCAACCAATCTATTAGATTAACCTCATATTAATTTGAATTTAAGGGATAATCTGTAGTTACATCTGTTTGCTGTGACACTCCATGTCATCATCTTTGTTATTGTCCTTTTAAACCCCTCGCCTTGTGCCATGCTTTTCGCACAAACCCGTGCGTAATTCAACGTGCGCGCACTAGATAGCAGGGGGGGCGGGGTGCCTCCAAAGGGTTTATCCCCAGCACCCAACCGACGGCATGGGTGACGCTCCAGTCGTGGAGCTTACAAACCGGACCGGAGGCGCACTTTGTCCCCGGCGTGACCCGATAACGCAGAGAAATACTGGCTTGAAACCAGACACTTTACCGATGCGTCACAGTGCGTAATAGTCGCCTATCCAAAGGGAACCGTGAAGACGGGGAGTTTGGCTCCGTGCAGCTTCTCCCATATGTAGGCTGCAATTCCTAAATACGATGAACCCAGTGAACCTTTGCATGCTCGCCGCCCCTTTCTACACACTGTAGTGTGGAGTGACACGGGGACACGCCACTGACATAAATTGCTGGAACCAGGGGTCAATTATGTGGCTTTCAAATATGCAGGAAAGGAGTTCTGCTGCAGACACCGAGACTAAATATAGTGCAGCGTCCCCACTAAAACCTTCACCATGTGGTGTCAGAAAATTCTTTCATGTGGCCTACCTTCCATCCGGCTGAACTGTTGCTGTCGCCTTTATCCTTGAAATAAGGAACAAAGCGAACCATCCAGTCATAAATTTGGGACAGGGTGAGTCTCTTCTCTGGGGCGCTCTCGATGGCACGGGTAATGAGGTCTGCATACGACAGGTTCCCCCACGCGTTTCGCCGGGAGGACTTGGCTTTGCGCAGCTGGCCGGCCACGTCGAGCGCAGCCCCGGACATGCAGGCAGGAGCGGCCACGACCGGGGCCGGGGCGCCGGCTGGGTGCTTGATCTCCGCCGGCGCGCCGCCTTTTCTCTCGGCCCGGCACGCGGGCACGTTGTACTGCTCCACTTTGACCGATGCCAGGGCCAGACCTCGGCTCGCTTCTTCTCCCCCGGGGAAATCCTCCGGACACGGCAGCGGCCAGGTGCACGACCGCGAGCGACTGTGAGGCTCAAATTCCGAATCGATATCAACCTGATGCGCATCCATGCCGCTGTTCTTCATCATCATCAGCATGATGAGCTCCCGCTGAATGGATGTCAAAATCGGGCAAGGTCACTATCACAAAAAAAGCGTGTCAATTTTGTCGCCTGCCAGTGAGTTAAAATGCCCAAACTGGTCCCTTATACAAAGAAAGAATATTTTGTTTTACACACAGGGATGAAGAACCAGTATGAAAAAGCCGGCAGCGGTGTGGGATATTATCATTCTCCTCAGTGCAACAATGTGGCATCACATCAGGACAGATGAAGGTGTATCCGAGGCATCAACAACAGTATCAGTCTCTCTTCCATGTTAATTGCACAACACCGGCTGTGTGGCTGCATGCAGGACCAAGTGACGGTCAAACATCCATTATGAAAGCCAGACACACTTGGAGAATGTCTCTGTGCTCGCTCCGGCTGCAGCAACAGTTGATCCTTCTGACAGATGAGGTCCAGTGCAGGTTAAAAGGAAACGCTTATCAAACTCCTCCAGATTAATTGACTTTGTGATTTTCTCCACGCTCTCAGCTTCACTAGCGTCTTTCTGGCTGGTGACCGGCTTCAGCTGAAAACTCACTGCGAGCGCAATTACTCCCTTAGAAATAGAAACAGGCTCTCATGAATCATTTATATGAAGCCGTGAATTTCCAGACGAGAGAGAGAGAGAGAGGGAGAAAAAAAAGCCCTCATGGATTTGATTTGGAGCATCCTCTGTGTCTCCTCTGCACGCCGCCAGACGCCTCACTTGGTGTAGTAGATATTTCTACCTTTGTCTTTGGCTCTCCCGTTCACATGTCACATGGGTACCGACTCTCTGCCTATTGCTCTGCCTTTATACTACAAGCCTGTGTGTCTCTGAAGGCTTCAAGCCACTTAACTGTAGCCTGGAATAAAGTGGAATAAGTGCTGCTTCCATATAATTGGACGCCGCCTGGATCAAGTCACTCCCTCCAGAACAGGTTTCCAGAGGAGGAGGAGGAGGGGAGAGAGAGAGAGAGAGAGAGAGAGAGAGAGAGAGAGAGAGAGTGTGTGTGTGTGTGTGTGTGTGTGCGCGCGCGCGCGCGCGCGTGCGCGTGTGGTGGGGGGGGTGTTGATGTGCCCAACAATACAATTTCTAAAGGCAGTCATTTCTGTACAGCCTTTACAGAGGAATCCAATCACATACTTGTAGTTTATCATCACCTTTATATTCCGTTTTTTCCCCACAATTATTGCGAGTTTTGATTCAGTTATTGTTTATTAAAGATAAACATTAACTTATTTTTCCTGTTGTTTTTGTTATCGAATAACCAAGTCTCTTTAAAGCAGAGGTGTAGATTTTGGGGGTCATGCAGGGGACACATCTCCCTCAATATTAAGAACATGTACAACCCCTGAAGACAATTGCTATGAAAGAGAATTAGGGTCATACAACAAAAGCGATTTAGAAAAAAAAGGTCTTAATATCATGAGAACAAAGTTGCAATTTGGAGAATAAAATCCTAATATTATGAGAATAAAGTTGTAATTTGGGGAATTAAGTCATAATATTACAAGGATAAAGTCAAAATTTGTGGAATGATCATAATATTACTAGAATGAAGTCATTATTTAGAGAATTAAGGCATAATATTTTAAGAATAAAGTCATAATTTGGAGAATAAAGTCATAATGTTACGAAAATAAAGTTAAAATTTTGAGAAAATAAGTTATAATGTTAGGGATTAAGTCACACATTTACAACAAAAAGTTGATACAGGGTGATTAAACCTGTACATTTATAAGTTTAATCACATAGTTTTTAAACTCTCAAAATTATGACTTTATTCTCTTAATATTGTAACTTTCTTCTCAAATTCTAAGATATTTTTCTTTCAATGAGCCCTAATCCTCCTTTATAAATTACACCATAAACTGACACAGAAAAGTCACAAATTGATGCCTAAAAATTTACAAGAATGCAGGGTTTTAAATGTTAAAACGAAACCCTAAACCCTGCTTCAAAGAAACTTTTTATTTTTAATGTTTGAAATCCTGCCTATCTGTTTTTTTAATCAAATGGCAAAGACCTGTTTTCATTTGTAAATCCTTACCAAGGCTAGACATGAGGGTTTTCTATGTAGTGTAGATTAACGAGGCAGCCGACAGTTTTATAGGATACAGCCTTGATTTGTAGTATTTATAATTCATAGCACCTTTGGTCAACATTAACGTATTTTCTGAAGTAATACATAAGTAAGACTCCTTGTAGCAGCAAATAATGATGATAATGAATAATAAAAATGCAAGTAAATCTATGTATATAATACTTTCTACCAGAGCTGTAGCCAGGATTTTAGAGATGCTGAGGTCATTAGGCCGGATAAACGCCCAATATCATAAAGAAATGCAAAAAAACAACCTTTTAGTCATTCAGATTTTTTGTTTGTTTTGGCTTTTTTTTAAATTGTGATTTCAGGTTAATAATATAATTTTATATATAAGTGTAAATGGCATTTCAAAGCCTTCACCACATTCATGAGTATAACTCTGAGGTAATAATGCTGTAGCCTTTATTTATCATTTTGCTGGCCTAGATGTGATCAAATTGAAACACATTGGGTCAAAAATACATTCATATAGCTTATAAACAGTCAGAGGCATTTTTGTTTTGCTTTGTATATAATCCAATGCCAGAGTTTTCAAAAGTCTTGCTTTCTGCAATATCTGTTTATGGCAATTTTGGTATTCTTAAGAATAGAGGAGGATTGTGGGTATGGCAAGTAAACCATGGTTAAGGTCTTGGTAATGTTGGGAGACTAAGGATCATGGCCAGAGTTATCTCTAAGTCTGTGACTGGACAAAATTCTGGTCTTGTGTGCAAAAGTCAGATATGTCCTCGTACAATGGTTTGTATGAGGTCTTGAGAAAATGCACCTAAAACTGTTTGTTTATCTAAGATACTGTAACAGTGCCACACAAACGATGTTTTGTACTTAATGTAAAGTTAAGTGGGTTAGGTCTATTTATAGAAGGTGATTTTGTTCTTTAAAATAATAGCTCATAATTAATTTGAATTCACAAGGTTCTGAGCAGTGGTGTTTCGGGTGAAAGTCCTGTGGTTGTTTGACCCATCCACCACCCAAACCTGTTTGCTTACACAGACTTTCAGTCCTAAATGACTTCCTTCCTTACTCCAGTCAGTGCACTGGTCACATGATCGCAGCCTTCCTGATTACTTGGGGTATATATGAAGTACTAGCTCTCCATCACATGGGATTCTACTAATTCTGGTGCATTACTTTTTATATGTACACATATGGACAGTGCATGAGTGCATGAATGTGTTTGTATGCTATTATGGAGCAGATATGTTCAAACTTATTGTTTCAAACAACACTTTGGTAAAATGTGGTCATGTTTAGGCACATAACCCACTTGGTTGGGAAAAGATCATGTTTTGGCTTAAAGTACTCATGTTTGGTGGCACCAAAAGTGCCTTAAACACAGCAATTGGTTGCTGAAAAAATAAATTAATTCACATTAGGTGGTACAAAGGCTACTAGAAAAGCAACCACTGGTTGCTGAAAAACAATCGGAGCTGTTGTTTGTTGGTCTGAAACAGTAGTTTGCAGTTGCCCGCCATCTCGCCTAGGTGTTGCACCATCCATTTCCCCATGACAAAGATAGCTCATATACTACGTCCCTTTAGAAACATTGATATGATACGATAGGTATGAATCTTACAAATGTAACATGATTTGCAGAAAGGTTCAAAATGCAAAATTTTCCTCTGGCAATTGGGCTGCTGAAACTGTTCCTTGACGTCTGAGAAAACTCTTGTCGTGGAACTGGGCTAAATGGTAACTGGCCCCTTTTTTCCCCACTTAACATACTCTTCACATTTCTAAAATAAAAAAAATTCAACATTCTACTCGTGAAAAATACGACTGGTTATGGGGTGATTCTCCCTATTTGTGGGGTCAAAGAATTAAACTACCAACTCCCCTCGCAGTCTTTGTCACACACTATTGCCTTTGGTAGGTCTGAGTCCATAAAGTGGACTCCATCAATAGCTGCTCTGTGTTGTAAGCTCCTCTGGAAACCCCCAACACTGATAGAGGCTGCCACTCTTTGACAGCCGGTTGTCAGTGACAACCATAACCTCAAATGCACCTAAATGGAATGCTTTCATGAGGACTAAATGGGCCTATCAACATGAAGAGAGCGAGCAAGCAGTGTTTGTGTGTGAGTGTGTGTGTGAAAAGTAGAGAGAGATGCTGTAAATGGGAACAAACAGAGGGAAAATTCAAAACACATGGCTCTGCGGTTTTGAGAGGAGATTTTTATGTGCCGCAGAGAAGTTGTAACAGGAATGCGGTGTGACTCCTATCATATGGAATGAAAACACTGAGGCTGTGCCAGCAGGGTGGATATAGGGTGTTCAGCTGTGGCTTACAGCAAAGTCCTCGTCATCACGGCTAGGTGATGTACCGCCGCAGCGTAAACATGAGAAACATGAGTCACACGGCTGGACACGACACAAGGCAGACAGAGAATTACATGTTTTCACACAGGGGGAGTGGATTTGTCAGAGATGCTGTGGCTGTTTGTGCAAAATATGAAGTGAAGCCGGAACATTCAACTCTTCCAAGAAACATATTTTTACATCAGTGTTTCATTTCCAGCTATTATTTGTCAGATTAACTGATTCTGCCAAGTGGATTTGTGTGAGATTCATGTTTATCCATTTTCCCTCTGTTTTCTCATCATCAAATATTGATGATATGCATATTGACTGTCACTGACACCTCCCTCGAGCTGCCTCCTCTTATTGATCTCTTGGTCCACTGATGCCCAAATGAAGGAATGTAGTGAGATGTAAATAACCGACCACACCAAAAAGCTGCGCACGCACACACACACACACACACACACACACACACATACACACACTTTAGGATGGCATAAATATGTCCCATTTAAAAGTACAACATTTTTGGAAATATGCTTGTCATTAAACCTAAAGTCAGAGGAGTGGAATAACATCACTTTCATCTCTGTGTGTCTAGTGCAGACAAAGTGTAGCTCCAGGGTGTGCTAGCCTAGCTTAGCACGAAGACTGAAAGTAGGATAAAACTGCTAGCATAATATTTCTGTTTTCCTAGTGAGTACATTTTGTTCTAATGGTTTCACATAGGCGTTAAAATGCTATTGCAATATTTTAGGGCTATATCGCAATTCAAAACATATATGTCAGTATTTTCAAATGTCCTTTAAACGAATGTTAAGACTAAAATGCAAAATTACTGAATGAACAGCGCTTACAATTAAGTTAAATCAAATAACTACTGTCATATAAATTAAGTTGAATACACTATTGTTTTTAATAAAATATGGTTACAAAGATGTTAAATAAAGTACTTTTATAATAAAATTTGTAAAGGTATTGTTATAATTAAATAAACTGAAGTGGGCTCATGGTATCAACATTAGAGTCTATAAACCAATGGGTGATGTCACAGTGGCTTTGTCCATTATTTAATGCAGCCTTTGCCAAAACTCCAGAGGGCCTGCTTGTCAAATAACCATCAAAAAAAAAAACACAAAGGCTTTCATCATCTTTCGGTTGACTGTTTAAGTTCAGTCTCACTGGTCTTGTAACCTCATTTTCAGTTCCAGTGGAAAAACTGTACACTACTGGAACAGCACCAAACGATCAGTAGACAAAGTTGACAAATTTTGACCGTGTCCCACCGTCCTCAAGCGGCCCAAAATCAATCAGCTGTACAGCAACTTTGACCTTAGAGGTGGAAGATCAGTAAATCTTTATGTGGGTTGTTTTGTAAGACTGGCGTGACTTTGTCATTTAGGTATGGAGACTTGTTGTGAAATGCAAAAACCGCAACGTCTTGTTTTTACATTTCTATTTCTACATTGCATGAGAAGACAAGCTTTAGAGTTGTTGGAAGGGATATTTTTGTGCTTTTGAGAGAGTTAGGCTCACTGCGTTAGGCTAAATACATCCCAGACCATGCTGGTATGGGACGCATAGGGGTGACATTGATATTGGTCTTAAATATGACAAAGTACTGTACTTTCTAAAATGTCTGTTCCTTAAAATAATGGAAGCAGCATGTTAGAGTCCAGTTTATAAAGCTTGGTGGTCATAATACAGGGTTCATAAAGGGGAAAAGTTTAGTCTTTACTGAGAAACTTAATTTTTGTTTCGTGTTTTATAGCAGCTGTTTGAGGCTGATTACCAACTGGGACTCAGGTTTTACCCTCCTTTTTAACACTACATCACTAACTACTCCAAGGCCCCGTACACCTTAGAGCGAACACTAATTGCCTCTTCTCCATGGGTCTTCCTCCTTCATTTTCATACCTTATCCAGTAAGCCAGTCAGTCAACCTGCAGGATTATTGATGTGTTTTCTGGCGGAGGGGGGATGCCACTCCCTGCCTTGGGAAACCCTGAGGCTTTCAACTGTTGACTAACACTGACTGCTGCCACCGCCTCCAATCAGGAAAGTTGGGATGTGCTCCTCTGTGCTCATAATGAGGCAAAACAGAAAGAAAGACATGGTGGCACCCGGAGGTTTTCACTCACCTGTTTCACTTCATTTAATCATAAAGCTGAGTTTCAACCATGGCCCATGGATGTCTTTGTGCCAAACCAACACAAAGGAAATAAATCTGTCAAGACCTTGCAACTCCCTCAAGGTACTTGAACCAGAACCAGCTTTTAGAGAAAATTGTTTTATTAAAACTTGGGTCTTATTTCTGTAGTTTTGGCCGTCCATTGTATAGTCTGAGTCATCTGAGTTTTCAGCAATGTTCTCATGCTCCCACCTCTCTGCAATTACTTTGGTGAATATAATGATATTATTATCCATGGAAATGATAAGCAAAACTACGAATAGTCTACACAAGATCTGATGAACCAGAACTATACTTTAAAGCAGTATCTGGCCACAGGAAAGTAGCAGAACAAACTGTAAAATGACATATAATTACCTAATAAAGCTGATGTGATGAAGGTGTTGGTCATGTTAGTTTCCTATTTACACATTCACGAGACACAAAACAACATTAGCATTCATTTGAGTTGTGTTTCTGGACAAAATTACAACTTTTTCTGAAATATTATCTTGTATGAAATGTTGTGAAACTTGTTTTGTGAAATGTAGTTGTGTTTTCACCCTCAGGGCCACCATGGCTTTATTTTGGCCCAAACAAACTAGTTAGAGAAAAAAACCTGGCTCATAAGCTGCTAAATGCTCCACTGTGTTCAGAGCTAGTTGCTAACTTTGTCTGACTGTTGTTTGACACTGCGTAGGTAATGTGCAGTGGGTTTTAGCATATTTGCTGCTGCAGAGGTTAATGAGAACGCAAGAGTGAACCAAAACACTACAGTTGTGGTCCATGAAACCAAAACAATTAGCTAAAAGATTCTAAAAAAAGCTCTGTAAAGCTGTGGGGAACTGCAAAGTCGGGTAACCCTTTCGCATTACACATAGCTTTTGATCCATTGTTAATATAATAATACTGATCAGTGCAGCTTTAAGTCTTAAGAATGAATTTTAGCTACAAACGCTGTTGAGCCTTGACAAAAGCTAATACAGCTAAAACATGTTACTTTTTTCTTTTCAAAGACTACAGCAGCTCATTAATTAGCACATGTTCAATCAAAGTAAAAGGACTAATGCCTGGTGCTTTTTTTAAATGAAAACCTGCATTGTGTTTGTCCTCAGTGACACCTAGTTGGGAATCTTTGGGTTCAGCTTTACACTAGCTTTGGGCAAGTCAATTATAGTACTCAACTTTTTTTCAATGCTCATCCTCAAACAACCTTCCCTCTTTTTTCTTTCTCTCCATCAGTCCATAATCCCTCCCTCCAGCCCTCCCTTTTCTTTACAACCAACCCCAGTTACATAAGACTGCCGAAACTGTTGTTTTCCAGCGGGACTCACTGCTGTGTGCGGAAACTGTGGGAGCGAGGGGTTGGGCATCTCAGCCCGTATGCTGCCAATGGCCATCCCAAGAATGCATCCTCTCTGTGGGTCTGGGCCGCAGCCAATCATGTGGCCTCCCAATGTCACCAAGGCACTTAGACAAAAACGAGACGGGTTTTTCCCCCCCAAAAAACAAAAGGCTGCATTTTGCTCCCATATTGGCAGTACATGTTGAGGTTGTCTAATACTGCACGCGTGTACTCTTTCTTCTGCTTTTTATAGGTAGAACCCGCAACATTGTGTTGCGCCTGCCTGCCTCACAGCCCTTTGATGAATACAAATACAGTTTTAGTAATATTTAAAGAATCCCCCTCAAGCAATGTTCAATGGTGAAAGGGTTCAGGCAGACGCAGTGACAGACTTCTCTCTGCCGTACCTGACATAAAGAGGTTTAGCTAACACTACCTGACACCTACTGTTAATCCTATTTTAAATTGCACTCTCAACCATGAAATCCACTCACAAGAGGAAAAAATACAGTGATGCAGTGCAGAGGTGTTACAAAGATAATCTTTCCCCTGCCACTTTCCCCCCACTGGCTTTAAAGCAACAAAAGCAACCAGGTACAATTAAAGTACATGTAGGTCTTCTGAGCAAAAAAAAAAAAAGGCAAATAAAGAAGGTTAGGTTTTTGTGAAATTAGGTTATGTGGGGAGGAAAAAGGGGAATGGTATCACACTGTGTCAGCGGGCGGTGCCAGACATATGGCAGACATTGGTGGTAACCACGCTGTAAGGTTTTTTTCTTTGCCAAAGCTTGATTTGACTCAGTCCTATAAAGCTTCCTGATGGTGGTTTCAGAAAGTTAATCACATGAACTCTTCCAGGCCCTGCGGTCTGCTAACCCAGCACTGATCCCAGAACTCAGGCACGGGTCTGGACAGCTACATGGCCTCTGCGTGACCGTTACAGCTGAGGGTTCACAGAGAGGAGCAACACCAACACGACTGGAATTCCACCAACATGTCCTCCAACATCAATGACACATCCGGCTGAGGTTCAAAGCTTATTCTTGACTTTGGAAATGGAAGTGAAGAAAACAGCCTCACCATTTAGTTGCTGTTCTGGTCTGATTTTCATCAACAGACGGAGTATGCCCAGTTTTTATGGCATTGTGGTTGTCCAAATTTAGATTTTTTTTTTCCTGAGCACATAAACGACTTTTTTTCCATGTTGGTTTAAAACCTGATGTCTAAAGTACATTAACCCTGATGATGTTACGGTGATGTCATCTGGGTTTTCCACTCTGCCTTCATACATTTAATAAAGACTTTTTACGAACTGGTCTATGAAGTTATTAAGACATGGACATTTATCAACAGGAAATGTAGAACCAGAAATATGTGCCGCGAATCGAGAGTGAAAGTCAAGATATCTCTGCTTTTCTTGCTTCCACTTTAGCAATTATTTTTTTTACACATGTCTCTTGTGAGTCCCCAGGTTTTATGGAAGTATAAAACTACCACAGCATCCCTGATTAAATTCTAAATTCTGCCAAGGGAACAACAGGCAGCCCTTTTCAAAGGGGTCCCTTGAACTTTCAACTCTCACTTCAAGATATATTAATTAAAATGGGTTCTATTGGTGCCAAGTGGCAACCTCTGGGGCTTAAAAATGAAGCCAACACAGGAGTGACAAAAACTGCGACAAACTGGAAGTGAATTTTTTTATAACTCACCCTTTTACATTTTATTAAGTTGCGCATAATTAAGGGCAGTCCGCCTTCAGTTACAGGCTGTCTGCCGATACTGTCCAGTCATTTCCACCACCAAAAGAAAGGTAGATACGGCCAGTAACCACAAGCCTACAATAAACTTAAGAAGACTTGATTCCAGTATATGTTTAGTTCATTACAATCAGTGTACTCCTTCAAATTAAAGCTGTATGCTTTACCAACAATGAATCACTTGTATACACAAAACATTAAAAAAGGATTGCTGTGCTGCTCAAAATTTTAACTGTTCTATATTAGTCTGTCCACATCAGATAATAAGTAATATTAAGTGTAAAATATGAAACCAAAGTACAACAGTATGCGATTTCTTTACTCTATATTGATAGCTTTTAACGAGCTTTTATACTTCAACAGCATAAGCAAAACCCTGAAATTCAGATACGGCTTTTGGTTTTGGTGTGCCACCCCAAGATGTTCGATGACCCTATCTGGGCACTCCTGTGAAGAATTTCTGGGGGAGCCACTGCTTTATAGTACTCCTTTCAGAGTTTGATTAAATTCAGGCAACTAAAAAGACTTCATTTAAGTGAAGGAAGGCTTGTGGTTGTGATTTTTTTAAAAAGTAACGCAGATATTTGGTAGAAGGTGAGATGTAAACTGTGGCCTATTTTTCTGACCCTCTGTTCTACAAACACGGGTTTTAGAAAAAAAAAGACACTTGTGACCTGGAGTGTTTTCAGGTCAAGAAAATACACAGTTTATTCTTTCTTTGTGGTGTTTCCTCTTGTTTATTCATGGCAAAAGCTTCCGACACTACATGTCACGCTAAAAAAGGCACCAGTTGGACAGTATCCAGGACTGGCCCGAATCAGCTGCTTTTCACGTACAACTTCCAAACTTTTGAATAAAAGATATGAAAAACTAACCGAGAACAACTTGGGATTGGTGCGGATTGCAGCCAGTGAGGGGGCCTCGGGCTGACAGGAGGCTGTAAAGAAAGGCAGTAGACAGTACAGGAGGCCGGCTGTGACAGGGGATGGCAGGGTGGGTGTCACCAGGTACGATTCCCCCTGTCTCGCTGTATCTCAAGAGTTTCGCCTGGCTGATCAGGGCCGACAGGACCGCTGCTCCCAACCTTCAGTCAGCTGTCACACGAGGTCACCGCCGGAGACAAAGTATGCGAGTCACACACTGTACAGGCCAGACACACGTCGGCTACATGCGTCGGCATTCAGTAGTGAGCGCCCGTGCTGCATGTGAAGTTCGACCCCCACTTACTCGTTTCAGCTCGGGGTGGGCCGAGAGGAAATGATGTGGTGCTGAATTTAATTTCTCTATAATTTCTATTATCTTGGCGGTCACGGGCTAACACTGGGGAGTGAAAATGGAGGAATAAAAAAACACAACAACTTGGATTAGAGAGAAAAAAAATGAGGGAGTTCAGAGGGTCGTATATCATTAAGCAATTGAGAAAGTTAATTAGGCAGCTCTGATAATTATTGCCATGGCAACCTGAGCGCACTCATGCAGATTTGATTAACGAGGTGCCATTTATCTGTACTGGCTAGACAGCAGGGCCTGCACAGAGCTTGAGAGACCCCTAAAGGTGGGAGATATGTAATGTAATTCACATTAAATTCTTGCATTTTATTTAATGCATGCAAGATACAGATTACAGCTTCTACGAGAGACAAGAATGTGCACAGTTTATTGCATTGCTCACATTACGAAGTGAAACAAAGCTTTCTACTTCCCCTTCTTTGTCTCACAATATATTCTGAAAACTGTTGAGGGGGTTCCCCCATTCAAATTAATGGCATTTCTATATCCATAACAGGCTCTCAATGGCACTGTATTGCAAAAAATAAAAAAGAGTGTAAAGAAAGCGTGTGATTTACATCCAGAGGAGTGTGGAGTGAGGGAGAGGGAGGGAGTGTTTGTGCATCACAGTACACATGTTGCCCTCTGGTGGAAAAACAACATAATTCTAGCCTGCACGCCTTGCTGCTGCTGAGGGGTGTCTGGAGTCTTGTTTGAGCAGCAGGCAGCGTATTGTCAGGCACGGAGACACTTCATTATGTGGTGGGGGACAATTATTAATGGCTGTTAAGAGTGCACAGTACAGCAGTAACGTGAAAAAATAAAGCAATAAAAAAAGAAGAAAAAAAGCAGAGCCGAGCCATTTCAAACGCAATACCTGTCACCAATCAGGACGCTATTCAAAAAGCAAGAACAGATAGGTGCTCAAAATCTTCAGAGAATATTTTCATCAACATGGGGAGAAAATGACACATTTAGCATGTGCTAGAGACATGCTATCAAAATCAGTTTGCTAAAAAAAATCACTTAATTAGCACTCTCAAGGGTTTTTTTTTACCATAGATAGGACCGTTAGCAGCATGCAGACAAAAGTGAATACATGAAAGTAAAATAAGCTCAGTGGGAGATTTCTCCAGGGACCCGCTAATCCTCCTCCACATCATTTCACACGCACAGCCAAGTGAGAGGTATGGATTATAGTTTATTATACAAATATCAAGCCTAGACGAATTCTAATAACAGTCATATCAATTAAAGCCCCTCTCACTCTAAGTGTTTCATAAATATCTGACAATGGCTTAGAAAGCCACATTCTGGTGTAAAAATAGAAAAGCGAGGGAAAAAAATAACATTGATTTTACTGTCACAAATAGCGGTCTCTTTATTGAGTTCCTTTGAAGTCAATCTTCACCTGCAGTTCATAGCCTTGTCGCAGTCTATTACAGGTATGTCTACTACTCCTTTCCTGGCTTGTGACATTTTCTTCCTATTTTTATGAGTAAATCAGCAACTGACCAAATATTATTCACACAAAGGAGAATTTATCCAAAAGGTGGTCAGGAAAAAATACACAAAAAGAATGTGATTTTTAAGCTACTATAAATCAGCTGTATAAAGCTGATTTATAGTAGCTGGTAAAGTGTGTTGTACTGTAGCCATAAACAAAAACTCTTGCAAGATATCAGTTGTCAAGTCAAATAATAACTATTATGCTGTATTTTTTTTTTCTTTGCACAATTATCAAACTATCGAGGTCAAATCTAACAGTTTTTGTTTGCACTGTCTAGAAGACGGGTAAATCCCCATGCATCCACAACTGGAGTCACCATAAAAGTCCATTATCTTTACATTTATTACCAGCCACGTGAGAAAAAGACAGAAAGCTGGAATCAAATTTGATAACCTATTATTCAAATTAAATATTAACGCTGCAATAATCAATTTTTATTTCATTGAAACAATAGCACAAATGACTATGTGTAACAAATGGTCAAATGGGAAATGGAAAGCATTTGTGCCAATTCAAGGGGAACACCACCACAAAAGGGTCATCACAAGTGTCATCTTAACCATCTTTCCCAATTCACTGTCTATGGAGCAGCTCCAGACTTTATAGTTGATGACATCAGAGTTTTAGCACTGTAGTTTTGGGGATTTGGGAGTGAGCTTTTCAAATTTACTATTCAAGTTCTTTTCAAGTTTTATTTTTTGGCTGTATTAGACCACAGAAATATCATATATGAATTTTGCACATGGGCGTAGTTTCCCTTTAAAGCACTTTACATCACAAGCACCCTTCATCCATCCACACACACATTCATACACTGGTAACCGAGGCTACCACACAAGTGCCACCTGCTCCTTAGATATGCATTCATTTCATACACACTTACACAGCCATCGGGAGCAATTTGGGGTTCAGTATCTTGTCCAAGGACACTTTGACATGTAGACCCTATCTTAAACCAGCACAAAGCAGTACACAACTGTCATTGCTACTTTCAGACCAGCGCATTTATCATTTTCACAGCCAGCAACCACAATGTGTAAGTAGCAAATGCACATCCGCCCATGAGCATGCAGTTCTTAAAATTAAGCGTGGTAAAGTGCATTGTTGGCAGATTGCTATTTGGAGGCAGGAGACAATGATTGCGCCACTGACAAACAAAAAATTGGTCTAAAGTCAGACTGCGGAAGTATTTTCCTGCTATTTAAGATCTACATTATTCAGACAGTAGCATGCCTACATAGGCGTGTTCAAAACATGCATACAGTCTGCTTGTTATGCACACTGGGACGTACGGCTGGGTTGCAGGTGGGTGAAACAATACATCATCACTGATGAAAATAATAACATCCTGTAAAATGTGAATATTGCAGAGAGCAGAGCTGATGTTCGACTCTCCGTTAAGAACGGCACTGTGCAGGGGTGCTCAGTAGCTCACGTGCTAGAACGGGCACCCCATGCACAAAAGGCTTTGTCCTAGTAGCAGTGGCCAGGGGTTCGACTCCACCGTTGGCCCTTTGCTGCATGTCTTCCCCTCTCTCTACCCCTTTCACAATTATGTATCTGTCCTATCATATAAAGGACCTCGCCCCCGACAAAAAATGGAAGACGTTGTGCACATGTACACATGAGGGGCAGCACTGATTATTACAGAACTAAAAGTATAATTCTGTTTTCTCTGTCTAGTTTTCAACCACTGTTTTTAATTTTCTTTTTATATGTCCCATGATATTTGCTGTTGTGAAATCACTGCTTTTAAAGCATTATTCTCAGCAGAATTTGCTGAACTGGCCATTTTATTAAGGGAATGCGACATGATTGAATTCATGTTGCACTCAAAGCGCACCTTTTTTCCATAATGCCCATTATTCAATGGGACTATTTAAAGAAATAGATATGCCATCTCTTCTCCTGCTATAAATTTGCCAAGGCCTCTAAATGTTTAGCTGAGGTGAAGGCACAAAGTCACAGTCCACATCAGGATACTTGATTAGGAAAACACAGGTATGTCTATCCCTTAAATTTACAATATTTTCTAACATGAACACAACGAAATAATGCATACACAAGCTCATTGACAGAAGTTTTGTTTTGGTTTTATCGGAGATTAGGGTAAAGTCATACAGGGGGGACTGCAACATCAACTACCTGGTCCAACAAGTGATTTGCTATCTAATAAAGATTAGCAACAGCGTAAATCAGATGTTGATAATATCCACAGCTCCAGTGGTTTTATCATACTTTGATATAAAAGTGAAAAGTGCTGAAACTATTAGCTCAAATAACCAAGACTCTGGGTGTGCAAAAGCCATCCAGCAATATTTAGCTTATCAAATGGCTAAGTTAGCAAGACGGTTATCGAGCAACATATATGTAAAACATATATGATATAACCAACAGCTGTATTAATTGAACATAAAATTAAAAAAACAGCTGTGTAAGACAAGCATACACACATCTGAAAATTCTAAATTCACCCTACTCATACTCGAAAAGAGCACTGTACATTTTCTTCATAGCTGTGAATTTAAAATCTTTCTTTATGCAATGCACAGAAATAAAGGCCCGCTTAGAGTTTTCTGATGCTTGCAGTAAAAGTGCAGTCTGAAATCAGAAGCCTACCAGAGGGATCCTTTGTAAGAACAGGAAAGAAACATAAAAGAATCTCTTTGATCGAATCCCTTTTTATAGATAGCACATGACCGCTTTTGCAGCCACTAAACCTGCACCAATATGACAAAAGAAACAGCGTAATTCTCAAAGCACGTGCAAAATGTGAAATGCCTCAATAAATGCACCGCAAAGCAAATAGTGTCTTGGTGCTCCTGTGCTATTTGCACGTATTTAAACTTGGTAATACACATACATTTGCCACTTTCTGTGTGAATGAGCCTCACAAGAACAGTTCAGTTCACAGAGATCAGCGCTAACAGCCACACACATTAACAGTGAAATTATGAGCATCTTCAAGAAAGTTCGAAGCAATGGAAGCGCATTTGTGAGGGGTTTGACAACAAGACTTTCCAGTGATCATAGCAGCAGTTAACATAACCAGAAGAGGGCATCTTTACGCCAGGCGTCCTCATGAGAGGATATTTCAAAAGCACATTAACACTTTGTGATTTCACTGTTATTGGCACAAAGACAACATTTGTACTTAACCACATAGAAAATTGCAATCAGATGCAAGAGGGCGCATATTGCACCCAGATGCAAAACTTTGTGGGAATGTTTGTGCTTTTATATCATTCGCGCAATATCTTTTGTTAACCCTTTAAAAACTGAATAAATTGGTTTGACATGGATAGCAATGTGCAACTGATATGGCCCAAAAATGAGCAGTAAACTAGTGAATAATAAATAAATAAAAACAACCTGATTGATGAAATAAGAAAAAAAAGAAACAAATATACATTATACATACAGTTTTCTTGACATTTTTCCCTTTTCTTGTTTTTTTAAAACTAATTTTCAAGTCATTTTCTGATCACTTTTTATTAATTTCTTGTAATTTGCATTTCTTGCCAAAATGCTCACTGCTTTTTGCCTCTTGTATTTGAAAGAAAATCCTACCAATTTGCTCAGGTTTCAGGGGTTTAATAGCTTGTGAAAGGCATCTCAACATACCACCACCAACAACTGATGTTGATGCAGGTTTTTAAGGATTTTTAACTGAACCTCGGGCTGAAAGTGATGCTCACTTCATGGTACTATCAGCTGTCGGAATTCATTCATTGTGAACTCAACTGTCAGTGTTTATTTTTGTGTCTCTACCTGATTGATGACTTCTTTCTTCATCACTGACGGACACACAGGAGCCCCTCCTTCTCGCTGGCCTCTGGGTGTCCAGGTTTCCTCGGTCAGGTTCTGCACACACATTAAAACAGACACTCTTAAACCATGTTTCAGATGAATACATGAACCAGACAGGCAGAAATTAGTATTCAGTCTGGAATCACATTTGGATTCATAAAACCACACTGTTTATTCTTATTTGATGGACTTTGGATTTTGCTTTCTGGGGCTACCTCCTTTTTGTCTAAAATGAAAACCAGCACAAGCTATACATTATTAATGCCTCTGCAGCTGTCAATCTTCAGCTTCGTCAGATCCCCAGAAATGCAGTGTTTCTTTTGCAAATGTGTCTGGAGTTTGAAGCTGCTCGCATTCAGGAGCTTTGGCTTTCTTTCAATCCAGACTTTTTTAACGCCCTGCTGAGAACCAACAGCAGCAAACAAAGACGTCTATCTGGCTCTTCAGGCAATCCCAGCAGGCCATTCAGCTCTTCATCCTCCCCTGCCTTCAGCTCCCCCGGTGCTTCGCCGCCTTGAGTCTGGGTTTTTCCCTAAGAGTGTAGACGCGTGTAGACGCCCTGAACAACATGGTGGAGTGCTGGGGAATTCGCCCCAGGAAAGTCCCATGTGCTAGAAAAAGAAACATCAGGGCCAAAGACTTTTTCCATTCATTTCTTCATTATGACTACACAAAAGGGAGATGTTGCAGAGAAGACTTAAAAATAATGCCAAATGATTGTTTTTACCACTCTTTTTTTCTCTTTTAGTGGTGTGGAAAAGTCTAAAATGGAACAAAATGCAGATATTCTGTGACCATAGATATGAATGTCTATGGTCATCAACAGTTCAGAATCTTCATACATCCAAGCCATTTTTTTCTGATTGATAATCCAACTTAAAAGGGCAGAGAACTTTTTACATTTATATTTACATGTTGCAGTTCTCACTGCATGAAATGGCCATGGATGTCAGTATTGGCTTTGGAAATATGCAGAAACTTAATGTCACAGAACCTCATTTCCACCAGGTGTTAAAAGACGTAGTTTAAGATGCTGTTCAAACCATCTGCGAAGCCCTTCTTCTTGCAGCATGCCGGCCCCTTAAAGGTCGGCCATTGGTCAATGTCAGGGCATCAGTGAAGGTCTTTCGCCCTAGTTTTTGTGTAATGTCCTGCGCTGTTGGTCTTTGCCGACTTTTTCAGCCAATTCAGCATGTTGAATCAGCTTCGGGCACAGCAGAGCCCCTTGGTGAATTAAATCACAATGATTGGCAGTTCAGCTCAGTGCACGAGAAGCGAAACAGAAGAGAGGAAAGTAAACAAATGGCTTAAATCAAGAGGGCATGCGATCAAAACAAACCTTTTTATATGAAGAGTCTATTTTTTTGCAATTGAGCTCTTTAGCAGAAAGGTTTGTAACTGTTCATGTGATTTCTCACTAGTACATGGCAGTGCTATAGTCGAGTCACTAAGTCTTGAGTCCAGTCTCAAACCCCCAGTGTTTGAGTCCAAGTCCAAGTCACCAAAGGAGAGTCCCAGCCGAGTTCGAGTTGAGTTGCAATTACTTTAGTACGAGTTGTCATCATGCACCTTCAAAGAGCTGATATACAAATAAAAAATAAAACTGTCTACATTAAACAAAAATGGCACTGCTGTCACCATTCCAAAGGGAGACTGATTAAAACTACAGTCCAGTGCTTTATATACCTTTAATTATTTAAACGCCACAACAATAAAATGCTTAAACCCTAACACCCCATTAGAGAATTCTGGGGCCTTTCAGAGTCTGTATTTAGATAACTGATTGTGGTAAAGGTGTATTTTTTATTCAGGAGTTGTTTTATTTCAAGTGATCTTTATTACAGCTAGAATGTGTTTGAATATAACTAGAAGAGCCTTAGTTCAAACCATTGCTGACTAATTTTGGCACTTCATGATATCAGTTTAATTGTTTAAATACATTTAGGGACTATGAGACAACTGTTTGAGTTTCAGGGCTGGGGAACAATGTTAAATGCAATGCTGTTAACACCATGTTACATTAGAGAAATACCATCCTTAACGGTTTGTAAATTTATTTCAACACAGCAGGATATAATACCGCACAACTTAAGAACTTCTAACACACAAAGACAATATCGTAGAAATATCCTACTGCAAGGTCTAACAGTTAGCTTCCTGTGTTTGTCCACTTCAGAGTCTAAAAACAACGAGCACATGGCTACTTAATATGTAAAAAGACGCCACTCTGCATATTGTGTAGCCCTGTGCTGTCTTGCTATCTGGGCTAAACCTGGTTTATTTAGGGTTAAGTCACTTCAGAGGCTAACGTTAGCTTTGGCTAGCTAGCTAACGACAATATTTCACCTACTTTTCTGGGTGCAGCAATGACAGGTGTCTGTTGAAGTTTGACGTCCGAGTCTTCTCCTAAATCGAGCTTTTAAGATTGGCACTTTAAGCGGTGCTCTTTCCACAACAAAGTCAAATCCGCGAAGTCCAACCGCACGCTCCGGGGCGCGCATCTCTCCACTGTAAACATATATAGCCGGGGGCGCGCGCGACATGAACTCGCCTGCAAGTGTAGGAGCGCACACACAGCTCTGCCGCTGAGAGAAACGTAGACCTGCTGCATGAATATATAAAACCAAATTTTTCAAACATTTTACCAAATTTTGTATTTCAATGTATATTTGTATTTTCACATACACACACACACACACACACGCACACACACACACACACACATACATATATATAGAGAGTACATATATGACAAGCCTTGGAGGGAGTTTTTGATAATATTTTTATAATATATTTAAGATGTAGGATTAAATAAATTTGTACTTCATCCTACCTATTTTCGCAAATGTAAACTGAGGCATTTGTGGATGGCATTTAATGTTTTTTTTCTTTTTGTTTTCAATGAAAACTTTTGACTGCTGCGTCTGTTGTTTTTTACTTTTACTCAGTAAATCAAATCTTTGTCTAACTTCTGTGTCTGACTTCATGAATACATGAGTCCAAGTATAAGTCATATGTTCATGAGTCCAAGTTGAGACACAAGTCCAGAGAATAGGGACTTAGGGGTAACGCATCTTCAGCCATTTTTTATGACTGATGATCCAACTTTTAGAGGGTAGGGAAGTTACAAGATTACACGTCGGCCTTTTGTCCTGGAAGCCGTTCATAATGTTTCACTCATTTGTACACACAAATAGTGAAAATGAGAGTCATTCTCAACTCAGCAAACCTGACCCATGGCTGCATGAAGTGGCCGTGGATGTCAGATTGCTGGCTTTGGAAATTAAAAAATAATGATGTTCACAGAAGCTCAATTCCACTGCTGAAATGATGTAAAGAGAGGTGGTTTCAGTTGCTGTTCAACCATCTAAAGGCAAAAAGTGTTTACCTTGTTACCTGGTTGCAAGTAAGAGCAAAAGACCTGCCATCATTATCTCCTCCTGGCTGCAACACACTGCCTCCTTGCTCTGTATCCCACAATTCTGAGTGCCTATTGTCTCAACATGATGAATCGTACAAATGAGGATGACAGCACCTCTGCACACCTGGCCGATCTCTGCTTATAGTGGGCGGGAGTGTTTGATTACATGTTTCAGGAGCACTTTCAGATTTCACAGTCTAAAGGGGGGTTGCAGGCGCTGTTGGATGATGCGACAACCTCCTACTGATGTCTTTATAATACTAGTGAGCCAAATCAGAAAGGTACACCAGCACAAATAATAGCTGGAAAATGAAGAATGTAATACCTGAGAGTGCTTTAGGTTATTTAAGCCCATGTGCAGCTGGTAGCTCATCTTCTGGCTAAACCTGCAGTCTGTTGCTGCATCTCCCTGCCCTCTCTGGTTTGGTTATGTTTCCGTAGCTCTTTGTTTTGCTTTTCTGCACCTTTACAACACCCGCATTTTCCATTCATGCATCACACACTACTGACAATACTGTTCCACACTCCACATGTTAATCTTTAGTTAACCTGGTCTAATTTGGTTTAATTGAATAAATATCTTTTGTTCAAATTTGTCATGGTGTTTCTTCATTTCTCCGGTCATGCCATGCTGCCATGATATGCAATAGTCAGTTTTCACTTTCATAATATGAATTCACACTCCGACATAGATCCATACCCATGAACACATTGCTGTAAGTAGGAGTGCTAGGTGTGGAGTTAAATGTCCTCAGGCCTTAAAGCAGCGTTGCCTATAATTGTTTCAATTCATTAGAAATTAGAGAATGAGGTTATAAACGTCACAAACCTTAAAAACTGGGTGTAGCCCAGAGAGTGAGTTGTACTGACACTCCTCCAGCCAACAATCCTGCAAAACCCGTCTGATCAGTCAATTACATGTTTCATAATGTCTTGAATTGTGATTGTAGCTTTACTGTCATCTGTGATGAGCTGCCAGTATGGCTCAATGAAACTATTATAAAGGAAGGCTTAGTATGTCTAAAATGACCACTAAGACATTTATAGACACATTATCACATTAGTCTTCATATAAATCATCTCCGCTTTGGGAAAACCTGCAAGAATCTTTAATTTTAATCTTTCTGACTTCCATAACAGACATTAAGGGTTAGTGTTGGGATTTTAAGACTGCATGTGTCCAATTATGTTTGCAGTTAATTTTTGTGACCTAAATTGGCTCAACACACACACAGACACACACAGACCTACAGTATATGCGTTAGTAGTAGAGATTTGTCAGATTGATGGAGCTGACATACAGCCAGAGCTCCAAACTGTTGGAGCCTTGTAAACTGCCCAGTAACTCAGGCTGACCCCGCCTACTGCGCACGTCAGTGAGAGAGGGAGAGCGTCACGCGCATGCTATGGACCGCCAGATTTTGAAAGTTAACTCTCTGAAACTTTCTGGACCCTCAGCACACACCCTCAGCTCTGGGGACCCTTACTTTCTGGACATTTGCTATGTGGACCATTAACTTTCTGGAACTTTCTGGACCACTAACATTCTAAAGGAATCCTTCTCATTTGGTGAGTATTTCAGAAATCTACCAACATTTTCAGTGTCCTTATTGCAGTTAAAAAAAGCAGTATTATTTTTTATTTTAGATGTATTACTCATGTATTTGAAACTACAGTGTTATAATGTGGTGAAAATTGTTTGTCTGTGATTGGAAAACTAGTATATTTCAGACAATTGATGGGGTGCTGCGTCATGGTTAAGCTAACGGTAGATAGCTCGCTAACGAGCTAATGTAACTTTAAAGTAGCATTAGCAAATGGTGGAACAAAAGGAGGGAACTCTAAAAAAGGACAGGGGTCTGCCTGCAGGCCTCCACTGCGAACACAGTTCTGGTGCAGGCTCTGCTCTCAAGTCACCTCCACTGTTAGAACAGGAATAACACAAAAAGTACGAAATAAATGCACGGAAAAAATTTTAAATAAAATTGTGGAAGCAATGTTTTCTTTGATTAATCTTAACTTATTTCGTCAACAATGTAACATTAAAAAAAAATTATTCCTCAAGTGTAGATATTGATTTTACATTTTGATTTTGCCTTAACGTAAATGCTACCAAGCCTTTGTTTCCAAATGAAACCTGTCAGTGTAAAGTCAGCTTCTTAGCAGTTAGCAAATGTTAGCTATTTTCATCCGTGCTTCTAAGGTGGTGGGGGAATAAGCTTGGTCATGAAGATATAAATATTTTGTTAAAGAAGCTTTTGCAAATTACATTGCTAGCTAATTCAATAACATTAGCTAATGGAGGTTATTTTGGATAGCAAAAAGGCTGAGAAATAAACGAATAAATCAATAAATCAATAAAAGTCTTGCAATAAAATTAAAAAAACTGATGGACACTGACAGGAGCAAACAAACAAACAAAAAAATCACTCGTATTAAATCACAGGGTTTCAACAGATACAATTTTGTAATAGTCTAAAAATATGTTGCTTTTAAAAAAATATAAATAAACACAAGAGAGTAAAGAATTGAGTTTAAATCCATCCAGTAAAGACTGAAAGAGGGATGTGAACCTAACATTTTTTGTTTATCGATAAAGAATTTCTCCATAAAAAAAAAACAAACAAAACAATAATATAGTTCAAATCATAATAACAGATTACATATTTAAAGGTAATGAGTAATATTACAGTTATTGAAAACATGAGAACTTAAATTAGACCAGAAAAGGTCGGTACAGAAAGTTTTTATTGTACATAGTTTTAAAAGACAGTTTGTTTGCTATATCAATAAATGTACAGTAAAGTAAAGTACTTCTTTATCAGTTCTCTCATTTTGAGAGTAAAAAAATTAACCTCATTACAACCATAAATTTATGACTAACATTCACTGTGTTACAAATTTAGTATTATATTTTCAATAAATTTGGGTGGAACACAGCCATCGCTTAACCTGTGCAAATGTGCTCCATGAAACACAGATTTAGGGGGGGTTATTTCGACAAAACATGAGGTCCCTAGGTAATAATAGTCGCATGCGAATGGGCCTTTTGTCTGTGTTGTGTTTTTGGACGCTATGCCATGACTTTACCTCTTTATCTTCTTATTCTTTGTCTTTCTACCAGTCCAAACTCCGTAACATGGTCCACGCTGGACTTCTGGACTCCAATCCAGCACCCTCTGGTTCCATCAACCAGACTGAGCAACCAGCGCCAAACTAGATCTACAAATAGTAAGGGATATTTTTATTTTCTTTAAGTCTGTGTTGTGTTTTTGGTCAGCCGCCCTGCCAACAGATCTGTTTGATTATTGATCATGGCTGCTGTGCCGTGACTATCCATCTCTCATTTCTTTAACTATCTCTTATCTCTGGTTTTACCTCTCTATCTTTCTGTCTATCTCTATTCCTCATCTCTCTTTATCTATATATGCCCGCCATGCCCTGACTATCTCTCTATATCGCTCTATCTGCTGTGAGATATAAGTGTCATTTACATTTTGCCACCTTAGAATTATGAGTTTCTGAGTTCTGAGCAGTTTTGAGATATTGAGCTTCAAAGTTTTGCATTCATAATTGCAAAAAATATAAGAAGGGTTTTTTGTTTCCTAAATAAAAAAGTCCAAAAATACAAATAACATTTCATGAGACAACCTCACATAATGTTAAGTTGTCACAGAATAATAATAATAACTTTGACAAAAATGTCAGATGTAATGCTGAGATGGCGGTTTGTATTGTGTTTGGTTGGTTTGATTATCTGTCATGGCTGCCGTGCCATGACTATCTGTTGTCTATCGGCTTGGATCTATTAGTTTAGATCAATATGATACAATAACTGTCAAAATTGAATATAACACTCTGTTATTATTATTTATTACACAAACACACATGCACACACAGGACCTATAGACATGCATTAGTTGCAGAGAGATTGATGGAGCTGACACATACTCAGAGCTCTAAGCAGTTAGTGCTTCAGTGCCTTGCTCAAGGGCACCATCCTCCATTTCCATGTCAAGCACCTGCAGACTGAGCCATCGCTGCCCAGCAAGATCTACAAAAAGTAAGTGCCATTTTTATTTTGCTGACCGATCTGTTTGATTATCTGTCATGGCCGCCGTGCCGACCTATCTGTTTGATTATCTGTCATGGCCACTGTGCCATGACTATCCTTCCATATATCACCCTACAGAGTCTTTCTCTTACCTTTCCAACTATATTTACCTCTGGCTTATCTCTCTTCCCTCTCACATAAGACATATATTGTTTTTATTTTCTTAAAATCTGTCATGTGTTTTTGGTTAGTCGTCCTGCTGATGTATCTCTTGGAATGATCTTGTATGGCCGCCGTGCCACGACTGTCTGTTATGCATCTATATTTTTTAGCTTGAATCAATATTGATACAATAATATATTTTTAATTATTAATCCGTCAATGGGGAAATTCAGTTTTTTCACTTTTGTAATCCTTACATACACAGATACACACACATTGACACACAGGACCTGTAGGCATGTCAATAATTGTAGTGTGATGTCAGAGAGAAAGAGCAGCTACATAGTGAGCGTTTCAAGCAATTAGGGCTTCGGTTCTTTTTGGTTTTCACCGTAAGCTGTCTGTGCATGCCAATACCCATACTACAATGACAAGCTGTTGGACCCCTAAAGCTATGAATTTTACTCATTATTTCTGACAGTGTAAAGATATAATCCGTCAAAGATGCAGTGCGAATTCTTCTGGATATTGTCTGCATCCCTGACAAACACAAATAATCTGTCCTTGGATAGCTCCGTATTTTGTGTATCTGATATATTAAACAGGATATGTCAAAGATGCATTTGATATATAAAGCTTGTTAACAGATTAAATTGCAGAATATTACATGTATTTCAGGATATTAGAGATTCATTATACATATGAAATTACATCTGTTCAGTTACAGTCAGTCAAGGATGCAGTTAATATATGAAAAATGCGACGAAGAACTTTAGCAGATTTAAAATTCAGTATATTGTATACATATTTAAGGATATCAGAGATGTATGAAATATATGGAATCATGTCAGTCAGGTATCAGGCACATTTATATGTCATATCTGAAACAGGATATGTCAAAGATGCTGTTAATGTATGAAAAGATCAGACACATCAATCTTAAGCAGATTAGATTGTAGGATATTTAATGTATATTTCACGGATGGGTATCCTGATTCCTGATTTTTCAGGGTTCGTTTATGGAGATATGTCAAGATAGGATACGTAAAAGACGCAATGTGTATTCTTGTGGATATTGTCCGCATCTCTGACATATACAAACACGACCTTGGATAACTCCGTATTTTCTGGTCGTTTGTCCAGTGTCACTCAGTTCCAGACTGGCTAGTCTGTGTATGTGTCATATTGACTACTTACACTTGCACTTGCATACAGTCACCACTCGCAGTACAATAAGTTATCATGTGAATATGACTTTCTTTATGCTCTTTATGCAGTTTCTTGGCATAACCTGATCACAATTAACACTGCATTTGGTTGAACTTAACTTGTAAAATATATATATATATATATATATTTTTTTAATAAACTGACGGAGGTGATTGAACGGATAATATGCCAGTAAGAATCGCATCCCAATGACCCAGAAAAAGTATCAAACTATCATGTTTCAGAATTTTGCTACCATGATAATAAATTGAATTATGGAAACACATCTAATTTGCAGAAGCTAATATAGTTTACCCAAGACAAAGTCTCTTGTCAATAAGCTTAGGAATGTTTGGACATTCAATTGTTAAAATAGCTGCTACACAACATGCAAACTTCATGCAGCCGTTACCATGACAGACAATCAAAAAGTAGCTGTGTTGTAGTTTGGCTTTGTTGCCACCTTCACCTACTTGTTTTTTCTGTTTTGAATTCTGGAGAAAGGACTGCAAGGAGATTTTAAAAAAATTAAAAAATGGGTGCTGTAGTTTTTAAAGTAGCATCTTCAGGAGCGGGCACATGAACATTTTCAAGATCCTTCTTTATATATAGAAATCATGACATCACTTGCAGGGTACCCACAAATAAGATATAATCCAAAATATAGACATGGTCAAAAATAAGAAACCTGAGTAATACATCAGTGCAGTAATTCAAAGGCAACAAACAAATGATACACTATACCTATAACTGTTTCCTTATCTGTCTGTGTCGAATCATTCAAGGTTCAACGTCTTAAGACCAAGACAGACAAAACTGTCAGTGACAGTATGTCATAAACAACTAAATTTAACCAAAACCATTTAGAGTCATTTTGTCCTAAAAATGTGGTTATCATGTACTTTTTGATCAACTGCAAACCAGGACTGTGATGTCTTGATGTTTCATTAGCTCCCAGGTAGTCCGCTAATGATCTGTTGACTTGAAATGATGCTCATCAGTGGTAGTAAAGACGTGACCTTCATTGATCAGAAATGTCAAGGCAGATCTGTACAGACAGAGAGACAAGTTAAAGATTTAGGTATTTTCACCTTGTTTGACAGTCATCCGAGTATCAAATACTAAAGTATACAGGATGTGGAGTGAGATTTAATTTGGATGTTACTAGTGGTCTATTACCCATCACATCCTCAACATGACGACATCTAAAAATGAGTGAGGTCATGAGGTACCTGATGTCTCTCATACTGAGGAAGTCCAGCTGTGTCTTCAGGTCATGGAAACTGGTGTCGATATCACGGACAGAGAGACCCTTGATTACATGCAGTACCTAACAAAGGAATCAAAATATTACTTTCCATTACTTTTTCCCTGTGGTGCTGTCATGGCATTTGTCTATCCTGATAAGGTTTCATTCTCATCGACAGCAATGCACCTTTCTGGAGATAATGTCACAGTTACTTAGGATAACCTCATGGCGGATGGTCTTCATCATGGACTATTTTTATACTGAAAACAGAGAGGATAGTTCCTGGAAAGACACTGATGTTGAGTCTTCCACATGCAATTTAACAAATGTCGTATTTGTTCTGGTGAATTTATTTGTAAATGCTGTTATAAATGCAGTTTCAAAATGTGATCATTTACAGCTGGCTCAGAAAAAAAGGAAAATTCATTATCCTTACGATACATATTTTCTATTATTCAAACAAAATCAACTTCTTAAAGCTCTTGTTATAACAGCATACAGACCTCGCATTAAAAGAAACTTTCTGATTTATTTTAATCAAGCATATTCATGCTCAACAATATCAGTACAAGTGGCATTAGCCGAGGTTCCAAGCAAGCTGAGCAGATACTAGAAGGTTAAATTAGAATGCTGCAGACCAATAATTGGTCAAATAGAAATACATCAAATGAGCCCAGTCAAGTCAAACCATGCAGTGAAAATGAGGAAAAAGTGACCAACTCCAAATCTTGGCAAATAGTACTTTGGCTCAGTACTGCTACTGATTGGCCTAAGTAGGAAAATATTTCTGTGATTTGGGTGAAATGACCCCTTACACTTACTTACCTGAGCCTGAATGCTGGACAATCCATTTGGTAACATGCCATCAGAATATCCAGATGGTGTGGCAGCAGTGGTGTTCATATTCACATCAAATTTCTGCAACAACAACATGAGATGAATCCAAAATATGTGTTTTTGCAGCATCAAAGTTAGAGTAGGCTGCTAGGGTGTCAGCCAAGTAGAAGCCATTTACAAAATACTTGTACCCATAGGCACTTTAATGCATGGGCTTACCAAACTGAAGCCCTGGGCACTGGCCCTTCAAACGAGTTCCATGGGTTTCACAAGACATATACTTAAAAAATATTTAAATACTATCATAATATTTAATTTTATTTTGTTTAACATTTTAACCTTACATCCAGTGTTTCCTCATTAGGGATTAAAGATAGCATTTTCTCAGTTCGTCAGTATCTGTTTTTACTTGAGTCCTTCTTTATGACACATTTTCTAACCTTGCATGGATTGTGGGATTGGGGGGGAAGTGTCATGTATTCTTTTTCACTTATGTGCTACATTAATATAATTATATTTGTAATACCACCATGAACAATAGTGGGCCAGGGAAGTCCATGAGGGTTCCTATGCATAGCTATGATGATCAGCGTACTGTAGTGTAGAATAAAATATATCTTTTTATGGTATAAACATGGTCAACCAAATATTTGACAAAATTAAAAACCTTACATTGGTAAAAAAAAAAAAAAAAACCACAACAAACCACCTTACATAAAGTCCTGTACCTTTCCAAAAAACTGCATATGGGTTTGTACCACTTCCAGCATGTGGGATGTGATCTCATTCAGGTCCTTGATACAACGGATATTCATTGCCATCAATGACCTTTGACCCTAATGCAACATTTAAGAAAAAGATAGCAGTCACAGATAGTCATAAAATCAATGCTCACTTCCATTTAAAGCCATTTGTTTGTATTGCTTACACTGTAACTGCGGAGACTTCCAATAACCTTCACATATGTTCCCGGAGAAGCAAATGTCATCGGAGCACAGTCCTGCAAGAAACACAGAAAACTTATTTAGTTAAATAGTGCAGTTTTCAGTTGTCTTTTTGAACAGATCCTTCTGGTGCTACTGGCCTCTGTGTTAACCCAGTGCTTCACATTCAGAGGTGGACCAGTCATGTCATCCACAGAGTACTGGATGTTTGTCACAAAGGGAGCAAATCCTCTGATGATGCCCACTACAGACACCTGCAACGAGAGAAAGCACAAGCAACAAGCAAGCAGTGTGTGCAGATTAACAGTGTTTGGCTTTCTTAGATTCTTCAATTAACTTCTGCAACTGTGATGATGCATTTCACATCAAACAGCAGACTTTTTGATGGCAGATGGGCAGGAGTTCCAGGTGTTTGCAGCACAAGGGGGAAGGCAAAACGCCACTCATCTCCGCACAGTGATATGACAGAGCTGACTGAAAGTCAGCAGTTTCCCTTCAGATATCCTGTGTTCTTCACTGTGCACACGAGGGTGTACTGTATTAACATTACACCTTGATGATCCTGTGACTTTTCATAGAATGCTACTATGAGGTCCACATTTGTGGTTGAGTGAAATATCTCTTTAATTGTTTGATCAATTACAAAGAATTTTTCAAAAGACAGACTACTTAAGGTCCCTCAAGGATACATTTGAATGACTTTGGTAATCCACTCGACTTTTCATTTAGCGCCATCATTTAGTCAACATCGAAACCTGCCCAATACCAGGCTTTGACTACATGCCTTTAAAACTAATGACATTTCCATAAGTCTCAACTGTAGGGTTATTTTTGGGTTTAGTGCCAATTAGAAAATATTATCATACTGGCTAAGATGGTGAACATGGTAAACACAGTATAATACCTTCTAAACATCAGCATTTAGCCCAAAGCAAGTTTAATATTAAAGTCCAAGTAAAGATATTTCATTGAAGTTCAAGTTAGTAACTTGCAAGTCTTTTTTTTTTGTCTAATTTTGCCATTCATGTCTATGATTACTAGCTTCATGACTTGTGTCTGAGTGCTGCAACCCTGAGTCCATACCTCAGTCCTGTGCATTTCTCAACTGTGACATACAGTCATGTAGAATAAAAACCTTGTTAGACTATCAGAAATATTGTATTGCTGCTCATACGTGGTTGAGTTCCCAGTCGCAGATTGCAAAGCTGTCACGAGTGACTTGAGAGGCAGACAGCAGCTGAGACACTGTGCAGGGCAAAATCTGAAGAGCTGTTCTCTGCGGGGAGATCAGTGTGAAAGAGTGCATCAGTGTCTTTGATAATATTTCCTTCAAATCCTTACATAGTATTTTGGTTACTGACAGGATAGACAGACCTTTATTTTGTGGCTGGACATCCCACTGAGGGACTGACTGCAAGCTGTGTAAAAGCACAAGATACAATTCATGTTAAGACACAAAGAAGAAAGGCATTATTCATTGTTTTCTTGTTGAAGTGACTTAAATATTTGATAACTTACCTTGTTTCCACATGATAAAGTAGCTTCAAATTTAAGTGCTGCATGGGTGACTACATGTATCCTCAATTTATGTTAGAGAAAACAGTTGAGACTTCAGGATCATCAGTAGCCAGTTAATAAAAACAGTCAAGCTGGGAGCACTAGGACCTAATTAAGCAAACAGCTTCTTTATGCAAAAGCCATCAGGTGAATTGAATTACACCAATTACCTGCTGCAGCACAGAACCAGAGAAAATAAGCTGAGGAGGGAGTGGTCAGTTGTAAAGCCATTTTCATGCTCCATTTCTTTAATACAATTATTTTAATTCATTTTATTAAAAATCAATTCAACAGTGACTGACAGGTGTTCACACCACTTTTGATAAACTTCATTTAATCTCTTCAAAATATGTTACAATGACATAAGACCAAAAAATTGTTCATACAAAAGTGTGAGGAGAAGTTTGCTTGGCTGTGTGTTCAGATCCATTTTGTAGGGTTGGGTGCTGCTCACATTTGAATGAATACCTGTACCTAAACTGTACTTTTCTTCAGTGCTTTCTGAAATAACAAAATGTAATTTTCAAAGTTGCAGATGTAACAGCTCTCTTTTCTTTTTCTCCATATACTCTGCGCCACTCTACAAGTAATTTCTGCTTTTCTGCTCTTCTCTTACCACACAGAGTTAATCTTCTGTTTCTGTCTGTACCCAACCCTAATTATTTGACATATTTCCAAGTGCTGTATTTATCTAACACAGTGTAGCCCTGATCCAGGACTCATATTAGGTGTCACAGTCCTGTGTTGTTATATCTGAGAACTTACATATTTCAGTTGCAAAGCGGCTCATAAAATTTATTACGGAAAGAATGATGACATTGATGACAATTTGATCTCACTGAATAATAAGCTTTTTAAAGCTTATTAGAAGGGGAAAATTAGGCTATGCAGGTGCAATGTAACAAAATTATCACTACAGACCAAGAAAGGGCTCTTCCATTACTGTCAATATAAAAAGACGGTGTAAATATCATCCCTAACAGCAGTGTGCTCAGTGTTGCCATTAATGGCCCAAAGCAAATACTGCTGCATAACTAAGTAAGCTGTGTCCCAATTCCATAATGCATACTCACTGTGTAAAGTATGTATGTATGTATACTTTCCAATATAGTTTTCTTCAAAACCTCACCCTAGCCTGAACCACAGCCGCAGTTTTAAGCCCAAACCCAAATTAAATCTCCAAATTTCTACTGTAAAAATATACATTTTTTAATATTCAAACATTTATTGCAAGCTAAGGGCTGATGTTGTTTCCTCACACAGTTATTTCTTTTTCTTTCCATCCATTATTTTATGGAGCTATCGTTGGCTCTCACGAAAACAATTTAAAAAAAAGTGAATTGCCAAGAATCCAACCCAATTCAAGCCAGAGGGAATATTGAGAAACTACAGTAATTTTGCACTATTGCAAAAAGCAACAGGCAAATTAAATAAATATTAGTATGTAGTATAAAAATGGGACAGAGCTAGTTCTCAATGTATACCTTACAGCCACTGGTGGCAGCACTGAGCACACTACTTGCTCTAGTGAGTGAGCAAAAAAGAAAACTCTCCCCATCTGTGATTTCTCTTTGTGTTACTTCGTAAATTTTATAGTCGATTTCTCCCCATCTGGTCACTATAATCACTGAGAACCATCATGATTCAACATCTTTCACATTGCAACTTCCATGAACCGCTCAGTGACTGAAATGTCTGAGTTCCAGGAGATGGCAAAGCAGTATGGTGGTACATTGTATAGTGGTGAGGTTTGATTGATATCCCAGAATTCCAAAAAAGAAAGTTCCATTTCCAAGTAACCTGATACCAGACAAAAAAGACGACTTGAGTTGACCCACGTTGTATACCAGCTTTGCTTACACAAAATCACAAACGTCAGGCAAATGAAAAACGTACAGTTATCACTAGCACACCAACAGTATTAACCTGTAAATATATCACATCTTTTCCATGACTGAAGTAAACTGAAGCTGAATTAAGAGTTGAAGTAAAACTGAATCCATCACAGCAATTTACATGTCAACAAGTCAGGCTCTTGAAAACAGAGCACATCCATCAAATGTACATCAAACTTGTTCATCCCCTGTTGATCCTATACAGTATTTACACATGTGCAAAGGAATACAACAAATCAAAGGGTGATATCTCCTAATACCCCAGACCTTACATTTGTTTGGCAAATCTCAAACCTCACAGGAAGCCAACTGTCCCCCACCCCCACCCTCTTGTCTAGAAAGGTTGAAGGAAGAAATCTGGCCGGAAATTACTCTACCCATCATCCTCTGCTCTGTTTAGAGCTCCGAGGATATGGCTGACCTACTTTGAGTCCAAACTTTGCTGCTAGTGAACAGAAAGCCACAAATACCACATTCTTGAAGCACAGCAACATTGTCCAAAGCAGCATAGATGTCCTGCGATAAAGACAGGCGTTTTAATACTGATTTGTAGTATTTCTGTTCATACCCAAAGCACCACACTGTGTCAATAAAACGTGATGCATCTGAAGCGTAACTTCTGCCAATTCTACGTTTGAGTGTGGTGTCAATGAGGCCACTCTAGTGTCAGAAAGAAAACGGCGAATTGCAGAAATAAGGCAAATCTCAATCATGACAGGGAAATCTATTACAGCTAAGGGGAAAATTGAAGGCCATCTAGCGAATACATGTTGGCAACAGGTCAAGGAAATTTTGATTTTCTGCCAGAGTTTGAGCGCAACAAAGAAGCCAAGATTGTTTGGTTTTACAGGTTTCTGTAAAATTTGTAAAAGTGCACAAATTATGTGTGACCTGAAAGGCAAAAAGGGGTCCCGAGAATGATCTTCTGCCAAGTGCTGCAACAACTTAATAGGCTTAGAATTAGCCTGTCGGAAGCATGAAGAAAGGGATTACTGTAAGATCCAGAGCCAAAGGAAACGAGGAGCAGTGACACAGTGAGAGGAGATCAAGTTAAACACAACAGTATTATGTATCCAAAAAAAAAAAAAAGCAGAGATCCTCTGGCTCATGGAGGATTGTGTGTGCTGGTGTCTTCTCTCGCCGCTTCCCTGAAGGTGAGAGGCACTGCATGCATAAGTAGAGTGTTGGCTGACATTGTGTTCGCCTGGTAAACAAATACCAATGCAGTTATCACACTGAATCCAGCCTCACAGAGCTCCTCCATATAATGCAGTAGGTAGTTATGAGGAATAAATATAAACAGCAAAATAAAAGTGCTTTCGGTGAGATTCACTGAATCCCTCACTCTTTTCACTCATTTAGGTCTAAATGGACTCAGATGTGAATATTCATGTCACTGTTCTTTTCATACAAGCAGCTCACTCTTCAGATAATTAAATCTATGTTTAGGCAACATAAGGATTGCTCTTAAGAGTAGATTTGTTTGCCTCGTGAGGGGTAGTCACTTCACAAAGTCTTTTGATTGGAAGCCAATCGGCTTGCTTCATTGTAGTGTGCTCGGTTGTTTGGATATTCTTTTCAAGGATAATTCTGGTTTATTAAGACTTTGGTTTTATTTTCATAGTTCTGGACATTGTTTCTGTTGGCTACAATAACACTGGGCTCACCAAAGTAATTGTTAATACCTGGGAAACGCCTTGACATTGCCACAAAATGAGGTCCAGTGGGGAAAGAAAAACAATGAGACAGGTTGTATACAAGCTAGTTCAAGACAGCTGTCAATTGATCCAGCAAAAATGACAGTCGCCTCCTAAAATTGAGATGGTTGCTATGTCTTTTTATGTCTAAAATTAAGGATGAAATGTTTTACAAATTAACAATAAATTTGAATGGTAAATACAAAAGCACTGAGATGCAAGGTGATTTTTTTTTTGTTGGCAAGCAATGTTTGCCAAAACCTGTTAATCTCCTACATAGGAGATGTTATCTTCTACGTATGGGATGTTACCTCATACGCATGGGATATGATCTCCTAGGAGATTAACTTTTAGGCTTAATTAAGCTGTTTTGAGAGTGAGAAAGTCATGCAGAATGAAGTGCTTTGTGCACGACACAGAGCATTTAATATTTATCATTAATGATGTATTATTTCACTCATCTGCCATTAATCAGAATGTTAATGCAACTGTGTAAGAGCTACTGGCGGTCTAACAAACTCCGCATGTTGGCTGGTATTTAAAATGTGCCAGTATTTAAAATACAGCATTTTGTTGTTGGAAAAAAACCCCAAAAACAAATCAATCTCTCGTTCTCTTGCTTGCTCACTTGCTCACTGAGTAGACTGCGTATGTGCCTACATGGGAACGTACATGTTGCGGCAGACGGATCTTGTGCGCATGACATAGATTTGTAGAGAGGCCACTGCACAGTTCCATTATGTTTTGGAGTAAAACATTTTGTTTATGCAGCATTTAGCTGAACTTTCAATGCCCTTCGTATGGTGCACTAAACATTTCATTCTGCACAACATTCTCTCCCTCAACAAAGCCTAATTAAGCCTAAAAATGTATCTTCCACATAGCAGATAACATCCTGTACGTAGGAGATAATGTCTCACTCACAGGAGATAATATTTTTTATAAAAGAGATACACTTTTGGTTTTGACCAACACTGCGTGCAAAATAAATAATCTTGCCTTTAAGGCTTTCAGTAGGTTAATTAGCCACCACTCACTTTGGCATTCATGCTACTAACTACTAAAATGTTATTTCAACAGGCATAGCAACAGTACTTAAAGGGAGCAGGGCTTATTGATGGGCCATTTAAAACTGCCAGTATGAACAGGAACAACAGCCAAAACTATGAAAGTCAGAAAAACAAAGCTGTAATATCCAGAATTATCCATCAAGCTCTCCTTGATAACTTGGTGAAGTACTTTGCAATTAAAGTATTTTGTTTTTAAGGCTCTATACAAACAAAGGGTGACCTTTCTTGATCGTTATACATTCTGGTATACTGGTCAGGGGTGTCTCTGGGACAGGTCAACTTATCTTTAAGTTTTTAATGGGCAGAGAGAGGAAAAAAAAACTACATCAAGAACCTGTCGGTTGGTCACTAACTGATAAAATGTCCCCCACCCACACAACCAACGAAGCAGCCCACAGGAAAAAAAACACTTATCTCCAAGCGCCAAAGTCTGGTATTTTTCCCCACCAAAACTACTGAGCAAAACTGACCGTGACTGTAGATGTTTGTCTACAAATACCATCATGCTGTATGTTTTTATTACCTGAGCGTTCAGGGCATACCTGCAATTGATGCCAAAAACAGAATTGAATCTTGATGTAAATATTGAAAATGCTGGTGGTTTTGTACCAGGCTGAAATCAGTTTTTAATAACCGGTTCTGTCAGAGCCTTCCAACATTGAGGTGATTGTGTTTTAAAATTGGCCCTTTGGATAAATATACGCTGTAATGATCACAGGATAATGTCTCATATTGCATTTACTAACAATTAGCACCGAGTCCAAGATGGCATTTGTGGACAAACTGTCTCACCGTCACTATGACTTTCTCTTCTAATTGAATCCAGGACTTTGGGGGTCATTTTGCTCTTCCAGCACACTCGAGTGATTCTGTAAGGAGGAAGTGGAAGCTGTGATGTGATTAGCCTGAGACTAAGCTGCAATTTGGAGCAGCAGCAGCAGCAGAGCAGCAGCGGTGGGTGTCACACCTCTCTCCTCCAATATAAAGACACAGCTAGTAGAGGACTGCATGTGCTTGGACAGTGGATGAATTTAAGCCGTATTACAAACAATGAATATTGTAATTATTGTTCCCAAGTTACAAAACAATAATCCCCTTATGTGATCTAGTTGAACAGTAGCTGATGAGATGTGTACATGTGCTTGATCAGCTGAGTCTGTGGTGCCATTTGCTCATCCATCACGTGTCCCAGTCCAGCTCTCTGCAGGCGATACGCACCAGTCTGAGCTCCAGTTCAAAAGCGTCGGGCCGTTCCTGAGGGTTGGCCGACAGCATCTCCCTGATCAGCTGCTTCATGTGGCTGTTCATGCTCTTTTTCCTGGCAGGGATCAGCAACTCCATCTTTGGGTTCTCTAACAGGGCCTCCCCTAGGGGTACAATCTCTTCGCCCTGTTGCACGTAGCTCCCCAGCAGCTCCTTCTGTGTCTCCACGTCCACAAAGGTGATGCGCTCCACCATGGCCCAGATAATCACCCCCAGGGCAAAGATATCCGCTTTGGCCGTGTAGTGACCCTCCCAGACCTCCGGGGCCATGTAAAAGTCTGTTCCGCATGCTGTGGACAGGAAGCACTTGTTGACGCTGGCTGGCTCCTCGGGGTTCAGCCCGGAGGTGGAGCAGACCTTGCTTAGGCCAAAGTCGGCCACTTTGAGGGTGGGCTCGGTGGAGCCGGCCGGCGTGCAGGCCTGGGAGATGAGGATGTTGTCCGGTTTGAGGTCACGGTGTATGATCTGGTTTCGGTGCAGGAAGGCCAGGGCACTGCCCAGCTGCAGCATGAAGCTGGTGTTGGTCTTGCGGCTGGGCTTGCGGGACAGCAGGTAGGCGTTCATGTCGCCCCCATCACAGAAGTCCATGACAAACCACAAGTAGTAGGCACAGCATGGGTCGAATGTGATCTCGCCTTTTAGGGATGTCTCTACCAGCTGCAGTAGAAATACAAAGTAAAAAAAGTCAGCATGAGAGCACTGGTGATGAGTGAGGGACAGTCATCCTCTATATGCTGCTCAAACTGTGACTGACTGGTATCAGACTATAGTAAAAAATGCTCAAATGAAACCTTTGGTAGATTCTCATGTAAAATGTATGCGGGTTGTGCTTGAGGAAGTTGACCAGCTAATGTTAATGCAGCAAGCTCTGGCCATAATAACCAAAATAGCATTCTGTGTCTGCTCTACCTCTGTATTACCGATAGGAAGGTGCTACCTTGTGACAAAGGCAAAAAAAAAAAAAAAAATATGCTAACACTGTGCTGCCTGAAAACCAGTGCCCTTTATAAAAAGGCAGCAATCACAGTAAGTTTTGAACACAAAAAATGAAAGTAAGCCACTAAGGAAAATGTCTGCCATCTTTACTTACAGGAAATAAAAACAAAGATAAGAATGACCTCAAACACTGACAGACAAAGCAGCAACCAGCAGAACATAATGATTACATCTCTTAGGTCTGGTTTATCTTAGATGATTATTGATATAGTGGGACAAAGCTCTGCAGTGTGTGGAGGAGAAAATGTCACTCATAACTAAACAGGCAAGGTTGCTCTGGCTTTGTATTCATAACATGTTCTCACCCACCTTCCTTTATGGGCCATTTTTAAATCAAAGCAGCAGGAGAGGCCTCTCATCCTTTATGCCTGCTGCAGGAAGTGAGTTCATTTAGTCTCCCTTTTTGACAGCAGACCATAGACCTCTGAGGTTTCATCCATCCTACATCAAATTAAGATTAAATGGAGTTTGCGGAATATGATACATGGTGTTTTGTATTTTATATTTTAAAGTTTTTTTACAGGCTCAGAAGGGGCCTTTTGAGTGTGACTTTGCATGTTTTTAGGGATCAATATTTTTAGGATTACAATGCTTATAGGTACTTATAAGTGCAATATAGAAGTTGAAGTGTCAGCTGGTATGTAACCAGTGTTCAACCAAGTGAAAATATCAGTTCAAGTAGATAAACTGTTAGTACAAATTTAAGTGTAAGTTGAAGCTGGTCGAGCCACACATTAAGGTTTTTCATGTAAACTGCTTAACAGGCAACAGACATGCTCTGAATATGTGGAGTAGACAATTTCTAGAGGAAAGCCTGCTGTAAACAAACGGCTACAAATTGTTTAACATGCCACTAGCTAAAGAATGAACCACCCAAAAAGAATAGATTCAAATTATCCCACAGTTGGTACGGTCAGATAACTCTGCCCTATTATCGTTTGTTCTTCTGTAAGCACGTACTAGAACATTACAGAGAAATAAAAAAGAGCTGGAATAAAGGGATTCTGGGAAAGTGTCCAATGCTAGCACTGCAGAAAACTGAATGAACGGTCTGACAATAGCCCCGCGTGCCGCTGAGAGACTATAATCAGGCACCGGCAGAGTGCCTGTGTGCCCGCCGCCAGACAGCAGGGAGGCACTGCAACATGACAGGCTGCAGACAGGTTGAGTAGGGGGGGGGGCACCCCCCTCAACCTGATAACACATTCATGTCACTGTGGGGGCATGGAGACCAGAAACAATACAGATCCAACTAGAAACTTCCAGTTCGTCTGCTAATGCATCTCAGCACACACACACAGGAGTATAAACCAGAGTCAAACTGCTTTGTTTTCATTCCAAACGCCAATATTTGGTCTATTTTCTCTCTCCATAATTGTAATCTCAGACAATAATAACTATGTGTTTACACAACAGTTAGCTCGCTGCTGCTGAATCACTTTGCATGACTGGAAACATTGAAACATCACTGACATTTATGTGTAACCTATCAAGTCAGGAGAATCTTGACAATCATCTTTGCCACGAGCAACATGTCAACAGTGGTTGGTAGTGGATGGAAAAATAAACATTCCTCTTATAATCTAGCATAGGTTGGAGGATATCATGATACACTTTTAATCAAAGCAGGCTTCCAGTCATTATAACAAATTATAGTGTTAGTCTATTTTAAGACACAGCAACATGTGGCCGTCCGACAAGTGTTTTTCAAACGTCTGCTGAAATGTCACATTACAGCTGATCTCTATTCCTCTCCTGGCTGTTGTCTACTTCCTCTGACATCTGCTACCACCTCTCTGACTTGTGGACTGAAATATTGGCCTTATGTTTTGCCAAGAAAGATTGAGCAGGGTTTTCCACACATTCATTTATTTGTGGTTTCCTGCCACAATTAAAACATCTGCTGCCACGTCTTGATTTTATATTTTTGGAGCTGGACTGTTCATTAGTAATGCTTAGGGTATATATATATATACTGTTCTGTTATTCATTACACCACACTCTCTGAGCACAGAGTGTACTGTGGGCACAGATGGTAGGGGTCAACAGATGATCAGCCTGGGCGATTATTGGGGTCGATATTTGGCATCTTTGCCCATTATCTGTATTTGTATTTTATTTTGATGATTGCCAATAAAATTAAGAAGTGCAAAGAAAGTGTCACTTTGTCAAACATCAGGGAGCTATTTCTATTCATTCATTTTTTTAATTAAAATTTTCACTAGACTTTATTAAAAGAAAGTTGCTAGGAATATTTCAAATTCTAAATATTAACTGAAAAATTTTCATTTTTACTGTAAATGCATATCGGTTCAAAATATCATTTATTGGTCTCATTAACTACTAGTAATTAATATAAGTATCGGCCCTGAAAAAAAACCCAATATCAGCCAACCTCTAACAGATGGAGCAGCAGAATGTGAGGTGCAGTGAAAGTGAAACTCAACTGTCAATTGCGCAGCAGCTGCTCCTCTCATCCATCAATCTGATCAGTTCCTATCAGACTGACAGATCAATTATCCACCCCACTCAAAATTCACAAACTGCTGCTAAGGTAAAAAAGAAGTAATGAAGAGTTCCGCCTGCACTGTGTTCACAGACCTTTAAAGACCTCCAAATTCAGAGAGGGGACACAGAATGATTAGAAACAAAATGGGGAGTGGAGTGGGGGTGGGGGGGCACAGACACGATTTTGTCAGCTAACAAGATCTGCTTTTGACAGGGGTGTTAGCAAATAAAAGTCTCAAGTGGGGGTGAAACAGTGCACAAACAGTAAACGGTCATGGTGCAGCAGAATAAAAATACATATGCATAAGGATCACTTTCTTTTCATTTACTTAAAAAAAGACATTTGCCCACTGCCAACTTTGGTATTTTTTTTGCCATTTACAGAAGACAGGACAGATCTGGTGACAGTAACAATGTCACCTGCCACCAAGAAAAACCTCTCATAGAGGTAGCAGGTGTTGCCAGGCAAGTTTTTGCTGACATGGCTAAATTTTGGTAAACTGGCTAATAAGCCTTTGACCTTGAAAGGGGCGTTGAAAATTATTGCAATGCAGTCCTTTGTCATGTAGGAATGCACTTCCTCCTTCACCTGCTCTGTCATATCAGGCTTGTTACTGTGGTAAGCTTGAAAGTGTGAGCCAGAAAGTTTTGCCACGGCTGACATCTTCGGAGGATTGGCTTACCTAATTATACAGTAACAGTTAGATGATGCACTTACTAAATGAAGTATCAAAATGATTATAACTAGCATCTTAATTTGTCGAATGAGTTTCAACTGGATTTTTTTTCCTCAGAAGTAAAACACAAAGTGAAACAACATTGGAAAATGTGCGTCACTGACAGACAACACTCCCTGTGCCTCATTATGACTAGGTAATGCAGCTTAAATCAATACTGTATGTAGGGCACTGATCAGCTCATTGTGATAGACCCATTCTTATGAAGTCAGTTTTGATAGAGCAAAAACAAGCAATGAAGGTCCAGTAGCAGGAAGGCAACAACTCTGCGTAGAAAAAATATGCTCCAATATGTCTTGAGTGAACCAGAGAGTTTCACCGTTAACTGGATTCATGCCAATTTAAAATTAATCAGAAAAAGACACTCCTTATCACTCTGAAGCTTCCCTGGTGTTTTTCCCTGATGGCTTCCCTGATGTTTCTTTCCCTCAATTTTCTTTGGTATCAAAGTAATCCAGATATAGTTGTCTGAACATCTGTGGTACATTGCAAACAGGAACTGCTAAGAACTAATGCGGCATACATTTCATGGTGCCAATTTGCCAAAATCTAAGCAAATATAGGCACTGTGAGACTTTGAAATTGCCGGCTGTAATATAAGTTATAATCACATGCATGCACGAGCACTGAGTTGATTATTCAAGTTTCATTTCATCAGGTTCACACGAAAGAAAATGCTTCTTTACTGACAGTCAATCCAACCAAGGCTAAGCTACCCTCAGTGACATCTCTGGCACACAAACATTTTTACAATGAAGTCATTAGTACATACTAATGACTTCTATGTCCTCACCTCGAGGTAGAGAGGGGAGCTGGAGCCATGGTTCATCCTCTGGGCCAGCTGGTCCCGCTGCAGGATACACTCCTCCAGGTGGATGACGTTTGGGTGCTGGCTTTGAATGCTGCTGAGGGCCCAAAACTCCCGCAGGGCCAGCTCCACATTCTCTGGAGAGTGGCAGCGGATCTTCTTCACCGCCACCCGGGCCCCTGTGCGCTTCACCACTGCCTCATAGACCACGCCGTAACTGCCGCGCCCCACCTCCTGGATCAGCTCGTACTTCGGCTGGCTGCTTACCATCCTAGTCCTCACTGGGGACAAAAAAACATGACGTTAATTTTCTATGGATTCTATTACTGTTGTTTTCTTATTGTTTTCATACTGTGTAACTGATCAATTTTACAAAACTTATCAAGTCTAAAGTCACACCAGCATCCCCTGTGAGGCTGTATTGCTCAATAGACACTAATTATTGGATAGATTAATTAAAAATATATACACCTTTTATTATTCTTTGATCCCTACCACTCATGGGGCATACTGTTTAAAATTTGGCCAGCGCCTGAGAAAAGGTTATACCTAAAGGTGTTACCTAATGCAATTTTTTCCCCCTGGTTCAGTGGCCATTTCGGAACATCCCAGGCCCTGCTGTGTTTCATCAGTATAAGCTGCACTTTAGCTGGCTCAGATCATCGTCCATCATCAATTGCTGCACTTCATTAGTCTCAGCTGTTTGAACTTTGACAGCCCTGGCTGTAATTGCCGTTTGCCACAGTGTCTTTGATGCTGCTACTCACAGTGAGTGCCAGAGTTGGAATTTGTTCAAATTCTACACATGATGGCTTTAAATCCTAATCATTTAAAGAGAGGCTCACACTTTTTTTTGGTATATCTTATTGCAATAATCACCAGGGATGGGTACTGAAAACAGGTACTGAATTGGTACCAGTTCCTGACTGATCAGTACTAGTGATGTGCGAGATTAGTTGACTAGTCAATTAATAGTTGCTGCCCTCACTAGTTGGCACCAGAAACACTTGACGGTTGAGTTAACTGGCTCATTAAGGTACCCAGAGGAAAACAGGAGGAGCTTAGATTGGAATGCAAGACTAACAAGCAGTTCTGATCATCAAAGGCTCTCCCTTTGACACACGCACACAGACACACGCAGACACACACACACACACACACACACACACACACACACACACACACACACAAAGTATGAGTTCTCAAAATCAGTGGATGGAATCATACGAGAAACATGCACGACTGATAGAAATCCACAGCTGTTTGCAGATGTTCAACGCAGACAGTAAGTCCCAGCCTCAAACACACTCACACCTGCTAGGTGTCTTAGCTAGGTTAAATGAGAGAGGTGCTTCTGGGAGCACGGGAAGGTCCTGAGAAGCCTGGATGTACGTGCGTGTGTGCCAATTTGCAACGCGCTCTTGCATGAGAGGGTTACCCTGGCCAAGTGTGTGTGTTTGAATGCAGATAGGTCTGGATGTTAACTGCACAGTGAATAAATGTTACTAGTTAACTTTTATTCAATGAGTTGTCATGTTTTGTGGGATGATGTGAAATGTTCAATATGCAAGGTGCAAAGTGCCACACATTTCAGCAGTAATTAAAATACAGTTTGGTTACTCATAATTGTGAGTACCAGCTTCAAATTGTTTGGTCAATATTTCACCTTATAGATTGAATTTCGCTTAATTTTGGCAGTTATATGGGTGAGGTGTTTTGATGACGGTCCCTTTATTCAGTGTCCCCTTTCTAAATTTGGACTATTCACACATACATGAATGCTGCACAAGCAAAACTCGTCATGAGTTCTTCTTTCCCTCAGCAGCAGTTTCAGTTGCTGCTGGGTGGTTAATTAATCTGTAGATTGATCCAGAGCTGATCAGGTCGATGGATGAGACTTTGGTAGGATAAAACTTTTAGTTCCAGAGTTCCAGCGCAACGGATGGTTAGGTTTCCCTTTCACTGCGACTAACATCTTGCTGCCCGCAGTGCCCAGAGGACACTCTGCGCTCCGAGTGTGCTGGAGTGAGTAACCGAATGGTACATATATTCCAACAGTGGAACAGCACTCCTAATGGATAGTCTAGAAAAAAATAAAAGTAAAATAAATAAAACAAATAATAAGTAAAACAAATAAATGAATGAGAGGAAAATCCCAGAGTTGTTTAAACTGTTGTTTAGGTTTAACCCACACTTAAGCTGTTGTTAACATCACTCTCAGTATAGGATTCATTTTTTGTTATCTGGCCATCAGAAAGTGTCATTCAGTGCATTTGGGGCATTTCATCAGGCTCTTGCATCCCCTCTAATGATATACTGAAAATTACCCCTTTATTTTCCTTTTGCTCCCTCTTGTGGACTAGTAAACCCTACATCTTTCCTCAAAAACAATTCTTTTTTTCTTAGTCAGACATTTCCTCTTAAAATTACCGTGAATGTCCTGGCCTGTTATCAAACTCCACAATACATCTAAATACTCAACCAGACAGATGAAGCTGCTCCCCAACACTGCACACTTGATTGGCATGCTGGGATAAGAGGGTGGGTGGTATTCTGATAGATAATTAACATGTGTTCTGGTTCCCTGAAGCATAAACACAATTTCTTCCCAAATAAACACCACAGCATCCCTTATTATCGTCCAATATGATGGCAGAGCACATCATAAAAGAACAGCAAGAATCACTCAAAAGAGCAAAATGAGGAAACCTCCACACATTTCCTGCATGAACACTATCAGCAGCTTTACAGTACTGCATGTCCAATGTGACCACAGCACAAACCCCTTACAAAAAACACACCTCAACCGCACCACATATTACAGCCAAAACATTACCACTGTGAAATTGACACCATGTTTCACAAATTGGTATCTGTTACAGGCTTATTATGTTACCTTACAGAGGTGTTTGTGACAGCATGTCCTTGCATTTGCATTTCACACCCACACGTGAAGCTTCCCAGATATTGCTATGTGGCAGAGACATGTATTACAAAGCAGTTTACATTGAAAATGGGAAGTGCGGAAAGGGCCTACCTCACAAGAAGAGGTCAAACCATACCACCTCACTGCTCCTTATTACATAATCCTTTTCCACCTGCCAGAGCAGAAAACAACACTAGGGCTGCATCTACTGATTGCTTTTATAATCAGGTATTCTATTAAATGACAATGCCAACTAAATTATGACTTGACTCTGTAAGTCATTTCCATGGTCTATGAAGGTTCAATCACTTTTTGTCAACATGAGCTACACTCTCTTAAAGCCAGAAACAACAGAAGCAAGTCTCAAACTTGTGTTGTCATAGGGTGTAACGTCTAATGCTGCACCATACACAATGAAGGGGAGACAGACCACAGACTGATATTTTTGACATACCAAAATTACCTTTATTCTACTGTAATGTTTGCCGTTGTGAAACAGAAAATGTACACATATACTCAGAACATTCTCCTGGGTGCTCTCAGTGTCATCTAGAGCATCTTTTCAAATTAATTCAATTTCTATGAAGCAGCTCCAGACTTATACCATCTGAAATCACTAATGTGACTTTCTTTGGATGATAGTTATTAATTTTAACCACCATTTTGGTATCAAACAGTTGAACTGATTATAATGATTTACTAGTTCATCTTTAATACAAGGTGACACTTTAAATTTGCTTATCTTGTCCAACTATCAGTGTAAAACCCAACATATGCAATTTTAAATCACACAATACAGGCAAAAGGGGAGTAGCAAGTAAAGAATGGCATACTATGACAAGCAGGAAACTGGTGTTTGAGACTTATGCTTTATAATACCCTTAATAATTGACAACTGATTATCTGTAGATTGACTAATTGATCAATGAACTAATTGTTTCCACATGATTTTTTATTTAATTAATGGTTTAAATAACCCAGCAGTCAGTAATAATATATTATTTAATAGAATGTATTAAAGTTAATATTAATTAAATAAATTATTAGAACAATGGTGTAAACAACAACTTTGTAAAAACCCACATATGTTAAATGCTGGCTTGGCCAATTTAGTGATTACATAATAAGTGAGGCATACATCACATGTGCTGGCTACAATGAATTTGTTCCAAATTAGTGAGGAGTGGGTCCTAAGTTATTCAGACAAGCTCTAAAATTACACTATTTAAACTGTTTTCGCTCTGTTTTTAATAATTAGCTATAAACAACAGCTCAGCATATGTTGAGCTATTTACCAAACAAACACAGAACATAACAGCACTGCACCTAAACTCAAATAGCTAGTCTAATGTTAACATGCTCGAAACGACTGGACAACTTGTCAATGAGAGTTCAAACTCACCCAAACACCTGCCTCTACATGACTATTCAGTGGTAAATCATAAAACTTCGTTTTCACATAAATACACCTGAAACTGACAGATCGGGTGATAAGGAACGTGTCCAAAACAGTCGGAAGCGAGAGGCTACCTCTTTGACAGAAAGAGTGATAGCCCAGCATGCTAACGGGCTAATTAGACATGCACTTGGCTGATTGGCTAACAGGCTAACAGCTATGTGGCCTGGCCACCGTCAGCTAACGATGTTGATGGTTAGCTAACGTTAGCTAATCACGTTAACACCAGCTAACAAAGAGTCCAGCTCTCGCCAGCACAGCCGACATAAACCAGCTATCTGCAGACATACGATTCAAACCTCACACAAGTGCTTTGCTCTCAAACTGCCCTAACGTTTCGGCACGGGGAGGCATGCATGATAAGCACTGGGTATTGACAGTTTATTGTCCAGTGCGTGTGTATGTGTATGCGCGCGTGTATGTGTGCGTGTGTGTGTCATCAAGAATTCAACCAGCTTCCTCAAAACACACCTGCGAGCCATGTAGACACGTAGCCAAAGCGCACGAGACAATAGTGTAAATGTAGGAGAGGCTGCAGTTGTTCCGCTGTCTGCTGTCATCTTATCGGGCTCACCTTTAAATCGTTTCTCGGGGGTTCATTTGTTGTCTTCCTCACTCTCCCTGGCAGCCATTACCGCCGCACACGTTCTGCTCGCACAGTCAAACCAAGGAGGTTTTGTCAAACACTGGACGTGAGCGCGTGCAGCTGCTGTGCAGTGCTGCGCAGCGGTGGCCAGGACGAGGCGGCTTCCGGCGACACATTTCAAAATAAAGGAGCAGTAAAACATTTTGATACGGTATCATTTCCCAGACTAATATTTTTATAATGTGCAAATATTCAGTATCTGAGAACATGGACCATATTCTGAACAAAATAATTATAGTCATACTGGATGGAACAAGCTTCCAGAGGATGTAGTGTGGGCTCCTTCAGTTAAATCTAAAAACAACAACATGAGTTTGTATAATTTTAAAATTTACATGGGACTATTTCAAACTATTATATGTATAATGTAATAATTGTTTTGTTTTATGATTTCTTTCTTGTGAGTTGTGAGTGAGTGTGAGTGTGTTGGATGCCGTGTACCAAAATTTCTAAAAAAATTAAATTTCAGAAAATCTCATTAAATAGTAATGAATAGATAAAGTCTTAGATTGAGTATAGGTTAAGTCTTAGATTAAGTAAGTTTTTACAAATTAATTATCTATGGCTTTCTTGGAATAAACACAGGGAAGTAACTGATCTTTTTATGAGATAAATACATATATATCATCATAGGTAATAGCTGTAATAATTGTAAAAGTCCCATTCCCTAGTCCATACCATGCATTATATTTTAAGTTGATGCTTTTCTTTCTTTCTTTTAGAAGTGAAGTGTCCATATTAGTATTGTAAATGCACCAATGATCCCCCTACTGCATTTATAAATTTAGCAATAATTTCTATGTGTATGCTATATAGGCCTATTATGTAATTATTATTGCAAACTGACTCCACTCTCAATAAATTGCTATAAATATATATATTCTAAGTTGCTGACAGGCCTTTTGTTTTTAAATGGCAAATTCTGTTAACACCAAACACTAGTTTACACATGCTTATTTTTACAGTTACTTATCTATAATTTAATAATTTCATTGACGAGTTCGAAGGTGGAAAATCCATGCACTATATTTTGAAAGGCAATAATAGTACTTCCGGTCATAACCTAGGCTACATCTGTCTAGCTTTATGAAGTTCCCCCGATCTTTTTCAATAGGCAGCCAGTCAGTACAATGCGGACACCCTCTGCCCTGCCCCTCAAACCTAACTGTCACTAAGAGGGGGTGGACACAATAACATGAACACTTGCACGAGTCTATGCACGCCACTCTTCCTGAAATTTATAATTTGACCTAATGTGCAAATATGACAGAAGTGCAAGACGTGGTAGCCCCTTGTAATACTTTCTATAAATCTGTTCTTTGTGGGATTCTTTCCTTTTTCTGGTGTATTGTTAAGGAAACTGAGGTGGCAGTTTGTAAATTATGACTTGAGGCTGAGAAGTTTATCTTTATATCAGTACATACCATAGTAAAATATGTGCATTCCTTTCTACTGATGTTCCAGTTAAAGCAAGGCTAAACATATGTTTTCTATTTGCCACAGTGCTTTTAGAAGATCCAAAACTATTTGATGAGATCTCCCTAAATGTTTGTTGGTGGCAACATGTCCATCACAACATTTCACTGCTGGTTTTTTTTTGTTTGTTTTGTTTTTATTTTTTTATGCATATCTAATTATTTTAATCTAAGCCGTTTATTGACCGATCGCAGGCACAACACCGTGCAAAGCACAATATTTCAATGCCAAAGTCCTCCAATTATAGGCCTGCTGATGTTTAGATTGAGTGTCAAAATTCACCTTCAACCTTTAAAATAATAGTTTAACCCCCCAAAATAACTCAAGGTCCATTTACTAGCTTTTTCGCAGAGCTTTCAATAATATTTTGTGTTCATCATCAGTGAAGATTGTAAAGATGTTATGGAGATAGCTTGGTTCCATACTTATGTCCAACGGTGACAACTGAGCTATTACTGAATACCCCCTAAAAAAGAAAGATAGGAACTCCCTGGAGTTATTTTAGTGCTATAAGTGTATGCAAAGTACAGAAGTTTGATCGAATACAGGAAAAACGAACGGATCAATACTACTGCCTACTGCATTTAGTCAAAGGAAATTGGAATAAGATTCCACACAAGTCTGCATTAATATGTCTGCTGATTATATTAATACTTCATATTACCTTTGCAAATACCCCCTAAAATAAGATTCACAATGTGAACTTGGTATCTCACAAAGGTTTGACAGTCCTCAGCATAAAGTGTAGACACAAGAAACTAGTCAATAAAACTCAAATCATCTTTATGTTTGATCTTTAATTTTCCATTGTATTGCAGCACAATATATTTGAGATATTTGAAGTAAAACTTGATCGTTGATCCATCCCCAAGTTAAAAAACCCTACAATATGCACTGAGTACAACCCTGAGTACTGAGCAAAGATTAAATGTATCCCCAAAGTCAACATGACCATGCTTTGTCCAAACTCTCTTTGTCTGCACAGTTATGGTTAGAGACTTTGGTTTGGAGTAGAGTCCTCAGAAAGACAAAAATATTGGGGTGTGTCTGCTCTGGTTAGTAATGATATGAGTGTCCGTTTAAATAATGCAAATGAACATCATAACTGTGTTTCAGTCAGTTTTTTTGTCTCTCCATTTCCTGTAAACAAGGCCAAGACTTCATTCAAAAGCCTCACTTTGGTCTTAAGTTGAGGATCTCTCGTTATATTGGCAGCAACAGGTATTAAGATACCAGGGAAAAAATAAAGATACAATTCAATGAGGTAGCACACATCACAATAAAAAAAAGTATATAAAAAGAAAAAATAATAAATATTTGAGAGGATCAATGAACAGACCAAAAATGTACAATACATACAAAACAGTTTTTTGGACACAAACTGTCCAAAATCACACCTGAGGTAGACTTGTATAGATTTCTGACAAGACGACTTCTCATCTTGGTCACACACACAAAAAAAGCAAACTACAGCCAACACGATAAAGCACTGGAACTTGAGCTAAATTCGAGTATTATACCTGGTAAATTAGACCCCATTGCACTGCAACATAGTAGGAATTATGCTAAATTCAAGCACAATAACAGGCATTATGATATTAATTGATGATCAACAGACTACTCATGCCTTTAAGCATCCTTTTTGCTGTAGAATCAGTGGGCTCAGTCACCAGTCCTATTTTACATTAAAAGGCTAATCTATTAATCTACTCATTATCATGCAGACACATCCTGAATACTAAAAAGACAGTGAATATTATATACAATACAAAATAAGATCACGGGGATGTTTAAAATATAGTGCCATTTCAGGGCTTATTTTGTGATAAACATTTAGATTTTTTTTTCAGTGAGCAGCCCAGCTGCCAGAAGATGAATTGTGCATTTCCGCAAACCACAGATACGTATAGATTACATTGGAACATTTTATACGCATCAACATTTCTAAAGTGACGTAATATATGCATGGGCTGACTCTGTTATTGGGAAGTGGTGGGGATGGTGGATGGCGTGACACCTTGGCTAGTCATTGCTGAGTTTCCAGCAGTATTTTAGTTAGGGTCAACACTGATACTGATTGTAAGTGGTTAATGAGACTGATAACTGATATTTGGAACTGATATGCATTTACAATAAAAATTTCAATCTATATGTCAATATTTTGGAATTTAACAAACTTAAACACAAATCTTTGTTTAAATGACTTTAAGCATTAATCAAAACTGAGACTTTTAACATCATATAAAGCAAGTTCAAAGCAACTTTTTTTTTAAAGCCAAGTAAAAATTCTAATTAAAAATCTAATTAAAAAAATAATAAAAATAGCTCCCTGAGATTTTACAAAGTAAAAGTTTTTCCCATGCTGACACTTTCTTTGCACTTTTTAATGAATTAATTTTATCGGCAATCATCAAATAAAGCACTGATACAGATAATCGGCAAATTTTATGCCAAATATCGGCATAAAAAATAATCGTCCAGGCCAATAATCTGTTGACTCCTACATTTTAGGACCAAGTGGTTTTTATGCTTGAACCTAACCACATGTTAACTACAATGCTGCTAAAGTTTGGAGCTTCACTTCTACCCTAACATGCACATTAAACATATCTGTGGTTTGCAGAAACGCACAGTGCCAACATTTCTTCTGGCAATTGGGTTGTGGTGAAACTAGCTAGATTAGCTAGCTGGCTAGCAGGATGATCTATTGTGCTAGCTCACTGGCCAAGGCCAGGTGGATGTCATGGTGTAGGCCAAATAACTTCATGTTTAAGCTACATAATAGTAACTTACTAATACTTCAGCTACCAGAAGAAACAGGCTACTGCTGTAAAAAGTTGCTAGTGTCTGACTCGATTGAAGGTAAATAACATCACATTGTCTATGTTTGACGAGTTTTCCAAATGCCAAATATAATAGAAAAGAACAATCACTACCAAGAAACGCAATGCACATCATGCTGAAAGATACAAAGTGTTAAAGGTGTTTAAATTGGATGGTTCCTTTAAGTCATATGGTTGCCACAGTAGGCTAGTTGCTGCTTTTTGTTGTGTGTCAGAGAATGACATAATGAAAGTGCATGGCTCATTTGGCAGTTTATGTGAAAGTAAATAACTTAAACATCCTAAAAGACACAAGGTCAGAAAAAAGGTTTCCCAGAATTCAAAATGAAAACGCTAAATAGGCTGAATGCAGGCTGAAGTCACTGAGAGAGCATTGTATACAAATATAGAAAAAATTAAACACTGAAATGTTGTATTTTTTTCTGTGCAGTGACAACTGAGTTAAGTTGTACATTAGCAAAATTCCATTGTTATATAGTCACGCAGTCAGTAAACAATTCTGCAACAGTAACAGAATTTGTCAGAATTTGTCCAAAATGTTGTGACATACTGCACAGCACTTGTACAAAGGAAACCAGTGCTCTGGGTTATATTTGGTATTGATTGGTACAAATATATTTCTGAATCACAGCACAGGTTTAAATTAAACTATTAAAAATGCTCTGTCAAATGTTCAGTCTGCCCTTCAGGGAGAACAACTCTGAATAAATAGTTAATATAATTATATCTGTATACATTTGGTCCCGTCACTAAAAATCATCCTTCCTCCTGTGTCACCCACAACTTTTAAGCACAATAACTGAGCAAATATTGTTTATGTGAAATATCCCTGATATATGTGTGTACATTCCCTTCAGATGAATAGAGTTTTGCAGACAAAGTCTGCCATACAATCAATACCGGTCTTGCATATAAGTTCAAATACTGAAATGGCAACTTGGTAATTAAGACATAAATTTCACCACAACTGAATAGTTTTTCGAGAGCATATGTGTGGTGAAATAATGTTGTTGTAATGGAATATGGCACTTAATTGTGACATTCACTTCCACTATAATATCTGAAGATAATCTCTGACACTCAGGATATGTTGTCTCTCTTACATTCACATAGTGGATTGTTTACTTCATTTTTATAAAGCTTAGTAATAATAAAAATGTTATTTTCCATCATCAATTTAAAGTATAGTATCATGGATTTGGTCATAATATTTTGAGAAAAAATTCTACTGAAGAATTAAACTATCAATCAAAAAAGGTCTGATTTTTTGTTTTTAATTTTACAGGAACAAAAAAAATACGCAACAAATATTTTATATATAATTAATGTTATGTCAGAATTGTCATATTTTGAGAAAAAACATTGTAGTATAATGAGGTATTAACTACAACTATTTACACTGTAAGCAACTCTTATAGCCTATTTTTGACTTCCAAAAATGTTAGTCTTTCATTCCCCTGCAGTGACCCACTCTGTGGTATCACCTAATCCTGCAACAAAAACAAAATCAACCAGTTATAATCGAGTCAGGTCTTGTTTTAAAGAGATTTTAACAAAACTCTTGTGTCTGGTTTCAGACACAAGAGTTTGACTGATAGGGGTGTTTCAAGGCCAATACTGATATTTTTAGACAAATGCTGAATCCTCTTTCTTTTGTTCCAATAATCAATATTATGATGTGATAATGCAACGCTTCACTTTGATGCTTGGCTGCTTCACTTGGCATGCTCTTTAGTGGGTTAAAGCTTTAGGGGAAATACTAACAATTGTGTTACGCTTTGTTTATGGATAACTGTGTATTTGACTTTTCTTTATTTAAAAATATCTAAATAAAGCTATAAGCAAGCTAACAAGCGGCTAATCAAAATAGTTAGCAAAAGCTTAAGCTTTTTGGATACAATGGTGTATGGAGATGCAACATTCAGAGCACGTGAGTTGTCTACATACAGCTCTCAACATTAAGGTGGCTGAGCTGGAGGCTAGAAGCTAACTGTGCTAACTCTGTAAGCAGCACAAAACAACATCAACAGTGCTGACAGAGCTAACGGTGTTAACCAGGAGGGTGGATGCAGTACTTCTACAACAACGCTGTCCTGATATCAGCAGTAACTGCCATATGAGTGCATTGCAGAGCAGTGGCAATGAGCTAGCCAGTGGGATACACACAAGCACTAATAAGTACAAATCACGGACCGCCTTACCAAAACAAAAGACAGAGAAGCTTAGACTACAACACACAGAGGTAGCATGACTTAATTCTCTGCTCAAGATGCCATTACTCCACTGCATCTTCACATAGCAAACAATGGTTTACTGCTATATTAATGCTCTGAATGTAGCACACAGAGCTGCACAGCCTTGTCATGCTTGTGTCCCATGTTAAAAACAAAGTTCCATTTGAATGCAGCATACTTTGTGAAATATAAGTACTGGATAAAAGAGAGCTGCATTCATGCCTGAGTGGCTGTGTTGGCTTTTCTCACAGCAGGTATTTTGATATGTTACAGCAGACAAACATTAACTACTTCCGTAAATTATGGATCAGTTTCAATGAAGTGTCCTCAATAAGGCATGCCAGTAAGCAAGCATGCAAAATTCTGCAAGCCAATATATCCGTCAGCTTCCACCCTGGTGCAACTTTTCACACATTCTGTATGTGTGCATGTGTGGAGAGTTGTAAGAAAGAAAAAGGCTCAGTTAACGGAGGCACACATGTCAGATCAGTCCAGGGACTCGATATCTGTGGCTACGACACGGCTGAATCAACAGTAAGTCTGATTGTTTCATTCCAAAGCTAAGACACTTATCCAAGGCAGAAAAACAACTTAGAAATAAAATATGTTCAAATTAGACATCCCTGCCAGTGCTCCATTGAACAACACATCACATAACGCAGCAATGACTCCTATTTTGCCGCTCAATAAATAAAACCTGAGGTAGCTCTTTCTATAAGCAGTGTTCCAGTGAAAAGCCTCACAGTTTCCCCTCAATCCTTCACTCGGAGTTTTCAGAGAGGGTGCCCTGGCTTTGCTCCTCTTCCTCGTCCCTCTGTGAGGTAGCTGTTCCCTGAGAGCCCGCAGACGAATACTGCTGCTGCTGCTGTGCTTTGACCGGACAGCTGGCCACCATGTGGGAAATACTCTGGCAGAAATGGCACTTTTTGGGCTGAGGCGGTAGCTGACACTCTTTGGCATGATGGCCGGGTCCTCCACAGTTATAGCATCTGAAATGAACAGAAGACAGGAAATGACCTCAGATGAATGGCTATAAGGTTCACTTGCTGGAGCAAACCTTATAGAAACATAAATTAATTGTCCCTCAGAAGCTCTAAAACATTTAGCTTTATCATAACGCCATAAGAGCTGGAAACAGAATCCTCCTCACCTTTTAGTGGAACAAGCAGGCAACGGGGGCAACTGCTCAGTGTACCACAATAATATAGACTAATCGGACATCAGAGGAGGCGGCTCATAAAGATAATATACTGTATGTATAGGTTTTGTAGTGGAGAAAAAAACAGACAGGGATGACAGAGACTACGTGCTGCCTACAATGAAATCACAGCCCAGTTTTTGTCATTTGTGTTTAACATTTCAATAATGTTTCATATAAGGGTCTTACTATGAATATAGGCCAGAAAAGTGAACAATGACAGACAGACTATTTAAACTAGTGATTGTATGACTAGAGTTTAGGGTCACATGACACAGTTCCTTAGATATTTGACTGCCTTGGTCTGAACAGTGATAGAAGGACATGCTATTTTGGAGGCAGTGATTCATGAAGTCATGAAGTCATTCACCTCTGACACATAAGTCAAAAGTTCTGGCATGTGACTGAACGCCTTTTGCATGACTAAGGAGGTGCTCCGTATTAGGTGATGTGATGACTGCTCTTAATATTTTAAAAACTCCAACAGTGCTTCAGTAAGTGGGCAGAAAACTGGAAGCAAAAGGATTTTGTGGGAGATTATCAAAGTTAAATATTAGAGCCAAGAATAGTACTATATGATTACACCTATTATACAATGTTAACTCCAGAAAAAATGCATTTTTTATTATTTCAATTAGTAATGTGTGTTAAATAGTTTTGAACAGCAGCTGGTTTTCACTGAATCTGAGCACAAATCTGAATAAAATTCCACCTGCAGTGAAGTGATTTGATTCCACCATCAGGGGGCGGCAAATTGTAGCTTTGGTTTTACATCCCTCTGTCTCTTAGCATATCTGTCACCATGCATCCACCTTAAATGCAGTTCCAGCGGTGAGCAGCTGTTAAGGGATTTGGCCAAATTGATCTTTGTCCCTTAAGGGATTATATTGGGGATATATTGACAACTGAACTCACAACTGGCTTTGTTGTCCTTACAATAAAGTTAAACGTTGGACTTTGGCTTTGCTGATTGTTTAAGGCTTTGCTCCCTTCCTCCTTTGCTGTGATGTTTGAGCTTTACTGACTGTGCAGAATGATGCATGGGCAGTTAGCCATATCAGACACAAATTTATATTTAAATCAGAGTATTTTATATTTCTGGAGGAGATCTTTAAATATACAGGCTTCACAAGACAGATGTATTTTGTAATACTAATTTTGATTCAACAGCTATTTGCATGTGCCTGCTTACTATTGGTTCTTAGATCTTTTTAAAAAAGTTTATGATGAAAGCCACCAGCTACAGGAAAAATTAAAATGCAACTTTGGAGGGGCTTCTCGTTTCTCCCTATGAGTAGATCTCACATTAGAGCGGGGTCAGTGTAAACACAGGGACAGGTAGGATTGTGCCTTTTCAGCAAGTTAAAATGCCACTACATGCCATTCTCCATGCTTATACTTAGACACTACGACTGCTACATCCGAAAAACATAGAATTAGAAAGCGGATTTCTAGTTCTAGTTGTCGTGTCAGCTGTCTGTATTTCTGTTGGTAGCTGAGGGAAGGCGGCGCCAAATATGTTGGGTGTGGCATTGCAGTATTGTTTATAGCCTATTTGAATCTGTGCAGCTAGAATCTGTACCTTTATGCCCACAATGTACAGATCACTTTTTTGAACAATGTCTGATTAGCGGCATGAGCAATTATGAACCTCAAACTGATTTGGCAAAAATCCGTCCCCATTCAAATATCAACAATTTTGGGACTAAAATCGGGCAAATCTTTATCACAGTGTCTGGCTGTTTTTACTCAGACACTTAATGGAACAGAACCATTGTTAACATGATTAATTACACCTGTGCTTTTTCTGCTATGACAAGTCATAATGTGTGGTGTGAAAAAGCCCTTGCATGCATATAAAACTCTTTGTAATTGCAATTTGCAATTTGGAACCTGTCATTTATAGAGAAATTTGTTAAACAGTAACAAGATACGATCATATTTTCACAATAGAATTCTACTTAAAGACAATAGATGATACCATTAAATGATCATGCAGCCATAACTTTGCAGTTAACAAGTAAGAGCACGTATGAATCTCTACATAACAAGACTCTATGATTAAACAGAAAACTGCTGATCTGCTTTGTAGATCTGGTAGCTTGATGTGTATTGTTATCAGTAAATTGATGCTGAGAAGGCTGATGATCAGTGGCTAAGTGAAATCCTGTTGGTGAATTCATTAGGGCAGGATAAATAAGGCAAGGGAGGCTCAAGCACTGTGTAGTGTGACACAATGAGACACTGGCCACTTAAATAGGCAAGCAATGACCATTGATTTTTTTTGTTTATAGACAATCTGGTTTTCTACGGGCCCTTCCTTTTTGCTCTCCATCTGCAGTCGAACAAGTGATTATAAGTAAACAGCACAGGGAGCAGTTCACTGTGACAAATTACTTCTATCAAGCGACACTCATGTCTCTTTATATTGCTAAAATGGCATGCAGAAATAAATGGAAAGCAAGCACATTTAATAAGGCACACTACAGTAAGCTTTGGTAGCTGAACATGGACAGAAGTATAAATTCACAACTGACACTGTGGAAACTGCTTATAAAAATAACTGGCAGATATCTGGGGCTGTATTCACAAAGCTTCCTAGTACCAAGAGTTGCTCCTAGTGATGTGAGGATAAATATTCTCAATAAACTGAATGACAAGGAGTTATTGAAATGCCACAGATTAGATGGTGCAGGGAAAATGTTTGTGGTCGATCTCATTAGAGATTTTCTCACATCTCCCAAACACAATAACAATATAATGCCAGATATATAGTAACCACAACACTAAGATAAATGGAAGTACAATGGTGCGATCACACAAAAAGCACTTTAACATCCTCATATTGTACTGCAGTTCATTTCATTTCTACTGGGTGTCCACAACTTGGAAGGCCTAATAAAGGGCATGTCTGTGACAACCAATCACACCTTTTCAAAGAATGCATCACACCTTGCAATGGGGTCAACCACACCTCCTCACTGAAATAAAATGTTCTTTTCCCCTTGCTCCGCGTTACTCTAAGAATTCTTAAAATAGGACTCCTTACTAGTAATATTTAGGCTATGTTAGGAGCTACCAAAAAGAGTTGTCAGAATGTTCCCAAATGTATGATACAGGTCAAATAAAAATACAAGTCTCCTTCTACAGTGTACTTTTTCTACTCTGACAACCTCTTTTTGTCATCATAGTAGTTTCAAATAAAGGTCACAACCAAAATGTGTTTCTTCAGGTGCCTTCATTTCCAACTTCCCATCCTTGTCAGCAGCCTATTTGTTAACTAAAAAGCTGTACATTAACACTGGACTTCCCTCTCTCTCTTCAAATACTTGTGTAATACACATTTAGTCTACATCCCACTAAAAAAAGGGGAAACAAGAGTATTTAAACTTTGTTTTCAACTGATAGTTTTAAGTCACTAAGCGTATTTATTTCCCACCTCCATGTTTTATAATAAATAATACTAATAAACAAATTAAGACATATAGAACATCCACCCATCCATTTTCTTGTCCATGTAATGATTGCAGGGGGGCACAAGCTGATCCCAGTTGACTTTGGCCAAGAGGGGGGGTTACATAATGTCACACATAGAGAAATGCTATCGGGGTTGGGGATGATGTATTTTGTGCGTACAAACACCACAGCAGCATGTCCACAGTACAGATAAATTGAATATTACTTCTGTAAATGCACAGAGGAGGTATTTTGGATTTTGAGGTCCTAATTAGTGAGGTGACTCACACTTTTCGAGTCAGAAATCCAAATTCAGGGGGTATTCCAATTGAAATTTCCCACTGGGAACTTGTTAATTTGGACTTCCCAGTACAAATGGAACCCAACAAATAAGCATCCCACTCACACCTACGGGCAATTTTGAGTCACCAATTAACCTAATCTGCATGTCTTTTGACTGGGGGAGGAAGCTGGAGAAACCAGAGAAAACCCACACTAACACAGGGAGAACATATAAAATCCAAACAGAGGGGCCAAAGCCAAAAAACGGGTTGTAACCCAGAAGCCCTTGGTATGACACAATAGTGCTAACCACTGCACTACTGTGCCGCCCATATTGAAAACCAATGTATGCATTTTTTTTGTACTATGCCTTGGAAAACTACTTATTCAACTCAAAACAGAATCTGAATAGTCTCAAACTACAATGTGCTTATTTTATACCTTTATACTCAGGCTACAATTTTGTGGCCCATGCTACAAGACTTTCAACCTCTGTAGCACCAGCAGTATGTGCAAAAAACAGCCCAGTTTTACATAATATGTTAAGATATTGCCAATGTGAATGGTAAAATGTCAAAACAGTAATGTTTTAAGTGCCTAATTGTGATGCCAAAAGGTGCAGTGAGAAATGTTTGGACCTTAATTACTCAAATGAAAAAGAAATGAAAAAATGAAAAAGTTAGTTGAATGAAAAATGAAAAAGTTAGTTTGGAGCCCTGATTAGACCCAATATTTGTTAGTAGAAGATACATTCCTTGTTGATTTAGGGTTTTTTAATGGACTTAAAATATAAAATATAACAAAAAAATATATGTTCAATCAGTGCGATAGAGAGTGATGAAACCCAGACTGAGCCCTGCATCATCTCACACCTAACCACCACTTCCTTCCTCTCTTCCTCCTCTTCCTCCCAGCCCCCCATCAGGCTTCAGTATTGATCCGCGTGGCCACGAGGGTGGGAGAGAGCTCCTTTGTTTCAATACAACTGTGACCTCTGAACCCTGACCCCCGCTCACCACCCCTCCTCCCACCCTCCCCTTCCACCTCATTTGCACACCATATCCCATTGTTGCTATGGCGATGGCGACCTCTGACCCCTCTCAGGCACCTACATCTGTTATCAATTAAATGGATAGGATTCTTTCCCCCCCGAATGCTACGTTTATGTTTGGGAGCAAAGAGGGAACATGTGAATGCAATCAAACTTATAGCGGGTATTTAAGGACAGGAAGCTGCGGGATTATTTTATCACTGCGCACCATGATTAATGAACTTCAACTTAGCACGATGCTATCACATTAATACCCTTTCCGATCTTAATGGCCTGCAATCTGAAAATCAAACTGCTTTATTCTTTAACTGCAACATTCATGTGTGAAAAGAAGAAAGCCAGAACATCTGACTATAATCAAATCCAGCAGGTATTTAAAGACGGGAAGATGTGGGATTCATTTTGTTACTTCCAGCCATGATTAATATGGTCAAATCTACAAGATGCTATCAAATTAATGGTCGCGCTGGATCTTAACTGCCCAAACAAGCTTCAAAGACAAACAAAGGAATTGCAAATAAATGAGAGTTTCCTCTAGTAGCATTCATTTACAGCCTTAAATTTGTGTTTGGTCACAAAAAGATAAACTTTGAACTGATGGAGCTACACTGAAGCCAAAAGACAGAGTGTTGGGAGTTGAAGAAGCCTGAAAACATGAAAAAAAAGTATTGATCCATCACAGCCTGCTGCTTCACAAAGAGCCAAATTTTAGCTAGCAGAATACTTTGTTTAAGAATGTTCTTCTTTTATAACTCTATGCATAACTTACATCAATAATATGATAAACTGGCCTCACTTCCCTCACTCTCACCAGTTAATTTTTGACTGTATTTGAAGAGCTTAAAGTCTTATCTTTTTCAAACTAATAAAAAAAAATCTGCCATTAAAACAAAGACTATTCAAAAACACTACAAACACAGTAGCTTTGTTTAAGTTATTAACTATGCATTGAGTCACTTTAGTGAGTTTTTAGAGTGCGTTTTTTAGAGAGACAAAATATTAGTCAAATAAATACTCAAAAATTATTATTTGAGTATTTTCACAGCACTCAGTTTATTGTATGTTATGACTTGTTCTCTAAAGCTTCAGGTCAAGTAGAATTGTTTCAGTTATTATCTATAATTTGAGTCAACTGAGTGTTTAGAGTGAGTTTTATAGGAAAAGAGTGAGATTAGAAGACTGATGTCAGGACCTGGTTAGCCTAGTTTATCATAAAGATTGAAAGTAGGTGGAAAACAATTTTACTCCTTCCAAAGTGAAAAACACCTCTAAAGCTCACTGCTTAACATAATGAATCCTATTTGTTTAATCTGTACACAAACTTGGTGTAAAAATGATCATTTGTGGCCTCAGAGGGATTAACATGCTGAAAAACAGTTGGGTACAAGGCTTTAGTGCACCGGGTTTCAGAGCCAATGTTTGTAATGGCTCAAAAGAAGAATTACATGTGCCACATGATGTCATGTGGCAAAAAATACTTTTTTCCACTGATTTATACGGCAAAAACAAGTGTAGATCAGTGAATGAATTTTTCTGAGCACAACCCTCACAAAACGACGCTTTTCACTATCAGAGTTGGTCCGTTTGGTCTGATAACATTCGGAAAGTGTAAAAGACTCCTCCAACGCTTTATCCAGTTCTCTTTACACATCCATGCTGGGTGCAGTCACCCTTTTTATGGCCCAAGAGAATAATCTGGGTTTACCAGCTGTATCTGGCAACCAGCTCTGCAGCACCAACCCAATCACCAGAAAAAAATTTTACTTTTCCCGGACAAAAGATATGTAACATTTGTACATTATGTAGCAGAAACATTGAAACATTATGCTGTGGTTGATGTGTGGTTAGGTTTAGGCACAAGAACAACTTGGCTATGGTTGGGAAATGATAATGTTTTGGCGGGAAATGCTGTGATATCTCCGTAAGGAAACACTTACATTTAAAGTTAAAAAGCTAAGAAGCCACTGCAAACCTAGCGACAGCTCACTAAAATACCCATCAGTTTTGCTGTTGATTGGCCTCAAACAGTATTCTGCCTCTTGGCAGGTGTGACATCATCCTCCACCTCCTGCACCTCTCATTCACTCTGTCAGCTTATATACAAAAAATCAAAACTACAGAACTTAAAGAACATAGATATGATACTTATGAAACGCTCAAAAGAAACATCCATGGTTTGCAGAAGAGTAAAATGCCAACATTTTTCTTTGGTGACCAGGCTGACAGTACAGAAATACCAAGCAGACAGATAAACTGTTGTTTACAACCAAATTCTTCCAGCAACTCCCCCTAATGTGACAAATTGTCATTCTATTTGTGTTCAGATTGAACAACAAAACACTAATTAGAGGTGTTGGCAGGCATATTTTTTTCACTTCGGACACAGCCAAGCTAACTGTTCTGGCAGCCTGAGCTGTAGGAAGAGAAGCTTCACAGAGGGCAGATGGATAAAGCTGTTCCGGCACATAATTCAATTGTGATTTTTATATTTCTGTCTGAGTATATCAAAAGCGAACAAGACGCTCATTAGTGAGAGGTAAAGGGGTATGCTTTTTGGTTTTTTTTGGGTTTTTTTTTAAAATTTCTTTTAAACTTTGACAGTACCAGGCTCCAACTCCACATTTAACACAGACGTGAGGTTCTGAATCAACCTTCTCATCTCATTCAGAAAGAGAAAGTGATTATTTCCCAAAGTGTTCAACTTTGCTCAATAAGTAAATACGCAGTGAATGTCGTCAGATAGAATTTACCTGTCACCCTTGGAGCGTCGTTTCTGGCCGCTCTTTGGTCTTCTCTCGCTGCCCAGACACGGGGCTCCATTAGGCCCAGTAACCTGGACAGACTCCAGCCCTTTAGATGATTTCTTAAAGGTGAACTCAACAGCCTCGCCTTCTCTGAGGCTGCGGAAGCCATCCATGTGCAGTTTGCTCTGTTAACAAGAGAACGCAAGGGTCAGAATTAAGGCTGAAAACATAAACTAATGATCTACTGAGCCAAATGGACCCATAGGGGAACTATGGAGAATGTAACTGGTGATGTCACTACTGCTTTCTTTCACTGTTATATTGGCTGTAATCAATATTTCATAATAAGAACGTATCACATGACGCTGTGATGTTATGTCATATTGATGAATCTACAGAGAATGATCACCTGCCTCTGCAGCTCTCCTTGACATTACTGAGCTTCATAGTGAGTTTGACTTCACTGTGTAGCTGTCCGGCTACGGCTTTACTGTCTTGGTTCACATTGCACCAAATTATTTGGGTAAAGTATTCCATTAAAATGTAATTAAATGTCAGTCATATGTTCACCACTGCTAAGCCCAAGTTTCCAAAAGAATCTTTTCATGCAGTTTTAAGATGACTGTTATTTTTGGCACATTCTGAAAATTCTGAAATTATTCTGTGGGTGAATGTTAGATGTTTAAATTAAATCTATTTTTTGGGGCCTTACAAGACAAACGTGTAAAAATTGACCACACATCTCTGCATAAATGTCTCTGAAAGGGAATCCTCAGTTCTCTCATAAAAATCCAATCCCGCTGACAGCCCCGTTTAAACATCAGTGCTTTTTAAACCCCCTCCTCCTCTTGTGTGTCTCCAACCAAAAGCCCCAACCCCCCCTTCTCTTCCTCCGCACCACCACCTATGCAGCTACAGAGTCTCTAAAATGAGTCCATCTGGTCAAGTCTGAAGATGACCACTGCATTTGAGGATGCTGGGAAATGACAGAGGGGAAGAGTGCATTCTTGGGATAGCTACCAGGAGTGGTGGTGAGAATGGATGCATCTTGGGAGGAGTAAATCACCCAAAAGTGTGCTACTCTATGGATCTGTCACTGATTAGCTCTCCAATTGAAGTAAATAAAAAGAAGGATGAACTACAACACGGTGAACATGTCAAACACCAGCTGTACTTAACTGAAAACTGATGATTTGTTTTTCTCGAATTTTGTTCGAATTTACTATCCCTTTAAACTCTTTAAAACAATGCTATCACGGCTTTCGAAAGCAGAAACAGATAGACAAAACACAATCAAATGAAGAAAACATTTTCAAGCATACCACTCATCCACCAAACAATAAAAGCAGCTTGCTGGGGTTATCCTGGCCACAAGCAAACCAGCAGCAAGCCTTAATGGTCATGTGTTGGTTAATACACATTAAAGCTGCTGCTGGAGGAAATCTAGACTGCAAACCTGTTGACCTGTATGACAAGAGCTGTGAAAGGCTCTGTTGCCTGTACTTTATATGTGAGAACAAAAGCCAGAAATTTTCACCTTAATGTACGTCCTTTTGTTACTTTTGACCGTAACACACTATAGTAGTCAGAGTAGTATTGCTGTTAAATACGGCGCCCATTGACTTTGATTCACAAAGAGTGTTTACCTTTTTTGGATTCTCTGTTCACGGCATTTGAGAAAGATGCAGGATGTTGTTGATATACAAATGGTCATTTCACAGGTGAAATATGTTTTTAAGGCCTCTGTATGCTTCACACTAACTTGGTTGCACAATGTGTTGCATGCGAGAGCTTGAAGAAGTTAAAAAAAAAAAACAGTTGGGACGTTAGCCACTGTAGCAACTCAAATGTAGACAGTGCAAATCCCAACCCCCACAGCTCTGGGTCTAATTAGTGTAACAGCAGCAACAGAAAGTCTCCGGATCCTGCAGGGACTTGGGGTGGTCTGGGATCAGGCCGGCTCTGGAGGAATTAAAATGGCTCGAGGGTGCTAATTGAGTAACTGATAAACAATTGGTCATTTTGTAGGTGAGATATTCCTTTAAGCTATGACAAACACTCTGCATATTGTATTATTTGTTATAAGAATCGCCAAACCTGCTGCATTTCAAATAAGCAAGTGGGGAGAATGTACTGATTGGCTGTACACAGAACACTGAAAATGTATCACAAGCTAATATACTTCAAAATGACCATTTGTAAATCAGTTAGTCATGTTGTGTTACCTTGATTTCATGATGAAACCTTTGTTTTTCTCACATGCCTCCAAAGAAAATGGCAACCATATTGATCTATTGATTGATTGGGGACCACGCTTAACTACAGCAAAACTATACAACAGATGTTTGAAAAAATCTCACATAGCTCATGAAGTGCAAAACAAGTCTCATTAATCCATTTGTATGCTCAGCTTATGTGTTGGGGAAGTACTAAGCATAGGCTTTTTTTGTAAACAGATGTTTGTGCATTGTTTTGCTGCTGTTGTGTATATTTGTATATTGTTTTGCTGTTGTTGTATTGTATATTATTATCATTATTAATTTCGGATGCCTTTTACCATCAAGCAAAGGGACTACCAATGAAAAATAGTTCTCCAGCTGACTCAGGTACATTTACATTTGTTTAAATTTGGATAAATGTACACTGTCCCTTTTCAAATAAATAAATTACAAACTACAAATAAATTCTGAGTTGTCAATCAATAAATCAGTGTGGTTGCCAATTCCCGTGGGGGTATGCAAGAACAACAAATTTATCTTCACAAATTCAAGGTAACACCACATAACGAACTGATTTAAAAATCATCATTTTGTAGGTGAAGTATACCTTTAATATGATGTTATTGTTCAATTTGGTTTCCAAATTCAATTATTTTAACATTTTACTGGTCATTATAAAAACAGAGACTACAATATCCCATCTGATCAAACCTATGCACACCAAACTGACACTGATGATTCAAAGAAGGCCAAAAACAAACATGTGCAGGGCCTTTATCCCCTCTCTGTCCTCAGATGATTTACAGCAGTACAGGGGCTGGTAACCTGAGAGCCGCTCTACCAAAAAGCTCCACATGGGAGGTGGGCCTGAAACTCAGAGTTGGGTGGGCTCCCTGATGCTTTAATGACTTTATGACAGGAAGCAGGGCTGTATGGGGAAAGGAATGAGCCTTGTTATCTCTGCTTTAGCCTCTAACCCCTTTTATATAGAAAGGTTTGAGCTCAACACCTTTGAGGTTCCACAGCACATATCTGCCTGTGAGGTGAAGCGGGGGGAGTGGCAGCTGACTTTAACATGTGTTAATCTTCAGGTAATTTTACACAGAAACACAGTAGGTGTCTTATATTCCTCCTACGAGCTGTCTTTGCGGGATAATGTGTAACTTTACTTCAGAGAGGTGTTTTTCTCTCAGTCATTACTTGTTACAACCAGACAATGTTTGTGTTTTTTGCTCAAAAAGTGACTAAATGATAAATTCACAGAGGTGAGACCAAGTCATTGTTTTGCAGGTCACAAGTAAGTGTTTACTCTTTGCACTAAAGTCCCAAGTTGAGTCCAAGGCAAAGTCAAAATTCACTCTTCACCAAATGTAAAGACATTTTAACAACAGAGTAATATATAAAATTTACAAAAATCACAAATGCTTTTTAAAATGTATTCTTGCGGTATTTGTTAAAACAACTTTTTTGGAAGTTGTTGCATCTTCGGCCTGCAACTTTCAACCTGCACAATTTGCATGCTGCAATTTGTATTACTGTTGACCACCACGTTTTTGTGCGCAGATTCTGCGTTCTTTTTGGTTCTCCCCTGCAACTTGATTGAATGCTGTCAAATTTGTACCAGTTGAGGAATTTAGGATTTACTTGCTTAGAATGAACAGCGTTAATGTGAGTAGATTCAGGAAATGATGGCATACTTCTTGAATAACATAATAATATCAAGTACACTTTATCATGGTATCAAGTATTTTCAAAACCTAAATGGCTCAAGTCCAAATGATGTCATGAGTCATTGGTGTTAAAGTCAAAGTCAAGTGGCGAGTCTTTTATCTTTTTGTAAAGTCAAATTTCTGACTCATCTGACTTGAGTCCACAGCTCAGTAAATCTATATAAATAGGCCTAGTTTCTGATTAATTTGCTGTTGACTAACTAAGGGTGCCAAATAACTATTCCATAATTAAAGTTTCAATCTAATCTATCTTTTTGTTGTCTTTTCCAATTAAAATGTGTCTGAAAATACACATTGACATCAATACATAATATTATTAGTCAAGAAACTGACCTATAAGTAAAATAAATTGGCCTTTTCATAAAACCAATGGAATTTACCATTTTTAACAACAATTTTAAATAATAATTATAATTTGTAATCATTTTTTGGACAATTAGCTGTATCATTATTCCAAGAGAACAGACATTTTTTTGAGCTACAGTTAATCTGTTTGTACATTTTGAGAAAGACACTGACACATTGTGCACCCCTGAAAGTGCAGGTGAGGAGGCTAACTCATTTAGCTATGCTACAACTGTTGCTGACTAGCCTGTTAGCTGCCGGCCAGTGCTAATCAAAGAGAATCATCTCAACTCACTGTTACACAGCAGGGGGTCCACGCCGTGTCTCTCTCTCAGCTAAGGGGTCCTTGGCCACAAAAATGTTGAAGACACTCGCACTACATATAAAGATGCTCTTGCAAAATTACTGTTGGCTGTCATTTAAAAACAACAACAGTGTTTGAACGTGTAGGCTACAGCTTTTACTTTGTTTTGAGTACCTATCGTGAGATTAACAGGGACACTAATGAGAAGCAGAGCTGTTCTGGTTATGGAATAGAGGGTGTGTTTGCGAATAGTGAAATAAACCCAAAATATGTGACAGATGTGACAAACAGCAGCAGCGTCTCACCTGGTGGACGAACACGTCGAGCGGCTCCTCCAGAGGAGCTCCGTCCCTGCTGCTCATGGACAAAAAGCCGAAACCCATCCGCACGTTGAACCACTTGCAGACTCCGCTGCCCCGGGACAGAGCCGCTTCCTCCTCCTCCAGCTCACTCTGCGCACCGCCTGCTGCTGCACGGTGCACACAAACACAGTGATGGTGGTCAGAAAGACTGATAAACTGCAGCAAAGTGAAGTCCAGAGGGACAGAAAAAAAGAAACAAAGCAGCAATGAGGAAATAATCGAAATGTTTATTGCTGTTGTTATTATTTTTTTTTTTTTTAAAAAAGAACACTTTTCAGATGATTGGTGCGGGAAATTAGGTTGTAGTCTGTTAGAGGAACAATAATAGTAATAATAAATAAATAAATAAATACTGCGCATTATGAATCCCAAAGCCCAAGTTTCAAATATCTTGTTTTGTCCAAACAGTCCAAAACCGAAAGCTAAGCTGTTCAATTTTCTATCAGCAAAGACGATTGAAACACATTTTACTTTAAAAATGACTTAATTGATCAATTTTGTCGTTTTTGTATTTGACTTTTTCTACTCTCACTTACACTACACTACAGCTGCTAAAACATGGTGACTGGTACTGACATAATTAATGAAGTAACCTAATAAAAAAAAATAAAGTATGTCATTAAAGAAGACAGAAAAAAATCCAATCCACTAATCTTTTTTAATTATTTCATTATTTCAGTCATGAATAATGATGAATGTGATAAATTCCGTATTTTGTTGCAAATTAGTTAATTTATTTAATAGTAAATTCCATATGCCTAATATTTTTTAATAGTCTACATGATTGTGCATGTCATAATATCCAGCAGGCCTTCAAAATAAAATGTAGCATCTTCTTTCCTCTGTCAAAATCTTTGTGGAAATCTTTAAAAATCTAAAAAAAAACCAAAACAAAACAAAACTGTTTTCTGTTAATCCACAGCTTCTCAAATAAAGACTGACATGTTTGTTTGTGGTCTACCTGTGATGACACTCTGATTGGAGGCAGAGCCCATCCCTCCGCTTTCTGCTGCTGCTGCTTATCCCTGGTTTTAAAGAGCACAGTCTGCCCCCAGTACCTCCATTCTATCTCCACATCAACAAAAGCATACCATCCTCCAGACAACAAGTCATGGCAGCACGTCTGAAGAGATGTTTCTGAATAGACAGCACCCAGCCCCTCAGAAAGGCAAGAAGAAGACAAAGCAAGAGGAAGAAAAGCAAACCCTCCCTTTGGCCCTTTTCTCTCCTTTCAGATCATGCACAGAAGCCCTTCATACCTTCTGCCATGGCTTTCCTCGGCCTCCTGCAGAAACAGCTCCAGCCCCCCAAAAAATATCAGATGAAATGAGTGAAATGCATGCTGGACATCCTTCTCTCCGTGTGACGAGCCAGTTGCCTTTATGTGTAATCCTCCAGGAAAGAGTACGTCCTCCCAGCAGCGTCCTGCTCTCTTCTTGCACATATGCACAACCCCTTTGACCCTCCTACCTCTAGTAACCCCCACTACACACACACACACACACACACACACACACACACACACACACACACACACACACACACCTTCTTTTGGTCAAGTCCACGTGATCTCCAGTGGCAGATAAATCACACATATCCAATAAGATGGGGAGCCAAAACAATTGACAAAGTGACCAATCAGAGCTTTGGACGATACAGCTTAGCGTTGCACCCAAGGGCCCAGGATATCACGTAAACCCCAGCCATGGCAAGATCTCTAACTATATAAGTCAGATTTAAATGAATAGAATATAATATGTTTAGTTAAGGGCTTTTCCAAATGATCGAACATGAATGCCATGCCTTATTTTTTTTACCTTCAGTTTTTCAGGTGAAAATTCAGGGATGGCTTTTGTGCTTTTTGACAAATTTGACAGTGTTTTTACCTTTTGAAAAACCCTTGAACTGTGCAGATAATCCATCAAAATCAGTTAATTTATGCATTGACTAAGCTATTCCCAAATTTGGAATGAACCCCCGACTTTGAACCTTAATTGGGAAATTTAATGTTATTTGATGGATAGAATTTGATTGTAATGATATGTTTGTACATTTTAAAGTTGTAGTTTTTTTTTAACTGATTAAAGCCCCTTAATATGTTATTATCCATAAATGTATGAATCACTTAATAGTGATTACTTAAAATAACACTTATTAATTCATTGTATTACAGTTTGTTCTTTATGTCAGCCTTTATTAACACCCCAAGATAAAAATATGTAATAATAGGAATATATTTCTTGTGTAATCTTTCAATTAAAATCAGCTAAATTTTGTATTTATTTGTAGTTATTGTTTTTCTCCCCAAGGGTTTTATTTTTGGCCTTTTGAGAACCAGTTATATGCCCTAATAACACCTCAATTTGACAATGAACGAATCTGGGAAATATTTCAAATGAATGGTTAAAGTCAGGGGTCCTAAACCACCCAAAATGTACTTTGGTGACTATTTAAATAAAGGGTTCTGAAGAGTTTTTCACCCTTATAAATTAACAGACTAATGAAATGGTATCTGGCTAAAACCTTGTTGACTTAGTGGTGAAAATTCAGTTCCAGTCAGTCATAGTTTACATCTAACAAACTAAATGAGCACTATCCAGTGCAAAGTAAAGTATTACTGTACCTTAGGTCATGTTAGCGGAAACACTGGTCCTGGATGTTCTCTCGATGAGCAGTATGTGTACATCAGTGCGGGCTGGTGATGCATTTATGGACTCCATGATAATTCTACAAGGTAATAGGGGACATTTGGACACCAGATGGTATCTCTCCTTCTTTCTTTGTCTTTCGGGATGAATCACATTTGTTACAAATGAAATGAAGTGTCTTGTATTGTCTCTGCTAAAGTGATTCACATCCACCTGTTACACTTGTGAATGAGTTGTTCACTCACACTTATTAATAAGTAATTAGTTGCTTGCAGGCTGCTGTTGAGCACCACAGAGCTGCTCACATCACTGCTGAGTCATGGAACTTCCTGTAATCTCACATACACACACACACACACACACACACACACACACACACACACAAGCATATTAAACGTGCAGAGATGATGAGCTAAAGCCAGCAGTCTTTCTGACTTTCTGTGAACAAGTGCAGCTTAATCTCTCCACATTGTTCGTTTTTTTGTGGCTGCGTGTGGCCATGTGTGTGTGTGTGTGTGTGTGTGTGTGTGTGTGTGTGTGTGTGTGTGTGTGTGTGTGTGTGTGTGTGTGTGTGTGTGTGTGTGTGTGTGCGTGCGTGCGTGCGTGCGTGCGTGCGTGCGCGTGTCAGATGTTGCCCGATGAAGACCAAATGACCACCTCCATTCATGTGTAACTCTAATAGTGTGGCCAGAGGCCCTCTGAAAGTCACCATGGAAATGGAAAGGCCCACCGGCTGCTGCACAACAAAACAGGCCACCCCAAGGTGACTGGGGTCACCCAGAGGGGCTTGTGGGAACAAAGGCTTGGCACGTGCTTGCTCAACAGCCATCACTGAATACACACACGCAAACACACACAGGCCGTTATGTCACTATGACTGAAAAGTTGCCTCTCATTAAGAGTAAAAGTAAAAGTTTGCGCATAAACTGCATATATTACTGTAAAATTACATTTTTACAGTATATAATGTTGTGTATGTGATGATGTATGGTTTAAAACACACTTTCAATGACTGCCTGGGCCCTTGTGTGTTGCAGAGGGGGAGAATAATCAGCAGCCCCACAGGGAAGCCTGTCAGTTCACCTTTCACCTCTCCTCCAGAGGGAAATCAATCAATAGCCCGATCAATGATAAATCCATAACACGCTGCCATGTTGTGACAGATATCCCTTCAACAACAAACCTCTAGGTAGGAAAGGCTGCTGCGGGTCCAGCTCGGGGCCGAGCAGGCAACAATGACAGGCCGAAGCTGTCTTTATCAAAGGAAACTGCCAGTTACAGGAATATGTCAAAATTTAGAGGGAATTGCTATTTTGGTTGACAGAAACAGATGAATTGACATCTAAAAAAATTCTTTTTTTAGATGTCAGTATGGTGGACATCTCTACAGCAAAAGTGTGTGTGATCTTAATATGTTTATAGCATTTTTTTTAAATGATGGCCTAAAACAGAAAAATTCTGATAAAAAATGGGTAACATCTATGTGTTAACTTCATGCTCATTCTTGTAACTGTACCTTGGTTAGATTTTTGGGAACTTGCATTGCTGTCTATCACAGAGTCTCTCCTGACATTACCACAAGATGGCGCCAATTTAAAAACCTGTTCTTATCCTTTAGTAGTGACTTTAAAGAAAAAAATGGTGCTATTTTTCATTTTTCTAATTGTCAGCAAAAGGAGGAAAGAAAGCATTTGTTGGGGACTATTTTCAGCGGTGGATTAATACACATTTGGTGCTCAAGTGAGTATTTAATAGCAGGAGGGTGTTTGTGGGATTAAGCCAGAATAGACTACAGAGTGTATGTTTATGGTGATGAAGGAGCATGTAACCAGTTCCAACAGTGTGGCTAACTGATGGTCTTAAATGATTTTGGACAACTATGGAGCTCTATATCCCAGAGGAACAAGATATATCAGGCTTTGATACACACACAATTCATCAAAGGTTTTGCTCTTTTTGTGGGTTATAGGTTATAATAAGAAAAAAATATTTACAGCCTCTAAAGCAGGAAGTTCTGAGGGGGGTTAATACTTTTAATGCTCTTTAAAGGCAATGTATGCAGAAAAAGAGTGCCCACAGAATACATTCTTGGTGTTCACAGGGGTGGATATTGTTAACAAGAGCATATGATGTTGGTGTCATGAGCTCAGATTTTTGTGGGGTTTGTCGCCTTATTAGAACAGATACAATTAACCACAGGTGTATAGAGATTGTTGAAAGGAAGGAACAAACAACAGTTGATGCTCTCCCCATGTTTAACCTCATTAGTAGCATCCATCACACAAAGGGTGCAGCGCTGTATGCAACAAAGAACAGTTTCAGCACCGGGGACAGTTCCAAGCACAGAATAAGCGCTTCCTTTTGTGACATTTCTGCAATGTCGTGCCTAACCATGAAGGATTTACAGTATAAATCATCGACGTTCTAGGAAGATACTGTTGTTGGTAACTGTCCAAGGCATCTAACATTCCTTTAAAGGATTTGTCATGAAATGGATTACTGATCCATGGCCAATGAGCTATGCAAACCTTTTGGATACCCTAAAATCACCCACTGTCATTACATCATTGAGTAAGCTTCTCTCATATTTAAAAAACGGCTTCAAATGTATAGGGCATAAAATTGCACACACAATTGCTCAGCGCTGCAACAATTAATTGATTAGCTGTTAGCTAATAGATCAATCACCACCTAATTTTTTAATCAATTGATTAATGGATTTTTTTCAAGGGGTAAAAGTAAAAATTCTCCAATTCCAGCTGCTTAAATGTGAAACAATTACACACACACACACACACACACAAAAATTAAATAAATACATAAAAAAATAAAATCAATTTGCCAACTGATATATTGTAGCTCAAAAGTATCCACGTCACAGCAACACGAGGTCTCTCCTGTTTCCTTAACTCTATACTAAATACAAAGACACCATCTATTGGTGACATATGGACATACAGTCCATCCCGGGATAATTAAGGTTGTTGGGAGATCATGGTCACCCTTATGGTGCGCATGGCTAAAACCACAAGCATGCAGATTATAAATGTACTATTTTATCTTCCCCACTAGATGTCACCTCAGGCATGTGTTCTCTCTCTATTTGATAAACTTCTGTTAGACCGCCACACACAGGACTTTCAGATTTAACAAGCTATTGTGAATTTCTTTGGGATGTGAATAGGATGTGAATAGCTGTGCACAGCAGACATGAATTAGGTTTTGCAACACAGACTGAGGTCCAGTTGATGGGTTTGGAGTACTGCAGGTGAAAGTAAATCACAGGAGCATCTGTGAAACAACAGGCATTACACGTTCAACAAAAAAACAAAACGAGCCTGTATGAGGGGTTATTAGTGCTACATAGTGAAGCTGAAGGATGAGATAAGATTAAATTAATGGGTGGTATTACTTCGACTCATTCAGTCTATATAGGAAACACATCATTGAGGCTGTCTTTTTTTCAGTTCTGGACTATGGCGATGTTATCTATAGACATGTTTCTGCTTTAACTCTAATTTCACTGGACTCAGTTTACCACTCTGCGCTCAGATTCATTACTGGTAACAGTTACTCCATTCATCATTGCATTTGATATGATAAGGTGGTCTGGTGACAGGCAGCATGCCTCCATACCTTAGCACTTTACTAAACTGGTCACATAGTAACCATTTTACACTTTTAACTGATTGCTTAATGCTCAATTTTCCCCGGACAAATACTGAATTTGGAAAAACTGCTTATAATCTTTTTCGCGGCATCTACTTATCTTTCAATGCACATTCAAACTCAACATATTAATTACTTTGGCCGAGTTTAAAACAATAATTACCAATTGCTCCACTTTTGAATGTAGCTGTTTTTAATGGTGCTCTGTCTGCTCTTGCTTGTTCTTTGTGTTTTCTTTGCGTTTTGTGTTCTCTGTGCTCTCAACATCATTGAAAATGAGGGCGTGCTTTCAATGACTCCTCGAGATTTAAATAAAGGTTGAATGAATGAATACATTTTTACATAGTCCTTCCATGAAACATCCATGTATGTGAAATTCATAGCGTATGAGTTGTCTGCACACGGTTCTCAACATGGAGGTGTGGTGAGGTGGTTAGCATAAACGGAGTTGACTCCATAAACGCATAAACGGCACTAAACTACAGCAACAGTGCTGACAGAGCTGTTAACCGGGGGAACTGGAAGGTAGGCACTGCACTTTTGCAGTGACGCCTTCCAGATATAGGCGGTAACCACAGCATGAGTTCAGTGCCAAGCAGCGAGCCACTGGAATACACAGATGCACTAACATGTAAGCACTGCGGACCGACTTTCCACAACAATACACAGAGACACTGGATTACAACACACGCAGGTAGACTGATTTCATTCTCTACTCAGGACGTCATTACTCCACTATATCTTTACATAGCAAGTAGTAGTTTGCTGTTGTATAAGTGCTCCAAATGTTGCAAACAGAACCTTAGTTAAGTAAAATTTAGTGTTCCCATGATATGATATGATTTAGACATTCTAACTTTCCCAATATAGGCCACACAGAAATGCTTCTTAATATTTAAGAGATGACGCCCAACAAACTCCTCCTCCTGTTTATCTTGTGGCATTAATCACCCCTCATACATGTCGTTTCGATTGAGGTTAATCCCACCTCCCTCCTGCTCGCACCACAGAAACAAATGTTCCATTCTAGCATAAACCTTTTGTAAAAACAGTGTTTCTCTAATGCAGTGCTTCTTCTAGCGACACGACAGAGCTCTTCACGAGAAGCAAATGTGGTCCTTTGTGCTGAAGATGGGATGACAGGAGGAGGAGAAGCAGACGGACGGTGGAACACGGAGGTGACCAGACTCGCTTTATCCACAGGAGCCTCGCTGTGAACAGTCTGGCTTGTGTCTTCCTCGGGGACATGAGGGAACTGTTGAGCGATGAAATCGATTTTTCACTTTTCTCCGGAAGGGCAAAGGATGGAGGAAAATAAAACCCGACGTGCTCATCGCGGCTGTGCGAATGCGAGCGGGAGGCGATTTATTGAAGCATTATAGTGCCGGATGCCTTCAGGTCGTGATGATGGAAGTGAAATGAGATTGCTTTGCTTGTCGTGCGTTTAACAGACTAGATTATGCGCCAGCCGCTGCAGTGACTGAACGCTTTTTATTTTACCTGCTCGACGCCACTTCATGCTGAAATACGATGCCTGCATTGATGAGCTGCAGTTAAGAGGAACCTTACTGGCTGTTTGTCTGCAGCACCACGGACAGCGACAATGACTCGGCTCCGCAGGAAAGCTCTCGTGGCACTTTTCCTCTTCACGCTCTTCATTTTCGGGGCCATGATGGGGCTCAGGACGCTGAAACCTAGCGATGGCTTCTCGGATCTGGCCCCCGGCATGGACTTCATCGGGGAGAGATCCGACAGGAGGCGGCTGGATGTCAAAGACGTGGTGGTGTCGCCGGGCCAGTTCCACATGGGCAGCAGTGACACCAAGGTGGTCTTCACCAAATCGGATCGAGACTACAGCATATTTTACGATGTTCACATCTTCTACTACCTGTGGTACGGCGCTCCCAGCATGGACAACAAGTACATTCACTGGGATCATGTGCTGGTGCCACACTGGGACCCAAAGATCGCAGCCAGTCATCCCCAAGGAAGGCACACGCCTCCGGAAGATATTGCATCAAGTTTTTACCCTGAGCTGGGACCCTACAGCTCCAGGGACCCAACGGTGCTGGAGTCACACATGGCCCAGATAGAGGCGGCTGCAGCAGGTAACTCTTGCAACATGGGCTCTATGTGTTTCACTTGTTACATTAGGCAACAGTGGTGACACTCTTCCAGGTCCCTAATAAGTCCCTATTGTAATCTGAGCTTCTCAGTTTTTTGTTGTGGCTAGTCCGCCCTGTCTGCATGTTACATCACCTTAGAATAAAAGGTTCTATCTGTGATTTCTGTTAAAACTGAGTAATTCATATACTCTTATTCTCTGACTACCTCTTAGCATTATGTCAGGTGTGTTTTTCAGTTCTATGTATTTTGGGGGGACTTTTTTGAATTCAGAAAAAAAGGTTCTTATCCTTTCTGCTATTTGGAATGGAAAACTCTGAAGTTCAGTATCTCAAAACTTCTCAATTCGCGGACAGAACTTTTATAATTCTAAGGTTGTGATTAGTACGTGTGTATTCCACTGGCTAGCTCATCGTTGCTGCTTTGCACTGTGCTCATACGTCAGTTACCGGCCACTAATATGGGGACACCATTATCACAGAGGTGTAGTATCCACCCTCTAGTAATCCCCTGGTTAACACTGTTAGCTCTGTCAGCACTATTGCCAGTGTTGAGCGCTGTTTATTGAGTTAGCACCATTAGCTGCTAACCACCAGCTCAGCCACCTCCATGTTGAGAGCTGTGTGCAGACAATTCATACACTCTTAATTTAGCATAGAGCCCCTTTAAGTTGTAAAGGAACTTTAAAATGTAGCCTCCTCATACACCATTGCATTCAAAAAGCTTTAGCCATCCAGCTCACCAGTTTAGCTGCTATTTAGCTAGATTATAACTTTATTTAGTCACTTTAATGATGTACACATTCATAGAATAATACTTTCAAAAAATATAGATACATTTTTTACACATAAAGAGGAACACTGACTGGAGGTCACAATTTACTTTTGAAAAAGTTGACATTTCCTGCATGTACCACAATCCTCCAATAAAACAATACTATGTAGGCTAATGAGCATTCTTCATTACATTCAAATGTTACGCCTGACTGTACTCAGAGCAGACCTCCTTCCCACCCTGTGCTGTTGTAGGGGTGCTGGTGTTGTCCTGGTATCCTCCCGGGATGGCGGACGACCACGGGGAGCCCACCGAGGACCTGGTTCCCGCTGTCATGGACGCCGCCCACAGGCACAGCATCAAGGTAACTGGTGAGACAACCGGTATGTTTTTCCTTTCTGATGATTTACTGAATGAATTACTTAAAACATTATTATATCGTGTATATAAGATTTAAAACACATTATTTTTCAGGACTTTTGACACTTGTTTTATTACAGTCTGCCATCCATGTCTGTTTAGTGGAGCAGTTTATACTCTAGCAGAGCAAGGTTATGTAAAAGTAACCTATTTTGGCGACTCCCTGGCTGTTTATTTCCTCAAAAGTCAGCACAGTTATGACAACTGCCACTGGTCAAAAATGGAAATTTGATTATTCAGCTCAGCATTAAGTTAAACTTCCAGTTAAAGGTTTACACAGATGTACTTAAGCAGAAATGTTGCTATTGAGCCTGCTTCAACAAGTCATAGTTGGCTATTGCCAAAATCAGGAAGTTACAGCAAGAATGATTATTACACTGTAAGTTTGCTCATGGTTATTTTTACTGAAGCTTCCAACATTTTTGTTGCTCTTTATGTGACCAGATGTTGAGATAATCTTGTGTCTTTTTTGGTGATTATAGTTTGTCATCTGGTCTTTTGTTTCTCTTTGAAATAATTTTGTTTCTCCTTATAGTAGTTTTGTGTCTATTTGTAGTTGTTCTGTGTCTCTTTGAGGTAATTTGGTGGGTTTTTTTGTTATTTTGTTCCTCTTTGTTGTCTTTTGACTCTCTCCCCAGTTTCTATTTGTTCATTTTTTTTCCAACATTTTGCAAGTGAAGGTCAGGGACTGATATTTTAGGCCCCTGAGCCTGTGCCTGGGTGGCCTATTCTGTAATCCATCCTAGGTCATCACAGAAGCTTTGAAAGAAATGGAAAGACTGGTTTTAAGATTTTTCACACTCTAAACTTTCTAAAAAATGGATAGTTTATAAAGTCCCCAAAGATTCAGAACGAAGGCTGCAGTCAGGACATGTGAACCTAACTATAGTGTGATGGGTCCTTAATAAAACAGCACTCTTTCCACATAAGAAAAAGTGTGTCATGCCCTTTATTCAGAATGCAGCATGTCTTGCAGCTGCATTGCATTCTGGTCCACTGAGGCTCCTGACAGTGAAGAAATTTACCTACCCAGTGGGTCCCAGTGGCATCTAAAATTTTGATGCTCTGACCTCAAAACCTGACATTTACAGTTATATGGAGGTTGTTGAGAGATGAAAATGTTCCGCTCTCAGACCGGCTGAGCCAATCCCTGTTTTTAAGCCTTGAAGTGCTTTAGGGTAGATTGTCTATTTTAATGCAGTAGTCCGTCTAACAAAGTCGTATCTACTTTAGCACTGAGGGGTCAGATACCACAAAGTCATACGATGCTGAAGGTGCTTGAGATGGCAGTGGCAAAACAAGCCGAGCACAGACTGTAGATTCAGCATTAAGAGGACAGAAGAGCTTTCCCTCAGACTACTTTCGTGCTCCTTATATGGAAGTCTTAGACTGAGAACTGGGTCTCTCTGTGTGTCTCAGTCAGACTTACACAACAGTGTGTATCGCACAGCTGACCTGAGGGCTAATGCTCCAGTGTTTCAGTGCACCAGAGCCGCCGCTGACAAAATACAGGCTGAAGTCTGTGTTTTTGAGCAGTCATGTGTGTGTGTGTGTGTGCGTTTTCTCCGCAAATGTCATCTGGTGTGTGCCTTGCGTGTCATTTGATATACTGATTACGACGTAGGAAGAGTTTCTCTGTCAACATTCAAAAGCAAAATGAGATGTGAAGGGAGATTCTTGTTCCAAATTCAGTCCAAACCAGACCGCTGGTGTTGCAGATATCAGTTAAAACCAACACATGACAGACAGGAGGACACTGTCTGATCTATAATCCCCTCCAGCGCTCCAACCTCACTAATTAAGCATAGATTGACCCTGCTTGCTTAGTGAAATGTTAATTAAATGCAAATTAAAACTTTAGTAGAGCAGAAAAGTGTCATGTTCTCATGACATAATCTCTCATTACGACAACAAAACTCTTATTATAACAAGGATGCTTGTTTTAATGATTAATGTCCTCTCTTAATAACAGTTGTGTGGGGGTAACGATAAGATTTGAATATTTTAATTAACTCATCAAGACATTTATTCCCTTTAAAGTCAATATATGTGTTGTTGCTAAGAAATATTTCTGATTCTCATTGCTATCAAGTCTCGCAATTTAAGTATTATAGCTGAACCAATCAATATTTTTATATGAATACTGGATCAGTTGACTATATGTAATGTGATTGGTTTTTGAGAATTATCACCCAGCTCTGCTGTTCCTCTCAGCTCTACGGAGCTTTTTTGCATCTGCAGGCTCACTGCTTTGTTGTTCTGGCCCACAACTTTACTATTTTGGTCCAGTCTGGTCCAATTCAAGCAGCAACAGGCAGCTGTTTTCACCAATAACAACTGTGGTGCACCTACTGTACACTGCCTTCCCAACACCAAATGGCTAAAGCCAGATATTTTTGGAGAGTGGAGACCAAAACAGATATTAAAAAAAGAATATTGGGGGTTCTGGTGATGACGTCATACTGAGAGGATCGAAGCCACGTAGCTCCCGGCTGAACTATCCACAAACTTGTATTTTACGAGTCATATTTGTAGCCATACTTAGTATATTGAAACGTGACTAGTCGATGAACATCTCGGGCCGAGAAATGCCGACAAACAAGACCGCAAAGACGCCGGTCCAGAAAAATATTAGCCAGCAAGTCGACAGCGAAGCTACTGCTAAAGATGGCGGAGTAGCAGGAGCTAACCTGGTAGCTGCGGTAACGGCAGAGATTTCGGCTAAAGTTGCAGCCATCGTGGAAGAGAAGATGTCCATGATTTCCAACAAATTGGATATCATTGCAGCCAAGCTGGAAAGTGAATCACAGCGTATTGAGGAGGCAGAAAACCGCATTTCTAGTGCTGAAGACATCATTGCTGATTTGGAGTGCAGGCTAGCAGACACGGAAAATAAACTCGCTACCCTCAGTAACCGCATGGATGACCAGGAGGCAAGATCCCGCAGGGATAATATAAGGATCTTTGGCGTCAAAGAGGGATTGAAGGGAGCAATGCGCTGCATTTTTTTGAAACCTGGCTGCCCAAAGTCCTCCACCTGGAAACCAAGAAAGGCAGGATCCGGCTGGACAGGTGCCACAGAGGGCTCGGTCGACCTAAACCTGGCGTGCCACGCGTAGTTATCATGAAGCTTCATTACCCGGCAGATAAAATGAAGATATTAGCGCTTGGTGCGAAACAGAAGCTCGAATATGAAGGGGCCAGGATCTCCATTCGACAAGACATCCCGCAGAATGTCCTGCAGCAACGGAGGAGTTTCAACGAGGTGTGCCAAAAGCTGATCTCCAAGAACATCAGGTTCAGGATGCAGTACCCGGCGATCCTCCGCTTTACCTGCAACAACAAGGATTTCTCCTTCAACACAGCTGAGGAAGCTGCACACATCATCGGAGCTATGGATGCGGTTCCGTGACTACTGTGAAGAGTTACAGCAGCATACACAGATCGGGGTGTTTTGGTGCATAAGTAAAGTTATAATATGTTATAATAAGTTATATAACATTGTGTTTAATGTATAGGGGCTCCGTTAAATGAGTTCATATGCCACCCCATGCGTACAGCGCCCTATGTGCTGCTACACACAAGTTGACTTTGCATTATACTGGCTACACACAAGGTGACTTTATTGTGGAGGTTCCAGTCGGGAGTGAGTGGGTGTCATGACGGCTGCGTTTCACGGAGAATAACTGTGGACCATGGTCAAGTGCGCTCACAACGCGTTTTGTTTCCTCCCAGCTCCAAGGGACCCTTTGTTTTGTCCTCTTGAGAGGACAGTTCATGTTGAGTCCAAAGGGACATGTTCGTTCCAGATAAGTGTGTTCAATGACAAGTACGTGTTCCTAGTACTTGTGTTGTTTGAAGATAAGTTTAAAGGGAGTGAGTTAGGTCCCCCCTTTTTTTTTTTTTTTCTCTTTTTTTTTTCTTTTCTTTTCTTTCCCCCTGCTCCTTTTGTGCCCTTGTACTACTTATTTTACAAGTTTTGCCTTAAAGCTAGATGCATTCATAGTCAATCATCTAATTGGGTAGAACGATGAACACCACTAAGTATGTTTCATTTAACATAAAGGGAATAAACAATGCTGTGAAACGTAAGAAACTATTATGCTGGCTAAAAAAAGGAAAAGCTAACATAGTCCTGTTACAAGAAACCCATTTGGATAACAATGAACATGAAAAACTTAGGAGAGAATGGGTAGGACAAATTTATTATTCTTCATTTTCTACAAGAAAGAGAGGGGTAGCCATCCTAATAAATAAAAATACTCCGTTTACTTTAGAAAAGTGTGTTAAAGATTGTCAAGGCCGTTATGTGATTATTACAGGATTCTTATATGGGGAGCATATAATGATTGGATGTGCATACGCTCCAAATGTGTACCAAGAAGAATTCTACTCTAAATTATTAGCTGATGCCTCTGTAATGTCTGCAACATTCAGTATCCTTGGAGGAGACTTTAACTGTGTTATGAACCCTGAGGTAGACCAAAGCCCCCTGACTAAAGCCACATCTAAAATGAGGGAGGCCACTGGAGAACTATGTGTAGACTTACAGTTGTTTGATGCTTGGAGAATTCTCCACCCTCGAGGGAGAGATTATACCTTTTTTTCACACCCACACCAAAGTTTTTCCCGAATAGATTATTTTTTTGTTTCAAGGATGGTGCTAGATAGAGTGGAGGAATGTACTATAGGTACCCGTCTACTATCAGACCATGCAGATGTGTCTATTGTGGTTTCTCCCCCCTCTCCCCAACCCTCATCATACTGCTGGCGATTAAATCCCTCACTCTTTAATAATCCCTCCTTTACGACTTTTATGGAAGAACAAATTAATATTTTCCTTTCAATTAATGATAATGAGGATACCAATCCATCAATACTTTGGGATACACTTAAGGCTTACTTGAGAGGAGTCATAATTTCATATAGCACAGCCAGGAAAAGGGAAGCTTTGAGAGAGCAGCTGAATTTAGAGAAACAATTGAGTGATCTTGATAAACAGCTAAAGGATAATTACTCTGCAACCCTGTCAAAAAAAGCAGAAGCCACACGGTCAGCTCTTAACCAACTTTTGACGCAAAAGGCTGAAGCAAGTATCTTTTATGCAAAACATAGGCTATTTGAAATGGGTGACAAACCAGGGCGACTACTTGCACGTTTAGCAGCTGGTAGGCGTGATGTTAGGGCTATCTCATCCTTAAAGGACGAAACTGGGAAAAATCATTATGAGACCCAAAAGATGGTGGAGATAATGAAGAGCTTTTATGAAAAACTTTATACCTCAGAATCCACTACATCATCACAGTGTATACAGAGTTTTCTAGAAAAGCTTAGCCTCCCCTCCTTATCAGAAGCAGATAAATCTGCACTTGGAAGACCGATAACCAGAGAAGAGGTGAAAAATGCAATCAATTCCATGCAGAACGGAAAAGCTCCGGGACCAGATGGTTATGGTCCAGAGTTTTATAAAAAATTAGCAAACTCCATAGATAAACCTCTGCTCAAGATGTACCTTTATTCAATAGAGATAGGCTCCTTACCATGCTCTTTGTACGCTGCCAATATATCTTTAATCCTTAAAAAGGGAAAAACCCCTGATGAGTGCAGCTCATACCGCCCTATTAGCCTGATGAATGTGGACAGTAAAATCTTCTCAAAAATATTAGCGAGAAGACTTGAGAACTACCTGCCACTCTTAATTGGATCGGACCAGACAGGATTCATTAAAAGTAGGAACTCTTATACCAATATGAGAAAATTACTTAACATCATTCAATATGCAAATACTAATCAGGTACAAGGTCTCGTTATTTTACTTGACGCCGAAAAGGCGTTTGATCGCGTGGAGTGGCTTTATCTATTCACCATCATGGAAAAATTCGGACTGGGGGAGGGATTTATTAAACTCATTAGGCTGATATATTTTTCACCCAGAGCGAGTGTACTTGTAAATGGTACAAAATCATCGGAGTTTAAGTTAGGGAGATCCACTCGGCAAGGGGACCCCTTGTCCCCGCTTATTTTTGCATTGGTCATTGAGCCACTGGCAGAGGCTATTAGAAGCCATAACAGCATAACGGGTTTCCAAATTAAATCCACATCATATAAGATTGCATTATATGCAGATGATGTTATTCTTTTTCTCACCAACCCAGAAGAGTCAATACCAGCTCTGATGTCTGTCATCCAGACCTTTGGATCTTTCTCTGGATACAAGATTAATTTTAGTAAGTCAATGGCTATGCCAATCGGATATGGTCATAATGTGCCAAATTTACCAAATTTTCCATTCCTTTGGTCTGCTTCAGGATTCTCATATTTAGGCATTTTTGCATCCCAGAATATTAATAATTTATTGAGACGAAATTTTAACACTGTACATAAAGATATCAAGAGCGATCTTAACAGATGGATAGATTTGCCAATTTCTTGGATGGGCAGAATTAATTTAATAAAAATGAATGTTCTGCCTCGGTTACTTTATCCCATGCAGATGTTGCCTCTGTATATTTCTAAAAAGGTAGCAAGAGAGGTTGAAAGGGATTTTTCAAAGTTCATTTGGCAAAAGAAAAAATCCAGGTTAAGTATGAAAACCTTACAGCTTCCAAGAGATAATGGAGGTCTAGCATTTCCTAATATTATATTATACAACTGGGCCTGTCATGGCAGATCCATCTATGATTGGGTTCACTGCTATTTAAAGGGAATAGAGGACCCACCTGAATCTTGGGCTTGTGCTCCATTTAGATTACTAGGAGAACTCTCTTGCAAAAAAACTGCCCCGCCCAAAGTAAGGGACAATCAAATACTCCAAAACTCTATTAAGATCTGGCACGACATGCATAGGTTTGTTGGTAGAAAGGGTACCTTTTCCTATCTGACCCCACTTGTGGGTTACAGGGACTTCTTACCTGGCATTGAAAATGTTGTATTTCGCTCTTGGCAGGAAAGGGGAGTAAGAGTGGTTGGAGATTTGTTTGATGATAATAATGTCCTCATGTCCGTCCCACAAGTACAAAACAGATTTGGACTCCCACAGAAAGACTTTTTAGCCTATCTTCAAGTCCGTCACTTTATTAATACAAATTTCAACCCAACTCAAGCAGAAACACTGAAGGGACCAATTGATAAGCTCATAATTAATTTTACATTGAATAAAGGTCTTATCACACATTTTTATAATAGACTTCAGAGTTGTAACCAACACAATGTTGATGGGCTTATTAAACGATGGGAGGAGGACATTCAAAGTGTATATGATGAAGATGCTTGGGAAGGATGTATTCAGACCACCCACTCTCTGTTTCTCAGCAATAAATTTAAAGAAATGCAATATAAAATACTTCATAGACAACACAGGACACCTCATGCTATGAACAAAATTGATCCTAATAGATCACCATTGTGCCTGAAATGTAAATTAGCTAGTGGGACATATATACACTGCTTCTGGAACTGTCCAAGAATATCAAAGTTCTGGTCATGTGTATCTAAGGAAGTGACAGCAATATTCAAACACAAGATTTGTAAAGATCCAGGCCAGTTCCTATTGGGGTTGCCACCTTTAAATAGAGTTTTGGATGTGAAAAGATTAAAATTGCTCAATAAACTCTTATTTCTGGCCAGGAAATGTATACTATTTAATTGGATCAGTGAGAAACCTCCCACTGTGACTCAGTGGTACAAAGAAATTTTTAGAGTTTTTCCTATGGAGAGACTAAGTGCCAAATTAAAAGGAAATGACGACACTTTTATGGACATATGGCAACCTCTAATAGACTACCTGCCTAAGGATCTAAGTGAAATTATCCAGAGGGGAAATACTGGCTTAGAAGCTTCCAAACAGAATGATTCAGAAATAAGAAATACTCATTAACAGGTACAGGGACACACGTATTTTCATTTGCTGATAAGTTGTTGATCTCTTTTTCTTTTTATTATTATTATTATTTTTTTATTAATATTACTCTATGTAAGTTTTTATTATTACTATTGTTTATTTCATTGTTTTTTATCTTTTCTCTCTCTCTTTTCTTTCACTCTCTCTCTCTTTCTACTTTATTTAAGTCTTCTCTCCTAGCTCAGACCAGTGTCGGATGATGTATGGTTGCATTGTTGAGTTACAATTCTGAAAATAAAATAAAGTATGATTATTAAAAAAAAAAAAAAAAAAAAAGAATATTGGACTTAGATTCATCAGGTGACCAGAAATGCAATCTCTCTCTTTGTTTGCTGCATATGTAAAAAGGCTATCGTTGACCAATATACCAGATGTTTCCCCAAAAATATTGAAAATACAGCTAAAGAGATTAAACTCACAAAAAAAATATTCTTATACTTTATATGTGAGAGATTTTATCAGTTGCTTTAATGATGGCAGCAATGCAGATAAAAGCTAAATGTTGTTTTTCAAGAATTGAAACTGGAGTTCAGTTTGAAAATACAATTTTATGCGAGAGGTTTTCATGGGTCTGAAGTAACAGACCTGAATACTAAAGGAATTGGGAAATTTGTTCAGAGATCTGTAAATAGAAAAGGACCTGACACAGACCCGTTTGACCATGATGAATTGTGGACCTAAAACCCGTACAAGTCCTGCGTTGGGTTTCAGGTCACATAGGGTCCAGGTATACCCGTTACGACCTCTAATTAATACCAAAGATTAGAGATAGTCAGACTTAACATAATTGCTTGCTAGTGACTCCTTACACCTCACACAGTCTCATCATCTTGCGCCACTTCCTCAACACTCCCAATAGGATTTTTTAAAATTGTGTAGGAGGCTGGAGAGCAGCATATAACTCTTTAAAGCACTTAGCTGTAATTATAAGCAGACCTATTATAATGACAAAATTGTCTCATTATGACAGCATAGAGTTATAATGAGAAAATGTTCCCGGCCTTAAAAAGAGTCCTCAAATTGTCCAGAGAAAACCTTATTTCGCCGACGTAGTGTCTGTGTTTCTTCTCTTGGGTTTTTGGGATAGAAAGCATCACAGATTCGATGGAAGGTATAAATGTGTCATGTGTAGTACACTTAGAACACACTGAGATCATTTCGGGTTACACTCTCTGCCATATTGAGACCTCAAGAAGAAAAGTTGTCACACACAGACTAATGTTTTCTCCTCATAACTGTATTTTCCATCTGCACTTTTGAGTTTATCATCTCAGTTTACATAACTAGCTGATTTAATGTAGCACACACCAACATGATGAAATAACTTTGCTCCAGGTTAGAGTTTGTCATCATCTGAAGAAAAGTCAAACATTGTTGAGAACTGTTCGGGAGGCCTTGTTTGTTGCGGCAGTGGTGTCGATACACCTGAGGCCCTGAACGTAAATACGAGACTCTGTCGGCCTGGCACTACACGAAGAGATCTAAGCAAACAAAACACTTTTCATCCGCATCCGTCCGCGCTTTATTCAGCCAAACAGGAACAGATTGAGCAGCGTCTTACCTCGCTGGCCTTTCATGATTTCCAACCAGCCGAGACAGCTGACAAGCTCGAGCCCGGGCGCCAAACACCGCCGTGTTGCCATGGAAACTGTTTCGGAAGACCTTGCAGCCTCTTTTGAAAGATGGAGTGGGCGTCGAGCGCTCCGTGTTTGTGGCTCGACAGCTCTGTCAATGCTTTACTGTTTGCCACTGAGCTGCAGTAGATCCTTTTTTCCCTCCCTTTGTGACTGAAGAAAACAAGCATACCATAGTTTTTCTTGAATGACAGAGGGCATCAATCACTCAGCCTCCAAAACCACTCAAACCAGTCTCATATCTCTAGTTTTAGTGATTTTTTAAAAATTTAGTCCATTTAAAAAATGAACTAAAACACAGTCTGAATCTCATTTAAATCTAAAAAAAAGACTGTGCAGATACTCTGAAGATATTACTGAGAAGTAGCTAAAAATGGGTTTCTGAAACACTCGGGTCAGTGGAATAGACGTCATCCTGTTTCACCTGAACATGCTGACAGATGAGACGACAATGCAGGACAAGCCTGTGGGGATGGTGAGCATCTGCTTCTTTTGTTCTCTACTCCTCCTCCTCCTCCTCCTGCTCCCTCTTAGCTCAATTTTCAAGAAATCCTCAGCATCCTGCAGACTAAAGTTAGCTTCTGTCTGCCATCCTGTCTCCTCCTATCTTTAAACTAGAGGAAAAAGGCCACTGTTTGCCTGCCCTCTTTCTCTTTGATGACTGATGGGCTATTGGACTGAGGTGCCTCCCCAATGGAGGATTATTTTTATACCATTTATCAGGAAAAAAGGAGTGCACAAAAGTCTCCGCTTATTCACTGGATCTGTAGCAATTAGTAGGAAAAGACACAAAGACAAAAGGAGCTGCAGTGATCGTTATATTTGCAATTGTAAAATATTACACCTTTTGTAAAATGTTAGGAATTTTTGCACACTTTTATGTTGGCATTGTATGTTTCTGCAAATACGTAACATTTGTCCATTATTATATGGCTTTGAATCTTTAGGTGTATTTAAGTTTCAGCAGTGTTGTGGTAAATAAATAATCAGGTTTAGGCACAAAAACTGCGTGATTATTGATCGAAGAGTGTCTGGTTTTGGTAGCACTATCCCAGCAAGATATGCAGTGATATCCTGGTAAAAAGAACAACCACTGCTTGCAACACTATTCCACCAGAAAAAGCAGGAGAGGTCTCTGTAAAAAAACAACCACTTTATGTGGCGCTACCCTGGCAACAAATGCCGTAATGTCTTGATTTAAAAAAAAATAAAATACTGCGATCTCTCAGAAAAGAACAACAACCACTTTTTGTGGCTATGTCCCATCAGGAAACGGAGTGATGTCTGTTGCTTTTCATGGCACAGTCCCTGGTGAAAACACAGTGAGAGGTTGTTAAAAACGTGTGTTTAATGCCTATAAAGTAAATTCAGCAACAGCTGACTTGCTAAAAAATAGCGAGTTTTGTTGGTCTCTTTGTCTGCAGCTTTCGCAGGCATCTCACCATCTCCCATCCCCTCCAACCCCTAATGTCAGCACTCGTATTTAGAGTTTAATGTATCCATGGTCTGCGGAAACATACAATGCCAACATTTTCTCCTGCTGACAGGAATGGGAGTGTTTGAGTGTTTGGTGCTGTAGAGAAATGTTTAATGAGCGCTGCAGTGTTCTCAGTGTATCCTATCATGTTGACATTAGATCTCAGGGCTAGAACACAGCCTTAATCCTTCAATAATACTTATCTAAAGAAGAACGGTTCCCAATAAAAGGTCAGATGAGTCAGTCCTGCAGTATTTGCACACCACTGAGCAGCAGGGAAATGTTTCATAAAAGCAAAGGAAGGTTTTCTCTGTGTATAAACAGGAGCCCACTGCAGAGAGGCTATTAAAGCTTATCACACATTTCCTCTGTCAATCATCAAGAGGAACACACACATCCACAGTGGGTGCTGGGCGACAATTATCCACACAAAAAAATACAAAGCACACTATCTTGTTCCCAGTTCCTCATCCATTCCACATGGACGTGATTGACAACAATTCAACCATTAATGACCATTTGTAGTCAGAGAAATGTGTCTCAACACGTGTCCTCTATCTAATGATCATGTCTTTGTGGTCAAAATGTTGTCAATCATGCATGTAGACAGCAAAATGCTCCCTTGTTTTTTTACACTCAGTAACACCTTGTTTCATCACAGTCCATGCAATGTGAAAATGTGTGAACAAACACAAAGTACCAGGATGTTTTATGCATAATTCAAGATGTCCTTGCAAAACACGTTCTAAAATAAACCCTTTGAAAGCTACTTCATAGGAAACAATTGTAATGGAGCTTACATTGAGAAATTGCCACTGTGTATGTGTGGTTTTGGTAACAGAGTCCAGTTTCCAGGCCACCTTTTTAACTTGGACTTGTCGCTGTCTTGTGTCCGTTTCCTTTGAGACCTGTCCTAATGGTAAAATGGCCTTTTTCTGTCATTACTATAAAAGATATATGTATTTTAAGGAACCATTCGTTATGTACATATCAGGGGATATTATATTTCAGAAATGTCCCCTTTAGTAATGAAACTTAAAAGTTAAAATTGAAGTTGACTATTTCACTATTGTCATGCATGCAGGACTGAACCCCAAAATAAATAAATAAAAGCCATAAATCTATCCCCAGTACTTAAAAATGATTTGATGTCCCTCCCTCTAAGGATATAAATATCTATGAATGATGATATATGTCTTCAGTGTACGCTGAGAATTTATTGATTTTTTTGCCTTTTGACAAACAAACTATAATGGATATGTTATACATATAAAACTGTTCAAATGTAACACAAAGAAAAGAAGAGAGGAGAGGAAAAGTGCCTGATGAAGTTTTGCTGATGAAAATATTGCATTCATAATAACAATGTGGGAACAAAGTGTGTTGATTTTTTTCTCTAATAAAAAACAACAGAAGGTTTAGTTCTTATTTCCAATTATCATTGCAAAGTCGCTATTCTGAGCTGCAGTGATGCAATACGAGTGTAAAAAGCATCGACATTGTCAAGAAAACAGTCAAGAATGAAAGAATCTGTGCTCAAGTCCAATGCTGCTGTAATCATTATATATTTACTGTAGTGATCCATCAAACAGTCAGACAGGACCATGTTTGTTGGGAGCTGGGTTTTTAAAACTAAAATGGACACATTAAAAACCTGAAGCAGCTAGGAAAAATGTCAAAAGCTCTCACCGGTTACTTTAATATAAAGTCCGTCTTTAAGTCCCTGTCAGGAATAATGATGCCGTTTTTTCCAGTGATTTGATTGGTCAGTTGGCAGGCTGATGACAGGTTTTGGTCCGATTCTCCGAAGTTAACAGGAAACCCTGTGTTGAGTCCAATGATAGCTGGCTAATCCATTAATCTCACTTCTTGGTAAAGGCCTCAGGTCAGGACCGCAGCCATGTTAAATACACATCATTTTTGGCTTACTGTGAATTAGGACGAGTTATCTGCACTCGGTACTTAAACACAGTAGGTCTCAACCTTTTTTATATCTGGACTGACATCAGTTTTCTTGCGCTGCATTTAGACCCCTTTCATTTGTACCATTTGAGGCCGGCGCAAATTGGTTCCATTTCTGTCTAAAACATGGGGAGAAAAGGGAATGACCAACTAGGCAAGACATGCACCACAAACAGCAAGAAATTAACAAAAGGTGACCAGATTTTTTCTTAAGTAGTTTTAAAAAAGAGAGGAAGAAAAAAGAAAAAAAAGGTAATTTTCTAGTAACTTTTTTTGGCAAATTTTTGTGGACATGTGCTGTTGAGTTGTTCATTGAATTCTCCCCATGTTTTTGAAAGAAATCAAACAAACTTGCTCAGGTTTCAAATAGCTAAGGCACACTCTTGGTTGTCACAAAAATTCAGAGAAGCAACCTCCTAAAATAAATGCCAAAACACAAAACAAAAACATAATAAGAAGAAAGAAACAGGGCTGTAAATGTGTGTTATATCTCTGTCAGCTGTTAATGTTGCGGTGACTTTCTGTTATGCCTGAAGCCCGTCCTTTTTTCTTAGGAAATATTTTTTTGGCCTTCCAACACATCCCAGCTGCTTTGTGTTTAAGTGTCTCTGGAGCTTCGAGGATTTTAGCGCCTCATTTGACAGGATGTCACTACGTTCAGCACACTGTGCTTCTGGCACAGTATCACTGCCTGCCGTTAGGAATCCCAAATTTAATGTATTCAGGGTCATACTTTTTCACCCACACACTTTGGAGCTTTTACTGGCACAGGGTTGTATCGCATATCTCTTTTTTTGCTTCAAAAACTGATCTGTAAGTTAGATAACAGTGGCAAAACAGGTTAGTCTTTAACTGAGTATTTTCCATTTTTATCGAATTCACTGCATAACACCTTAAATTTCAGGTTTTTGTATAATTAAGTTTTTATGAACTTTTTGCTGACATCTGTGTTTAAATTGTGTTTTGCACAGGTGGCCTTTCACATACAGCCATACAAAGGACGGACGGACCAGAGCATGCATGACAACATCAAATACATTATTGACAAGTGAGTTCTTTTTTTGATACGCCCACTTTTCTGTGCGCCAGATTTGTTTCCTTTCCCCCGACCAAAGACGGGAGCTCTGATGTTAGCGATCTGTTGAAACATGAGGCCTGATAGAAGTTGATGAGGAACAGGTTGTTAAATATAGATGTCTCCCCTGTGATCCTGCTGCAGTGGATCGGCAGGTAGCTTTTGCTCTGACCTCGACCAGTCTGAATGTGTGCCAGAGGGGACCCGACTGTCTCAAAACATTTGATGATATTCAGCTTTTTCTAGAAATCAGAAAACGTATGAAACATGTTAGCTTAAAGACAGAGATGTGGCGAAAACCTGTGAGGCTAATCAGACAGTGTTTCATCTAATAAGATATTCAGTAGTAGTCTGATTTAAAAAAAAAGAAGCCCATGGTCTCACACTGTGGCTAGGAACAAAAATAAAGAGTAATGATACAAGACTGGAGTAAAATCAAAGCTCAGCCTCGAGAGCCTCGAGTCAAATCCGATTTCTGGACTTTAAATTGCTGCCAATGTTTTCAGAAACCTGCTGTGCTGACCATCTGTATAAAATGAAACAAAAATGGAAACACAAGGAAAAAAGATGACGGTTTCAGTAAAGCATAAGTATATCTGGATGTCTGACACAACCTGAGAAATCTTAGCTGTATTAAAGATGCTACGTGTGGCATTTTAGCACCATGACATTTGAAACATTAGCTTTAGTTGCAATCAAACAAGACCACTGATAAGAGGATTGGTTGCCCTGGCCTTTAGCCTCGCTAACCCACTGACACTGGGTCATAATGATGCCCATGAGCTTTTTAGCATAAAGGGACAGTTCACCCCAAAATAGAAAAATGCATATTTTTCCTCTTACCAGGAGTGCGGTTTATCTGTGTAGATTCTTTTGATGTAAGTTGCTGAGCATTTGAGATATCAGCCATAGAGATGTCTGCATTCTCTCCAATAAAATGGAACTAGATGGCACTCGGCTTGTGGTGCTCAAAGCGCCAAAAAAATACATTTAAAAAAAGCCACTATGTGAAGAATTCAGATATTTCCCCCAAGTAGTAGTTACAAAATGCACAGACAGCCAGCAGTGCACACTGCCACCCTTATAATCGCAAAAAAACTAATTGTATTTGCTTTAAAAATGCTTTTCAGTGCATATTATAACAGCTTGAAATTCTCCCTCTCTTATTTTCCTCAGGTATGGAAAGCATGGCGCCTTCTACAGATTCAGGTCCAGCACAGGGCGAGTCCTGCCTCTGTTTTATGTCTATGACTCCTACCTAACACCACCAGAGTCCTGGGCAGAGCTTCTGACAGCTAAAGGTTCCCACAGCATCAGAGGCACGCCTTACGATGGCGTTTTTGTTGCCCTCATTGTGGAGGAGCGCCACAAACATGACATCCTAGCTAGCGGCTTTGATGGCATATACACCTACTTTGCCTCTAACGGCTTCTCCTTTGGCTCATCCCACCAGAACTGGAAAGCCATCAAGGCCTTCTGTGATGCAAACAATCTGCTCTTTATTCCCAGCGTCGGGCCGGGGTATGTGGACACAGCTGTTCGGCCGTGGAACAACCACAACACTAGGAACCGTGTTAACGGACGTTACTACGACACATCCTTGCAGGCGGCTTTGTCTGTCAGACCAGAAATCGTCACCATTACTTCTTTTAACCAATGGCACGAAGGCACGCAGATAGAGAAGGCTGTACCCAAGAAAACAGTAACTCGTTTGTACCTTGACTACCAACCCAACCGGCCAGATCACTACTTAGAGCTTACGCGCCAGTGGGCCGAAAACTTCAACAAGGAGAAGGACAAGTGGCTGATGTGAACATGGCTTTGTTCCCCTGGAAGATGCCCTGAGCATGACCAGAAATGACATGTAGTTCCACTGTTAAAGACAGCTCCTTTATGTTGATCCACTTACCTGTTTTTCTGATGAGATTTTCTCTAAATGTTCACTCTACCTTTACTGTTTTTAATTGCTAACATTTTTGTACAGGTTAATAATGTCTGTTATGTGTTGAAGGTGCAAAGTCACGATGATGGACGGATAATTTCCTGATTGCATCTCTGTTCAGTATCTGTTTCAAGAAAGTGCATCTATGTACAGTAACTCTGCTCTGTAGGGTCATTTCTTATTTTCTTATGATCAAAGACTGTTCTTTCCTGTATTTCATTTAAGACAAATTAAAGCTTGTGTTGGTGAATCAGTGGTGTCACTGCACCAAAAACATAACTTCCAGGAAAGGTTAGAAATAATAAAAGAAGTCTGCTCAGAGCAATGGGTGGGTTGAAGGAATATGGTATTCCAATCAATCCCATTATACAGAGTCTAGTTTCTAAGTGGCATTTGTTTGTAAATGACAAAGTAATTAGTGTGTGCAGAATACAAAAGACAAGGCAGAGGTAGAAGCTGCTGAAAGCTGCTCCAGCTGGTCTAAATGATGGGTGTGTTGAAGTTCTGAATCATGCTTCCTTTGTTACATTGTCACATTTTAGTCCACACTGTGCAATTAAAAGCTGTTTAGGGTTTTAAAATGTGACACAGACTCTCAAGTACTTTATTGATCAGTATTTTGTTGTAGGACAAGCAATTCAGAAGCAGAACAAATGGTACAAGCCTCTACTTTGAAGGATAATTCAGCTAAATTACAACTTGGGTCTTGTTTTCACAGTTTTGGACAGCTCTAAGTGCAGGTGTGAATGCACCCAATGTGCCCTCAACATACTTTGGGCCTGTTTAGAGCTGGTATTAGCCCTTATTATTTCCCTTTTTTGAGTCACTTGAAGGCATCACCTCACCTGCCATCTCAGTATCCTCTCATTAAAGGCAGGTGTGCTAAATTTGTTGAGCAAGGAAGACACCAAGAGAAAACCAGTCTTCAGTGTTTGGTTAAATTTTAGTCATGTTTGATGAATTCGTCGCTCCATTGATTTGAACTTTGTTTTCGTAAAGGCCTGTTCATTTTGGGGTAATGTTTGTTAAGGATTTTATTTGGTTTTGACGCGACAATCAGACCAATCAGTTTAGTCTCATCCAGCAACTCTCCATATGTCCTGCAAATCAATGGACACCCGAAGCACCCTGGATCATCAAACAAACAGTGAGTACAATCAAATGCAGCGAGTTGGTCATATCTACCATGACATCTGTGGGCAGCAATTTCAAGTTTATTTAGAAACCGTAGTACTAAGGGGTTTGTTTAAAAACAAGCATGACAGTGGTTGAGGGTTGAAATGCAATGGAGGAGGTTAAGCTAGAGGGAATGAAAGCGGAGCTGAACAGGGACTGATGATGAGCCACGTGGTGTCATCGCAGTCCAGTCCATTTGTATTTAAATTCTTGTGAAAGGTATCTGAAATCAGCACAAGAAAAGAAGATCTCGCTCCATGCTTCAAAGGGTTAAACATACAATAATGGGTATTATGGGTTTATGGTGGAGTACATTTGAAGTAAATGCAATAGGAAGTGCTTGAATGTTAATCAATAAAATATGGTGTTTTCACGTTCATTTTAACAGTCAATTTGGATTATGTTCCCAGTCCTGCATTAGTGAGAAATGAAGTGTTAGTATTTCAATGAAGTATTAGTATTTCAATGAACAAAACTAAAAGAGGGCAGAAAGGTTCAAGAGTTCAAAAAATTTGCCCCCAGCGTGCTCGGTGGTAGCACCCCGCCAACTCGTGGACATTTCAAGCAGCTCCAGTCAGAATGTATCTCACTAAATTCCTAAACCTCTGGAGCAGCTGTCAGTGTGCAGACCTGACTTTAGGTCCATGATGAGGGGCAACATGCTCATGTGTAATTTGTCAGTGAAGCTTGAGTAAGTGCCTCCATGCCAGGCAGTACAAAGTGGAGCACATTAGGCGCAGTGAAGCAGCCAGTGTCCGTGGTAGCCTGCCCTCAGCCCTCGTGTGAATAAGAAATCACTGGAGCAAAGCGGATCCCTCGGGACACTCTAATGCCATGCTTTAATGGTTCTGCCCACATAAAGCCTTTGCCCATGAAAATGACATGTTAGTACCAGGCTGCTGTCAGCACACTTACAAATGTTGGGCCTTGGAGCAGCTAATCATTGCTAATCTACAGTTCGGGATTTCAAATGCCAGTGCAAAGTGTTTTTCTGTGCATTTTTTTTCTTTGGAAAAGCCTCTTAACAGTATTTGGGTCCTTGCAGGAGACTAAAATGCCTCCCTGAGACCCAGGATAATAAAACACTATGAGCACCACTACAAGTAATACTGATGCTATGTCTTTGCCTCAAGTATACTTATAAAGTGCTGCTCCTGCTGTTACTACTAACTGCCCAATGCTGGGGCATTTTCAGGGTTGGAAATTAAGTGGTTCACACAGTGACAGGTGGATTCAATCGCCAGCCAATCAATAGATTACCTTTTTTTTTTTTTTCGCTGGTGATTCAGCAGGTACTTGCATATGTTACCAGCATTTGGCTGGTGCCTGGTGCTAATTTCAAACCTTGGGCATAGTATCTGTTTCTTCATTTTTTGCCTTGGCCTGTGGCTCAAGAGATGGCAATGTTGGTCAGTAAGTTGGCCTACCATTTTATGTCAAGAACAAAGTATCAGCCCATACAATTAAAAACTGGCGTTCTGTGTCGACCCTGAGTTTAGATTATTTTGTCAAAACTACTACTTTTGAGGTATATTTGAGGCAAAGCAGAGACAAACTGATCTGATTGTATGGGGGCTACACGAGGTGAGTTTCCATTAACTCTCAAATTGTGCAAACAAGTCAATGAAAAGAAAACCTCCCATTTATCACAAAAAAACGCATGCATGTGGTGGTATTTCAGACGATTCGAAAAAGCCATATTTTGCAAAACTGCAATGGAAACCCTTTGCTTTTATAGGTCTCATGATGCTATGGGTATGTGCTTGTCAATAGGAACTGGCTCCCTCAGGCATGATGCAGCAGGCGCTACAAGAGGTGTTACTGTTGAGTCAACAATTGCAATTGTTAACAACTGTTAACAATTGCTTATTGTTAAGTCCAAGAAATCCCTCATACGTGGCTGTCCCCACGTATAAGGGGCTTGCCTTTTCATTATTGCTTGCATAACACACCTACGTCGCCTTCGATTGAAAATAATGACGGACAGTGTGGTGGCTGCAATAAAAATAAACCTGCTGATGTTTTGAAGATCCATCGCCATGCTTCTTGGAATGTTATTGCCATAGGAGGAGTCACATAATATCGCAAGAGAAGTCACATATCATCACTCAGAGAAGACGCAGTCATTTTGCAATTGTGTTTTATCGACAATATCACTTTTTTGCATAAACATAGAATGGAAACCGGCCTTCAGTGAAGAAAATCATGCTCATGGTTACAGCAGAACCATCACCTGTAAGGCAAATTTGAAGATCAGTGACAGTTAAGGATTGTGATTATTCATTTAATATACAGTTGTATGTACTATTAATTTTTGTTTATTAACTGGCCCCTGGCTTTGGTCATTTTGCAAAAATGGCCCCCGGGCAAAACAAGTTAAGAATCCCTTCAATCAGCTATATAAAAATGATTAATGTTTTTTTCTAATCACGACTAAAAAAGGACATGTAAGGTACTTCCTATTATTATCATATTTCAACTCTAAACATGCTGACAATGTTATAATGACAAAATCAGGCAATTTTGTCAACGTAAGAGGAAAAGAGTATCACACAAGCTTTTTTTGTATGGTGCCATATGTTTCTGACAGGAAACCATTAGGTAAGAACTTTCAACGCTAATTAAACATCTGCGAAGAGACAGGTCATTAATCAGAGGCATCCTCGATCCAAAATATCATGGTAGAAACAAAGCTATGTATTCCAGGCTTTGTGTATGTGTGTGTGTGTGTGTGTGTGTGTGTGTGTGTGTGTGTGTGTGTGTGTGTGCACGCGCATGTGTGCGTGTGCGTGTGTGTGTGATTGTGTGTGTGTGTGTAGCCTTCACTTACAAACAGCCCAAGATACATACATACATATATCAGATGTCAGAAATTCTTCTATCCTTTATATCATTTATTTTTAACACTTTTAAATGATTAATGTTTTGATATTTTTTCATCAGTATGTCTGACATTTTTATTTATAGGCCCACCAAGGACGGTATAGATGAGCACATTGATATTCCTGTGTTAATAAAGCACAGTGAAGAGAATTCCGTTCAGCTCCAGTGATTTGCTGTGAAGGGGAAGTGCTCTGCTGCTGAGAGACGTAGGTACTCACTGTCACAATACTAACGAAAATATTATTAATTATTATAGTAAATTATCGAGTAAAGGCACATGTAAAATATTTGAAAACAATGTTTCCGCCCGGTTTCGAACCGGGGACCTTTCGCGTGTGAGGCGAACGTGATAACCACTACACTACGGAAACTTAGACGCTTCCTCACAGCGGTGATTTCCTTGACTTATGTACTTTCCGTCGGTTGCTGACAGTTTTGGGTAAATTGATGGTAAATTGACAGTGCATAATTGCCCCAATTGGTTACACTGCAGCTAGTTTCTCGGCTGCCGGTCGTAGCAGTCTCTTTAAATACAGGTCAATTTGCTAAAGGCTACATAAAGGCTTTAAAATGAGATGCTGCCCGATATGTGTAAAACATGAGTTTTTATGATTCATAGATAATTATAGTGGAATGACAGATACTGATAGTGTCGCAAAAAAACTGCAAAATAAAACATCTCTGTTGTCAAGAAAATTAATAAACGGATGCTCGAGTGTGTTGAGCATATGATTAACAGCGATTACCAATGACGGCTCCAGCAGTGCAGCTGTAGACTATAATGAAAAGGATGTAAAAATCAGCAAATGTTATATTGGATAAAATCCAGCAGGTAGGTCATACAAAAATCATCGTCTCTTTTCTTTCCCTCCATCATATTTTTTCATAATCTCACAGTACATGGAGTCTCTAGTGCTATAAACTTGCACCAGCCTGTGTTTTACTGGTAAGGCAGCACCATCTGCAGGCTTTGATGAGTTGTTAAAAAAAACTGATGATTGCATTTAATGTGAAATTTGATGTGCTGGAAATGTTTTAGCAGTGACTTTACATGTATCGAAATGAATTAACATGCATTATTGTAATACAGTAGACAGAACAATTAACCTAATAGTAGACTGCAGTGTCCTTACAACTGATAAAATAAATGCCCCCTGTATGAAAAAGCCTATTTACACTAAAATGTTTGTTGGCTAAATTCAGTTTTGTTTTTTGATGGGCAGCATGACAAAGGCACGTCTCCAGTCATTATCTGTAGTTTACATAGATGACTGAGGGTGGTGAGATGCTTTAAGTTAATATACAAAGCTAGGAGTAAAGAGCAAAAATTAGACCTGTGCACAGACGGTATTTGTCAAAGGGCAAAGCTAACCTTCTGGCTAAAATATATGAAAAAGTATACGATATAACACAATAGCATTGTAAACAGTCAGAAAAAAAGTGTGCAGGTGCAGAGGTTGATGGAATAATGTATAATGACTAATGTAACATGTTGCTTTATATACAGGTGTATGTGAATGTATAACAGAATATATAATGTATACAGCATGCTTGGATATCTTTGTGTTCAGTGCGTATTTAGATTCTGAAAATATTATTTAAAAACACAGCATACAAATGTAATGATAATACATTTCGCATGATTTGTCCAAAAATGTGTGATTTTTGGACAATTTTAAAAGATTAAATTCTGTTGATTATACTGTATTATGCAGACACAATGTAGCAAAATGTTCTGTATCAAACATGGACAGATTTGTTTGCGTATAGCGGGTTTCGAACCGGCTAACTTCCGGAGAACCTCTGCTTCTTAAATACTCTTCCACACCTGCGTGGAATTAGTCCCTGTCCAGGAAACAGAACACACCATACCAGGTAGGAAAATGAAAACTGTTATATAAGAACACAGATGGTTCAATACTTTTCGGAAAGTTTATGATTCTTTCCACTTGCTGGGACAGGGAAATGTTAGCTTTCAGGCGCTAAAGCCAAGAAGAAACACTCATAAGCAAAACACCACCGACCTTCTCACTCGGAACCTCTGACAGCTAACCGTTAGCTATCCTTAGCTAACTGACCGTGAGGAGAGGCAGACCATCATTTAAGTTTAGAAACTTTTAGAAAATTCGTACAAAAATGTCCATAGTTTGATAACAGACTCGGAGTTCAGGGTGGAAACAGCAGACACGCGTGTCCGGACACTTTCAGGTAATAAAATAGACTATCTTGCATATAACATAAAAGCGAAGCAATTCATCTTTTAAAGTTAGCAGGTTTCCACCTACTAGCAACATTTTTTCCTCACAAAAAACCCTGTCCCAAAGTACGCTTTTCAACATATTTAGTCAACTTATCCAGCTCCTGGAGTACTATTGTGGCTCACTAAGGGACTGTTGGTTATTTATGAGAGGAAGGTGATGGCTGGGGTTTGACTTCTTTTTTTTTCTAAGGGGGGGCTTACCCTCCCCAAAGCTGCAAATATTGGTCTTTGAGCCTCCCTGAGCAACTTGAAATGCATGACCCTCCCTGCACCATAAATTAGTGTATAGATTTTAAAAACCTACTCATTGATGTTTTTAAGTGAAAAACTTATGACAAAATCCTTGAGTTGGAAAAAAGCCTTGTTTTTTTCACTGTTATGCATGCTGGTTAATTTAATGCAAATTGATAATTTTTGGCCAAATTTGAAATGACATGTAATTTTGATGAAATAGCAATATTTTAGAAATTAGATTTGGTTGTGTTTTTTTCCTGACAGAAGTGTTTGCCACACATGTCCAAAGGCCATTGGAAATTTGGAAATTAAATTATTATTTTTTTTAATGTTTTTACAGTTTTGGTCATCATTAATGGTGTCATTTTGGCAATATTTTAATCATTAATACATAAAAGTCATCTGAAGTTGTTTCCCGTAATTCCAAATAAAACAATCCAAGTCCCTAGCCAGTGCTTTAAGTTATGACATGCCTCCTTTGTTACTCCATCTACCCTCGTGAATAATGGAAGTGTCTTATTTTTTACCAACAGCATTTTCTCCCATGTATAAATGTATTGAATGTATTGTTTGCCTTAGTTATGACTTTTGAATACAGTAGGTTACATTAAAAAGGTTTAAAACCATTAACAGATAGAGACTAATCATGACAGGCTTTCAAAATTACACTATATATACTTACAAAGTGACTTCCATATATGAGCATTATTTCTGCTCTATTGTTATTGGTGTACAAACCGCTACTATTTACTGCCCCACATTTATCCCTGCAAAAATATCACTTTGCTGATGCCAACTTGCATGCAAGGACTCTGTTGTGAAATATGGCGTATGTATTAAAAAGTGTGTGTGCCGTGGTCAGATAACTGGTGCATCTGTAACATGTAAAAATGTCTTGGGAGTGACAGGTGATGTTTGTGTCTGTACTAGAGGCTGTCATAAAGGAAGAAGAAAAAGTCAGACAAGGCAGCTGTTGTTTTTGTACTTTTATTGCGTTTTCTTACAAAAACATCTTTTTTAATCAAAGAGACCGAAGCCCATGTCGTCGTCGGACTCCTCAGACTCTTCCTTCTTCTCCTCTTTCTTCTCCTCCTCCTTGGCTGTAGGGGCAAATACGACAGAGTACGGTTAACAAACTCAAAAGATGTGCGCACCAAATGCCCTTTACAGTCACAGCACTGGGAGATTTCTGACAATTTAAAACAAGAGACTGGCTTTTCACAATGACTGTAAAAGACCAGGGGAAGCTGGTAGTTCAGCTGAGATCCTGTGTTGTTCTTTGTTGTTTCTAAATGAAAAAGGTTTTCCCCTCTGAATTGGAAAAAAAGGGCCTTAGTTTTAATTTTTAGCAAGACCTTAACCAGTGAAGAATTAAAAATGGCAATGCAGCACTAATTTAGCTCATCTGTTCTTAGGTCTACATCTCAAAAGCAGGCCATATGCTCACTTTCAAGGTTCAAAAGTACAGCATGGGACTGTAAAGCTATTCACATTATTATTACATGCATCCTACTTTAATGTCACACAGATTGTAAAATATCTGAGTATTTCAATGTTAAACCTATCTAAAACCTGTTTTCCAATTTAAACCACAGTTTGTCCAGTTACCTGGGGCGTCACCAGCAGCAGCAGCTCCTCCAGGAGCTGCAGCTCCAGCTGGAGCTCCACCTCCGGCTCCAACGTTGCAGATCAGGCTGCCGATGTCAATGCTGGACAGAGCCTACGAAATAACAAGTCTCAGGTCAGAGTCAGTTCATCAACATGTCTGGGGCTAGTTCTGGTGACTGATGCACAACTTTATTGCTCTTGTGCAATAGACTGCCTTAGGGATGACGATTTCTGTAGGCCACCAAGAAGTAACATCGCCCTTGTTTCCTCGACAAAAAGCCAGTGGGATTTTTATTTACTGGATTTTGGAATTACTGTTTTTTAAAAAAAAAAAACCAAAAAAAAAAACTTGACAAACTACAGCTTGCAAAAATTGCACACTGTGTGCAGCAAGATACTCTCCACAAATCAACGCCACATTTATGATTTCTTTTAAGCTGCATCAACTCTGAGTGAAGCATTTACAGACTCAGTGACAAAATTTCAAAGACCCTACCTGAAGTGCAGAAATGCTTACTCATTTTTGGATTTTAGGACTCCTAACTGCACCACTCTATCCAAGTCTGTGCTGAAAACTCACGTTGAGCAAACCCTTGGTACAAATTAAAAAACTACAAAACCCTGCCAAAGTAGTCAAATTTTCTACACAGACTTTGCACACCTATTTCAGTATGTTCCACCATTTCTGCCATTTTCATTTTGATTGTCATAAGTTGTCAGCAAAGGGAGTACACAACAGCTTAAATCCCAACTCTTGCAACTCCTTACCTATAAAAATATCAACCACTAGATCTCCTTCATCACTAGACAAATGGTTAAACACTAACATTTCTGCTTTTGTTGTATACAATTCACAATTTTTACCTGTTAGTGGCTAACTGAGTCTAAAACTAATGAATTCCCATTGGACTCCATGAATTGGAGTTGCTACTCTCAGTCAGCAGAAATCTGATATTTGGAAAGCAAGAGACACTTTTCTATTTATTTAAATCTTGAATAGGCACCACCATGACAAGCTGCTGTTGTTCTCTCACCTTGGCAAACAGACTTGGCCAGAAGGGCTCCACAGTGACTCCAGCAGCCTTGATCAGAGCATTCAGCTTGTCCTCCTACAGACACAGAAAACATCAGTTGTTAGACATTATACTTCATCCTTCCTTTGGTAACTGGCACTAATTTTATGCACATCATCACAAGATGAAATATCGCAAATTAGGTTCGAGCAAAGTGTTTTAGTGCATAACAGTCCACCTCTGATCTTCTATGTATCAAAGTTGATGTTCAGGGAAGCATCAGAAGTCACTGACAACAATATTAAAAATCAAGTAATCATTTAAATACAGAGGAAGAAAAGAATTCTGGTTCAAACTTCTGAAATGTTAGGATGTTATTTCTGCTATTGTATTTCTTATTAATCAGTTTAATTGCCTCTGACCTAGGAAGAACAGCACAATAATTGTAATAGATTTTTGTGTTGACCCTTACACTGATTATGGAAAATGTTTTATTGCTGCCACTACACTATCTCGCATGCCATATCCTAATTTGTTGTGCAGAATCCACGTACATTAAACCCAACAGGTTTAAGCTGCAGCAAACAACTCTCAACTCTATTGATAAATGAAACAACGGGGACATACACTGACGTGAGAATGTGCTCACACACTTGTTCACTATCTGACTTTTCAATGTGATGACCCTCCTGCAACTTCAAGCATGTGTGCTGATGCGGAGAATTACTAGCTTAGCATTAGTTAGCACTTGCCACTTGACTGAAAGATGTAGGTCATCTAAAACGTCAACTGTGGGTTTAGATATCTGTGGCAAGAGACGGCAAACTGAAGCCACATGTTGTAGATACAACTCAAATGTCACAACACAGTCAAGAGCTGTCAAGATACAGAAACGTGGCCTAACGGTAGCAAGAAGCATGCCGCCATTTTAGCCGGTAAACAAGCCTGTTTGGACACCTGACCCACGAAACTTAAATTTAAACGCACGTTACCGTCTCAGTCTCTTAGTAAAGTCCTAACTACCTCAGTTCGATTATTTAAGGCTTTCAGTACTAGCACAATATTCCCAAATGATGCAGTTAAGCGGTATTGTCGGAGCTGGCGGGGATAAGTCGGGGCACTTACGGTGACGGTGACTTCATCGTCGTGGAGGATCAGAGCAGAGTAAATGCAGGCGAGCTCGGACACGGAGGCCATTGTAGATATTAGATTTTATGTTTATCGCGTTGGATGCCTAAATTTGGCGGTGCTAGTCGCCGGATTGTGGGCCTTAGCTTCTGGTGAAGAACCGAGCACCTTAGGCACGTTAACTTCCTGTAGCGGAAAAGGGACGGTAGAGGGCGGGAGCTTGCGTAATATACTCTGCGTCAGGGTTGCGTGCCTCCAACGTCAGTACGCACTCAAAGTGACGACAGACGTAGTCCATATTAAAATATCATGGACGTATAATACATCCATGGATGTATTATGTAAAATATGGGGCTTTGAGCTTTGCCGTCAAGAAAGCTCCCACAATTCTTATTTGAAGGTTTTTTTTTTTGTTTTTTTTTGCCAAATTCGATAGAAGTACATAAATGAAAAGCCCCTTTCACAATTAAGTACACTGAAAATAGTATTATTATCAACTTTATTTTAATACAATTTACATGAATTAATTGAGTTAGGTAGATTATAACATAATTTTGAGGCCAATTTACACACCCTTATATTCATCTTTTAAGAAAAATTGTATCCTCTTTTGGCCGTTTATTGCCTTTCTTACGGCGTTGATGGAGAGTGACGTGTGTATACATATGGAACACTTTATCAGTCCTCTAACTGGAGCCACTACAGTGTCTTTATAAATTTGACGCTGTGCTTTTTGCATGCTTTGTGTAATTCCTGCTCCTATCAGTTCAAATCAAAACTCTGAAGAAAAATGCATAGAGGAAATATGTTTTAAATCCAATGCAAACAATATATTCAGTCAACAATTTTATTTAACCACAATCAGAAACACAAAAATTACAACAAGTAAAACAATTTCAAGGCATTATTCTGGCAAATCTCCAGGCCACATTTACACAGGAACAGAAAACCTGTGCATGATATTTTTGCATGGACCTAATATATTCATACATCTTTCTATAAAAAAAAAAAAAAAACATTTGACAAACATACATTAGAACTATGGCAGAAAATTAAAATGTGACTGTACATCCAAATGTAGTAATACTTTCTTCAAGTCTTACCATTTACTGTTTCCCTTAATATATCAGTGTCTATTTAAAAATATCAGATGGACCATTTATGGTGAACATACAAAGCTTTCAAACAGTTTAAAGAATCATTCTCACATTTGGCACCAACATATTCTCTTGGCCCTGGTATGTCAAAATACTCGAACAGGTAAAACCTAATTAAAAAGAAACTAGAGTGGATGGAAAGGTCAGTATGACATCTAGTGGTACCCGCCTGTGTTACACTGTAATTAAAGGCCGTCAGTGTACTGTGTGTGGACAGAGTGGGTTCAACTCAACAGATTCTGGAACTGTCAAGCTAAAGATTCAACATTATTTTAGGCAACAAATCAAAATCTTCTATCTGCTTCTACTGCAGCTAAAGATTCTGGAAATGTTCATCCCTTTCACCATGGCTACTGCGCTATTATTACAGCCATCATTATGTACATAGGTGGACTGTACATAAAAATCTTAAAACTAGAGTGATAGTATTTGAAATTTCAGACTTTTACTTTTTAAGTTTCATTTGACTCCTGCCTCAGCCATTTTTTAAGCATGTATATTATTACTTTAAAGAGAAGGTTAAAAAGGGTTTATCATTCAAGAATTTGTCCCAGGTTAGCTTGTCTATGTGATTATTTGGAACACATAAATTGAAACATATACACATTGATACTTTCTAAGAGGCAAGTTACTAGCAGCCTTTTTCACCGAGCAATATTCAAAGATAATGAGCACAATTTCATAAAAACACCCAAATTCTGCATCAGGAATGATTAACTGAGCTACCAAGACACCTGCTTTTGAATCTGATGTATCAGACTTTGCACTTATGGAATAATATGGAATTATTTTAAGGAAAATCAGTATTTTTTAAATCAGTTCTTCACAGCAGTCTGAACCAGGCTCAAATTGTGCTCTTTCAGTTAAATGGAATTTGTAAACATAAAAATGTTTAAAATTATGATAATCCCTTTTTGATATTGCAATTAAAATTCTGAAAACACAATATTTACAGTGGTCCTCAACAGGCTGTTTTTGCTTAAAATGAGAGTCCCACCCAATGTAATAAATCATACCTAACTACTGAAGCTTAGCACGACCAAAGCAGTGTTTGTAGACGTGCAAAGCTAGAAATAACGACAAAAACAAAAACTCCAGGATGGCGCTTTCTCAGTGGACAAGGAATGTGACTGGCTTTGTGGAGTGACATGATGTTTGAAAAACAAGAAAAGCTGAATTTATGACTTCAAAGGCTCAAAGTTGCCACCAATATCTCCTATAGGAGAGTTACTGTAGTTAGAGTATTCTTTCGCTCTAAAGCTGAGCAGTGTCTGACCTGTGGTACATGCGGTCATAGTCAAGACCAGGGTGCCAGCCATTCACAACAGTCAGAAACATGGTTTTTTCAGGTTGTTGTGTCAGGTTGAAATGGGTTAGAGGTTTATCTTATTGATGTTCCTGTCCCATCACACACTGTTAAACAATAAAAAAGTCCTCTCCAGATTTAAAAAGGCAGCTAAGCACATGTTGACCTTTGTTCTATGGGACGAAGTGAAAAACTCAAAAACCACCTGATCCATTTACAGCTAACTGACCAGAAACAAAAACATTTTTCTGGACAGTTTAACCAGCTCTGTTGATACCAAATGACCAATACCATTCAGTGGATACCAGTGGACTGAAGATAAAACCCACAGATCCCACATCATGGAAACCAATAACCCGTCTTCCCTCACTAGTCCTTGTGAGTCTTTCCTTTGGGTTTTTCATCGTAAGAAACGCCATACTCGTTTACCCTCGTTTTGTCCACTGGGTACAGCCTGGGGGAAGGGAGAGACAGCTTCTGTTCAGACAACTGTTGGCGGTCTTTTGGTAGCAACTTAGGAATCTGTGTGTGTGTGTGTGTGTGTGTGTGTGCGTGCGCATGCGTACCATCTCTGGTAGAGGTATATGAGAAACACCACATCGTCCCTGAAACAGGCCAGTCTGTGGGACGTTGGCATGGTAATGATGAAGGCAAACACATCGTCGATGAAGGTATTGAAGGCCTGACAAAAATCAAACAATATCAATCAATTAATAACTTTTCTTTTTAAATGCACTAATCAGTAATAAGCATATTCAGTGAGAGTGACTTCAATTAAATAATGAATGATTAACACATTTCAAGTTACAATGAAAAACATGGTTGTTATATCAAATTTCATTTCGAATCTGTCAATTAATTATCGGGGGTGGAACACCACAATTTTAAAATGGAAATTTGATGATTGATCTGTTTGTAGCAGATCTCTGTAAATCCAGATAATGAACTGATTCTTTAAAACATGTGAATTAGAACCAGAAGAATGACTAACTAACTGGATTAATGTTCTTACCTTGTACATAAAGGCTTTCCAGGGCAGGTGGGCCACAGATTTCAGCTGTAAATTCAAAAAGGACACGTCAGCTGGACATTTAAAAGACAAAAACAGTCAATCAAATTGAATGCAGTGCTGTGGTGCAAACTCTCCGGACAATATCTTAATAATTTCATGTTTTTGCGAGCGCACTTAAAGGTTCACTGTGCCAGAGTCCTGCATTGTGTCAGGTACCTATGGTTACCTGGCTATTGACCCACAAAAAAGTGACTTGGGGTGGCATTTTGTCTTAATTTAAGAATGATAAAAAAAAGAACATGCAGGTGGAATCTCAGGTGTTTGATAGTAAATATATTAAAATAAAATAACACTTTTATTAAATGTTTAAATACTCTGACCACTGACTTTGTGTGTCGGCTGTCTTCTGCACAAGCTGGAATATGAGAGCTGCTTCTATCATGTAAGATGTTACAATACAGCAGGCATGTTGACTGTACAGATGTGCTGGAGGATAAGCATAAAATATTCAATTTTGGGGTTGTGGAAGTAGTTGATTATATGGGTTAATGGTGAGGCAGGTGCGATACTCCATGTTGAAAGCAGGTCTTGAAGGCACAGGACTTTGCTATTTTTCTATTAGTAGTTCTGCATTTTTTTTCTCTCCTCAATGTATGTTTCATTTGTTTACAAGAAACTCCACAGGCGGATGTTTAACCTGCAACATTACGTGTAGCACTTACTTTTTTCCCTTCAACATGAAATGTGGCTCAAATTCTTTATGTTCAATGTATTTTGTCCATTACCACATTTATTTTGTGTTAAAAGGTCAAACCACTCTCACACACATAAACCATGATGAACTGACCTTATAGTTGACAAACAGTTGAGGAAGCATGAACAGGAAGCCAAAGGCATATACACCTGGAATAATAATTAAAAAAAAAAACATTTTGAAAAGCATTTTCTTTTCAACCAAATAATGAAAATCACAAGAACGTAATCAATTTGTAATTTTAATACCGTTAATGATGCATTAGTTAATAGTGCTTTATATATAGTCAAAGTTTATAGATGCTTACCATTAACCAAACTGTTGATCAACCACGAGTACCAACTAAAACAGAGACACGGAAACAAAGGGAGTTAATGACTGCTGAGACCGATGACATCGGAATCACATGTTTGGTCATCAGGTTATAAAAATGTGCATGATACTGTAGGTATACACACAGACCCTTACCTCTTGTATCGTAGGAATATTAGAGCATAGACAGCCCCTCCAATACACAGGGGGTACAGGAGGTATGAGAGATACTTCATGGCCTACAGAGAAAAACAGGGGACATCTAGTACATCCAGGTACCACAGTCTAAACTGTCCAGTCACAAAAGTGCAGTATGGTATGGTAATGTATTGTCTATACACGTGTGTATGAGCCGATAGAGTCTTACCAGAGTATCATATTCTTCTGTTCTCCTCTCTGATTCATCTAATTTCCCAAACTATTGAACAGAAAAGAAAGACACACACAAATGAACTCATTGTAGCATTTTACACAAATTTATTTCAAGGCCAATCATACATTGGAACTATTTGTTTCATTTATTTGTTCTAATGGCGGAAAAATGTTGCCATTGCTGCAGTAGCTGCTCTCTGTTTCAACCCACAGTACTACAGTAGAGAACAGCAGGCAGAGGAAATGAATACAAGCTATGCACACAAGTTAGAGGAAATAGTATGGTCTGCGTATAAAATGGCAGATGATTGAAAAAAGATCAACCAGTTAAAGGGCTGACGTGAATATGCTGCCGTTGTTTGGGTCTGTGTAAAAATCCAAATATTCAAACGTTCTGTTATGGAATCTTTGTGTAGAAAGGGCTACATACTTGTCTTTTTATAACCTATTAATGGTGAATATTTTTCACTGAAGCTATGATGCAAAAAAAAAAAAAACGATATTCAATACAGTCCTTATGCACGCACGCACGCACGCACTTACCAGAAAAGTTGGTTTGCCTCCATTCCAGGAAACCTGAATCTTAAAGGCCTTCTTCACTTTCCATACCTGCAACGAAAAAAAAATCCCCAAACAATGAAAGTCATGCATTTATCAACAAGAATCACATCATTTATTCTTGTAAACTTCACTTATCATCACTAGAAATCTATTCAGTTTTAAATGCATGCAGGTGTGTATTTACGTGCACGTTAAAGTGTGCGTTTCCCTTTTCGTGTGCGCTTACTTCAATGATAGAGCCGATGCCTGCAGGTATGAGGACAAGCAGGCTGGTCTGCTCGTCAAACAAATAAAGGAAAATCACTATGGTGCTGAAACATCGCCACAGCACTGGAAAACAAAACACAAAATGTTAGACTGAAACTGCTCTGTCCAAGTCACTGACATTCCTGTTGAATTATTTGGTGCAGACTGTCTGTGGATTACACTTAATCCAGCACAAGATGAATGCATTTGCAGAGTTACACTCTATTATATTCCATCCACATCACTGTTATTGTATTTTCTATTTTAAAAATCCATAAATTAAGTTGTCTCACAGTGCCAGACCTGTGGATAATCACAGCTGCAGTGCAGGAGAAAGGTCTGGAAGAACGATTAGAAGTACAGGCATTTACTGCTGTGAGTGAAATATTGCCCACCAGCATTTTGCAGATGGCTAATTCCTGCCATAACCTGACAGCAAGCCGGCACGAGCATCCTTTACTCTGTTGCTGTTTTTTTTGTTGCTGAGCAGAAGGAAGCAGAATTCCACATCTGGCCACCCAGCAGTCAAGTCAGATTATATACAACACACAGCTGATGCATGTTTTTTTGTAAATTCACAGGTGTTATACATTTTACTTAAGAACTAACCATTACATACTGTATTGTTGGTCTCTTCATAGATCAGTCAAAACAAGTTTATAACATGCAGCTGAATCTCCAGACTTTTCCAACTATGTCATCTGATTTGCATTTGTTTCCTGTCCAATATTGTGTTTTTTGGGAACAAAGTAACCTACCTGCTTTGCTGGACATTCCCACCATGCTTTTCTTCTGCTTCCAGAAGCTGATGTCGTTCTTAAACGCCAGGAAGTCAAAGAGGAGCTGAAAAAAGCAATAGACTTTCACATAAATCTGTTGAGCTTCAGTTTATTCTTAACTGTTCACAGTGAAATGCGACTTTGTACTGATACAGACAAACCAGTATTTGGTGGTTTTACAACTTTAACATGTAGGACTGCATCAACCTTTATCGTTTGTTTTGTCATACTGATTTTATGCACCAGATAGAAAGTTGTTCTTCAAGAAAACCAAATATGTCTAATCAGGAACATATTCACATGCTATCATGTGAAAGGAACTGTATATGACATTCAGAGCATTAGTACAGCAGCAAACAACTATTTGCTGTCAGTCATGCAATGCTCAGAACTGAGTGTGTCATTAAGCTTTATTCTCTTCTCTTCTAGTGTAATCTTCTGTGGCTCTCTGTGGTGAAGACTTACATGGAAGGCAGCTACGAAGAAGGTCAGAGCCAGGAAGTACAGGTTGGTATCCACAAAAATCCCTTTAATCTCATCAGCATCCTTTTCTGTGAAACCTGCAACACGTAGAAAGGAAGACAGACAAATATACATGGCATTAGAGTGCAAGGTTAATAGAGTGTGTGTTGATACATGTGATAGAAACATACCGAACTGCTGCAGAGAGAAAACAGCGTCTTGCATGTGGATCCAGAATCGCAGCCTCCCCAGAGAGATAGAATCGTAGGAGATGGTCAGAGGGAGCTCCATGGAGGTACTGTTGATCTCCTACAAATACACACACACACACACACACACACACACACAACCATACTCTTCAAAGTTAATACATGAAATGACAGACCTACATAATCCTAGTTTAAAGAGAGATTTTCAGATGCCATAACCTGCCATTTTGGCCTCCAAAAGTCTGTAAACTATTATCTTACATACTTCACTTTTTGTTTTTGGTGGTTTCTGCATCTTAGTGCATTTCTTCAGAGAATACAAGCTTTGACTTTATATTATTCTGAAGCAGGAAGCTTTTCATCGTTGCAATCAGTGAAAACAAATCAACAAGGATCTGGTTCATCACGCAAACCTTGAATTATTACGTTATAGCAGACTATACGGTTTTTACATTTTCCTCTAAATAAGTTCCATAAGAAAAACTTCCATCGACAAATTACCTGACAGCCAATTACAGCGTTTCATATAATATTTATTTAAATATAAAAACTTACCACAAGGTCCTTGACCCGGTTGCTGAGCTCATCAACAAACAGCAGAGGTAGATAAACCATCTTCTTACCATTTTGTAATCTGAAGCACAGAAAACAAACAAGCCTCATACCCAGACTTTTTTTTCTTTCAGAGAGTGTATGTGTGTGTATTGACTGTCTTACACTCTGAGGTATCTGTGGACATCACTGGGCAGGTATTCTCTGTCGAACAGGAAGTGGTCGCCAACAACGTTGAGTGTCAGGCGAGTGCGCCAATGGGAAACTGGGTGATCTGATCCTGCTCCATCCCCCGCTGCAGGTTTACCGTCCCGCCCCTTCTTTTGCCGGGCTTCTACTTTCTGACCCTGTGTGACCAAACAGATGAAGAAATATTACGATTAAATCAAATGACTGATGAGTAACTTATTTCTTCTGTATCTATTTTAATAAGATACAGATGCTAGAAATATTAGTAACCATATTTCAAAATAAAACACCTGCTACAAGCATAAAGCATAAAAGCATATAATGATATAACCTATATAATATGAATAAGTGTTCACACTCAAATAATGACAGTTAAAAAAAAGAAAGCAATCAATCACAAAGTAAAACAAGTATTTTTTGAACAGTCCATTTTTCTGAGATGTAATATAATACATTGAAGTAAGCTCCTTAAGCTCCTCCCCATGTCATTGAACAACCTTTATTAAAAAACCATGTTACTCAGTACCTGTGTTTGATCCTCTCCGGATATCAAGGAGATTTCAGGTGGTTTAGGGACCATGTATGTGGTGAGCTGAGCCACCAAGTGGACCTGTCGTGGATCCTGCCACGGAGTGACACCAGCTTGATGGACAAATATGAGCGCATATAAAGTTCCGTTGTTGCGGGTCTTCTTAGGGAGGGAGACATTTACTATCCTGGAGAAAAAATAGAGAGAGGGGGAGGGAAGAGGTCGAAAAGAAGGACAGTTTTACGTGATCCGCTCCCTATGAATGCACCTGGTCTGTGCATTAAAAAGTTGGATACTGTATGCACTACTTTCTTGGAAAAAATAGTGAAGGCATGGCTAATACTACTCTGTCTCTGATTGTTTTCTGGCGTCTTCTCTTTATATCAAATAGTTCATTTTCATGCACCAAATATTTTTGCAATGTTCGTGATGTGATGTTTAATCCTTTTAATTTCCTCTACATTCATGTCGAGAGATGCCAATACAAGAATCTAAATGAAAATGGCATACTCAAAATTCTCTCTTAACCATTTATTTCCATTTTCACATTTCAAAGTCCCCTAAAATGTGGGGTCCTTGCATAAATACAGCCATTATTTCTGAATAGTCCATTTGTCAAAGCTGTGAATACCATCACATTAAAGCTGAGAGTCTGCACTTTAAGCAATTGATGGCTGTTTGATTGCACTTTTTGTCCAAATGATTACATACTTCAATTTTCATTCATTCATAAATGAACATTTATGTGTGTTTATAACTATCAGCAGCTATCTGCTTCATTTTACTTCATTTACACTGAAATGGGAGATCTGGCGTCATTGTTGTTCTGTTGAATCATGACTTTCTACTCTTTCAAACATTCTAAATGACTGTTGAGAATGTTTCATATATTCATTGTATCTTTGTCATCCACCAAAGTGGCTAATGCATCTTAGTAGGTTTGAAATATTTGGAGATCATTTTTCGTACCTCATGGACACTGCAGAGATTTAAAAAATAATAATAACAATAAAATAAAATCTTGTTACCGTTAATATTGTTGAGTAGGTAAAACTCAGTTGCTACCTACACAGTGAAAATAAAATGAGACATGACGCACTCACTCAGAATTTAACTTTTCAGACTGGTTGTGCTTTACCTGTTATAATGACCATGTAACTTTTATTTTATTGGTTAAACAAAACAAGTATTAAAAAAACAGAATCTGTAATCAGTAGCCTTCTATTTATAATTATGAATATAAATCATCTGTGGCTAGCCCCTTCAATAGTCAAAAACACAGCTTGAGTGACCATCAGTATATATACACTGAGACAGTGAGGACGCCATGGAAGTAACAGGGACAGAATCGTCCTCCAAAGGGAGGCATACTGGATACATTTCTTAGACACCTTCATTCCTAATGGGATGGATGAGGAGATTTTTTATAATTAATATTTCTTCATCAAGTGAATATTTTAATATATTTGTGTATACATTTGTGCTGTTACATGCTGTGGTGCTCTAATCTATTTTGTTCTGTGCCTTGAAAAGTTTTGGCTCCCTCTGCTGGGATGTACTGGTTGTGTTGGTTTGGTGTCTTAAAACCAACCTCACCTGTGTACTTTGGTTGCAACGTTACCAATATACACGCTGAAGAAGCGTGTCTTGTCCAAAACGTCCGTGAGGCAAAATTGAAAATTCGAATCCTAGTGCTATCCTGATCTTTACTTCAGTCTTACCTGCAATAAAGATCCAGCACCTGGAGTGCTGTCCTGATCTTAACCTCACCGATACCTGTACCATGATCAAATGACCTACATTTACAGGAAGTTACTACAATATGATTTTGAGCTTATGTGCCAAAGAAGGATCAGCTTTAACTTCCTAATCTTCCAGTGAGGGCTATGTGAGAGATGTCATTGTCACACACTGACATGTCAAAGCCAATCAAAGGCAAAGTAAGGTGGAACAATGCCTTCACCACAGTAGGAGAAAAATATTGCATACTGTTTCCCATTGTGCTTTATGTTTTATTACTGGCTGTGGAGATTTTTTATATTAATCTCTCTTTGGGCTGGCTCCTTCTTATCTGTGTATACACATGATTAAATACCAAAATCAGTATGACTTGTGCCAAAACGAAACCAGGCAAAAAAAAGCTTTTGAATATGCTGCTCCTTCTTCCTGGAATAATGTACAGAGGGACCTGAAGCACCCTGGTCAAAGCAAATGCTCCTCAACTTTTAACCTCAATGAGACTTTTACCTGATAATTAAAAGATATATACATACATAAAAAGGAACAGACCTTTCATCAGACCTTTAAAATACAATCTGTCAAGTGTTTGTCTGTCAATATCTGTTTTAGCTATATTGATATCTATTCATCTGAATTATACATTAATGCATATAGGTTCGTTAAAGTTCAGTGTCCATCAGTTAGTTTACAGATTTAAAATATGACTTGACCAAACAGATCTGTGAACAGAGACAATCTCCCAGGCTTACAACTTTGTTCTATTCCACATCAATTCTGATAAAATACTGAAATGCTACTAAAAAGAATCCCACCAACCTCTCAAACTTGCTGTTGACATCAAACTTTTCCTCTTTGTGGATCAAAGTATGTCCTCCCTCTGCATTGGGCCGCAGCGCAGTGTAGATACTCAACTGGACACACAGAGATATTACAAATATTATTACATTCATACAGTATACTACTGGCAGCTTACTGGGATCAAAACTAAACAGTGTGACCACACATCCCTCCACATTACTCACCTGGAGTTTCGGGTCTCCTGCCAGGAAGGGTGTGATACAGTTGTCACCTTTGGGGCTGTCGCAGGGCTTAGTGTACACTATCCCGTACATCACCCAGCAGGTGTGGAGCACGTACACCACAAACACCCCTACGATCAGGGTGGTGAACGAGGTTTTCAGGAACATGGTGTTAGTCGCGTCGTCTCCCTCGGCTAGCTGAAGAGAAGGGCCATACGTCTGCAAATGAGGAGTCATAAATTGAGGGTCAGTCAGTGTGTAGTGTGAGGCTTATCCAGAAATTCATGCTGTATATGACCGAGCTACTGCGTGTCCATCAGCTGGCAGAGGAACGTCATGTGAAAATGATATTACACTACATGGCGAAAAGTATACAGACATTTGCACAATACAAGCATATGAGAGTGTTCTCTATGCTACTATTACAGCCTCCACTCTTCTGGGACGGCTTTACACAAGATTTTGGAGTCTGGATGCAATTGCTCCCATTTAGCCACAAAGCATTAGATGTTGAGCTCTGATACTGGGCGATAAGGCCTGGCTTGCAGTCAGTGTTAATTAAATTAATCCAAAATGTGTTGGATGGGACTGATGTCAGGGTGCTGTGCAGGCCAAGTTCTTTCACTCAAAGAAAAGCATATTTCTTTATGCATGGGGGCACTGTCATGTTAAAACAGTTTCATAAAATGTTTGACACAAGGCAGTAATTATAATATATATCATCCATTCGGATATGCTCAAAATCCGCTCAATATATTGATAAAAATATATATAAATACACTTGTTGAGCTACGACAGGCATAGCCATCCGAGGTAATCATTAGTAAATGTAATCATAACCATAAATAAACTTAACAAATGGTCATTTTTTATTACCATCAGTTCTCGTTCTATGGTTTACTGCAATTCTATGTGTGGTTTGTGAAAGTGGTCATTGCTCCACATCAATACATCTTAGAGTAGAAAGAAATGTTTTTTGTAAGACTGATTTGCAAGTTAGCTGTAGTTAATGAGCCACACATTTACCCAGCGACCAACAATGGTGCTCACAGGCGTACTCAGCTAACATTACTGTCTTTATAACATTGTATTTGTCTGATAGCCCACATGAAGCCTGAGTACAGTGACAATCATTTGCATTCATCCATTCTGCATCCCCACAATTTGGTCCCTTGTGATGTTGACTCCTTGGCTATGAACTTGCACAGTATGTTTTCATGCAGATAACAAGCCTTTTTAGTGTCAAAGCAACAATCAGACACAGCTGGTCAGGAACATTTACCAGAACTTGCTTTTCCAGTTTGTGTGAAATTACCCAAAACAGACAGCCTCACATCTAGACTGAACAGTAGATGGTGAGTGATAAGACTTTAGGCCTGACTTTGACAGGAAAATTCTATTCACATTGACTTCTGAAGATGTTTCAAAGTAACAGAGTTATTGTAAACACTTTTAGCAGTTACTGGCAACGTTGTCAGACTGATAAACTTCTTACTGGCTTGAGGTTAAAATAAACAGCTGCCAGTATTTACTAGTAGTGGTAATTCACCATCATGTGGTTGATTGTCAACATGCTAGAGGAAATCTTAAGCCCTTTATCTGACTTATAATCACAGAGCTGTCAAGTGTATATCACGATCACATGAGGTCTGATGTCTACTGAATTCTGCTGTCTTCAGCTCAGCTTTATAAAGTTTCGGTGCTGTCAGATTTGAACAATTTCTACTTTTTTTCTCTCAAATATGTTGTGGCGTAACGCTATAGCGAAAGTAAAACGTAGACCTTAACGTTAAACCTACCGGTGTTGAATGTGGCAGGCTGTCAGTGACAGGACACTCTCAGCTATCCGTCCATTCAGTTTACCGAGCCTGCGCGGTAGTTAGACGCGATGACATCGTTTCTTCAAACCCGTGCAGCGTTTTTAGCCGAAGACATCTGCTGTCCAGTAGACTGGCCTCTCCATTCAGAAGAAAAAGCTGCTCTAACCAAAAACTGCTAGCTGAAAGCGTGAGGTGGATCTAAATTTCCGCCGTTCACTTCCTGGTTGATTTCTTTGACGGGATTTGGGGGTGGTAACGCGAGACTTCACGGCACGGTGAAGAATGACGAATCTTTGAACAAAACCGTTTTTAGGCCAAATAAAGAGCTATTATAAATGATTCACATTTATTAAATGTTACCACAGATATTAAGACTTATCAGCACAGACAAATTTCCTGTTTTGATTTGTAATACAGATGAAACTTGTGTAGGCATAAGTAGTGATCAGTTAATACAGCAATCACAGCTGGAAGTAGAATTCGGAGACTTATCAATAGCTAGCATTTCGGCGAGGTTGTCAAATTGTAGGGATTGTCATTATTTGATAGTTTGCACATGCAAGTCCATCTCCCCTTCAAAATTGGCTGCCGTGACCCGGATTCGAACCGGGGTTGCTGCGGCCACAACGCAGAGTACTAACCACTATACGATCACGGCTGGCCATCTGCTCTGATCGACACAGTGACTGTTTAGGGTCTTGTCTCCAAATGTGATCGTCTGCCACAAACTGATTGCCGTGCAGCTTGTTAAACCTGTATCGCCCAGTATTCACGTCTTCAGCTGCTCTCACATGGATCAGTCATAGCATGTAAATACACATATCTTTATGTCCGAGCATATGTATGTCTTTGTGAAACGTTAAAGTTTCTTGAAACCAAACTTTCACGTGTTTGCGATTTATAGTTTGATCATGCATGACATTTACGCGGTTAGAGACAATATTGTTGCTCCCGTTGTTTGTATGTGTTTAACATGTCTAAAATCTTGATTACATTTGGGTAAGTAGTCTATCATACTTTAAAGATTTGGAAATGTAAAGATAAAGGTATTATCTGCTATTATCCTTATGAGCCTGCATTATATCACCTGCTCTGTGCCCGAGATTTTAACCGCTCCAGTCCTTTTTACCTCCTTTTACCTGTTGAAATATTTTTTTCAGAGCCAATACAACACATAAAAACCTGCCAAAAAGAGATAGTAGCTCCTATCTTGTCACTTAAAGGTTGTTTCTGCCTCAAAAGGACTTGATTCATAGTGATATATTTGACAGATTATAGCTCACCCAGTCCTTTTTTTTTTACCTGTGTAAATACTTTTAAAGGGCCAATGCAATGCATAAAATGCAGTTTCTTACTTGCCAATAAGTAATTGCAGCTCCTATCTTGCCAATGAAAGGCTGTTTCTGCCTCAAAATGACTTGATTTCATTCATAGTGATTATATTTGACAGATTATATAGCACAACAGTCCCTTTCTACCTGTGTAAATACCTTAAATGCAATTTTCAACTTGCCAAAGAGTGATTGCAGTTGCTATCCTGTTACTAAAAGGTTGTTTCTGCTTCAAAATAGCTAGATTTAATTCTTGGGGGTTTTATTTGACTAATTGTAATCACTCCAGTCATTTTTAACAGAGTAAATACATTTAAAGGGCCAGCGCAAAGCATGAATACTATTTTTAACTCACCAAAAAGTGATTGCAGGCAAACATAATCACTATAAATGAAATTGAAAGTGATTCTGAGACAGAAACAACCTTTCAGTAACAAGATAACAGCTGCAATCACTTTTTGGCAAGTTGAAAATTACATTTTATGCATTGCATTTGTCTTTTATGACTGGTTATAATCTCAGGCACAGAGCAGGTAATATAATGCAGGCTCATAAGGATAATAGCACATAATACCTTTATTTTTACATTACCCATCCGTGAATTATGATAGACTACTTACCAAATATAAACAAGACTTTAGATATACAGTATTAAACACATACAAACAATGGGAACAACAATATATTCTCTTATTGTGTAAATGTCATGCCTGGTCAAACAATAAATCCAAACACATGAAAATTGGGTTTCAAGAAACATTAAAGTTTCACAAAGACATACCTAGGCTCCTACCACGGACATAACGTTATTTGTATTTACATGCTATGACTGTTTGATCCATGTGATCCATGTGCTAATACTAATTTCTCCCTCATAACCTTAGGGCATATAAAAATGAGTCCATAAGTTATATTTGTCTTTGCTTTACCTATTAATGGTGGTAAGGAATCTATGTTCTTTTTGTTTGTTTTGTTTTGTTTTTGCGATATTTTTATGATATTTTTCATGCTTTTATTGTGTTTTTATTGTTCGAGTGAATGTGAGCCGCCGACTGCTTTAATTTCCTCCAGGATAAATAAAGTATCTATCTATCTATCTATCTTATCTATTTATCTATCTGTCTGTCTGTGTTTCTGTCCTTCCCTCCGTCTGTCCATGTCAGCATCTATTATACTGCTCTCCAGGCACCACGTACATTTAGGCTATCAGTGTAGTGGTTGTCATGACTGTGTAATGAGTCATTCCAGTATTTCAGAAAAGATTATACCATTAATCCAAGCTCATCCAGCTTTGGTTGCATAAGACTTTTCTGTCATGACCTCCTACACCAAGGCGAGGCAAAGACACGTGCTGCACTTTTTCCAGCTTTCCAGTCTGTTGTCGTCCACTTGGGATTTTCACAGCCATCACCAAACCTCCCTTTAACCCACATCGACCCAATCAACAAGATATAAACTGTTCCAGGGACTGAGGGTTTATTATCATGCAGAGATAATGTATTTCCTGAATGAGAATCTATTCCTGCATTTACATGAATTAAAAAAAATGCAGTAATTACATTGAAAATTATTTTACAGAGGTCGTGTGTTAAACACCAAGACTAATAAGCTTGTCAATACAAGCTCATCAAGGGTTCTAGAGGCTGAAATGATTTAACAGCTAACACCAATTTTTCCCACATAGCCTTAGAGCATGTATGGCCCAAATCTAACAGTCACAGTGACATTCAATCAGTGACATTTTACCGGAGACACTACTTGTCCTCAAAAGACATCCCAACCTACTTCAGTCCCTCCTGTGCTGAAGAAGGTCAGTCTCGCCTGCCTCTGTGAGCTCAAGCCAGTGGCACTGACCTCAATATTAATGGAGTCCTTGTATCCCTCTCTTTTCTTATCTCACATGTATTACAGCCTCACTCCTTGACCCCCTGCAGTTGGCCTGCGGGGTGAAGTGTACCGCCGTGTCAACACGGTCATAATTTGTCCGAAAACTCCTGTAACCTCAATGACTCAGCCATCAGGAGATTATATGTGGAATATACATTAGCAGTGAATTCAGCATCATCATCCTGAAAGTGCTCCGCGGGCAAAATTCCCAACTGAACATCACTTCATAAATCTGCTGCTGGATGATATTAGACTTCCTGTATGAAGCGTGACCTCACCTTTGCTGTATCAGAGATGTGTGCTCTTTCCACGACACCACTCACTTTGCACAGGTGACTCATCTCTTGCTCCATGTCTGTCAGATGGCTTATGACCTTTTTGGGCATCATCAACACAAATAAAAAGAAATATAGCAGCTGAAAATACTGCAAAAAACAAGGATGCAATTGCATAGAGAAATGCCACAAAGACATTTTTTAAATGGTTATCCCCCTGAATGATATTATTAACCTTGAATTCTTTATCCTGTGGTATTTTTTTCTTGTTATTTGGTGGTTTTCTGCAGTCCTTTTTTATTTGTTTGACTTGTTTGATCTTTATTATATTGACAGCTAAATGTGATGAAAGCTTTATCTGTATCTTTTTGCTGTTTTTCATGACTTGAAACCAATGAAGTCTCCTCAAGTCTTGCGCTTAAGTGTAATTTTGAGGTACTTATATTTAAGGTATTGACATTTTACTTCATAATTCTAGCCAGCTACATTTTTAGGGACATACTGTTAATTTTTTTGATTACAATGCATTTATTTGATATCATAATTTTTTTTTACTTTAAAATTCAGATTTACAGAAAGCAGAGTCTACTTGTGGAGAGTGCCACAAATCTATCCTGATCTCATTCCTTCTATCTGCTTGTCTTTTTCCATAACACTATTTCACTGTCTTTATATTTCAGAAACCTGCCCTCCAATAACTCCTTTCCTACCAGAAATATACAAATGTAAGTATTATATTTTACATAAAAGTAAAGATTCAGTCGAAAGTTAACAACAAAAGATGAAAAGAAATTTCTGTTGCAGAGCTTTGCACTACCAAACGAAGGCAAAAAACCAATAGTAATCTTTAAAATAAGTAAATAATAAGTAAATATTTGAATATTTCTGGGGTTTCAGTGAAGCCTGCAGATATCTAGGTAACAGATATCCTGGCTAAGACTTCCTCTTTTGTTTACCAGTCATTGTTTTCTAGATACCTGCATATGTATGTAAATACATTTTGAAATAAACTAATAAAAAGCTTAATGGCCTTCGGGTTCTGAGATTGAATCTCGGCATTCTGCCTCTTTTGCTTTCCACATAGACTTTCATATCTGCATGCAACCAAAGCCTGTACACTGATGACCGGTCAATACCACTGGGACTACAAATGGAAACCCTAGATTCTGCATACATATGCAGGTATGTGTTTATAGAGATAATTTTGTGACTCTTGAATGCATGCTCAATGTGTATGTGTATGGGGGTTGCAGCTGCTGTTGCTAGAGAGAGTGCAGAAAAGGAATTAACTGTTGGTTTGGTAACACAGTAAGAGCTCAGTGGTGCAGTTCAAACCAGGGGACAGCATTTTTTTATCTAACAGTTTTAACATAAACAATTATAATTATCATACAACCCCCTAGGACTTTTACTTATTGGAGTATTTTTGCATTGCTTATAGTACTTTTACTTTTAGTGCAAAAGTATGGAACTGAATACTTCTTGCGACACTGTCCAGGTATCAATGTGTTTGGATGTCCTTGATGATATCATATTAATATTTGGTGTCTCACAAGTTTTAAATTTTATTTTGATGACGTATCCCATTATAGTAATGATTGAAACTCAAACCATAACAAGTGCATGGATCAGAGGGATCTGCATTACAATCAAACCTCCCAAAGTAATGAAGTCCTCAGTCACTGTTGCTGAGCCTTTGGGCGGAGCAGCATGTCAAGAACAGTCCGGAAAAGAGAAATGCAAAGCAAAAATGGCATCATTTTAGATATATGACCAAGAGGAGGGCAGAACTTCCAAACTTTCCCCTGATGTATTCCACACCCATTCACTTGTCAGATGTGATTAAAAGGCCTCAGCCGTTCCCATCCCAGTGATGTACTTGTTCCCTTCCCTCAGGAAACCTGAGTCACATACATTAGCTAAATTGCTGAATTTTTGGTCTCCTGTGAGCCGGCAAGCAGGCAAAGATCCTCAGGCAGGTTCTTCTAACCGTCCCTCAGTCCCAGTTTGAGACTAAAGGTGACTCGACTTTTTGCTCTCAGGGCTTCTCAACTCCGAAACACCCATTCAGGGAATGAATGCTGGCAGATTCAGTCCTCTTCTTACTTTTATGCAGAAAAAGTTGTCAGTCAATACAGTGAATATTTCCATTTTCTGCTACATCATACTTCTATTCTACTACATTTCAGCTGGAAGAATTTTACTTTTAAATTTATTACATTGTTTTGGACAGTTGTAGAGTTTACAAAACGTGATCAGTTTACACCAGAGTTTTGTGTTGTTTAGATTTTATTTTCATTTCATCTGTAATCTTTAAAGAGTTCAGTTTAGTTTCAGTTACACACCAGAGTGGGTTAGCTCATTTCAATTTAGATATTACTATTTATAATTTGTTTGTTCCGGTATTATTATTATTATTTTTATTTGTTTTTACGGTAATATGGGGTCATTTTTCAGGGGTAAGATATAAGTTCAAAATATTTATGACAACTAAAACAAAACACTTCATAAAATGAATTGACTCACAGTCTTGTCAACATCTCAGTCTCATTAAACATATGCACAAATGACAATTGAAAACATATAAAATTAACAATATTTCCGGTATATTTAAATTTTATTTTAAATTATTATAAATTATATCTTTTGATATATTTTAGTTTGAAATTAAGTCTGGTCTATTTCATATATTTTTGTAATAACCTTGGTGGCAGTAGTTAAACCTTTCACCACTCGGTGGCAGAACAGCTCCATCTACACAAAAACATATGGCTGAATTCTTTCATTAACCATTCTGAGACTGCCATCACCTCGCTCTTTCTCGGTTTCCGTCTGTCTGTCTCCGTCCTTCCTTGATACTCTGCGATGATCCATAATCACCACTCCGTGCGTCTCCATCAACATCCATCACTCTTTATGGAGTTTCGCAGTCAGGGGCGCAGAGGAGAGGGAGAGGGTGAGAAAAAAAAGAACAGCCTTCCAGTCAGGGGCAGAGAGAAGGCTACTCAGCACTCTATTTCCAAATGACCTCCCAGATAGAAAGAATGTGTCCCTGTCCACACATTTTCAATTGCCAGTCTTGGAGTATTAACCTGACACCTCTTGCTCTTCTGTTGGTGGTGGAACCCTGCTGACCTGCTCCCTTTATTTGAATAAATTGCCTTTTTAGATCAACTTTCTTTATACTGTTTCTGAACCTCACCACTGCTGTCAGATACTGAATAAAATTTAGTTATGTCATCCAGATAAAAGGAGTTTACTCTGATATGTTCTGCGACACTTTGCTGTCCTTGTTCTTCTTGTGTATATACATAAAGAGCCATGCAAAAAAAAAAATAAAAACTTGTATGTGTGCACATACTTGGCCCATAAAAGTGAAATATGTCCAAAAACATGGGAGTATGCAGGTGTTATTATACCTCACATTAAAGCTGCAATATGTGGCAAAAAAATATAAAGCAAAAATGCAAATCGGATATGTCATAGCTACAGTATATTACACATTGTTATTCTGTTTTTGGGGGGACTTAATAGAATTATCTTTTGCGGAGGCCTGGGCTCAGCAGCAGGGAGGTAGTTGCAGACAACGCCAAGAAATTAAATGACAGTTAAGGTAAAGATGTTGCAGAAATAACAAAAGACAAAAGTGGGCGTCATCTTCGCAGTTTTTTAGGCTCCACTCAGCCGCTGGAAGCCACGGATGTGGCACTCAACTGCTGCAGCACTTTGATTAAGGCTTAGGTGATGGTTAGTCACAAAGGTTAGTCACAGCAGCAGGGGAGACAGACCCTGTGGATGTAGGAGGATGACTTCTTCCTCTCTCTAGTATGACTGCTTATACTGTTAATCCAATTGTATCATGGGAGCAGTAAGACAGAAGAAAAGCTAAAAAAATAACTTATTGTTTGCTGTGCTGCATTTGACTAACCACCCATATATTACTGTAGGTGTGTGCCTAAAAAATTCATCATAGGCAAGGCGCTCTCACTGAAAAAATGGCCATAGGTTGTACATGGCCAAAAATAACACAAGCGAGTATTTGCCTCCCATGCACTTACATTCAGTGTGAGCAAAGGAGTGAATAAATTATGAATAAATTTGCTTCTGGTAGAAAAGGAAATTTGCATCTTTGCATCATTTTAAAAATATGTGTGGAGGGGACATTTAATGTTACGATATTGTATGATATTGGCCACAAAATGCACTGATAACATCATGTTTTGCAGTAGTTCATTAGCCTGCTAGCTCACATTAGCTAGGAAGTTAGCTTTCTGTGTGCGACCCACATTCAGCAGAAGTATCACCTTGGCGAGCGATGGTCACTTACCTGCAGTTGCTTACACGTGGTGATGCCCATATCGATCAAGTGAGGCAATGTTACATAAAAAGCGACAAATTCAGTATGATGTTGAATAAAGGATGGGTGAAAGGGGTGGTGGATGGGTCAAACAAGCACAGGATTTTCACCTAGGAGACCATTGTTTTTGGCCCTAAGCCAGCGTTGACTTCTTTTAGTAACGATGTAGCGTGGTATGCAAGGACGTGTAGCATTCTGTGTGTGATGTCTAACACGCAACGTACATGACATTGTGCTGGTAACAAGGTTACTATCTAAAGTTAAATCATGATTTTTTTCCTAAACTTACCCACCTAGATTTGTTGCCTAAATCTAACTAAGAAGTTGGGTAGCAAAATGGTGGTGATTTTTTAACATCAAGGATGTGCCTAAAATTGCAGTCATTAGGATGATAATATCTGTTGTTTGGGGGATGATCCCATACGTTGTTTCGTAAGTCAGTGGAAATTGAACTTTTCTGTTGTTAAGGTATAAGAGAGCATTTATTTCCCAACACCCTCACTGTGTGCAGAGCATGTGATCCAAAATGTTCCGCCAAATTTTGCAGCATTTAGAATGATGCAGATTAAAAATTATTTTTTAAAAAAAGGTCAAGCGAGATATGTGTGCAGTGTCATTAATATATTGAAAAAAGGACAATAATTGAATATTCTGGCTTCATCTAACTTGTCAAGTAATGTGTCTTTGTCATTTGTCATGAATACCTCAAATGAAATCCAACCTGTCCTTTTAATGTTCATAATATGGGCTACATTTTTAATATTAGCCTGCCCCATATTATGAAAATTTAAACTCTGAAGAAAATGATGCTTTCTTGCTGCTTATGAGCCCAGGACTGCATCATCCTGTGCAGGATTTGAGGAGGTGAACAGAGCCTTCCTACAAGGTGCAGAGAGTCCTGCCAAGTGCACAGGCGCATTAAAGAATCTTTCTGTGACACGCACACTGTAGAGATAAGGCTGAAAATCATTGGAGTGGTCCTTTAGGCTAGACAGCTTGCATCAGTCAAGCTGTCCGGTGCCCAACATCGGAGGTTCTGGTTGTAGGCTACTGAGCAGCAGCTCTCAGCTGTGAGGGAGTGTAACTTTGAGAGTTCGACGCAGGGTGGGGTGTAACTGAAAGAAGAGCGAGCGTGTTCACTCAACCTTTTCTGGGTCAATAGCACTAAAAAAGCCACCAGTCTCCCTCCTCTCATCTCAATCAAAGCTATTGCATTAGTAATTTAGAGCGGGCATTAAAAGGAAAATAACTTGCCTCATTTAAATGCTAATTTGTCTTCAGCTGAAGATTCAGTACAATGGCAACAGGTTGGCAGAATATGGAGTATATTGTGTGAGAGCTCATAGATCAGACACAAAGACAGTTTCCCACCCACGTTTCTCCATAAAAATCTTTTATTTCTTCATGCATCTTTTGTAGCCCAGCAGTGCTGTATAAATACACAGGAACCAGTGGTCCGCACTGCTGCCGTGACTGAAAATCATTACTGAGGCGTCTTTCTTCAATCACACCTTCTCTGTCAGTAGTGACAGTAACCCCCTGCTTCTGTAGGTACGCTGCTATCTGCCAGTGTCTGTACATGTTTTTTTGTTTTTCTTTTTAATACCATGACGCCATACAGCAACAGTTTCTTTGCAGTTAATTTTAGGAGCATAATTACATGCACATCAAATGTAGTGAAAAACAGCACTGATGAAGAGTGACCCCTGCAGTCTGACTCCAGACCAAAAAATCACATAGATCGACAACCAATAAGCTTGTACATACAATAGCCACATCCATGTACCCGTATGTTAGTATGTGTTAACAGAAAAATATGATGCATATGTAAGGATATTTTTGGGTGCAATGTAATACATAATAGTGTTTTTTGTCATGTGCAATATTTCAACATTTTTTTTTGGTCACCATTTTACACTCCCATGGCATCAAAATAATTTGCTTGGGCAGTGTCCCCGTTGTCCTCGATTTGTGCCTGTGTGAGACGTGCTTTCAGTCATATCCACTGTTATCATCTGCTTCACTATTAGATGCTCAGAGCAACAAATGTAGTATAAAGAGCGTGAAAGTGTGCTCAGCGTAGACAAGAGGGGCAGTGGACTGGTCTAACAAACAACAAAATAAGTTGCGGTGTTTGTGACAATCAGATGTTTTTTACTAACACACTGCAAACACTGGACTTTGACCCAGGAACAAACATTGGACTTTGACCCAGGAAACCTATGTTTGAGACCAACAAAAAATAACACTGGTACAGCATTCCTTCCCCTTTAAAGCCAGGTGTTTTTTTTAGCAATATTTGTAATGTTTTTCTAAGCGTAACCAAGTAGTTGTGTTGCATAAACTTAATCGCTGACCCCTTATGTGAGTCATGTCATGCAACTCATGTCAACCACAATCTTCTCCTAACCATGACACATTTTAGACCCATAACAATACGACTTCTGCTATTTTGTTTCACAGCTGATGCAGCAGCCAAATGAAACTAGTTTATTCTGTTAAAGCACTTGCAAGCTTATTAAATGGATGAGATTTATGGCATCAGGATGGGTCAGTCACATTTTGGTGAGGAAGACCTCAGACCTGCATCAGTGGGAATATTGCTGTTGAGTGTTGATTGTGACTTGTGTTAAATAAGCTTTGAAGTTTCGGTTGTCGGTCTTCACAGAAAAGAAGACTATGTAAATGACCTGCCTCTGGTTCTCAGAACGCTGCTGTCTTGGCGAGATGAGCCTTGCGGACTTTGTCTTATTACTCCATCTAATGGCCGCTGCATATGAGCTCCACAGGTTAGTAGTAAACCAAGTAGTTTAGTTATCTAAACCTAACTGTGGACACATTCTTACCCCAGACCCCTTCTGCTGCAAGAAACAACGCACTGCCCCTGGCAGCAATGTCAGAGTATGACAAGAAGGAATTAAATGACATTGTTTTTGATTAATTTGATGTATTATCGTTTCTGTGCTCCTGCAGTGTTACTGTAACTTTTATTCAGTTTCCATTGTGTTCTGATTTAATTGCTAATAGTTTTGGGATGTATTTCTCAGGTTGATGGTTAGCTACTTCTTTAATATTGATTTTAATATTGATTTCAATTAATTCCTCCCTTCTCTGTTTCATTTGTCCTTTCTTTCCTTTAGTGCTTTCTTGCCTCCTTCCATCTTCCTTCATTCCTACATCTGCTGTTTTGTTTTTGTTTTTGTTTTTTAATGGCATATAATCTTTTCTGCTTTTCATTCTTCCCACCTGCCTGCAATCTCTACGTCATCCTCCTCCAACGCAATATTTCAGTTGATTTTTTTTGGCCCCTTCTTTCATTTGTTTCTCTCTTTCTTTGCTCCTTGCTTCATCTTCCCTCCCACAATTACTTCTTTCCCTCCTTCTTGTCTTCCTTTAGTGTTTCTGCTCTGTTCACTGCTTCTGCCCTTTTTTCTCTGCCATCGTCCCTCTTTTTGTTCTTGTTTTGCTTCCTCTTGCCTCTCTTTCTTCCCACCTGCCTCTCACCTTTGTCATTATCTTTCCATTGACATTTTTTTAAATGATACATTTCTTCCCTTCTCCCATCCTCCCATCACTTCTTCCTTCTCTCCTCTCGCATCTGTCATGGTTCTGGATTTCCTTCTGTTTTTTTTTTTGTCCTTCCAGCATTCAATCTTTCTTTCCTTTATACTTCATTTCTCACATTAATTGTTCCTTCTTCCTCCCTTCTCATCCTCCTTCATCCTTTCCTTCCTTTTGCCCCATCAGCTTGCCTTTAATTTTTGTCCAAAATCCCTTTATAAATCCTTCCTCCTTTCTTTCCTCCTCTCTTTCCTCCATGTGATTAAACCCCCCCACACACACACACACTCTGAGGATATCTGTCTAATGCTGCCACTCTCCCATAGTCTCCCACACTCTTCTTTTTAATTTCTCCCATCTCCCTCTCTTTGCCCCGCTCTCTCACCGTCTATCTGAATCTTTAACCTCTTTCAATCTGTCTCTCTGTGTCATCCTCTGTCTCTGTCACTATTTCTCTCTCTCCGTCACTCGCCGTCCTCTCGCTCCATCTTTCTCATTCTCTCTGTCGCTCTGCAGCCACCCTCGCTCTGTCTCTTTGTGATTGAGCGAGTTGAGAAGTTGGTTGGATACCCTTCTACTGTCCTCCAAGGTTAACTACACACACACACGCACACACACACACACACACACACACACACACACACACACACACACACACACACACACTGACCTCTTTGTGTACATCACTGGCTCTTACAGACCTTTCAGCTCTTTTTTTATTTGACATGCTTGACTTACGTAATGCATGGCGAACATCTATTATCACACAGTTACCTTCTGTGTGTGAGTGCGCAGGTGTGTGTTTGCATGTTTGTATGCGTGTGTGAGAGAGCAAGTGTGCCTTGCTCATTTAGATTGTGGACCATATGAATTTCCATTATGCAGAGTTGACAAGGAAATGGCCCAATTTTTAATTGGCAGGGATTCGCCTGCGACACAAGGTCATTGGCTGATAATATGTCAATTATGTGTCACACAGCTGAAAGAGTGAGAGAGAGAGAAAGAGAAGAGGAGCGAGCAGAGGATGGACATGGCCTCATTTGACTTGTCAGCCATCTATCCCAGTAGTAATCTGAGACACCAATCCACCCCAAACACATACACACACACACTATCACACACACACATACACATGCACACACGCAGGGCAAAGTCACCTCCAGGCACAACAGCAGGAACTCTTCAAAGCACCAGTCAACTCTCTTTCTTAAGCTCTCCCTCTTCCTCCCTCTATTTGGTCCGCATGCAAGCTCAGGTTAAGACGGCTGTTAAATGTGGGCTACTGAGGAGATGCAGCATGATGTGGGTTGTAACTTCATGCTTAATCTATATTAACCCAATCATTAAATCATCTGTTAAATTACCCTAATCATCATCTCTCGCTGTCTTTTCTGTTTGTTATTTCTGTATCCAAACATGCATTTCCCCCATTTTTTAACACAAAGTTAATTTGACTCAAATAGACAGATACTTTCTTGTTTTTCATAGAGAGAATTTGTTTCCAAAACCTGTGCACACAGAAGAACATTAACCCTTTGGGCCCTTTGAGGTCTCTCTTCCTCATAAGAAAATATTGATTATCAATTTTAGTAGGTAAACTGACTTACTATGTTTTGTCAATTGCCTAGCTTAATTTTTTTTTAACTTTAAAGTGAAGGCATGTAACAATAAGTGGGAGCGAAACATCAATGCTCCACATTCATCGTCAGATATAAAAGAAATAAATCCAGGTCGTGCCAAAAACTCTCCATTACTCTATACATTAAATCTGGTGATAACTTTTCCACCAAAAAAAGTTAACTTTTTTTGCAAAGTGTAACTGCTCATGTGCATTCTTACCATGTGCATTAAAAAACAAACACACGATAATGTTCTCCTTCTTTACCCTGTTTTTTTATTTCTCTTTATTTCTCGGTGCTGCAGCTCTTTCGCTCCGCTGAGCTTTTACTCAGATGTGACTTCAACACTTTCACAGACCAGTAGCCTCCATACTGTGACTATGAGTGTAAAGCTTCAATTGTTTCTCTCTTTATCTCTCCACCTTCTCTCCACTTCCTCCTCCGTCTCACCCTTTCTCCTCTCTCAGCCTCAGCCCGGCTCTTTCTCTTTTACTCCTCACCTTTTTTCTTCACATCTCACCCTAATTTTTTCTCATTCCTCGTCTTTTTCTCATTCCTCGTCTTTTTCCCTTTCCTCTCTCATCCTCTCAGAATCTTTTCACCATGACATGTGTGTCAATTTGGATGAATGTGGATTCTCGTTGCTGTGGCGATGCTGAAACAGGTGGATCATGGAGGGAAGGCACGATGGAGGGCCGAAGGGACAGATGTACCAAGCGAGAGATAGCGGAGGAGAGATGGAGAGACATCTGATGTTCTCTCGCTGGGGCAGCCATGAGTGTAGTTACAATCTGTAAACACACACACACACACACACACACACAGTTGAGAAATGAACACAAGGGAAATCTGTGCCCTCTCAAACAGAGAAAATTAACACAACAGGAAATTGCTTTTTGCTTTCTGTGCAAATATGACAGTGTATCCCTTGATGAATGATATATAAATGATATGTGTAGTTTATTTAGCTACAGCGGAAGACAGAGAGCTGACATTAGGATAAATAGTTAACAAGAGAAAATTAAAACATTTTTTTTAATTCTTAACAGTTTGATATTTTGACAAATACGTATTTCTGCTTTCTTGACGTGAGTTTAATAAGATCAATACTACTGTCATGTCTTTTAGTTAAATATGAAGCTAGAGAGATTAGCAAGATATTAGTTTAGCCCAGCACAAATACTGCAAACAGAGGAAATCAGCCATCCTGGCTCTGTCTGAAGGTAACCAAATCAGCATAAAATTTTGAAGAAAAACTAAGCTAAAAATGCAATATATATTAACTTAAAGTGAATCCTTAAAGGATTTAGTGACATTAAGCAGTGAGGTTGCAAAACTGAAACTCCTCCCATGTGCCAGGCATGTCAGAGAACTACAGTGGCCAACGCAAAAATGTGAATGGCTAGAACCATGGCTTGATTTCTCCGTTATGGACTTCTGTAGGTCAACATGGCAGGACTCTGTGGTGGAGGACCTGCTCCAGAAACAGCTCATTCTAGGGTAATGAAAAGACAGTTTCTGAGTTTCAGGAGATTCTGAAGTAATGAAACATAGCTATGAATATTCTATTCTATTTCTGTCAAAAGATGTCCTTAAATCCAATATACTCAGCCTTTAATATCACAGAAAAATAAACTGCTGAAAATGTTAGCAAACATGTCACAACTCATAAACTCTGAGCTTTTAAAAAATTTACACTCATGAGGTACTGAATATCATAACGGCGGGGCGTCCATATGGACTCCTCTCGTAAGCACGACCCCACTGAAAGGCAACAATTCACTTGGCATTGATCTTCTCATCTAACTCTCCACCTGAGAGAGAATGAGCATGTTTCATAAAATGTTAAATTATTCCCTAAAAACTCTAATAAACAAATCCGCACATTACACACAAACACAAAAAAGAAAAAGAAAAAAAAGAAAAAAGAAGAAAAACATTTTTTTTTCCTTTCACGCTCTTGCAAGACTCTGACAGACTGTTCAGGCAACCGTGGCATCCAAGAGATCAAACACCATGGCAACAAGTGGCTTCTGTGATCACTGCGGATACGGTGAGACAGCTGACCACTTTGTAGTGTCCATTTGCATGTACTTTGTGTGTGTGTGTGTGTGTGCATACTTACAAGGTTCGTTTAGTTGTACAGGAATTTGAGGAGATGTTAAAGTGTGTGCGAATGTGTCTTTTCTTGTGTGTGTGTCAAAAGAAAAGAAAAAAATTATACGTCTGTGTGTCTTTATTCAATCATGTGTGCGTGTGTGTGTGTGTGTGGTGTGTGTTTGTGTTTTTCGTGTGTCCACATGTGTGACTGTCTGCAGCTGAGTGTCTCCCCGGGCTCTTTTCTGATAGACCACTACTGGATGTTGTGGAGATGAAAGGGATGCTGGGAACTCATCTCACGCTATGAATCCTGGGTAAGTAGCGTGTGATGTGAGTACATCCTCATCACTCAGTGAAAGAAGGCTTTCATCCCTTATCCGTTCCCTCTATCAATATCCCCTCGTTCTGTCTACTCTCTTCGTCCTCGCCCCCATTTCTTTCTTCTCTCCCTCATCTTCAGTTTCTTCTTTTTTCAATTGTATTTTCTTTTCATTTCTTCATTCTCCTCATTTCATCTATTTTATTCATTTTTTTTATAAAGGTCTCCTCTCCTTCACTTTCCTTTTACTCAACGTCTTTAAATTTTTCCTCACTCATCCTCTTGTTTCCTTTTTTCCACTCTTCTTTCCTTTGTTTACTCACCTCTCCTTTTTTCCATTTTAACTCAGTTCTTCTCCCCTTCTCTTTTCTTTCCTCCCCTTAATTTATTTTACATTTTTATATTTTCTCTTCTTCCTCCCAATGTCCTTTCCTTTCATCATCTTCTCCTTTCTTTTCCTTTTGTTTTTCTTTCATCTCCTTCTTCCTTTCCTCCCTTTAACTCTTCCCTCTTCTTCTACTTTCTTTAATTTTCTTCAGCTTATTTGTCCCCTCATCATCTTTCCTTATTATTCACTCTTATCAGTGTTACTACATTTATTCTCTCCCCTTTCTTTCTTTTCCTTTCCTTTTCTCATCTCCTTCCTTCTTGCTTTCCTCTCCTTTCCTTTCTCCTCTCTGCCCCTTTCTCCTTTCCTTTTCTTTCCACTCGACTCTTCTACACTTTTCTCCTCTCCTGTGAACATAAAATGATCAAAGTACCCATTCTGGCCATGACAGTTCAATTTTACCCGGGCACACACACACACACACACTCTTGCACGTACAATTCAAAGGGTGTACATGTGGTTAGCGAGCCTATATGCGTCAAGATGGTAGATTTTGTATGCTTCTGCTTGAACAAGTTAGATAAGTCAAGTTTCGAATCCTAAGTCTTATGATTATTCTAGTAAAAAGGAGAATTGACTTTGGCCTTTTATAACCTCCAACTTTTAGATTTTATGGACAAAACCTGGATGAAAACTTACTTCACAAAACGGCCCAAAAGTTACTGCCTCGATTACCTTTCTCAGTCCACGAGTCGAATTGCCACTGGGCAGGACACTAAGCCGTGGAGCTGCTCTGCAACAGAAGGCTTTATATAGGGAGCAGCTTTCAGGAAACTGACAAAGCACAATGTATGGCTTTATGTTTCATCACCTTTCTTGGCTTAAAGTTGCCAGAAATCATGTTACTGATCATGTGTAGGAGTCAGGAAGATAAAAGATTGCATAATAGATTTGTGTCCAAGCCTACCCCGACTTGCTCTGATGTCATGAAAAAGTGGACGGCGATAATCTTGTGACATCGAGGCGGCCGCAGATTGTAAAGCCAGGCGCCGCAGTTGCCCTCCGCCGACTGCTAACGCCTGGCTCTCAGCTGATCAAACAGCTGATTGGTTCAGATGTTGGCTTACCAATATGATGTGTCAGATAAACATTTTATTTTTGTTGAATTTCAGAGATTTAGAATTTGTCTTATTTGAAGTTATTTTCTTTCTGTTAACAGAGTACATGTTGTGACTGATGGTGACATGTTACAGTCACAAAGCCTAAATACATTTGTCATAAACAACATAGAGTCTATTGTATAGTATCCTAATTATTTTAAAGCAAGACTGAAAATAAAGAATAAGGATTAAACAGCACAGAGACTTGTGGCTCAGTAGCCTGTATGCGATGTGAGGATTCTTAAAATAACATCTGTACAGATGTGAAGCCCTGAACATAGGCTGTCTGACTGATCTGAGACATGCTGTGATGGTTTTGATGTATTGATGTAGTATTTTGGGAAGATAGGTGTGCTCAGCGGATTTATATACAGCAAAAAAAAAAAAAAAATGATATAATGCTGATTTACATGACAATTCATGTAAATGAAGGCTGAACCATGAACAGAGATAACAGATCAAATCTAACAAGATGTGAGTGCCTCCCCGACTTCCTGTACAGACTGAAGGCTGCTGGAGGAGTCAGAAAACTGTCTAACTTTATCACAGCTGTTTGTCACCACCTCCTGCTGTGGCCGCCTGCTCTTGTCCACTGTCCAGGCGAGGCGCAGCTCAGCTCAAATGAAACTATTGTCACAGTCTGCTTTGCCTCTCTCCTGCTGCTGTGGGATTTTTTCCATTTACTCTACCCCCACCCCTCTCTCCACCTGGCCAATCCCCCTCATCAGCCTCATCACCTCCACCTGGTGCTCCCAGATGCTCTTCATCTCCAATCAAACCAGTATTTAAGCAGCCTCACTCCCCTGTCGGCCTTTTTTCCTGGTTTCGACTCGGCTCGCTTCTGACCACCTCTCCTCATCCCCGCGCTGGTAAACCTAACAGCCACAAGTTTTTCCTGTGCACTTCCTGGTTTTCGTCTGCCTGTGACTGTGCGGTGTTCTACTTCTTCGGCTCTGTTGAGAGAGATCGCCATTCTTCGGGCCGTCCTCAAAGCCTCCCGCTTAGCAAAACATCTACTCTGTGTGAGTGCTGCTAGTGTTTATGGTTTTGATGGTACATCGATTTTTTCCGCCTGTCCTCGTTGATCCCGCTGCCTGCTCCTACTGGATTCGTCTGCTCTGCTTCCTGCCTGATGCTAACTCTGCTTCCTCCTCGACTACAAGCCCTGCCTGCCCCTCTTTGCAGTCCCCACTTTTCCCACAAGCTCCCTGCTGTAAGTATTTCTGCAACTTACCTGATACATTCACCTGCCAGTCCGCTCCATGTTTATCATTTCCCCACTCGAACTCTGAACTATCACCTGTGAATGTGAGTTCACCCCAGTCCCTCTACGAGCTCTGCTCAACCCTTGAACTCTACTCCACCCTTGAACTCTGCTTGACTGTTGAATTCTGCTCCACCCTGCGCTTGGGTCCTACCAAACCCCATTACAGATTTACTGGTGAATTGTAAGTATATTTTCTCTAGTGTATAATTGCCTGAAAATAAGCACTGTTGAGTTTTCCAAACCAAAGAGCTGCCATGTTGCACTGCCATGTTTTTACAGTAGCCCTGAACAGACATCCTAGTTACTGACTCTAGAGGGTTCCATTTGCATTTCAGTGTCGGCCGCAATACTTCTATACACTTTGTACACAAGCAAAGTTTTAGTTGGTTGCAATCTGTCACCTCAGCTGTTAGATGCCATTAAATCCTTTAAAGTGCATCCTATACGTCACAGTCAAACCAAGATAATAAAAGCACATGTCATTTACTGCCACTCCGGACACTGGCAGACCCCATTGGGAATCAAACTCAATTAGTGCTGCAACTAGGTATTTTCATTATTGATTACTTTGTCAATAGCCTAATTTTTCAATTGATGTTTGAAGACATATAAAATAAAGACAGCATCACAATTTCCCAGTGCCCAGGTCATGGCTCATTTTGTCCTACTAACAGTCCAAAAACCGAAAAAAAAGTTACTTTTACAATGATATGAAAAGAGAAACGCAACAACCTTTACACTGAAGATGCTGGAACCAGCAAATGTTAATTAAAAGTAGCAATATGACAATGGAAAAATATTGTGACATGTGAAAGTCCTGAATTTAATGTCCTACTTAAAGGTAAACTTTAGTTTTGGACCTGGATCCTCTGTATTTTCCCATATTTTTATGTGAAAGTGACTACTACATTTCTTGAAATTGGTTCAGTATTGAGTCCACTGTAGCCGCAAAGGTGAAACAGACTGCAGTGTGATCCCCACAGGTAATTGTGCACAGTCTGTTTTTGCCACGGTCAGAGAAACTAAACATTTTTCTTTCCCTTTTGCTGATCTGGTCTCATGTATTTAGCCATGACACTGAAATTCTTTTAGATAACATTAAGCTGTGCTTTAAATAAATAAATAAAAAAAAAACCCACAAAAAACCCAGTTGTCCCATCAGTCACATGGAAACAAAACATGGGAAAATAAGGTCCAGATTCAAAAGTACAGACGTTTCACTTTAAAGTAAACATGTATTTGCATTAAAAACTTAAAATAACAAGTAAAAGTGCTCAAACTGCAGAATTGCACATATCAGAGTACATTGTGTCAATGCATTATTGTTGTGGCTGGTAAAGGTGGAGTAAATTTTAACTGCTTTGTATAATTTCTGGTAATGTTATCAAAAATAATACATCAGGATGTATTTGTTTTTGTATTTTTAAATCTGAGTCTGCAAAGTAATTGTTGCTAATGTGGGGCAATCTCTTGTTCACCTCCCAAGTCCACTATCCATACACAGCTTTCCTGTCAAAAGGTGAAAAATGGCCCAAAAAATGTAAAAAAAAAACAAACCCCAACAGCTTGTAGCTAATGTTGTCAAATGAGGTGTCATACAACATTTGACGATTGTTTTTTTTTAATTATATTGTGGTAATTTCTTAACCACCAATTTCATTGCGTTCCTACAAAATGAAACAATGTGTGTAAAATGTCAGTATATGTGGTGAACAGTGGTATTGTGTTTCAAAATCAAGTCCAACTTTGTGAATGTAACTCGTAAAGATGGTAAATACCTGGAATAAACTGGGTCACAGGGGACAATTGTAAAGATGCCACAGCAGTTAGTGTGGGTTGTGTGCCATAACTCTAAAAAGAGAGGACAGTCGTACCACAGCTGGAAAGCCAACCACCCACTGTTGGAGCACTGGGAGTACTCTACCTATGAGAAACATAACACAAACCAAAGCTTCAAATAAAAAGACCACACTCACAAAATGTCCCATCACAAACCATTATCACCATCAAATGTGATTCCCAGTAACTCCCAGCACCCCAACCACACCTGAGACTGGAGGCTCCCACCAGCCACAGCACCATAGACAAAAGGAGACAGGAGGATTAAAACCCTAAACTATATCAAATCAACCCAACAATTAACACTAAAAACAGCAAGATAAATAGGACTAATACATTGAAATCATAAACATCAGTCAGTGCTTTGCCAGTAAACAAGAGAACAGTCTTTAAAAACTGAATGTGATTAAACCATTGATAATATATTTGTTTAACTGATACTTTTCATACCTCTGCACCACCTGACAGCCTCTGACCCTACAATAAAAGTTAAGGCAAACCCATTACATCATAAAAAAAAATACCTCAGGGTGTTTGCAACCTTACATTACCCAAACAATAAAAATACTAAAATTAATATAAAACATAATTGATCCCAAACCAGCCACAGGTTTTGGCATACCAGAGCCACAAGTGTACAGCACAACAGTCTCAGCAACACAGAGGGAGAACACAAAGCACCATCATGTCTGAATATAGAGGTAGCCTGCAGCTCAAGAGCCTACTTCTAAGTTTATAGCTTGCTCCTGATTGGCTAATGATCCCTGCATGGGTACTCCTGTCCAGTCACGCCCCCAGAAATCATACAAAGGGGTGGCCAGATGGGGCCACTGAAAATCTTGGGATGGTCCGCCAAAACCAAAAGCCAAAACTGAATTTCATCACTTCAATTATGCTTTTGAATTATATAGGCTGGTTGAAAACTATGACAATATAAAGAGTTAAGGAACTGCATACTGTCAGATTTTTTTATTTTTTATTTTAGAGTCAATTTTATCAATTATGTGATGTGCATAGACTTATAATGGTACAACCTGAGTTCCACAGCAACCCTGCTGTTGTGTTATGTATCTGCATTTATTAGGTGATTTATTGTTCTTTACAAAAGGCTGGTTGTCCTTTTTCCCTAAAAAGACAAATATAAAGCTTTCATGTAAAGGTGTACATTGATTATAAAGAATAAACATCTACTGTAAACGAACTTTCTCAATTTTCGAGGAGATTCGTGGTACACACAGAGCCAGTGTCTGAGGTTTTTGATCCACAAGCCAAGGAGACTAGATGAAAAAAAAAACAGACCAAGCATACTTTATGCCTAAAATAGATCAGTAGCTATTAATAGTTTAGTTTATTTCAAACAGGCATATTTTTACAGCGCAAAATGTATGCATATTGGGTATGACTTTAGTGTAGTTTTATTTAAAAATGCTGTGAACGACTTAAAAATGATCAGAGGTACTTGGGGACCTTTTGAAAGAAGCATTTTATGGGGTGTGCTATTAAAACTTTGATATTTAAATGGAATTTCAAAAATCTGCCCATGTAGAGATGAATGGGATATTGTTATGATCTTAGCATATCATCATCATCAATGATAATAATAACTTTAAACTGCTCTTTTGGCCATTTGCGTATAGGTTGCTGAGTTACAAGGTGCACTTGAATGCACCACAGTAGGCTCCCAAAGGCTTTGCGATACAAAGCAATGTAGATTTCAGAATTTACGAGGTGCACCTGAATGTAACATGAAGTCCCTGTTGCTGTGAGTCAAACTTGTGTCATGATGACACAAAAAAGCTGTAGAGACTCACTGCATTGTTTTCTTTTTTTTTAATTTTTGTTTTTTTATTGATTAATTTGGTACAAACATTTTAACTGCCAGTGTAGCGAACAGTCTTCTGAGATTGACTCGCCAAACAATCCAGTTCAAGGGACCCCCGCCCCCCCCCCCAGAGATGGCCATGCCAGTTTTTCCCTCCTAAATTTAGCCTAACTTTGGAATGCTTTTTAGTCCCCTTTCCAACAAGCAATGCCAACATTGGTAAACAACAGATGCCTTAGGTTGTCTAGTTTCAAAAGATTCCACTACCTTTGCTCGAGCTTTAAAAAACGAGTGAGCCACAGCTTCATAAAAACAGCAATGTTGTCCTCAAATTATTTTTGCAATGCCCCCCTGGCGTCCCCTTGGGGGCGCCACTGCATGTCCCCCTGCAAAGTGAGGCCAGATGAAGTTGGCATCTCTTGATTGGTAATGAGGTCCTTGCAGTTTAAAAAATATCTTTCTAAAAATCGTTTAAACTCAAAAGGATGTCTTAGTCCACACCATGATACTACAGCAACCATATCAACCATGAGGACACCACAGCAAATGATGAAGAAAGAAACATTATTTTCCGGAGCTGCTGACGCGTTTGGAGCGCGCAGCGCGTGCTTGGCGCAACTCACTACAACACGTCACAGTTCTCGTCACCAGTGCGGATGCTCAGGTGGTTATAGTTTTGGTTAACCGTAAAAAAATGGATTGGCTGGTAAAAAACGGTAACTAGAAGCTGTAGGAACAACCTGAGAGTTAGTAGATTTATGGATAGCAATAACAGTAGCTTTTGTGGGTTTTCTAGGTAGCCTACTGGGAGTTTAGCAGGTGGACTCTGGACTTGTGAGCATAAAAACTTCGGAGGCCGAGCTGGACTCAAGCTAAACCCGATGAAAAAGAGGACTAACTGCAAGGACTTGATGGACATGAAGAGTTTGACACTTAACCGACGTATCGATGGAGTCCTGTGTGGTGGAGGACCTGATGTCCAGCAGGACATCACATGGCGTGATTTGGAAGAGGTTTCCACCATGAAGGGTGCCTGTTGTCTTCAGTTTCAGGTAGGTTAGACAAACACACCTTGTCTATTGTCCTCTGGCTCTGTGGCTCTCTAAACGGCCCGCCGTGGCTGTCTGTGTGAGAGACGCTGCTATGCAATATTGATGTGATTGTATTGCTTGAAATGGGTGAAATGCAATGCAGCTCGTTTGCTGTTGTCACTGGGCGAGGTGAGGTCCAGAGACTCTGCACCATGCTCAGGACCTTCAGGGCTTTGCATTGTGTGATAGAGGTGTGGTTGCTTGGGTTGCGTTTCTTGCTTTGCTTCTCAGTGAGTAATTAGAGTTAATTTGGTAAGAAACGTTGCATATGGGCCATTTTTGCGTCATATTTTATTGTAAGTCTGATGCATGCATTGGTGCTTTTTGTTGTGGACCTTGTTGAGATATTCTGTGGGCTTCTTGTTTTGCGACAAAATTTGTATTGGTTTTTTAAATTATTAATGTTGCAAATACAAATCAAACTGTTGGTAGCCTACTACTATAATAAAATGAAGTGCTTTTTTAGTTCACAAGTTACATGTTGCTGCAATAAAAAGGAATGAGCAAGGATGAACAGGCTGAAGCTTTATCTTAAGAGATAAAAACAGATGTTGAATTTTTTCCCCTTAATTTAGGGCTTTCATGGTCATGGAAAACCTGGAAGATTTTACAATCACATTATCCAGGCATGGAAAGTTCATGGGATTAGAAAAAGTCATTAAAAGTTTTGGAAAAGTCCTGGAAAAGTAACATTTTGTCATGTGTGATGAAATTGCTGCAGTGGAAAAACTTCCATATATAACTGCAAATATACATTCTGTAGCTGCCAGCACCACGTAGCTCTAAATGTTGTTGATGTTGATGTGTTGTTGATAGTGCTTATTCTACCATCAGTTACATTTTACCCCGGCATTCAGTCTCTCCCTCCATGTATGATGACTAGGGGAAATGCTGCATTAAATGCATTATGGGTCCTAGAAAAGTCATGTAAAAGTCTTGAAACTTTGTTCATGAGAATGTGTTGTAACCCTGTATATTTACATTTGAAAAAGGTAATAAGTGACAGTATATGTTTTCATACTCAGCATATTGCAAAACATATCGTAACTTATATCGTGATAATATTATAGGTGATAATATGGTGGGGAGGGTGCTATGGTGATTCCCATCCCTAATGGAGATTTGGGCTACATTTGCTTTTTTGTTTACGGACTTGGCCTTCTCACACTTTTTCCCTCAACCCACCTAACACTGCGAATCAGTCATAATAACGTACAATTCTGCTTGATACTCGTATCTGTAGCCTTCAGTGTTTTTGTTCTTACACTGTATGCTCACAACTACAGTGCCATATAAGTTGACCTTACTGTATTCTTTTAGGACTAAATGTAATGGACCTGCTGCTTGTGTTAAAGTTACATTAATGCATATATGTTTTGAGGTCAATTAGAGTGTCATGAAAGCTCTACAGAGGTCAAGGAAGTATGTCTGTGCCATCTGAGTTGAAATGCTTTGGGTCAAACTCCAGGCTGCTTTTATGTCCCGGTCTGTCCGTCACAGAGCTAGGAGATGATGCTTTCTTCTTTTTTATATTTTCTAGTGTCTTCCTGTTCTGCCTGCTCATGGCCCTTTTCATCCTTTAAATGCAAAAAACACAAAAGCACATCCACGCGTCTGCTCCTCGCAGTTCTTTTACCTGATGTGTCTTGCAGGCTTTGCACAGTTATTCAGTGTCCTTCCAAAATATATCTAACACTGTTGGTATTAATATGCATGACCAGCTACACTCCAGCTCTATAAACTCAGCAAGCACACGCACATTTTCTTACGGAAATGCGGCTTCTCCAGGTTGAGTTGTTCTTTCCTCATCCTCCTCCTCCTCTCCCGCGTCTGCACTCACTTGTCTCTCTTTCTCCGTCGTTCTCTTACCCTGCTGTCCTCGTCCTCCTCCTCTGTTCCTCTGCGTCACTCTCTCAATACTGATATATGACGCAATGACACAAAACGTGACAGTCAACTTTTTTCCCCTTACTCTATTCCCCTCAGACCTTCCTCTCCCCTCTTCATATTCTTTAATTCTCTTTCTTTACTACCTCTTTTTCTTCCTCTCCTTCTCTTTTAGCTCTCTGTTGTCTGCCCCTCCTCCCCCCTCTTTGCCCTTCTCCCCTCATCTCTCTTCTTCTTGCTCCTCCCTTCCCTCTCTAGAGTCCTCTTCTTTCCGTCTGTTTCATTAACAAGATTTATCTTCTCTAGCAATAACAGTACACACACACACACACACACACACACAGGCGCGTGCATACACATACACACACCACTGTACAGCTACCAGAGCTGCAGTACCACTTTTCTACCAGTTAGGGTCACTGTGGTACTGTGACATAAAGACATAAAGAGCGGGGGGGGGGTGTCGTGTGTGTGTGTGTGTGTGTGTGTGTGTGTGTGTGTGTGTGTCTGAGAATGAGGGAAGTAAGGTTACTAAATGCATGCATATGTGCATGAGTGTGTTTCCATTAGGGCTGACACCTTCTGGTTGGTTGGACGATTAGTTGGTTGATATTTTTTTTCCCCTGTCCGACAGTTTCTGGCGTTATTTTTAATAAGGCTGTGTGTCCACCATAGCATTGTTTTTCCAGTAGAAATCGCCTTGCGCTCTCCTTAAAACGCTCAGCAAGGAGTGCCAGAGCTCTCATGGGGTGCAGCAATTCAGCTGAGACCAAAACCCCCAGGAACAGCTCCGGGCTTTGAAGCCAGTTTTACATCGTGGCCAGTAGGGGTGTTGAAATGGATCGTTACAAAGATGCATCGCAAAGCGCACGTGGACGATTCTGCATCGATGCAGTGACAGCAAGTATCAATTACAGCCACCTTACATTCTTGTTGATTTTCCGCCGGCGGCTGGACAATAAAGTTCTACAGTTCAAAAGAACTTCCTTGTAGCAACCATTAATTTGATGTTTGAACTACGGTTCGACAATTGGCAGGAAGTGTGGGGTTAGGGTTACATAGAGGCATATTTGGCGTTTTGCAGAAAATCTGTGTTGGTGTTTTTATTTTAATGATTGCCGATAAAATTAATTAATAATGAGAAAGTGTGTGTTACACTCAACCAACAGCAGGGAAGACAGTCAGCAATAGATGCAAAGAAAATGTCAGCATGGGAGGAAGTTTTACTTTTTTAAACCTCAGGGTGATTTTTTATTTATGCATTGTTTATTTGAATTTTAACTGTACTTAATAAAAAAAAAGTCACTGGGAACTTGCCATTTATCATATTGAAAGTTTGTTATAGTTTGTTATATTCAAAATTTTAAATTTCAACAGAAATATTTTCATTTTTATACAAATATTTGTTATAGGTCTCATTAACTACTAATGATCAATATAGGTAGCAGCCCTGAAAAAACAATATCAGTCTACCCCTAGTTTAAACGTTTGTGTTAACATTGAAGTATTTTCTTTTATGAAGAAGTGTGCAATATGAACTACTTAAAAGTTTGACGTCATTTTCGTATTTACTGTTGTAAATACTCCTGTTGTCTGCTGTGTTTAGACTCAAGTCTTGTTTGTGATGTTTGCCACACTCAGCACATTCAGTGTGCTTTCTTAGAGCACAGGACGGTTGCTAGAAGCGGCAGCTAGACTTCAGAAGTATTGGTTTTGTTTGTGGAATCGGAACCTTTCAAATTAATTTGTAAAGAAATCTTTAAATAATCAAAAGGGGAGTTCATATTTATCTGACTGCCTGCATTTATTGATGATAAAGTAGCCATTTGCATTAATATAGAAAATAGTAGATGCGATGCATCATGATGCATTGTAGGATTGAATTGAATTGTTATAGAATCGTGAGACCAGTGAAGATGCACAGCCCTAGTGGCCAAACATGGAATTACAGCGTTCAGGTCTGACATGTGATGCCACAGGGCCCAAAAAGAATTTATCCCATACATTTACATTGTGAAAGAGATGTTTGTACATCAGTGGATAGATTTTTTTTGTGTTGATCCCCTCAAAATGACTCGTTTCACTATTGTGATTTTTATCCATTTGTTCCAGTCACCCTCCTAAAGTCTAGAAGAGCAGCACAATTAAATCAATTTTGTACCCATTCAAGTGTAGCAGTGGAGGGCTAAACCGGATATTAGCTGCTCCACTGGCGGAAATCTCCTGTGTGCTTGCTTTTTTTTTTTTAAACAACAATTTATTATTTTACAATAATATTATACCTCCTCAAACATACAATTAAATGAATTAGGAAAAGAGGGAAAGGAGGGGGATTAAAGTAAAATCTATGAAAGAAAGAGAGGATAAAAAGAACAGAAAGTGTGATGGATGCAATATTTTTTATTTATTTATTTTTTGTCACCTCATGCACCACTGAGCGTCTTTCATAGGCATCAGCAGAGTCCCGGCTCCAATGCTGTATCCTGTTCTCTTTATATATCCATGACTTAAACATGGAAGATCTGTGGAAGTAAAAATGCAGCACAAGGTAGTCTTAGTCCCTCCTGTTAAGTCCCTGGAGTCTACTGGTTAATTTCCACCCTACTAGTCCTTTAACAAGTTAGCGCAAAGACCTCGCAACACTATAGCTGTGGCTCTTGCTCTGGATGGAGAGAAAGCTGAAGCAGGTAGTGAGAATGGAAGGGCCGCAGGTCTGTGTGGCCAGCAATATTGATTTTACCTACATTTTTAACTCTTTGCTACTAGAAAAGAAGCTAAATGTGCAGCACATTGTCAGGATGCTGGTGTTTGTAGTAGTGTAAATACGCAGCATTCATGAGTGCCATTGCAATGCTGGCATCAGGGAAAAAAACTCTTTCGTTGACACATAGCTACCAGGTAGAGTGCAATCAGCAGGCTGTGTCAGGCTGATAATCTAGAGATAATGTGCTTTTTGTTCTATTTTTTTTTTTACGTTGACCAAACCATTGGCTTCAGAGAAGGTAAAATTTCAGTCAACCAAGATTTTCTTTGGCTCACAGCTCTCGTTTCCTTGAATCTCCCAGACTGCAAACTGGCATCACAGTAACATAATTTAAAATGAACATCACCCACACTGAATAAATGGCATTGTGCTTAACCTCTTCCTTTATTTTCCAATTCATTTATGTTTGAATCCATAATACACACTCATGCTGCCTTAATGCCTTCATGAAGGCCACAGCTCAGCCTGTGTGTGTGTGTAGATAAAAACCATCAAGGTCCCCGATATTCTCATTGCATGCGAGTACTTTAGATTCAGAAACAACAGGCTTTATGACTGCAAATATTTGCACAGTTAGATGAGCTGGATGAGGCGTTAATGGAGGCACTTTTCAGAAGTTCAACATTTATTTGTCTCTCGGTCTGTTAGCCCAGAAGACTACGATCTCCGATATCATAATCCCTCTAAAGTAATGGCCTCCGCTGCTGACAGAGCCTGATTGATGCCGGTTTCCCCTCCGTGCGGAGCTAGCTAGCTAGTTGACATTGACAGAGTGACTGACAGAGAGGTTGACAGAGTGACAAAGGCAGAGTGACTGGCGTTCATCATCGCAACGTTCTGACTGACACAAAGACTTGGTGAGAATCAGTAGATGTTTTCATATAATTTGCCCCCCAAATTACAAGAAATAAGTGTTATTTTATTAATTTACCAAGTTTGAACCATATAACAGCCTTTTCATTGACAAGACTGAAATAGGAAAAAACTCCAAGTGAGTTTATGGTGGATAACATCATTTTAGACCGGTTTTCACATACAGCTAACGTTAATTTGTAATTCATCAATGTGTGTTCCATATTCAATATTGGAACACATTTTCTGCTGTGCTGCACTTTCCCTTTTTCTTATTACTGCGACATATTAACAGAATATGTCACTCCTCATTTTTTTTTTTCCTTTTTACTCAAACAAACTGTGAGCCATTTCCAAACCAGCGTGTGCACACTTCCTGCTGCGTGCATCACGCAGCGGTAGACTGACAGATGGATCTTCAGCACCAAACACACTGCGATCACAGCAGAGTTTGGCTATAGATCCGGACAACATGTATATAAATAACATGTTGCATTTCACTGTGGTTTTACAGCTTAACTCAGTCTGTTTATTTCAGTGAAAGACAGTCATCCATAGCTACCTGTTCAGACAGCAGTGAGTGAACACTGTTTCACTAATGCAGTGATAAAACTCTTTTTTTCGCTTTGATCTATATGAAATGCATAAGAAAACACCTTGTGAGGTGGCAATTTATTAAACCTTTCGTAGCTTTCTGTCTTGCATTACCTGCTCTGATTAACTGTAAATCTTGCAAACAGAGACTATCAAGACTGTACTTTATTAACAGAATTTTGCAGTAATTGTTCACCTTATATTTTCATGTATGTAAGGAATATGAATAAGGCAACTGCTCATGTCAACACCATATATCGAATATGCTCATAACCCGAATAAGCTCGTTATAAGATCATTGCATTCCTTATGGTTGAATCATGCAGACTTGTATCTTCTGTTTTTGTGGTATGTTGATACCACTGAATCTTTCTTATTTATTTATTGCTGTTTTTTCTGTGAGATTGTTGTGTGAGCACTGCTGGCTGTACAGTAAATTGCACCACGGGGAAAATAAAGATTACTTTGACCTTGACCTTAGTTTGGGCCTATCAACATGTGAACCTTTTTTTAGATTTAAATCAACAACCTCCCTTCACCCAGCCCTAATTCTGACCACCACTGCATAGTGCACACATGCATTGACACACACACACACACACACACACACACACACGCGCACGCACGCACGCACACACACACACACACACACACACACACACACACACACACACACACACACACACACACACACACACACACACACACACACACACACACACACACACACACGTGCACGCACACACACACACACACACACACACACACACACACACACACATAGTGAGACCGACAGTCACACGCATTCATATTCACGGTGGAAAAGCAGAGCTCTAAAGAGGCGTGTAAATGTTAAATGTTATTCGAGTTTGCTTCGTGTGTGTTCGTTTGTATTTATATGTGTGCGTTTGTGTTCATGTTGTTGTGTGTTTCTTAAGTGTTTGTGATTTTGTGCTTGCGAGTGTGCAATGACGTGTGTCGTGTACTCAAGCCAGGAGTTTATTGTTGTCACCCAGGGCCCTTTAACATCATTTATATGGTTTCCACACTAACGCACCTAAACACACACCTGCATATACGCACACACAGCCGGAGCAGGTGTCTACCTTGTCGAGAGAGCGAAGCAAGAAGAGTTCCTCTGTGGATCTGTCCGCATGTTTGTCTGAGTGGTGTGTGTGCGGTTGTGCGCAAGCACAGGTGTGTGTCGGTTGATAAAGTTTATCAGCTCAGGGCACGTTGCTGTCGGCAACCAGTGTTGTGAAGGGAAAAGGCCACGTAGACAAAGTGTGTTTATATGTGTGTGTGTGTGTGTGTGTGTGTGTGTGTGTGTGTGTGTGTGTGTGTGTGTATGTGTGTCTTCTGGGAGGAGGATGGCAAACATAAGAACTGCTGATGACCCTCTCCTCATCTGACACACACACACACACACACACACACACACACACACACACACACACACACACAGAGCAGAAGATTTAAATCCATTCTGAAGAGGAAAAGCTATCAGCATATTTATAAGTTGATATTTCAAAAACTCCAATGACTGCAGCGCCTGAAACATTACTTTTTTTTGTAAGTGAAGGCATTGAAATAGATCTCCACGAAGAGGCTGAGCTGAGCTACTCTCTCACACACGCACGCACACACACGCAACAGGATACACACTAATATGCACACATTGCTCCTAGATCCCCCCCCCAGACACATTTTTAGGATGTCTGCAAACTAAATCCAAACATCTTGATTTTTAACTCTGCAGCTGATATTTAATGGTCTGCTGTCTGACAAGACTATAACAATTTACTCGCATGGTTCACTGTTGATGGGCAGCAGTCAGTCACTTTTAATGTTTTCCTCATCCCTTAGTTTAATATCAAACATTGATACCTGTTATGATAATTACATTATGGACTTATCGTGTGGTATATGGACATGACCTTGACCATTATGCTGACCGTGAAATTGCCCGTTGTGTTTACATGCTGTGTACCAAAGTCAATTGTACTTGCATTTTATGCTGTTATATTATCATTAGATGAGTGGTAAATGGTCTCAAAATGGCAATAATACCGTTTATCACAATTATTTTTGGGACAATATATCGTCTGACAAGGTCACTACATAAAAGCGAAACACACTGACTACTTTAACCCAATTGGTTTTTAACTGTCACACCATAGTTACTTGTTAGATGGGTAAAAATGACAATTGGCTTATGAAAATAAAGTATGACCCCAGTGTTTGACGTGGTACCTTGGCTTTAGTAGCGTTATGCGCAACTAAATCCACAGTGGTTAGACCTTTGGACTTGCTTGTGGAGGATGTGACTGAGCGACACTGCCCTCCCAACTGCTACTGAAGTGCCTGTGGGCCAGGCACTTGACCTTCAAGTGCTCCAGTTGCTCAGCGGCTAAAAGAGCATGACTACACTGGGCAGCTCCCAGCTGACTGAGAGTCACAGTAAACCTCTGAAAGTGCTCATTTACTGAGAAAAATGATGTTTTCTGTCAACTGGCTTGGTTTGTATAGATATACACAGCATGCTTTAACCAATCTAGTTAAATATTCATAACCTCTCTGTGCACAATCAGACCTGGTGGCCTATTATATGTCATGAAAGTGGGATTTCTGTGCAGTCCTGTGCGTCTGTGCAGTCTTTTAAATAGCTTAATCCAGTGCTTCACGACCTTTTTTGTGCCGAGGACCAATAAATTGAAACACATAAGGTCACAGACCCCCATTTGATAAGATTTCCCTTCAGGGACCTCTATCTGAAAAGATTTTAGTTACATAAGATTAAGACCAGAGTTCTATCACAGACATAATCATGAACAATCTGTATTAACCATGCACCATTGAACTCTCCTACCAACTATCTCAGATTGGACACTGTACAAGCCTGTTCAGAACCGGTCTCACTATCTTTATCATCCACACTTGTAACCTGTTTTTGGCATTGTATATAGGGCGATATAGCTAAAATGTTAATAATAATAATAATAATAATAATAATGATTTTCGTATTGGCTGATATCAATAATGATCGACTAAAAAAAGTTTGTAGACTGATTTTTCCTCCTCAGTAAAAGTTGAAGAAATCATGTGGTTAATAGCAGTTCAAACTGTTATTTATTGTCAGAAGATGACAACATTTGCCAAACAGCAGAACATTTCCCGAATCTGAGGTTGGCTACAAAACATTTATAATCAAAATATTATGTCAATTTTCATTTTGTTTGTCCGTTGCGTGATCGGACTGAAATGAAACGTCATATTGAAAACACTCTCAATACACCGCCCACCTCAACTGATATTGTATTTTTTTAGGTAGGCAGGGTTTTCCCGTCAGTTTCTGCAAACGGTGAACGCACCGACGGCCAGCTACTGTATGTCAACACCAACTATACATAAGCATCTCTTACAGCCCCACTTCAAAAATCCCAAACTATCCTTTTAACTTGTGCCGTCTCATGGGCATTTTAATGGGTAATTTTCACTATCTGCTATTTTATAGAGCAAATTATCAGTAGATTTAGAAAATTATCAATTAATTTACTGATTACTAACATAGCTCATCTCATTCTTTCTCTTATTTTCATCCTCCCTCCTTTCATTCAGCTCTTTGCATGCCTCTCTCATCTCACCTCTCCTCCTCAAGTAACATCTGGGGCTCTGAGTGGGCTTTGTTGACACAATACCTGACAGCCGGATCCCCAGAGTCTCCTGACAAGTGATGGTACATAAGAGCACCATTAGGTTTGAGACAGCAATATGTATGAAAGTCCCAAGAGAACAAATTAAAGGTAAACAAATGACAGTATGTTACAACATTTACATGAACATATATGAGCCCTTGGATATTATGAAAGCATATTATGGCTGTTGAATATCCAACAGAGAAGAAATTCATCAGTATAGAATTAAAAAGGATGCTGTCAGGCAGCCGACTAGGAAGTGTCACACGTCTGAGCATCCTTGAACGCACCATGAAGGACGGTTGATAAACAGTCTCTGCTCTCAGCTGCAGCACCATGCGACGATAATGTAAGTTTGATAAAAAATAAGGCAGATTAAATGTCGCTGTGATGGATTACCCATCTTAAGCAGGTTCCAAGTATCTGCAGATTCATCTGCATAGCACACCAAACTGAATGTTTTGTCTTTTGAAGTTACCCAAAGAAAGACAAAATCTGGGAAATGAAACAGACACTCTGTTCCACAGAAAGCTGAGGTTTGAATGTGGCTCATGATATTTATCATTTGTGATCCAGTTTGTGCGTCTCCACTGTCAGACACAGTGGACGTAACTTAAAAAAAAAAAAAAAAAAAGAATATGTGCACTAGATGGCACTGTTGCCATATTTCAGCTCACACGTGCAGACACACATACACACACACAAACATGCACAGATTGGCAAACACAACGCTACCTAAGGCTCAAGAGATGGAGAGGCGCTTTCTGTCTGTCTCTCTGTCTTCCTCCCTCTCTGTCTCTGTCTCTCTCTCTTTGACACACATAGATACACTCTGTCTCTCTGCCGGCTGTTTTCTCTCTCCCTTTTTCACACACACTTACATTACCTCCGTCTATTCATCCACTGTAATGTATCGTTATTACAAAAACAGACACCCCATAATACTAAAACCCATTGTTACAGCAGCCAAGTGATGGAAAATCAGAAAGATTTACAGTCAGCATGCAGTATTGTGTGATTCATGAAATTACAAAACGGTGTAGCATGTAATCCAAAGCTGCTGCAGTAGAGACAGACAGGCTGCAGAAACCTGCCTTACATTCACATAACTTGCATGTTACTGCAGTCATCCACTGTCAGCTGGAATCTTTTTTTTTTTTTTTTGGAGAAGTGCTTTGCTGAAGAGCACTTCAGGAGAGCGGATTACCTCTCAGTCACCACTCCCATAGATTATTCTGCCTGCGGGGATTTAAAGTGTCGTCTGCCTGGTCACCAAATCACCTCTTCTTCTTTTCGAGGAGGCCGTTGCCCCGAAAGATCAAATATGAACAGCTGTGAATTTGAAGTCATCTTCACTGTGTCAGAGAATGCACTTCATGCAACATCAGTGAAGTGAGATGAGAGTTTGAACCACCACCTCCAAAATTCTGTTAAAGGCAAGAAAACACAGTCGTCTCTACGTGGTTATCGAAACAGACACACATACAGGGAGAACACACTCGAGAGACTGTCCTCCACATAAATGACTGCATGAGCTGTTTGTTCAAACGCTTTAAATGACACATGTTTACACTTCTTTGATGAGGAACTTTGACGATAACAACTAATCGATGGTGGAATAATCATTTGTTAAAGATTTAGTCAAACTTGTGAAATTGAATCAATCAATCAATCAATCGCAAAAACACATTTGGTAGAGTGTGGTATAGCAAAGTTGTTTTTTTTTTAAATTACATTTAATATTAATAATAAAGAATAATTATAATACATGTATTTAAATAGCAACTTTTAAAAACAGTTTACAAATTGCTTTGACAAACAAGGCAAAGCAAAAGCAAGAGGGATTTCTTGCAGAGGCAACATGTTTATAAGAGCTTAACATTGATGCTGAACTAAGGCAAGGCAAAATTTAAAATTGAATTAAATGAGAGAAACAATTACAAAATGAAAATAACAACAACAACCCATACCAACAAGAGTTAATACAGTTCAAAGAATATTAGCAGTAAACAGAAATAATAGTACTAATAATGGGATTTAAACATGATTGGGACAGAATAAAAGAATAAATTAAAAGATAAAAAAAAATGAGAAGAAACTTTTTAATTGACTGATCGTTAATTTGACCAATAATTGATTAAACAATGCTTACAATTTGCAAACCTAGTTGTAATGTGTTTGTTACGATGGATGGTTGCGATTATGAAATTTCCAGTGTTGACAATGAATACTGTGGTCTGCATCGAATCACCAATATCTGCTGATGCCATGTCGGAAAACGATCACGGGTTGTGAAAGTCATTGACAAGCAGTACAAACTACTGGGCTGCAGTCGACTTAGAATGATGCCAGTGGAATCAGATTTGGCTGTTCAATGTAAATATTCAGCTATTTGTTCCTCTTTTTCCATATAGAGTTCAGACTTTGAATGAGGTTCAGTGGGTTCAGTGTGACAGTGATGTCCACGTAATGCAGTAAACAACCTAACTGCGCCACTGATGGATTGGAAATGTGTAGCCTTTTTTTTTTTGCAGACACTAAATTTTAAACAAAAGCCAGAGACTGTATCGTATTAAGTTGCTGTGAGCTGTAACTTCTAAGCAGAATGCAGAAAATAACGTTATTTCAGAGCTTGACCGTGCAAAGCTTCTCTGCTTGTTAAGTATATGCTTCATGTTTGCAGCTGCCTGTACCAAAATGCAGTGTGAAAAAGCAGAGTGCTCACTCTGCAGCAAAATCTCAGGACCAAAATGTACCCAAAAATACACTGCACACTGACTGACCAGCAAAAAAACAATACAAAAAACACCTGAGGGGTCTCTGACTGATGACTTGAGTTTCTTACTTTCATGGAGCAACCCTGCAAACTATGAGGGGTGTCTTTACTCTCCAAATCCACAATTTGACTGTCAATTCAAATTTTGTGTCAAATTTCTTTCGCACTGAAGGCTGTGCCACTGTTTGACTATCCAGGCTTCATTTGTAAAGATAAACTGATCATAGGTATTATGCCCTCACAACTAGGGCTGCAACTAATGTTTTATTTATTTTTTTAAATTGTTGATGAATTTACTGACTATTTTCTCAACTTATCAGTCTAGTTTTGTCCACAACCCAAGGATATTCACTTTAAACTGACATAGACGAATAAAGTAAACAGAAAATGTTCACATTTAAGAAGCTAAATTAGAGAATTTTGACTTTTTTCTCTTCTTTTTAACAACTGAAATCATGACACCTCTACAATCCACAGCCTCCAAAATGACCACAAAGTTGAATCAATGTCTCTCTAAAATAGTTGCAGTAAAACTGAATATTTTAACCTTCATGACGTTAGGATTTATTTCAGGGCTGTTGTATTAAACTACCTTACTTTTACTCTAGTACATATAATGGGAGAGGACACCCCAATGACAGTGAATTTTAAGTTAGTGAAACGTTTAATCAGGATTTGCAGATGGGTCACTATTCATCATCAACTTTTCAAGTTTGACCTCTGTTCATCATCATCAATGAGCTGGTACGGAGCGCCAGGCGCACACCTCCGAAACACAACAGCAAAACAAATCTGCTCTTTTGTGGAGCTGACAGTTAAAACACCAAGTTGCTTGCCAAGAAACTTAATATCGCAACGGGTCAATAAAGGCAAACGAGTAAATCAAAAACTTATGAACACGCTCAACCAAAGTTTCCAAATCGACCAGAAAACAGTTTGCTCTGCATGAAGGCCTTTAAGTGAAGTAGGAGGTGAGGACAGTCTGACTGACTGCTCGCTGAGCTGGACACAAAGTGGCTGTGAAGTTTGGCCACAGACACCGAGCTGTGACAGTTCAGCCATCACATCTGATTTAACAAAGGTTGCTGGTTGACTCCTCACAGCGATGGTAGCCAATACTGCTGCTGCTGCTGCTGCTGCTGCTGACGGTGCTCCCTCAGGAAGTGTACCTAACTGCCATACATCCTGTGCAACCACAATCCTGTTTAAAGGACAGGTATTAAAACCAGCTGGCCCTAAACGAAATGTTTTGACAGATATGACTGGGCTCAAGTTGCATCTGTTCAAAATGAAGTCCCATGAAAGTACACAAAAGCAATAGCAGAAGTACAAGTGCTGCACTGTACTTTTACTCTACTGGAGTTGTTTAAATTTAGGCTTATTTGTACTTCTACTTTAGAAAACATTTATCTTACAGCCTCAAACACTTATTACTTTTTCAGATTAACATTTGAAATATTGAATTGGTATGTGTGTGTGTGTGCATGTGTATTCATCTGTCTAATCCCCCAAATTACTGGACCAATCAGCCTAATATTCTGCGTGCACATTCATGACCGTATGCTCAAGGACCTGTCTGGGTTGCAGTGATTCACTCTTGTTGAAAATCCTGACTGTTTTATGCTGTGATTGATTGCTGTCTTTTTACTCCTCTCGACCGCTCGGCAGGGGCTGTAAGTTGTCCTGAAATCATCTCGACTAAAACCAACAAGCCCTGGTTTGTTACAGGCCACATTTAGCTTCCGGGACGCTTCAGAGGTGCTCTGCGGTGCGTCTGCTGGAATTGCACGAACTGACTGGAGTGGCTGTGATGAGCTCAGGCGGCCACCTGGCGGATATCTGCACTCCTTTAAATGCACTAGTTCTTACCACACTGATGTATGTTCAATTGTTCGAGTTTTGAATATAACTTTGGTTTTAACTAGTTATTTGACGCTGTCAAAAGGGAGGTGTGACATTGTGATTGTCAGTTATGCGTTTCGATCAGTTTGCTTGAGGTCAACAGTACTGCTTATAATTAGATCAAACGGTGAGATCTCAATACTGTGGAGATCACTACTCTGCTCGGCTCCAAATGATGTCACCAAGATGGCAGCGCCCATATTTGGGAAATTTTGGCTTCACTTTTTGTGAGGACATGGAGACATTGGTGTAAATGGGTGAATGGTGAATATGGAATGCAGCGTAAAGCTCTCTGAGTGGTCGGCAGACAGGAAGGGCGTGATGTAAATGCAAGTCTATTTACCATAAAGTAATAACAACATTTTATAACACTGATTGGGCCTTTCTGTGGCCAATGCATGCTTTTATTTGGGGGCAGCAGTAGATCAGTTTGTGGGGACTTGGCTTGGGGACCGGAGGGTTGTCAGTTCAACCCTCCTGATCCTCTGGACTGTCAGCTGGAGAGGTGCCAGTTCATGCTTCTGGGCACTTTTGAGGTGTCCTAAAGCGAGGCACAGAGCCTCCAGCTGCTCTGGACACCGGTCCATTGGCAGTGCTGTGACATCTCACCGTTAATACATGTGTATATGACCTGTCTGTTTGTATTTTGGGCTTCTGTGTGTGTGATTTGTAACAACAACACCCTCTTCTCTTTTGATACTCTCAATAAATTTTGGTATTTAAGCAGCGCATTTACATTGTGTAGTGCTGTGTTTAACCGAAGTAAAAGATCTTACATCTCTCAAAAACACCTCCCGAAAACTTTCTTCTTCAGTTTTCATTATGTCAACAATAACAGTCGCTGAACCTGCTGTTTGGCCATCTGCAATACTGCAAGTCAGGGATTCTTCAGCTTTTCAAGCTGAGATCCAAATCAGTAGTCTCTCCTCCTTCTCCTCCTCCTCTTCAGGTGCCAGACTACTTTCCACCCAACTCCTTGTACCGCAGCTCAGCGCAAAACCTCACTAACTACATAGCCAAGGCCTAACAACAGGACATTTGTCACGCTCTCTGTATTAAATGTTTCAATGTCACCTCCTCTGCAGAGATCAAACAGTTAACCTGGAGATTAAACGACCTTGAATTATCAGAAAACTGTGAAATAAAAGGCGTGTTATTGCTCACAGAGCTTCAAGATGACTTAAACTTGGCTTGTTGCCAGTATTTAATATTTCGTCACCATGGGAAAACCTGCATAAGGTTAAAATAAACACTCAGCAACTGCATTTTTGTTCATTCAGAAATTAACTCAGCCAATTAAGATTTCTGGGAATACTGCTGAAGCACTGCTGAGCAAAGGCGTTTCAGCTCCCATAATGTGCACTAAGCTGCTGCAGAGATGTAGCATGCTCCATTTACACATACACAGTCAGATAACGATGAAATACTATCTATTTTCATGTGGTTAAAGGTCTCTCCCTCTGAGAAAAGTGCAGCAGAAAGGTGGGGAGTAAATGGTGGAGAGATGTAGAGAGACCGAGGGGAGGAACGGGAAGGGAAAAGGGAGGAAGACAGTGTGTGTTTCAGCGTGTCAACACATAGATATTTCCTCTGCAGCACTCTGTCTCTTCATATCTCACCTAAGTGTCAGGGGAGTGGGCGGCAGGGCCTGTCTGCAGGGACCACACACACACAAGTTTAGCCTTCAGAAAACTAGCCTTTGCAGTGCTTGTTGGTGTCGTGAATGGTGAAGTACTGCAGTCATGTACAATATGCACCATGTGGAGTCCTGTAAATTCCTGTTTACTGACAGCAGAGGTTGCACGCTTTCATAGTGTCAGGCAGTATAGTTGGACACTGTGTCCATGAATGCTTTTTAGCCATGCCACTGGCATCATTCAAACGATTGCAGTGCAGTTTGATGGTTCTCCTGTCTTGTCTAGATTGAAATATTTCAACAACTATTTGGCGAGTTGCCATGAAATTTTGTTCAGACATTCATTGTCCCCAGAGGACGAAGCCCACTGACTTTTGTGATCCCCTGACTTCTTTTCCAGCACCACTACGAGGTTGACATTTGTAGTTCTGTGTGAAATGTCTCAAGAACTATTAGATGGATAGCCATGAAATTGGGTGCAGACATTCATATCCCACGAGAATGCTTTGCAATAAGTTTGGTGGACACTCTCATCAGCTGAAAGTTTTAACTCAATAAACTCCAATACTTGGATTTACAACTAAATACCTGCAAAAACGAATGACACTACCATCAGCCTCAGATGTACTTTGGGTTCACTACTCATTAGTTAATGATGGCATTTAACTAAGTTGGTGCATGTTATACCTATAATGAGTAGGGATGCATGATAAGATTTTCTTTGAGCCAATACAGATAAGTGATAATTGCGAGCATCTCATGGCTTATACTGCGAAGATGACCAATATTTTAACACTTTTGTATTTTGAAAAAGAAGCTTATAATCTGTAGTTTATGCTCACCTGAGGGTAAGAAAGGCAAAGATGTAGTGAGAAATTATGAATGATTTAATATTCCATATCCCTGAAATAACCAAATCTAACTGACATCACTATTATTGACACCATTATTGGCTGATAAATTATCAGCCTGATATTTATTTGTGGATTTGATTAAACTTTGTGTTTCATACGTTTTAACAATAGTATGGTTAATATCTGGTCATGTTTAGACACAAAGAACAAATGGTTATAGGTCGGAAATTCTAAAAAGCCAAAATCATGGCTAAAAAATGCTGCCGATGTCTCGCTAAAAAACACCTGGTTTTGTAGTTTGTTGGTCTGAAAGTAGTTTGCAGTGGTCTGCAGTCTCACCAACGTCTCACATTATCCACCAGCATAATGACCAAGTCCGCTCAGATTCATGTCATCAGAACTATGTCTCTTTAGAAATGTTGGCATGAAACATACAAATGGAATTTGTTTGTGGGTTGCAGAAATGTACATTTACGTCTGGCTTATTTCTTGTCAGCCATATAATGCACAAAACTCTCCCAAATGATGTCAATTTGCCAAAAGTGCTTTGCTGTTAATCTAGCAGCAGGTTTGCATATTTTTTAAATAAACAACCATCTGGTAAAACAGTCCCAAAGCAAACTTTTCAAAGTCTCTGAAGTGGGCATCTTTTTTTTTAAATGAAACTGAAAAACATTGAATCAATTGACAGTCATAAAGTGGGAAAAAAAACAAAATTTTGAAGTTGATAAAAACGATTTGATTGAGGAGGCAAAATACTGTTCAGGCTGCATAACCTATAGGGGCGCATAGAGTTGAATGTAAACATGTAAACTACAGCGTTCGTGGGGAAACTCATAGATTTCCTGGTAATTTGATTCATACTTTCTAATATCTCCCAAATGGAGTGAGTTATGGAGTCAGTCACATTTTGCTCAGTACGGTCATGCCCTTCAGACAGACAGCCTATTTGTCACTCATGAGCAGACTTCAGCCATTGTAACAAGATATAAATTGTTAATTCAGATTGAGAAAACAGGATTATTGAGAGTTGTAACAAAGATTCCAAAGGTGACTTATTAAGACAGTAAACATCATCTGCTACCGTGTGTAAAAAGAAAAAAGAGACATGCAGGGCACGTAACAATCACTTCTGTAATCTCCAAAATAATTCCTGATATCGCTGCGTCATTAAAAGCTTTAAATAGACTCAAAATTGCTGATTATTACCATGTGCGGATTAAATCACTTAATGCTGCAGCAGCTATCATAATTTCTCGTTTAGTGTTGATGAGAGTTCATTGAAAAATAACTCTGCGAATGACTGAAAGGCTGTATTGAAATTCTTTTAATGCTCACATAATTTGACATCGCCTCTCCGAACCACGGGTGCTGATGATTCCTTCAGTTTGTTGTCAGCCGTTTATTGGTGTTAATTGTGACAATGGATTCAGATGACACGCATCATTTGTGGCAACCTTTTCACAGGGAATAAACAAACCAGAGACGACCTGAGAGCAATACTAAATGCAGGAGAGGGAAAAAAGAGGAAATTATTATACAAACCATAATTGAGTATTTTATGACACAAAGGAGAGTTCAAACCACAAATATTCCACTGTACTTCACTACAGCACAACTAAAACAATTCAGGCTGAAGAGGAAGAGAAACATGAAGAGACTGAAGGGCCACACAGCGGGCCCTTCATACAACCTCTGAAAGAGCAAAACAGTCTTTGACATGCAGCTCTTTCATAAGTATTCAATCACTTCCATCATATTCCATTGACATAATTTATGCAGTCTGGCAAAGTTTCGCTGGTTCTCGAGCTGTTGCTTCAACTACAGACTGTATATCCACATTTTCATATTGCCTGCCAACCATGCCGCCACAGAGGATCAAGAGACTCACTCGTCCCCCTTTCAAAAAATCTAAATCCAACCAAATGCTTAAACTAGGCAGTGCTCATTGAATATAAACCAAGATATTGTTACTGCACTGCCTATTTCTCTCCTAAAATGTTTTCAGAAACATATTTCAATGCCTTGTTTAGCTGTAATAGTCAGAGATTGTGAAGAGAAAGTGGGTGCCTGCAAAGTGAAAACGGAGGCAGAAACGGGGATCAAACAGTAAAACTAAGCAGCACTGATCAGATATAAACCAAGACTCTGTTATTACATTGAATATTTCTTGCCTCAAATGTTTTCAGAAACATATTTTAGCTTACCATTTAACTGTAATGCAAGATCTGCATGGCTGCCATTGTTTCACACAGACCAGTCCACATTATGACATCCACAAGTGTTTTTGGTCTGGTATGGCACTGATCTGGTAGTTGTAGGCTTTCTACCTCTTGAGCAAAAGTGTCCTTTTCCTGTCTTTTCTCTGGTCATGTAGCACCAATTTCAAAAGCCTTTGCACCTTTCTGCTGCATAGATGGCCTTGTTTTATGTGAGAACCCTCTTTATATCTGCAAAATACTTCTTTAAGGCCCAAATGCACTTAACGCAATACCTGATGCGCCTCGTTGATCAGCGTCAATTGATGCTCCTGGGGCGTGCTGCAGGTGTCAGATTTTAATCTAACATCACAGAACCAGGAATATTTTGTGGTTGGTACTGATAGGTAGGCACAAAGCAAGGACAAGTTTGTATGCTTCACAGATATCCCCATTACTTTTCTGTAAATGCTATTGTTATGTTTATGGAGAAAGTTAGGTTTTAGGACCAGTAGATGTCAGTAAATGTTTACAGTGATGAGGGGTTTTCTTATTTTTAGTATCTGACATGTTACAACACAACAGATTTAGTTTAGCTGTTGGCAGTGTTAGTTTTATTCGTTTATCATTGTAGACTTACAACTATATTGTTCATAAAGATTTAAGATAATGGAGCTAACATCAGCTGTCAGCTCGCTGCTTGTTCTTCTCTCCGTCCGTCACTGACTATATTCGCTCGGTCCTCATTTGACGCCCTTAAATCAAAACAAAGTAGGAGTAGAGGCACAACGTATGCTGTGCATGTTCGGCTATTTTAGACTTAAATGTGAGCCTAAGATGCTTTTAGTGGGTTTCGGGGTGTACAACCTAAATCTTCAATAGGATGATAAGCAATTGTTTCTAATTAGCCCTTGATGTTTAAGTAAATTTGAAATGGCATTGATGTGCATCTAAAGTGTGCAGTATCCTGCAGTCAGTGCAGATTTTTTTTTATTTCTTTTTTTTTTACATCTACTCACTATGGTAAAATCAAAGCTATTGTTCTGTGTGTTTGTTCAGGAGTGATTACTTCTTCCAAAGACTGTGTAGACTGAGCGCACGAGCGAGCACGAGATTCTGTGCCCTCATAAAGCCAAAACTGAACTCACAGTGTTCTGAAAATGTTACATCTGGCAGATGCCAGACACAGGTTATCACTCGTGAAACAACATCTGCACCTTGATGCACATCTGTGGTAGTGTCGTGCTGTGAGGGGTTTTTAGAGTCATTAGTAAATGAGGAAGGAAGGAAAGTAAGGAAAGCTGAAACAATTAACAGAACCAAACAGACATATTATTTGGCAGAACCTTCCTGAGATTGCCAGACATCTTAGATTTGGTCTGATGACAAGTGATCATGACCTGAGCATAAACCCAAATGAAATCTGAAATGAGTTCAGAACAAAATTATCAAAGTCCTTAAACGGCCCAGCCAAGTAAAGTCGTGAAAAACTGATATTAAAAAATTGGGAAATGACTTGAATATAACTGCCCATCAGATATGAAGGCATTTAAGAAAATCTGCAAAGAGGAACAAAAGAAAATCCAGATTTGCCAAGCTGATATAGACATTTCTGTGAGAACCGACAGCTTTAATTGTTGCTTGAGGTGCCTTTTCAAAAGTATATCCCCGCGTTTCTTTTTCATTAATTTTGATTTTACAAGCACACTTCATTTACAGTCATTTTGTGAAGATTCAGTGAAAGATGAATACATCCCAAAATGGAAAGTAACTGCTGAATTCACATTTTAAATTGTTTAATGGACTGTATCTAATATGAAAACCTAAATAGGGTTAGCCCTAACAAGAGCAAAAACTAAGACAGCAGAGGTGTGGCTTTGTGGTTTTGTTTGCCTTTTATATATTTATCACAACATTTTATAAATAATGCAAAGTATCACTGAATGGCTTAAAGTATTTCACTGCTGGAAAAAAAGTCCTTTCATAAAACTGAGCTATCTATGAAGTATAAAAGATACAAACAGGCATCTGTGTCCACATTTCCAGCAGCCATATGCAAGTTTGCAGTCCAGATTAAGAAAGATTTAAAAGGAATGCAGTAAGACAATTTTATATATGGTGGCTTCCAGGATAAGATACATTAAATAACCACACAACCTTTGACTGTGAATGTCGACAGGCGGAGGTCAGAGAGAGAAAGAGAGCAGCCAGGCTGTGTGAACCTGACACTTTGAACCAGCCGCTCTGCTCCTGTTGTGTCGTGTTGGGTGAGAGGAGTCTTCACCCGTGCCTTAATAGATTGTCTGGTGTCCTGTAGTGACATTTAAATGGATTTCCATAAACATAGCACATCAAAATATAAGAAAGGTAACATTTATCAATAAGCTATCCATCTGCAACAGCTCATCCCCGGAGACACAGTCTCACTGAGCTGCGGTGGGCGATGAATAAACAGTGTTTGTCAGTCCGTCAGTTAGCGACAACACAAGTGTGCATCACATACGACTTTCACATTCAGGCTCCTTTCATTCTGTTACTACACGTGAACTGTGTTGAATAAATCTGGATTAATTGCAGATAGTGAACACGGATAGCTGCAGTGTTATGAAAATCCCTTTTTTTAATTTCAACAATATGTGCAGCGGTGAATGCATGTTTAGTCTTAATTTGATTTATAGCTGGTCTTTTAATCTTAAATCCAATCTGTCATCAACATGTGCCAATATCCAATAACCATGGGAGTTGACTATTGGAATGAGCATTATGTTTTATAATGAGCATTGGGATCACTGACTGTACAGAACAATAGATACACTGTACAAAATAAGCACAATGCACTCGCCAAATGCTGGTTAAACATGCAATGAATGGTAGGTTTGCTTCACTCACCCGCCAAGAAAACCCCAATGGTGATCATTTGGGAGGCTGTTAAAATTTTAACATTTATTACCCATTTGTGAGGTGGACAAAGTTCATTTTGCACCCTGAAAAGATGTAATGATGGACTGTGTTTACGATATATAGCAATGGAAATGATTAGAGCAGATTTGAAGCCTTGTTCTTGGATATATAAGACTGTGATATAACACAATCTTACATTATAATGTGGCTTTGAATGACGGCCTGAATGATAAATACCCTGTCTATGCTATGACAGCAAGATGTATGCCTCATATAAAACTTGTGCTTATTTACAATTATTAACATGTTTATGCTCAACATGTAAAAACAAATCCAATATTGCATACCACAAATTGAATTACATTTACCACCAGGTCCTTCTCAATATTAACACCAGACTTTGCAATATGGATACAGTTAAAATTATCTGTAATGATATATGTTGTTTTACAGTACAATATTGAAATACATTGTTATATGGTTACTGGAAAACCGATAGAGAAACTGCTAATAGATAAAATAACCAGACTGGGATGTTTTTTTTCTGGCCAATCCAGCAAGTCAGATACCTTACAAATTAAAGTACTTAATCACAAAAAAATCACATGGAAATCCAATAATGCCATAAAAATGTATTTCACTTTGATTTGCAGCATTGCCCATAATAGCACTCAAAGATATATTAGAGGGATAGCTGCCTCAGTAGAAATGATATGAGAAAATGTATAACCGATTCATATTGTTTCACCATACTGTGAGAACTTTCTCTTGTCCTTGTGTGGAGGGGCACCAGCTTAGAGAAACAAATGCATCCCTTTCGACAAAAGCATTTTACAATCAGCAGTATGTGTTAATTACTAATATTTGGTATTTGCATAAAACCTCCGGTGTAAATGGAGTTTTACAGCCTTTTTTAATTCTTAGGGTGTCAAGTATTACCACTTCACGCACAGGTTCTAGGTCCAGTGTAAACCAAGCTGCAACAATAGTTGATGCTGAAAACAACTGATGTGGTTTACAGAGCGAGAAAGTCTGCGTAGAGCAGGAAGGAGGAGAGTCGGACAGGTCAAACAAGACCGGACTTTCATCCAGGAGGTCACAGTTTGTGTTCCATGTGAAACCTAAAGTCAGCATTGCTTTAACGTAGCGTTTCATCGCTAACATACCTATGTCCAGCGTGAAACCGATAGTCACCATTTTGTATGTAACCTTATGCATTTTACGTAGTTGTTGCACTCTCACATCACTCACATGACCTATTTCCGTCACGTTGGGTTACCTAACAAACATATTTTAAGCCAAAACACAATCTTTCTTCTAAACCTTATCAAACAGTTTTGTTGCATGTTACAATTTGTTAGTCGAAGAGGGGCATGACCAAGTATCAGTATTAGACAAACTGGGAGTGAGAACAAGTTGAGTTTTATGTTAAATTGCAATTTCTTTCATCATATTTCAGGGAACACAGTAGGTGGACTGAGGGTGGTAACTAGGGGTGCAGCAGTTAAACAATTTCACTTTTAAGTGCACTTTAAAACATCACAGTTTTTAAGGCTCGGCATTGAATATTTCTGTTCTCACTCTCAAAAAAGGGACATAATGGAACATTATTTTTCCTTGAATAATGTTTGTACAGAGAAAAATCAAACAAATACAGACAAATGCCTTAAGACTGCAGGTGAACAAAAATAAGCCTAAAATGCTGTGCAGCAACGAGTTGAAAAGGTGAAAAGGAGCATTGCACAGATTACAAATTAACGCTCACCGAAATGCCTCGTAATCCCCTCAAGGGCATAACAACTCCATATGAATTGTTTTTAAATGTATTTCTTTTATTTTCAGTAAAATTGCGAAACAGACAAAGACAAATAAACAAAAAACAATTTCCCAAGCTACATAAAAAATTGCATTATTGCATTACAGATTATTAAAAATGAAATAAAAACAAAATGGCAGTAAGAAAATGCAAATAAAGCCTCTAATTAAAAGTTTGCATGAAATCTTATACATCCATTGTGTTGTAAAATGAATTAATGCATTTTGATTGTGAAATCTTTTTTTTTTTTTTTTCACACGGGATCATACCATCAAAATCTATAATGTTTGCGTCCACACACCAGTACCAGGAAGGAGGTGACACAGAGTGCAGCTGGTCAGCTCAGAGGACACCACTCTGTGAAACCTGTTGAAGTGTCACAGGAAGTCTATTTTCCACTCCAGGTACTGCAGCTGATTGGACTTTGGCGTTACCTTCGACCAATTAACAATCCGTGCACAGCCTGTTTGACCCGCCACTCTCACAGAGGCCTGGACGGCTCGGGGAAGATGGACTCTATAGTACAGCTTTAGTTCATAGGTCAGTGACAGCTTCTTTTAATGACAGTGAGCATGTAACCTTGATGTGCTATCTGACCTTTAGAGAAAGCTCGCTCTCTCCTTCGAGCCAATACTTGACCCGATAAGACTTGGGGTCAGCCCTCTCTTTGCTTTCTCTATATTTTTGAAAAGGTTGTTCGTCTTTGAGTCTACTTGACTGAGGAACGCCTTAGGCCATGGGAAATTTCATTTCAGTTACTCGTTGTTTCACCCACTGCTCCAGAGACTTATCAGTAAAGCCTTGTCTTTGTTCAAATGTCAAATTGCTTGTCTTGGCTTCTCATTACACAGTGACAACGGCCCTGTTCACTCTCAGGTTGTCACATTTTGTGGAGACTGACGGCAAAGTCGGTTAGCGAGGGAGGCAGAGATGGCACAGCTGATTAAGGTTCATACTAATTTCCAGTTTACTGTGACCCAATAGATTTATGTAATCCCATGTTTTCAGATTATCTTTAACATGACATTTAGTTACATATGGAGTCCCCTTTCTTTACCCTTAGGGCGCACTTTAATATAACATACACTCGTATGGCTCTGCGCACAAAATGCGCTTTTAAAATATATTATACATTGATGTCATTTTCTACTCAGTCGTAATCATAAATATCAAATATTCATTCATTTTCAGAATTTTAACCCTTTCAATGCCAGGTTTTGTCATGATATTTTTAGATGAAAAAATAAAACAAAAACCACCCCCCCCCCCCCAAAAAAAAAACCCAATTATTTTCAGTGTACTGCATGCAAGATAGATTTTGCTTTATTTCTTGATTATTATAGTCAGGAATATATCAGTGATATGCAACCTGATGGTGCATCTAGTGGAAATAGCATGTATTTTCTCCCATATGCCAAATATGGTTTAAAAAAAAAAGAAAAAATATTTCATACGGTAGAAAATAGTAAAAAGGACATGTTCCAAGGCAAAAGCCCAGAATGACACCCAGAAATAATACTATGCATGTTTTTTTGCTTTGATGGCTGTGGGATCAAAAATTGCAGTCTGCACATTTTTTTGCACAATATAAATGTAACAATTTTGTTTCCACGATGTATTTTAGACTTATTGTAGGAGCTGAGCTGGAAATTCCAGGATTAAACAAAAATACACAACCTTGCCATAATGCACGAACACAGCCAAAAATTCTTAAAAAAAACTAAGAATGAAAAATGAGTAAAATTTGCCAAACTATGCCTAAGCGTTAATGACATATGAGCTGTAGGATAACAAATACAATGTTCATGTTAATTGTTTCGGGTAATCACACTGAATAAATATGCAAATGGATACTTAACTCATTCCAGGGAATTATATTTATACGTCATATTTCAGCTCCATCTCTTGGTCGTCATGTAGCCTGCTCACTGAAGAACAGCAGTCCTGCTTTTGATTTGTGCCATTAAACAATCTTTCCGTGTGCCATAAAGCAATCCTGCAGATACCTGTTGAAATCTGATTGTATCACAGTGCAGAGGCTGGCAGGGATCATCATTTCTTCAGTGGTTTCTAACTGTCAATTCACAAATGTCTCCTGATGATCATGTGTTAAAGTGAAAGGCCTCTGAAGCGTTGACTATGAGGGAGAAGTCTCAAAAAGCAGGAGAAAAGGAGTATTTACAATGATGCACTGATTTGATGGTGAAATCTTGATGCCCTGAGGTAACAGACTTTAATTGAAGAATTAGACTTGGCCACCAACCACTAATTAGTCCTGAATTCAGAAGAAATCATTGGGAATGTCACAGTTTCTCGGCACCTTCAGTGTTCAGCCACCTCCTTCAGTGTTTATCCTCCCACAGTACTTTTCCACATCACCACTGTCCTGCAGAAACGCTGATTTCCATAAAGCAAAAGCTTAAAAAAAACTTGAGGCCAAACTGGTGTCCCATTGTAACACCCTCTGCCCATTTCTCCCACCTCACCCAAAGTCTCTCCCTGGCCCCTTCATTCCTCCTACAGTATCTCTGTTCCACCCTTTTTTTCCACCTCCTCCTTCTTCTCCTCCCCCCCGCCAGGTTCTTGGCAGGGCTTGGCACTCGCCCACCTTGTCTAACTAGCAGGTTGATGTGTGTCCGCAAAAGTGTGTACTTTCAGTGCCTCTGCGCAGTGTGTGTGAGTGCACCAGCTTGCATGTGTGTGTTTCTCTAATATGTGTGTGTGTCTAGCAGTAGTCTAGACGTGGTTTCCTCTCCTGTGTTTGTCTTTCTCCTCAGGCCAGCTGATCTGTTCAGCCAGGAATGTTACTGCTACTGCTGCCATACTGTCAACACACACTCTCTGTTCCTCTGCAGCTCCCTCCTTTTCTCTCCCTCTTTATCTCTCCATTCATTTTTTATCCGTCTTTCTTTCTTTATCGACAAACATCTGCCACCATCTATTTGTCCTCGTCCTTTTCTCAGTCTTCATCTTCATTCTTTCTTTCTTGGTTTCTAAAAAATATTTTTCTTTCTCTCTCCTAAAATGATTATAATGCCCTCACTTCTGCTTCCCCTTTTTTCCTCCTCCTTATCTTCTAGCTCCTCTCTCTTTTTCCCCTGCTTCCTTTCTCCTCTCCACTTCCTCAGTTTTCCTGCAGACAAAGTTGGCTTTCATTAGATGTTTGCCAGTAAAAAAAAAAAAAAGCGCACCTTAGCGTACATGTGTGCATTTACACAAATATTTATATTTCTTTAAGTCATCGTGTGGATGTTTTTGCATGCATGTTTACTGTATTTGATCACTGGTGTAAAAGCAGCTACTGCTAAATGAATTGTCTGTGTGTGTGTGTGTGTGTGTGTGTGTGTGTGTGTGTGTGTGTGTGTGTGTGTGTGTGTGTGTGCGTGTGTGTGTGTGTGTGTGTCGCTATGGCACTGCCTGCCAGACTGGCATCAGGGTGGCACACCTCAAAGACTGGAGACAGACCGAATTAGAAACATGCACACACATACACACATACACACGCACACACACACACACACACACACACACACACACACACACACACACACACACACACACACGCACACACACACACAAACACACACAAACACACACAAACACATACCAGATACATTGGGCCTGTTTTTCTATTTATTTCCTTTATTTATTCACTCATAATACATATTCATACGGCCTAACCGCCTTTGGGGAGAGTATGACTGTGTTTCTGTCAGTGTGGGTCATGTATGTAATGACGCATATGCATGATATGCATGCAGAGTATATATAAACTACTACTACTACTACATTAAAAAATAATAATTGTTATTTATAATCTATCAGTAATGTTGATATTTATTTTATTTTATTTTATTTGCAACAGTTGAAATCACACAAATGATGAGAAAAGAGATGAAAAAAAGGCCAAGAGGTGTTTGTGATTACCTTCATCTAAATAATGTGCAACGAACTGTTAAAAACATACATTACAACATAAAATGCACATTATAAAATAGAGATTAAAGTGTTTTAAATGTTAATGTACATGCAATTTATTGTCATTAGCTAGTGGTTTATTGATGGCTACCAACTAATCTCAGCAAATGATTAATTTAGATACCGTGTAAACACCCTTCACTTTCTTAGAGAGTGTGATGAGGTGATTCTAGTTGTACTTCAAAGCACATACTTAGAATTTTTACTTAAATTACATGCTGTTGCAAAAAGTTTACAATTGGGACTTGAACTTTTGCCTTCTTTCTCATGGTTTCATCTCAGCCCATAGTGAAACATTTGAAGTAAAAAAGAAATTTGATTAGGACCCTGGATCTTAACGTTACCTTGGAGATGAAACGAACCACCTTTCGCTGAGCACGCCAGAGACAGAGGTCAACTCAGAAAGCTGCTGATGTTACTTTGCAATGTATGTAGTTTTAACTTTTTAAGCTATAATTGGATACATAGAAGATTCTAACATGTAGTATTTTTATAGTCAAATCGGACTGGATGCTGTTTTTTTGCATATTGCATTTGACATGTATTGGGACATACTAAATCTTTTTTTTTCTAACACACGAAATTTTATGGTAGCATGGCTATCAAAATACACTGCATGTGTGTGTAGTAAACACGATGCCACAGCCAGGAGATGGTTAGCTTAGCTTAGCATAAAGCTAACCTGGCTCTGTGTGCAAATATTTTAAAAGAATCCACCTATAAAACTCACAAATTAACATGTTTTGTTTAATTCATGCAGAGACACAAGTGAAAAGCAATAAGTTGCAGTTTTGCAGGGGTTTATGTGCAGGGTTGTTTCTTGGATGCAAGTATCGGGCATCAGCACGTAGCTTCACATCGCCAACTGCCATTGAAAATGACTTGTAGCTCACTGTCGCTCATAGTGTGATCACACCGTTAGAGTCCTATCATCACTTTGAGGTTGCAGGCATCCAGACTCAGCGAAGTAGCCCAGTCTTCTCCATTTTTCCCCTTAAGGAAAGGGGGTGTTGGGAGTTTGGCCCAGTTTCACAGGCCACAGGTGCCTAAACCAATCACAAGGAGTTGCAGCTGCAGGGCATGATCCCTCACTGACTTCCCAAACAATCCTCTGTGGTCAGGGACAGTTTTTTCCATATCACCTGTGCACCAGTCAGATATAGAAAAGACGTGTACAAGACTTTGTATCTATTTTGTTAAAATGAAGCCACAAACCAGCATTGAAACCATAACCTGTTTTTGCCTTTTCTTATTTCCTTTACTTTTTGTTTTGCATATTCTTCCCCCTTTTGCTCCTTACTTCCTTTATCCCTCCCCTTCACCCTGACTCACTCTGTTCCTCCCCCTCCTTCTGCTTTAGGCCTGTAGGTTGTAAAAATTAATCTTCATAAAAGGAAAAAAAAAAGTTTCTTCTTTCATCTCCCTCGGTCCTTCTTCACAAAGACACACACCCAGACACACGCACGCACACACTCCCTCTCTCACTTTTAAATTAAACTGATAAAATTCTCTTTCTAGTTGGCCTTGACAACGACCTGCGCTCTCCGAAACACACACACACGCACACACACATACACACACCTTGGCAGTGGCCACACATCTCACATAAATAAGCAATGGGGAAGAGAATAAAAAAAGTGATGAGGATGAAGAAAAACAGAGAAAAAAAAGAAAAGATGAATTTAAAATAAAAAAAGTTGAAATAAAGGACTTATGTCCCCAGAACTTGTCTGGCCTCGCAGAAACAATATGAAGAGATTAAAACACCAATAAGAAGTTCAAACAGCCATCACCCATCATCACCAGAGACTCAAAAAATAAGCCTACATCAGACACACACACACACACACACACACACACACACACACACACACACACACACACACACACACTCTGGTTCTTCTCTCAGTCTCCGACCATCTGGTTAACTTATCAGCCCTCTCACTTGCGCAGTTGCCGCGGCAACCAAAGCAAACAGCGGCTGGGGGCTGCCACACAGCACAATGCCTCTCTGTCTTTCTCTCCTTCTTCGTTCACTCTGTGTACTCCCTTAGTCCCTTAATCCCTCCATCCCTCGCTCCCTCGGCCCGTCACTCCTTCTCTGCATCATTTCTCGTCTCACTCTTTTCCTTCATCCCTCCTCTCCTCTCTCCCTTCCCTGCTTCCCTCTCTTGTCTTTTCCTTCAGTCTAGTTTCCTCCATCTTTCTTTCTTGCTTTGCTAACTTTCTCTCTCTAACCCTGTTTCTCTCTTTCTCTTTTCCTTTTTCTTAATTCTTTTTCTCCCCTTCTCTCTTTCTCTCTCTTGCGTTCTCCTTCTTTTCCTCCTGGACTGTCTTTCTCCCAAAGGCAACTCAGCCAATCAGGCTCCTAAATTGAATTTCTGTTTCTGCTTTCTACATGAAATGGAGAAAGAGTTATGGTTTTCAAAAAAAAAGAAAAGAGAAACGGAAGGAATGTGTTTGAGGATAAGATGAAGGAAAGAAGGTGGAGAGAAAATGTGTGTGTAAATGCGGACATCGTTAGCATTGATCCATACTTCTTTGTCTGTGCTCTCGTAAAAAACTTTTAGTCCAGTTGGTTTTGTCCAGTTCAGAAGTGCGTCTGTATTTTGCATTTTCATTAAAGGGATACTCTGCTGATTTTCAAATAGCTTTGTATCACAACAGTGTGGGTAGCATGTGTAAACGAACTGTGGTAAACTTCCCTTCATCTTACCAGCACCCAGATCTCTGGGTTCATCTCTCAGCTAAAATGTGTCATCCAGCGGATTCTAGCTGGCTCTGGGCTGTTGCTTGCAGACTGTGATTCCACAATTTTGTACGCCTGCCACCACAGACACAAAGAGTACAGAAGTGGATCGAGATAGAGACTCGCCCTCCCCTCCCCTGTCTCTCAAACTCAGATTTAACGGAAAAACTAGGTGTTGCTGATCAAATAAAAAACAAGATTCTGGTACTGTATTGCGTATTTCTCACCTAAAAAGTCTTCAGAAACATACTTTAGTGTAGGGGTCAACAGAGTGTTGGCCTGGTCAATTACTGGGGGCCGATATTCGGCATTTTGATTATTATCTGTATCGGCGTTTTATTTTAATGATCACAGATAAAATTAATTCATTAGAAAGTGCAATGAAAGTGTCAGCATGAGAGGAACTTTTACTTTGTAAAACCTCAAGGAGTTATTTTTTTTTTATTCCTTTTTAAACATAAATTGACTTTGTGATGTTGAAAGTCTCAGTTTTGATTAAACATTTGCTAAAGCCATTTAAAGAAAGATTCTTGCTGGAGTTTGTAATATTCCAAATTCTACATGTTGATAAAGATTTTCATTTTTATTGTAAATGCATATTGCTTCCAAATATCGGTTATCGGTTTCATTAACTACTTATAATCGGTGTTGGTATCTACCCTGGAAAACCGACATTGTTCGACCCCCACTTTAGTGCACTGTTGAGCTGTAATAAGAGAGTTGGTGAATAAGAAGTGGGCGCCATACTGTTTCCTTATTGTAAAAACGGACGCTGAAAATGCTGAGTTCAGATGGTAAAGCAATGCCGATCAAATAAGATCCAGGATTCTGTTGCCTTTTTCTTGCTTAACATGTTCTAGAAACATGTTTTAGCTTACCATTCAACTGTTATTGAAAAACAGTCAGGTTTGCATTACATCACTCCCCAGTGGCAGCATTTATTGGTCTGCATTCTTGTAGTTGTTTTTTTTTTTTTTCTAACTCTTGAGCAAAAGTGAATGCCACAGATCTTATCCTCTGTTTTTTCTGGTCATGTCGCACCAATTTAAAAAGAATTTTCATCTTTCTACTTTACTGACCAATATTTTTGCAGTTAAATACTTCTTTAAGTCAAAGTCGATTAATGTGCTGTTAATGTAAAACTTGATTGGTCATAAAAGACATCGCTAGGATTATTTTATCTGATTTTTCTCACTGCTGTGTTCTCTTTACGCTTGGTGCTGACTTCAGTTCATTTTTTGGCTCACTACATATTTGGCTGATTTTGATCCTCATAACGCCACATTCTGTCATTTCCAAAGCCAATTCTTTGATGGCTAAAAGTTACATTTTCACAACTCCAGAGGTGTCATTTTATTCATCAACTAAAGTCTCTTTCTCACTTACACAAATATAATTTTTGCACTTTTATTCTTATGAGTGGTTTTACAATATAATACAACTTTTTAAAGAGTATCGGACCTCCGAGTCAGTATGACATGATGTGATATTTATTCTTCTGTCGTTGTTGAGGGACAAAGATTATGTGTGTGTCAATGCATGTTTGTGTGCTCAAATGAAGTTCCTTCCTTCAATGATACACAAAAATAGAGCAGATCTTCAAGATGGTGCATCTTGTTTTTACATAAAATAATAAGCCAGGTTGTAATGGGTCACTGATGACTGCTTTGCTCACTAAATTAAAAAAAAAAAAAAAAAAAAAGCTTTCTAAAGTTGGAAATAAAAACCTTAACCTAGTGTTAGCATTGCATCAGTGCTATCCTGAGCAAACAGCTGGAGTTTAGTTTACTGCAGTCGTAAAATGTTATTAGCATGTTGACATTATAGGAACACATGATTTGCAGCAGGCAATTGTTGGCATGTGCTTTAGTTTGAATCAGCATGCTTGTAAAAGCTACAGTGGTTTTATCACTTCAAAACAAATCTGAAGACTGAGAGACATTTTAAAAGAATCAAGAGAAATTTGCTATTCAAATTGTCCAAATCAGTCAGTTGTAGTTGCAGATCAGCTGAAATACATATTATATTACTTTAAGCAAAGTGTTTTTAAGTATTTTGAGAACTGAGAGGGAATGAGGAGACATGGAGGGGGGAAATAAACTGCAACAAAGGCCAGATTTAAACTCAGGATTTTATGTTTAAACTGTCAGCGCTTAAATCCTCCAGGCCATCAGGGCAGCCAGGTGTAGGCAGTTGGCTTAACGAAGATCAGACTTCAGAGAGTGAAAGGATGGATTTTTATTTTGTATTTAACTTTAACTTTATACAGGACTGTTTTTGTGAATTTGGTGCTTAAAAAATTATGGTAAACTGACTGACAGCAGTAGTTGTGAGCATTCTACCCTAACTTTACAGTGTCACTATTGTAAAGTGACTCAACAGGATATTAAATTCATTATAGTATTCTACATTAGAATGTGAGGTTTACTGTGTTTTTTTTTCAAAAAGCACAAAGATTTTCTGAGTTTTACTGTGTTTTGAAAAATTGTACACTATTGCTAGAATTTTGTTATAGTCTGTGCTAATGGCACATGAAGCAGATTTCTGCCGTTCAACACTCAAAAAAGAAGAAAAGAGTATCCATCCATCCATCCATTTTCTTCCGCTTATCCGGGGTTGGGTCACGGGGGCAGCAGCCTAAGCAGGGAAACCCAGACTTCCCTCTCCCCGGCCACTTCGTCCAGCTCTTCCCGGGGGACCCCGAGGCGTTCCCAGGCCAGCTGTGAGACGTAGTCTCTCCAGCGTGTCCTGGGTCTTCCCCGGGGCCTCCTACTGGTGGGATGTGCCCTGAACACCTCACCAGGGAGGCGTCCTGGAGGCATCCTAATTAGATGCCCGAGCCACGTCATCTGGCTCTTCTCAATGCGGAGGAGCAGCGGCTCTACGCCGAGCTCCTCCCGGATGACTGAGCTTCTCACCCTATCTCTAAGGGAGAGCCCAGCCACCCTACGGAGGAAACTCATTTCGGCCGCTTGTACCCGCGATCTTGTTCTTTCGGTCACTACCCAAAGCTCGTGACCATAGGTGAGGGTAGGAACGAAGATTGACCGGTAAATCGAGAGCTTTGCCTTTCGGCTCAGCTCCCTCTTCACCACGACAGACCGGTGCAGAGTCCGCATTACTGCAGACGCTGCACCGATCCGCCTGTCGATCTCCCGTTCCATCCTTCCCTCACTTGTGAACAAGACCCCGAGGTACTTAAACTCCTCCACTTGGGGCAAGACTTCGTCCCCGATCCGGAGGAGGCACGCCACCCTTTTCCGGCTGAGAACCATGGTCTCGGATTTGGAGGTGCTGATTCTCATCCCAGCCGCTTCACACTCGGCTGCGAACCGATCCAGTGAGAGCTGAAGGTCACGGCCCGATGAAGCCAACAGGATCACATCATCTGCAAAGAGCAGAGACCCAATCCTGAGGTCACCAAACCGGACCCCCTCAACACCCTGGCTGCGCCTAGAAATTCTGTCCATAAAAGTTATGAACAGAATCGGTGACAAAGGGCAGCCCTGGCGGAGTCCAACCCTCACCGGAAACGAGTTTGACTTACTGCCGGCAATGCGGACCAAGCTCTGGCACCGGTCATACAGGGAACGGACAGCCCGTATCAGGGAGTCCGAAACCCCATATTCCCGGAGAATCCCCCACAGGACTCCCCGAGGGACACGGTCGAATGCCTTCTCCAAGTCCACAAAGCACATGTGGACTGGTTGGGCAAACTCCCACGCACCCTCAAGGATACCCCCGAATAGACCTTACCAGGGAGGCTGAGGAGTGTGATCCCCCTGTAGTTGGAACACACCCTCCGGTCCCCCTTCTTAAAAAGAGGGACCACCACCCCAGTCTGCCCGTCCAAGGGCACTGCCCCCGATGTCCACGCAATGTTGCAGAGTCGCGTCAGCCACGACAGCCCCACATCATCCAGGGCCTTGAGGAACTCCGGGCGGACCTCGTCCACCCCCGGGGCCCTGCCACCGATGGGCTTTTTGACCACCTCGGTAACCTCAGCCCCAGAGATAGAGGAGCCCACCCCCGAGTCCCCAGGCCCTGCTTCCCCAACGGAAGGCGTGTCGGTGGGATTGAGGAGGTCTTCGAAGTATTCCTTCCACCGACCCACAACGTCCCGAGTCGAGGTCAGCAGCGCCCCGTCGCCACCATACACAGTGTTGACGGAGCACCGCTTCCCCCTCCGGAGACACTGGATGGTGGTCCAGAACCTCTTCGAAGCCGTCCGGAAGTCGTTTTCCATGGCCTCGCCGAACTCTTCCCACGCCCGGGTTTTCGCCTCGGCGACCGCCGCTGCTGCACTCCGCTTGGCAAAAGAGTAGCTTAAAATTTTTTTTTGTGACTTTTTCTTATCACAATTGGGTCAAGTAAAGGTGAAATATTATTGCACGTACCATACATATCACATCAACATTTCTAAAGTTTAGTTTATGGCTGACTTTATCATCAGGAGGTGGTGGTAAGGATGGATGACGTCCCACCAAGGTGAGACACTGGTCACTGACCTGTCGCTGTCGCCCAGCGAGGGTTGTGACACAAAAAGTGGTTTTGTTTCACATCCCTGCTTTTCTTGCTGGGTTTTTGAACATAATCTTTTTGTAACCATAATTATTGTTTTAGTGCCTAAACCAAAACACACTTTAACCACAGTGTTTTTGAAATGTTTAATGCCAGCATTTTCTCTGGCCATTGGCTTGAGCTGTCCTGCTGTCTTCTCTTTCTTATTTGGTCGTTTTGTACACAGATTGCTGATAAGGCCTTTTTCGATTATTAAAATCGTAACTGACTATCATCCAGTCACTAAAAGTTTGACAGTTTACTTTATAACTTTCACTTGTCTAAGACACAAATATGGCTCCACATTAAGAAAGTAAGAAACTAGAAGGCAAATTAGAGTGTGTTGCATTTACTACAACTGTCTGTGCAGGTCTTTAAATGTACCGTATTTTGTTTTCCTGATTTTTATAAGTTTGTATATGGTTATAGCTGCACTGCACCACTTTGTTTTGCATATTTGCATGTGCATATTGGTGTGTTTCTCCACTGCCCTTGCCTAAGGCAGTGTACGTGCGTGTGTGTGTGTGCGAGTGATGGATGTGTTAGGTGAGCAGGTTAATCTCTTGCTAATGTAGATGAATTGTCCACAGCCCATGTTACACAAAAAGTGCAAACACACACCCACATACATGGATGAATGATCCTAATCGCAAAAGGCATTAGACACACACACTGACTGTAGATAAATTGTCAAAGAGCATGAAGCAATGCAGGGTGAAGGGTACTGGACAGCCAGCAAGGGGATGCTGCATTTGAACGTGTGTTATTTAGGGTCACACAAAATGTTTTGTTTTTTTTAAGCATGAGAAACACATCGTGGAAGACTGCAGTATCATTTGAAAATGAGTATCAGTAAAAAATTCACTTTAAAATGTAGCTATCATTCATTTTTATTAGCGGTGCCTTTTGTTTTCAGTTCAGTGTTCAATTAAAGAAAGTTGGAAACAAATATATATATGCCTTTTTTAATTCCACAAGCGGTTTGTTGTATTCCAGCAGTATACTGAAAGCATTAGAAATCTGAGTACTCTTAAATATCTGTTTATTTATCTGTTTATTTATTGCAAGTCATAGATCGTTATCAAAGTATTAAACTTTGTGCACATTTCATATTTCATTTAATAAACGATGGATGTCATGTGTCACTGTAATTCCAACACTTTTGGCACAAATTATACATACAACTAATTACTTTTTTGGGAGATAAATAGCACACTTACAATTACTCATTACTTTTACTTTAGTCTTGATCATAGCTGATAGGCTCAGCCTGTTCCCTGGATTTTTTCTGGTTATAATCTGACTTTATCTGTAGTGATTGGCAACACTCTTTCCCTACGTTGTGTGTATGTGTGTGTTTGTGACAGAGAGAGAGAGATCGACAGAGGTAGGGGAAAAGAAGGTGGAAGGTGGACTATTGCACACTATGTTTATGTAAGTAATGAATAACTTGGCCTAAATTAAAATAGAGCTTTCAAAGCTTAGTGTTTGTTCCACTACTAGTGATAATAAGTACAATCATAGATGAAATTTGACTTGTCTTGTCCCACATTGTGCCACAGCAACACTAAAATAATACAGCCTCTGTCTGAGTGCATCAATAAGAGACTTAAAGCAGATATTAAAAAGTAATACAAAACTTACTTTCTCTTATTCAGTAACTTTTCAGAAGAGTAGTAACAGAAGCAAATACAAATTTTCAGTAACTTGCACAACATAGGTGTTAATCTGTATATACACTCAGATTTTCCTGTGTGAATCTAGCAGTCATTCTTTTTTTGTATTACTCTCTAATGTAGTAATACAACAGTGCACACACACATACACACATGCAGTGACTCATTGCTGCTAGTTTCTTCTGTCAAAGTGCACTCTCTCTGGGATCTTGAGACCGTCAGTGGTGTGCCAGTGTGTCATGGGCCAAGGGAGTAAGACTTAATTTTGGACGCTGAGCTGAGACCTCCAGCTCCTCTGGGTTTGACTGACAGACAGACAGACAGACAAACAACAGTCAGACTTTGAACTCGCTCTGCTCAACTGCACAGAGCTGCCACCAAACGGGCGTCCTGCCACCTGTTGATGATCCCACTGAAAACCTCATCAGCGCTCCCACCAGCTCTGTTATGGATGCCAGGAGCCGCTGGCCCTGAGCCAATCACTGCAGGCAAACCAACGACCCTCTCATTACTCATCTTTGTGTTTGCTGAGCAACAGTTAGTCGTCCTCACAGGCTGACTCAAATTCACTGTGTCACAGTAAAATGTGGTAAATTGATAGAAATTAAATAGAAAAAGGTTGATTTTATGGAGAACTGAAGTCTTGTTATTCTGCTTTTCTTAAAATTGATCATGATTTGTGAGCTATTCTTGTGTTGTGTAGGTGATTGGTGGTTATCTGTTAAGGGATGAGGTCACCCAAGTTCCCCCAGCAAAAAATTTCCATTAGATTTTACTTTTTTTTCTACATTTTTGTTTTTTATTGAAATTTCAGTGAAGAGCTATTTACATTTCTTGAGCTTAAAACAAGTAGGTTTATATTGGCTTTTTACTTTATTCATTTATTTCTTTAATAAATTTACTTTAATTAACTGAAAGTTGAAGCTGTTTAATAAAGATTGTTAATTAATTTTGGAGCTGAATGTATTCAGACTGCAATTGTTTTGATGATTGATTTACTGTTTATTTTATTTTATTTATTAAGCACAAATACCAAACCTAGTAATCAGCATCTCATTTGTAAGGATTTTTCAGCTTTTCATTGTCTTCAGTGATAGAGGACTCTTAAAAAGAGTGTTCTCGTCGGCTTGCAATATTTTATGTTGTCAGTTTGGATAAGATCGCAAAAACATAACCTAACAGTATATATATATATACAGTATATTAACCTAGTCTCAGCCTTAACCCCAAGATTAAACCAACAGGAGACCTCACACCTAGCTAAACCTTCACACAGAGATTTTTTCTTAAATTTTTGGCAATCATCGACTTTCGAAGATAAACTTTGATTTTTGCTCCTTGTACTTCATGCACAACTGCAGCCACAACTGGACTTCAAGACTTTCAAGATTTTAAAGACTTTTACCTGGCTGCTGATACATATTGGAGAGTATGTACAACTAAATACTGCTAAAATATATTTAAATAATAAATTTAGATGGATTAAAACATGTTCAACAAAAAACAAACAGTTTGAAGATATTTTATGAAATAAATAATTAATTATTTAAGAAAATAATCATTCAATTTAGTTAGTAGGGTTGCTTTTAAATGCTTTGACTGATAACTGAGGCTGTACCAGACTCAGAATTATGTAAATTTAATTGGATTTGGCAGTTCGATGCAAATGTTCGACTATTCGTTAAATTTTCCCATATAAAGTTTGAATGGGGCTCAGCAGGTTGGGACAGTGGTGTTCAACGGCGGAAAACAAATGTGCATCTTTTTTTGCCGACACTAGATATCAAACATAAGCCAGAGACTGCAGTGTATTAACTTGCTGTGAGCTGTAAATTCACCATTTCTAAGCAGAGGAGCAGTCTCTCTCTCCCTCTGTGCCAAGTATCTCCCCTGTGCTGCTGTCCACAGCTGCTTGAATCAAGGAGTAGTTTCAAAGTCAAGAGCGCTCACTCCGCAGAGAAATTTGGACACCAAAATGTTCCCAGAAGTACACTGCACCACACAATGACAAAAAACCCCAAACAGAAATAACTGTTTGACTTGAAGCAATTTTAGTCAACTGAGCGGTCTCCAACTGATGATTCAACTCTTAAACTTTAAAGGGGAAGCCCTACTAATTAAGAAATGTAACAATGTAATGTGTAATTGTAATAGAAGGCCTAAATATCTGTGTTGTATTATAGCAAAACTAGAAGTCTTGTTAATTCTAATTGAAGATTAACTCCTTTTTATTAAAATATTTTGTTTTCTGCCAAATTTTACTGTGTTGCAGTGCACCGTTTTGTCAGCAAATACATAATCCCATTTTACACATCCTTCAGGGCACTTTAATCACATCAGGGCCAAAAGGGGGGCTGCAAATATTGGCTCGAGTTTCACTATGAAAGTCAGTGTTGAAGCTGTGGTGGTGGTGGTGGGGGGGGGTTTGGCTGAAATTGCTCCCCTTTTACTTTGTATTGGTGATTTTGTTTGCTTTGAAACTTAATTCTCATTAATGAACAAAATGTGCATTTTTCAATGAAATCCTGTAGTTTCTTTCTCTTTTGAATTGCAAATAATTCTTAAAAGTCAGAAAAGTAAAATGAATCCATTTTCAAAGAACACTGGAGCGTATCAACATGGAAAAGCTGAGGTGAATGTGTTTTTGAACTAATGTAAATGAGCTTATGAAATATTGAAGGCAATGCTTGAAATTCACGGCGTCCTGAAAGCTCTCTGGAAATATGGTTGACAAATACAACTGCTGCCGTCTGCTTTTTATCACGCGCTGGCTGAAGAATCGAGGCAAAGAAAGGGGCAATGGCAGCATCAAGGTTTCTTCGGCTTTTACTTATTCATCCTGTCTTCATCCTCGATTCTTCCATTTAGCCTCTCCTCCTTTTCCTCTTGCTCCTCCGTTATCTTCCACTTCATTCCTCTCCTTTTTTCTGTGGGGGTCTTGCCTGCAAAGTGTCAGAGATCCTCAGGCCATCTCTGACTGCCTTACTGAGCTGTTTGTCTGCATGCCCCAGCCGCATTGTGCATAAAATAGCTCAAATCATTCAATATTGAAATGTTGAGTAATACTGATCCAAAATGGTTGTATTTAATGTGGAAAACGGAAGAGAAATGGAAAAACCATGGAGCAGCTGAAGGATCTCAGTATGTTCCAAAATCTGATATGAATGTTTCCTGATATGTACATTAAAGAACACAGTATTTTGCACAAAGCATTTGGCGTGTGTAAAGAGTCTATATGGAATTCTTCTTACTTCTTTGGGATCCATACCAAGAGTCTGTAGAAATAAAAAATATATATATTCAGAGCAGTGGTTAGGTCTAGGGTTGCCCTTTTTTCCACGTTTTTGAAAGAAATCAAACCAATTTGCCAATTTAAAATGATCCAATTATTTAATTCAGCACCAGTTAATGCAGCAGAAACTTCCAAACCCTGCATAATCAACTGCATTTTTGCATGGCAAAACATTCTGCTCACAGTGCAGCTGGCACGACTCCACGCTAAAGAGACAGAGTCTGCAGCATGTAAAAAGCCCTGCTCCGTCCGGAGACACATAGCGTCCGTGCGCAGTCTGTTTCTGCCATCGACCTATCCTCTATCCTTAACTTCTTAAGGATAAAGTTTAGTTTCTCACCCTAAAATTCCCCAACTCCACAACCATAGATCTGATGACTTTTTGACCCTTTGCACCTCCGACATTGAGCTCTGTGAGCACATTCTGCCTCCAGCCCTAAAACACACCTCCATGTTGGATTACTTAAAATGCCTCAATACTTTTTTGAAAAACTGTTTTATAGGCTTCTGGGAACTTCTAAATGATAATTTTATCATGTTTGAATTTATATATATGTATACAACATTTAATATTACCTCCTGCCATTGCTTGTTAGCTTTTGGTTTGAGTGGGAAGAATTGTTTGTCTTCATTTTTTCATCTTTTGCTGCAAATTCCCAAGCTGGGTTTCTATAAATTTACCATTGTGCTTGATTTAAAAGATTTGTTTGAGACTGCTCTGTGATTGTGCTGTGGTATTTGGTATAGGACTCCCCGACTTCAAGGCAGTCTATTATATCAAGACTAATATTTTAAAACATATTTACTTAATAGCCACGAAGCAAATCTACATAATTTATCTTCATGTTTCTAACCTAAACTTGCTTCTAATAGAACTTAGATGGGGCCCAAAAAATCAAGCCTGACGCTATATGAACCCACACAGTTTCTGTCCAAGCCTGGCCTGAGCCCAACCCATGGTAGCAGTTTTGGGCCTGGTATAAACTGGAATTTATACTGAAAAAATAGACCTATAGAATACTAAATTTTATATATTGTAAAATAAATATGTTTTTATATGAAAACATGTCTTATAAGCTAAGGGTCGGCGTGTTTCCTTGCACCAGTTCTCTTCTTCCTCTGTCGGTCATCTCATGCATGGAAGGTTCAGCAAAGCAGGCTGCGCCCTTCAGTGCGTCTAGTACGAACAGCGATGGCGATGCAGTGCGTAGATGTTGATTACCACTCTCCGCTGCATGTTATTTACATCTCTTCCACTGCTGGGGAGGGAGAAGCAGAAACTACCAAGTTCTCCACATGTTCTGTCACTTTTCCATCTGTCCACCCTCTTCTTCTCTCTTGATTCAGACCATTAAAATTCCGGCCTAAGTGCCATTTAGGCATGAGACAGTTCACAACAGTTTCATTTAATTAAAAAATTACGATGAATAAAAAAATAAATATTAATTGAGAGAGAACCCGCCCCAATTCAAGCAGGCAGAAAACCAAAGCTGTAGTTTGTAACCTTACTGTAAATGTTGAGCTAATGCACAACTTTAAACTGCCCTTTACCTTGTGGTTGTCGAGGTTTTTATTACAGGCGTACGGGCACCGCTGCATCATCCTGGTGGAGTGTCATGGCTGGTAGTCTTTTACTGTCAGGTGTCGCACCATATCCCTCTCTCTTTTTCTCTCTTCTGTCTTTGTTTGTCTCTCGCCCTCCCTCCCCATAGCTGTCTTTTTGCGAATATTTTATAAAAAACACTACAGAGCTGAATTATATTATCTGATTAAAACGTTTAAACAACTTTTTCCTCCTCTTTTCTCTCTCACGGCTCTCCCCCTCTCTCTTACTCCATCTGTCTTCTCATTTAATTTCCATTTCAAATCCTGCCTCTTATTCCAGAGACCCCCTCGACACACTTTTGTATTGCTTTTTTTTTTTTTTAACATTTTTAACAGTTTGCTACCCATATGGGGATGTTTTGTAATATTTATTTCCTATCCTTCAACCTTAACCGTAACCATCCCTTATCTTTAACAAACCTTTATTGTAACCCTAACCCATAATCTCAAAAAAAAGAGGTGCAGCATTTCAGTTTGTGATGATGGAGAGAAAAAATGCAGACAAATCTTTTCTAGTGGATGTAAAACCTTTGCCTGGGTCCAGACCTTTGAATCCGCCCAATCTGCTGAGATTCTGGCTTGGCGTCGTGACATGAAACAGCAGTTTCTCAGTTTAAATAAAAAACAACAAATGAGCAATGTAGTGGGACTGACGATTAACCAATTAGCACCATGGGCAGGCTTAACTCCATTGTCAAGCTGTTGTCAAGCACTGTAAGCGGTGCAGTGGAACCAATGAGGAGTAAAAACAACAGTGGTGAGAGAAAAAAGATCTATAGACGCTGCTATTGAGGCGGTATTCAATCGACACTTCCTCTCAATATCGCCTGCCATTAGGGCCTGAAATTAACACCCGGCAAGCGCCACATGCGGGTAATTTTTGTGTTTTGTGTTAAACTATGCTCAGAGTCTCTGCTGTGTTTTGGTGTCATTGGGGCACACTTCTTTGCTGCTCGGCTCCCTGAAATGTCTCTGTGCTGTCTCTGTCCGACACACACACACACCTGCGCTGGCACAGTGAAACCTGATGGTCTCCAGCGCTACTAGTTTTGCAGCACTCTTTACTGTACGAGACGTCAGCTGATCTACTAAACTAATTTGCTGCTAATTTGCTGCAAGGGCCCCATAGTTTCAACCAAGATGGCAAACTCTTAATTGCCGCTCACATTGTCAACAGCAACACATATATTCTCCACTTCGTCCATTCTTACCTTTCATAATAAAAGTCTTAGACAGACACTGCATCATTGCTTACCAGAGGGAACTCATTTCTATAATTTTGCTTCAGATTTTGTTCTGGCCTCCTCTTTGGGTTTTTATGCAACATAATATATAACTATTTCAATTAAACATACTGAAACAAATGTATGTGAAACACAAAAGGCATTTATCATTTTGGCTGGTAAAAAATATATGCTTGGTGGATTTTTTCCATCAACCAGTCACCTTGAGTTAAAAAAATAATTTTGAACACTGCCTGCCATTGTAGTTTGTGTAACTTCGCTGTGCTACACTCTTAAAACTGCAGCAAAATAGGTTTGCTTGCATGTCTATGCATCTCTGCTTCATTTCAGTGCGTCAGAACATGTAACAGGTAACAGCTAGTGTGGGAAAAATGTTTACATGTAGTGTAAGTGACAACTGTCAGCTGACACGACAAACATTGGTCAAAATGCCATCGTAGGTTTCCTAGCTTACAATTAATTGCCTGCATGGACAGTGATCTCAGCTATATGACAGGGACACCCAGTGTTTGTTTTTTTTTTACCCATACCTCTTACCTTATATAACTGATCCTTTTATTTATATATCCACTTTTATTTCCCCACCTAGTTATAGAGATCATCTAGTCTCTTTTGTAGTTGAACTAACATCATATACTCAATACTCTTTATCATGATGGCCCACCAGCAGATGGAAACATGAAATCCAGTTCTTTTCAGTGTATGTTCATTGTGCAAAAAAGGAAAAAGCATGTTGGCTGATTCCGTTCATGTTAAATCCAATATCAGCCGATGGTGACGATGTGTGGATATTACCGTGCATCCGTGCATATGATTTTATGTAGGATTTATTAGTTACTTTTTTGTATTTTGTATGGTCCATATGGTCATAGTGATGTAAACGTTGCTCTCGCCACTGATATTTAGCGCCGGATCTGACATATCTGCAAGCAACAAGAACTGTTAAGTAGTGTGCAGGTTCCACCTGCTCACACAGCAGGCGTATGTCGACTTGGTGATGGCGCACAGTGGACTTAAAATGACGTTAGATTCATATGGATATATGGGACTCTAGCGAATGGTAAAATCAAATCTCCCACAATAATCAGTTAGAGCGGACGCAATGTCAGACTGGAGATGAAAACAGAGTGTAACAAGCTGACAATTCTAATATCAGGCAAGGTAAACCTGACGCACATGCACACACGCACACACACACACACACACACACACACACACACACACACACACACACACACACACACACACACACACACACAGCGATAGAGCCTAAGGCCATAAAGTAGTAAATTCTGGGTCAAGGTAGCACGGTGACATAGCAGTAGATCAATTTATTGGCAGTTTGCTCAAAACTTGAATGACCTACACACATATGACACAAGTGGTCAAACATCACATACACACACACATACACACTTTTGCAACTGTAAGTGATGTATGTATGTAAATACCTGCTTACTGTAGGTAAATGCGCTCTCAGACACACAATAAATACACACAGCGAAATAGAATAAAGAATCATGGGTTTGAAAGGCTGTGCATAATAGACAGCACGCTGGGGGGAAGATAGATCAGCTGAGCGTCCAACTTTCGTCACAATGAGCGACGAGCCTTTACTCTTCATGTATTTACTGCCATGCTGTAAGTAACCCTCTGACGCTCCGATTGTTACGCCAAGGTGATTGTTGCTCGCTGAAAGCTCAAGGCCCCCGGCGCACAGCACCTGGAGTGAACTCATGTCTCAGATCATCATTTTTGTTAATCTTTATTGCTGTGTTTCTGGATTTACAGCTAGGACCCAATTTTAGCCGCCCAGCTCCAGCAGATTCATTCAGCAATCTGTCTGTTTGATGCGTGGAGGACAGCAACACTTGGTTATCTGCATGGAACAGGCTTTCCACTCCAAGAGACAGTGGCTTTAGAGAGAAAGGGGGTTTTAGATTGGTCTAGCTGCACTGCTAACTCATTTACATAAACACTGGGCATCATTGAAGACATTGATGGACACTTTCTTCTCCAAGTGAAGACTGCATGAAGAGCAAATTTGATTGCACGTCTGTTTTCACACCACAAATATTTATAGCAATACATGCAAAAATAGATTAAATGCATCTAATTTCTTAAATCTGTGAAAAAGCTTTTGTTTGCTAATAAGGGTGTGGAGGTATAATAGACGTGGTCAATTGTGCTACATTCTGGGCACATTTCTACTCAAGACGTGCTCATTAAGAATGTTGATCAGTCTGTTGTTTATATTGCTGCTTAATAACTTCCCCAGACTGCTGCTTGCACATCTACCTCAGTAATTACTCAGGTTCAATTGTCTCACTCTTATAAAATGGGGATATAAACCCTTGACGCCAGATGTCGAGAAAAAAACAGAATGCTAGGTTGAATAACGTGAGTGTAGCGGCATGCAAATCCATTAAGTTGTTCATAAGCATCTCATTAACGCTGTCAGAACTGCTCGCTGGCTCTGTTTTCAGCACATTCATCCTCATGGCCAGTGCTAGACATGGTATTGGAAAGTCAACTAAGTTTTGATTGTTTCAGATGTTTTATTTAATATTATTTAATTGAATTTTAAAATGAAAATACTGACATAATATTTAGAGATTTGTCTCTTTTTCTAAAGATTTTTTTTTAGATAAAAGACCTAAAAGCTTGGACTAAATGTTCTTTTTTTAAAAATTATTTTTCTTAAATATTAGTAGGAGATACCCGATATTGTTGATAACCTTATACCATCTGCTTTGGCCTTGGAATACACAAATTATATTAGTCCCCATCCATCCAATCTCCATCAGGCTCCATCTGGGGTTAATGGCCTATCCTAAAGTAAGAGCATAACCTTCAGCTTGGTAATCAGTACCTTGAATCTAGATTGTCATTATGCTGCTTGTGGTGCTTGTAACATGATCTAAAGCAGCAGGAGACATGCTATAGTTGCAGTTAAGTGTGTTATTAAAGAGCATGCTGCTCAATGTTTGACTCTAGTGTGCATACAAGAGGAAAATGAACGTTTTTGGATGGACAAACTGCAGGACTTTGACGAGGTCACTCCTTTGTTCCAAAGATCCAAATGTTTCCCAGTTCTACGTACATGCTCTCCTACGTTCCTATGTTCTCCAGCTCTAAATAGCACATAATGGGAACCTGAGGATGCCCCTATGCTCTGAATTCAATTAACATGACCAGGTTCAGTTTAGGGGACAATAATCATGACTGAGAATCCTGAAATTGCACTGATTTCGGCCATAATGGTACGTGCTCTACCTGATGAGCTCCCAAGGATTGCTGATTGTTCCAGTGGCCCAAAATTCCAAAGCCTTGTTGGTCCAAAATATACCCTATTGGACCAAAAGGGTAATTTCTTTGACAGCCTGTATTCCAAAAAACAAACACCCATCCTTCTGAAGTCTCGCGTTTTCTGAAAAACACACTCCCTGTTAGATGGTCACCAGAATTTTTTTTTCGCATTGTACACTTTTGTGAACCACAGATGTGTTACATTTGTAAATAAGGCTGTGGCGAATGTGTGGTAAGGCTTAGGCACAAAAAACATTTGATATGGTTAAAATATAATGTTTGACTTAAAACACCAAGGTTTGGTGGCACAAAAGTTGCTGATAAAGCAGGATTGGGCCGATGAGAAACACCAACTATCTCGGGCTCAAATGCCACTGGGAAACTGAAACTGCAGGGAGTGTGTATTTTTGTAGAAACAGCACTTTGGAGCAATAGGCATTTGGGAGAATTGGCTTTTGTTGCAGTGGAACATTTGTGGACTCGAGGGACTTCACAAATTTGGGCTGTCGGAACAGTGGCTTGGCACTGAGTTACTCAGGCATTCCCTTTTTGGACATATTTCAACCTTTACTTTAGATTAATAGGATTTGGTCAACCATTAATTAACCAATTAAAAGAAAGAAAGAAAAAAAGATTAAAAAAGGAGAAAATAATTATTCAACATTTTTAAGAAATCAAAAGGAGTTGACTATTGCCATTTCCAAACAGATTTGGATTAGGAAAGAGGTCTTGGGTCAGGCTATTTTATTTATGAAATATTTCAACTTGAAACCGGTTGAAGTTGACCAGAATACAATAAAAGGGTTAATGTCTATAAGCAGAATATTGAACTTGGGAGCCCGAAATTTGCTTTACGATTCCCATGTGTCATATAAGGTAGAAACGGTTGGATATGGTACTAAAACAGATGGTGAGAGATGGAAATGAACCTAGTGCATCCTTTCCTGTGCTTCAAGCATTGACTTTTCCATATTCATCTAAGACCGCCAGCTTTCCCTGAACAAGTTTTCCTAACGATAAATATGATAATGTTAATAATCCCTTTGTTGTGTGGAAAACAAACATGTACATTGGCAGCGAACAGCTTAAGGGTATAATGGCTCGGTATGTTGACTAAAATGGTATTTGCTAATGCAGATTAGTTCTATATGAACATGATTTTCATGAAACATAGTTGAAATTATTCAGGATTTTGTATATTATGTATAAGAGAGAAGTTGGAAAATATGAAAAAGCATAAGAGAAGAAGAGACAAGAAACATGGCTTAATGAAGTAGTCTACATCATTATTTTTCAACTTGATATTAAGTATCTGAAAAATATGAGTAAATTTCGACTCTTGCAATTTAGCGTTTGCTGCACTCCTCAAGTTGTTTTCTCCTCCTCAGCCTCCTCCCTCTCATTTGCTGCTTTAACTGCTCCTTTTTATTTCATTTTATTACTATTCAAGGTATAAAGTCTCATCAAATTACTGTTCTGTTTGGATGCAATAAAGAGAAAGAATGAATACAGAATTGATGTTGAATACTTATGAGGTAAATGATTGGAGAAGAGAAAAGGAAACTCATAGATGGAGAAAATGAAAATGCCAAAGAGAGGAATAGCACGAGTGTATGCTTTCCATTTTAAACTATCAGCTCCACATTTTCATGAGGTCAGGACAACATTTGACTTTGATACTGGGGACCGCTTTGAAGGAATTTGAAATGTTTTTCTCTCTCACGTAATGTCAGCTCACACGTGCAGCTGAAAGCGTGCCTCCAAGAGAACAAATTAATTTGGTTTCAGTTTATTTATCTCCACAGCTGAGTAGGCATGTAGTGAGAGATTGTGCCACACAAAGCAAGCAAAACATAATACAAGTTCAGTAATTCAATTAACCTCTCCATGCTCAGTGTCTCCTCTCCTTTTCCAAGTATTCTTTTCCTCTTTGGTAATACTGTAATTATCAAACTAAACTGGAGATGAATCACCTGAAAACATTTGCAGTGAGGAAGGGAACACAGAAAGACAAGAGGCGACGGAGCAAAGACATTAGCGAGGGAGGAGAGATTGGAAGTGGAGAAAAGCGTGTCAAAATGTAAAAACAAATTCACAGCAGAGATGGGGAGATTGCGAGAAAGGCACCGAAAAGTATGAAAATATTCCTCCAATAGTTGTTTCAGTAGTTCTTTGAAAGTGCAATATATATTAAAAGTTGAAGCTATTTTTGGCAACTTTTCAAACGGTCAACTTCAGAGCTGCAGTGAGACTGTGAGAAAGGAAACCAGGAGAGGGAAAAAAACAGTAAAAACCACTTTGTCTCCTATAGTCATAAATTACTAACGACTTCATGAATAATTAGAAACAGTGCAAAGTCAGTTTCCTTTGATCAATTGAGAACAATCACATTTAGAGTTACCATTTCACTCCACGGCGTCGTCGAGTGTTGTCCCTTTACATTTCTCTATTTCCCTTTTCTGTTCTCGGTTTCCCTTATTATTTTTCTATTCAATCTGTCAGCTCATTTCAATGGAGTTTAATTTATTCATTTCTAACATACTACCTTGCCGTGAGATACTTTTAACATCCTTTGATATACTTTGTATGTAGAGCAAAAAAGCAGGACAGACGATATTGAAATAATCTGCAGAAAAAAAAACTATAGAAAGCAAGAATATTTATGTTCGAGGCAGCACACCCATTTGAGTTTCGTGAGGGGGAAGCACACCTGTTTGCTCTTATGGTGTCAGCATGTCACTGGTTGTCTGTGTTTTCATAGGTCAAACTGCCAAAGGCCCCAATCTTCTGTGCTTTCCATAGCCTTTTTTCCCCAGAGGACATTTTGACATGTCACTGTAGGAAAAGCACAGGTGTAAATAATAAAATGTATTATGGTTGAAATCCATTTAGACACTTTAGCAGCCTGCTTTCACACTTAACCTGTTTGGTTTCAGGGTTTAACATTAATGGGCAAGTGGGTCAGAACTCTACTTGCCCTGAGTCCATATTTACTCGCCCCTTTTGCAAATAGTTTTATTTATCAGCAATTATCAAAAGACTGTTTTATCAGCCTGGCTCTAAAATTTGTGGCAGACCGTGAAATACATAGTTTTACCCACATCTTCTAACATCCTCCTTCAAAATAAAAGCACCATGGGGGCTGCTTTGATTATTACAATACTTAACAGTATTTTATTTAATTTTATACTTTCCTTTCATTTCATTTTCATTTATCATTTTATTTCGAACATGTAATGCGAAATTACAACAAATTCCAGGAATACAAAAGACAGTGGTGGGTTTTTTTCCCCTCCTTTTGAAATATACATTAATGAAGTTCTCAAAACCAAAACCATATTAAAGTTTTACATATTCGAAAAGGGATGGGAAGTTACTTTATTTAAGATTATAACAGTATTTTCTGAAAGTATACCATAGCTGTAGTTTATGTAACTTTACTTTATGGCAGTAGCTATTTTATTTGTTACTGAAGTTCATTTAATAATTTTGTATTTTAGTAGTTTACAGTAATTTAGAGGAGACTTCAAAATATCAAGATATATGTTTTGTATTGCGGTATAGCCTAAAAATATTGTGATATTATTTTAAAGCCATATCATCTAGCCCTCGATGGCAGATGGCTCACTCCGTAGATATTTCCATCATCAGGTCTGGAAATAATGAACGCGAGTTGAATTGTTTTTACCACATATATATATATATATATATATATATATATATATATATATATATATATATATATATCGGGCAAGTGAGTTGCTAGATTTGCTAAACCCACATGGCCCTTTACTTGCTCAGGAGATGGTCCATACCAAAGGAACCGAACCATGGGTGTTGACACATGCCAAGGACATTGACTGTTGGACACCAAACTAAATTGGCTTTACTTTTTTTAAAAAAACATGGGAAGAGGGCAATGAGCAATGAAAGACAAAACCTGAAAATCTACAAAAAAAAAAAAAAAGTGACCTGAAAATTAGAAAAAAAAGAAAGATTAAAAAAAGGAAATGACTTGGAAGAACTACTCTATAATTCTAATAACAGTTTATTTTGTATTTTTATTTTTTTATTTTGAATGTTATAATGATGATTATGAATATAGTTTTTCCCTAGCTTTTTTCTTTTTTTTCTGTAGAAATTTTTCCTAGCCTTTAAAAAAAAGATTTCCAAATTTACTAATTTCCTGCAATTATGACTAAGTTGCTTTTTGCATTTTTTCTCCCAAGAAATTGTACAAATTTGCTCAGTGTTCAAATGTGTGAATACATGTCAAAGGTTTTTAAAATAACACAAGAAAAAAAATGTCGCTCCAGGTTTCAAAGGGTTAATAAATTCATATCTGAGCATTTGAGTATAAATAGCCCAATGTTTTTATATAAGTTACAGACCAGTAAGAAATCTTTTGACATTTGTCCTACAAGTAAAAAAATGTCTTTTTTTCAAATGACTCTCAGACCTTCATTAGTATTTCTCTGTGTTACAAATTTCCATATACCAACATTATCACCTGGAGTTTCTTTGTTATCCACGACTGAGCTTCACATTATTGTCGAGCCAACAGGTGTGAACCAGAAAAATGTGCCTGTATCCCCAGAAAATCACACTGGGTGCTGCCACTGTGACCACATATTCAGCTCCCTTTTCACCACCACTGAGGCAGCTTAAGGATTTGTCTCGCAGCTTGAGGATTTACGTCCTGATGGCATAATAAAATAAAGATAGCCTTGTTCTTCTGTTTCTGAGCTTTGAGAGAGACCTGCTTATGTTCACAGCTCTTGAATAAGCTAAAGTCATTGGATGATGGATAACATAATGTGGTACTGCTGTTATCCTTTCAGTTGAGATTCAACATTTCTGTCCGTCCCTCCACGGACAGATGTCAAAGGTCAGGGCAAGCTCACCGGCAGCTGGGCGGCAAAGCTTCCCATGCTGTCCAATGTTGACGTATCACTGAGTTGTATCACATTGGATTTCTCATCACGATTCCCCTGCTACATATTGCAAAATGACAGGGATCATTAAATCTACCCTTACCTCCTGCACAGAGCGAATCTGAAGCTTGTTCCCAAAGGAATTCCTATGAAATATGTTCCCTGTTGTCCAGATGTAGTACATTTGTAGCATATGAGTGGATAGAGAAAATATCTGTACGTCCCATTTATCATAGACTCCACTAAAAGCAGAGGCTGTCAAAAGTGTGTGTTTTGTCTCAGTCCTCAAAGTTTATGTAAAAAAAAAAAAAGTTGATGTCATACTGAAGAGCCATTTTGCACAAAAGGATAGGTTGTGTTAAATTTTCTACCTTTAAGCATTGTATTTAACCCTTTGAAAACCTGGAGTGACATCACTTTTCTTGTGTTGCTTTCAAATGTGTTTTACAAATATTTAAGACTTAGACAACTATATTTAAAAGGCAAGGAAAAAATTCCTAAGGAAAAAGGAAAAAAAACTGTCAAAAAAAGGTATGATTACATACATAAAATTATCTTACAAAATTATTGTAAGTTTTAAGCACTTTTCCAGGTTGTTTCCTTGTTTGATTTTCTTTCTTTCTTTTCTTTTTTTTATTTTACTAATTTTCTGGTAATTTTCTTTGGTCATTTCTTTTTTTCATTGCTCATTTCTCTCTCCCATGTTTTTGAGAGAAATCAAGCCAATTTGCTCAGGTTTTAAAGGGTTAAAGGAGCAGTGTGTAAGATTTAGGGGGATTTATTGGCATCTAGTGGTGAGGGCTGCAGATTACAAATAATCCAGCTAAAACTCCTTTCAGTCTGAATTCCTTCAGTGATCATTGCTCAGGAGGTTTTTAGTGGGACACAAAATATCTTCTTTCCAAAACAAATGGATTAGGTGATTTTTTTACCGCCAAAAACACAGAATGAAGCAGTTTAACTTAACAAATCTGAACTTGCTGTATATGATGTTGAAAATTTCAGTTTTTATTACACATTTACTAAAGTCATTTAAACAGAGTTTTGTATTGGAGTTTTTTATATGCTGAATTCTAAATTTTGACAGAAATATTTTCATTTTTATTGTAAATGCATATTGCTTCCTAATATCCGTTATTGGTCTCATTAAGTACAAATTCTTCATATCAGCATCGACCCTAAAAAAAAGAATATCGGTTGACCCCTAGTAAAAACATGGAATAAAGTGGCTTTGCATTAAAAAAAAAAAAAGTGTTTTTTTGACGCTGCTCGTCACAGAGGGGCTGTTAACTACAGTGGCCAATGTGAAAATGCAAATAGCCCTTTCTTAGAGCCAGTATTTAGTTTGTCCATTCTGAGCTACTGTAGAAACATGGCGGACTCTGAGGTCGAGGACCCGCTCCGTCTGTAGATATAAATATCTCATTCTAAGTTAAAGAAAACACAAGGATTCTCATTTTAGGTGATCATACACTAAAGAAAACATAGTTGTTATATTTTATTGCATTTCTGTCACTATATCTCCCTGAATCCTACACATTGGACCTTTAAGTTCAACACTTTATTTTGTGCATCAAGCTTAAAAGGCCCTGAAAACCCACTCGGGTGTTTTCAGTCACTCTGATTAGACTTGATGTAACTCGTCCCTTAATAACAGGAGAGTGAGGGAGATGTTAATCAGTCTGTACACAGACTGGCTGCAGTCACTCCGGATTTAGCTCCCCATTCACTTCTATGAGGAATATGGTGAGTTGTTTCTGCTTGCGGGCGCAAATTGATCCCACCTCTCTCAGTCTGATTGGACCTTTTTCTGTGAAATCTCGAGGCTCTGCAGTGTCATGCTAGTTCAACTAGTATAAGGCTTTGACCTCTAATTTAGGGGATAATAATTGTTTATATCCTTGTTGTTATAGCTGCACAGTGAAATGATACAAGCAAATTATTGTTTAGTTTGCTATAACTATACACAACATAGTAATAATAAGTTGTATCATTTTCAACAGCTGCACTTACTTCAATATATTATGCTTATGGCCATACCGATTCTATTTCCTCTATTTCCTGTCCACTTGTGTTTTGTCTCAGAAGATCAATAATCTTCACCTGGCAAAATCTGATGATGCCATTCAGTTAGTGTGAGTAAAGAAGAGAAGAGTTTTTTGTGTATAATACGCAGTGCATCATTTTTGTTAAAAGATGTATTCAGACTGAGCTTAATTTGCTCAAAAGCCGTGTGTATTGGTATTTGCAGGACAAAAAGATTCGTTTTTCAACTACTGATTGCAGTTAAAGTGTTTGTTACCCCAAGCTTGGCTTTAAATTGACAATAAACTAATTGAAGCCTTTTGAGCCTTGATTAGTATTTTGCAAGCTCCATAGTTCTACTGACTTGACCTTTTTTTTTTCATAAAGGGACAGAATAAATACATATTTTTCCTCTCACCTTTGGGGGGGGGGGCAGGATATGCACTACATTAATTTTTGTTGTTGTCGGCATACAGTAGCTGTGTCGTCTCCGATGGCCACTGTAACGCAATAACTGACAGAAGTGATGAACACCGATGAGGTTAATTGATAAAGAAAAGCTTCCCTGTGGTGAAATGACACAGAGCAGCATCACTCACCTGTCAGCTGTGCCCTGTAATTACCTGTTGGTATATATGCAGGGAATGAGTAATATACAGTACTCTACTGTGTGAGGATTTTATATTAGAGCAGATTTCTCTTTTAATGTCCCCATATACGCTGTAAATGGCACTGGGTGTTTTAACTGTCCCCAACCTCAACCTCCCAGCCAGTTTGAGGCTCCTGCTGGACAAAAACTCAGGACCTGTGATCAGTAACGACACACTTTATGCAATGCACTGGCCATCACACACACAAAGACGTACACACACACACACACACACACACACACACACACAAAGACACTCTCTTCTATCCTCCATATTACCATATTACTTCAGACTGTGTGTGTGTGTGTGTGTGTGTGTGTGTGTGTGTTGGGGGGGGGGGGTTACAGGGAGACAGAGAGTTGTGCAGGAGCAGTTAATTTGGCGTATTGAAAGAATGTGTGTATAAAACATCTCGATACCTTGGACAGGGTGATGCAGTTAGATACAAATTATAGTTATGGCTGTGTGTGTGTGTGTGTGTGTGTGCGTGTGTGTGTGTCTGTGTGTGTCTGTAACAGTCAGTTATAGACAGTATTTATAGTTATGGGACGAGGTGAACAGAGGACACAAAGCACACGCACAAAAACACACAAACAAAGTTAACTATACATGAAACTATCCTCACACACTCTCTCTCTCTTGCTTGCGCACGTATACACACACACACACACACACACATAAATACACACACAGCAGAATATTTTACTGATGACAGTAAGCTATCTATTGTTGCAGTGGCGTGCTGATCAATACTGTCTCTATTGGACACATACATCATTGGCAATGAGCTGGACTGTCTGTGTGTTTTTCTGTGTGTGTGTGCGTGCGTGTGTTTGTGTGTGCGTGTGTGTGTGTGTGTTTGAGACTGTGTGTGCATGTGTCGTTATAATGGAGGCATAGATCAATGACAAAAGGCAGTGTGCATCTGGGTGTTTGTGAGAGGCAATGTTCGAGCAATCCAGTGAATGTTTGTTCAGTTTGTGTATTACAGAGCTCATTATTTAGTTTAGGGTTTTTTTTGTTGTTTGTAATTAGGGCTGCAACTAATGTGTTATTTCATTGAATAATCAGCTTTTCAATTCACTTGCTTATCCCATTCATTATTTAATCTATAAATGTCAGGAAATGGTTTTGTAGATCACAAGTTCAAAGAGCCCAATATATGATGCCTTAAAATTTCTCCTCATTTCAATGGAATGGAATAATAATGGACAAATAAAACTTGTAAATATTATGCCATTAAAGAAATTGGAACAAGTGAATTTTTGACATTTTTTGTGGTACAACTAATTGATCAATTGTTTCAGCTCTTAAAATACAGGAATAAATTAGTATTTAATTAAGTATTATGTAAAAATATAACAATGTATAAAAGAATTTAATGAAAACAAATGAAAATTGAATAAAATAAATAATTAATGCAAAACATAGGGTGAAGATCACACTAAAAAGTGCAATTTTCTATACATAGTTCCACCATTTATTTAGTTTAACATTAATTTGAAAACTAATTGATCTGCTGTATCATAGTTTGCAATTTTTCTTACCTTTTTCTCTCAGTTTATGTTATATTAACTGTATTCTGAGCATCCTCTTGTGGCATAAAACACAACACAGTTTTGGTGGGTAGAAGCTGTGTGTCAAATCTTGGGTAGGGAGTTTAATTTTGGCATCGTTGGGCACAATTCCATTTAAAAATTCTGAATGTATTGTTTTATAAGAGAAGACTAAACTTTTGCACCTGCTCTTGGATTTGTTTTCAGGCTTAAGAAAATCTGGACAGTGATGGGAGACTTTGGCCAATCACAGGCCAACTTCAGAGGGAACAGCTCTCAATCTTGTCAATTGCTGCTTGTGACTGGTCGGATCTGTCGGTTCAGATCACCAAACTTTTTATTTGTGATTAATCTATGTATTCTTTATAAGCACAGGTGGAACTCTGTTTGTTTTTTTCTCAGCAGCAGTTTGATAAGTTTGAGTTGTGATGTGGAGAACTGATAAGTTGATCATTTTGTGGTAGGAATTACGGTTAATCAGATTGGTTTAATTGGTAAAATTAGAGGAGCAGCTGATGCAGAGGTGAGTGAAAGCAAGCTTTTAGACCCAGTGCTGGACCACCGAGCATGCGTTTTTCATGGAAGGTAGCCGGACAACTGCGTGACAACACAAAAATATATTTTTGTACTGCGTTCTATGACTTCATGTACCACCTCTCACTTTATTTATGATTTGCTGCCTCTTCTGTACCCAGAGTAAGCCAAGTGCTCTGAAACTATGGTGTGCTAGATGATTGAACTGCATACCTCCTAATGAATGGGACATTATTTGTTTTTTTCTGTTTCACAGAAAGCTGGATAAAGAATAATCACCATAATTTGTTTGTGTGCATTTTTGTAGCTGATATGAGTTTGAATGTTTGTTTTATGTGAATGCACATGAACTGTTTTTCATAAATTATTAAGCCAGAAAACACTGACTTGTCTTTTATATTTGTCCATGCAGGTTTAGCAGTCATACCAGATAGAACTCATATTATTTTATTATATATATTTTTTCCATTTAGAGTTATTGGCACTTCGCTTCCACTGTCATGCAGCTTGACTACCGAGGAGCGCAGCAGTAGAATAAGCTTCAATTCCTAAATCATCATTAGCAACAACCAGCAGGCCACGACTCAGATCCCTGAAAATCCTCTTCTGACCCTCAAATGGTCATCGGAGAGATGAGCTGGGAATAAAAAAAAAAACAGAATAAGCAGAGAGATGGAGGGCACTTTCACCTCTGAGAGTTATTTGTCTCAGAAACAACAGGCCCATTTGTTCTTTTTACTATTTGCTGAACCATTTCGCCAAGCAAGACGAACAACAACAATGAATAGCGCCATTCTTCACAGATGCAAAAGCAGATAAATAAAATATACGGTAATGCAATGCCTTACAAGACACCCCGGCTTGGAAAGTGGGCAGGCAGCCAGACAGTTGCCGCTCCTGGAGCGGTGGAGGGGAGAGAGTGAGAAATGCTCCAATATCCCTCAATGGTTTTATTCAAAGGTTCCCATCCAGTGTGGTGTTGCCATGTAGCAGTATTTACTTTTTCTTTGTGATCACACACAGACCATTTTAAAGATATATTTAAGAAGCTGGATGTCCCTGTTGTCCCATCATGCACCATGGTTGACTTTGAAAACCTCTTTCACTGCTGTTTATGGCTCCCTTTCCTCCAACAACACACCTACAACAACAAAGAGTTTCACCACAAGAGCACTATCACATCTGAAACTACTGAAACTACCAGAGATAACTTTAAGAGTTTACATCCATACACATGCACGAATAAATGTGAAATTTACAAAAAAAAATAGTAATTTGCTTATAGATTGCCATTTTCTTTACTCTGACACCTTATATGCGCCTTGTTGTATTCTTATCCTAAACCTCTCTTACCGTCGCTCCCCCAGCCGGCACTGATTCACCAAAAATACAACATATGAGATGAATGTAACTAAAACACAGCCACAAATCTTGAATCCATGTCACTCATAACTGGACTAAATTGACATTTCTAGCTCAGTTTTTGAGCCATTTGAATAATTTTTTCAACTATAACTGAAAATGTAAGACATCCTCAAGCATACAGTCATAAATGTGCATCCAAAATATTAGGCTGATTGGTCCAGTAGTTTGTAATATTTGGTGCGAACAGACAGAAACACACTTTCTCTCTCTCTTTCTCTCCCTCTCTCTCACTCACACACACTCACACTCACACACACACACACAGACACACAGACACATGCACTCACCCACTCGCGCTCACATACCATTTCCAAATGCGTGATCCCCTCCAGGCTTATGTCTTGAGGAGATAAATATAACCCAAGAGTAAAAATGAGAATTTTATTTGAATGTGAATGTTAAGAACACATCACAAAATATTAACAAAGCTGTTATACTCCAAAAAAAAAGTGTTTAAAAGGCAAAGTGGTCCATGATAAGAGGTTGTCAAGGAGACATCAAAGTCTCTAATTGTAACTTAGTGTAAGTAAGGCATTATGATTTTAATCCAAACAAGTGTTTTTCTTGTTCTTGCAGAGAAAGGCAGGTGATCTGTGCATGACTCATACAACAGGCACAGACAACTTCTGAATGTTTTTCGTACCTAAGACAAAATCCCAAATCTAAAATATATATATATTTTTTTCTTGCATGGGTGTATTGTCCGCAGTGTGTACTGAATGATTCAGCTGACCCTGGCACCCTTCACACCACGTTCTGCAATATTAAAACACGTTCATGTCAAAGGGAAACTGTTTGTTTTTTTACTGCAAATCTTTGAAAAATAAATGACGCTTTGGACTGCAAGTGGTAAACAGTGTCAAGCTGTAAAATGGAAAAAAAAAAAAAGGCAGAGGTGGAGTTGGGTTTTCTGCTGGAATGTGGATTACATGAGTAATATTTCCAAATCTATCTGTCTCGCATAACAACCATATATGTATCCGGTCCCCTCGCCTCTGCAACAGGAATAATAAATTCAATATTCCAGCCAGACGCACAAACCTGCCATTATTCACTATACCTGCCTCTGTCTGTGTGTGTGTGCACTTGAGATAGAAATTGAGCTGCGTTGTGAGAGAATAGGTGTGTGTTTGTATGTAGGTTAGTGCATACAGTATGTGTGTGTGCTGCTCACTTACTGCTGTTTCTGATTGTAGGGCCCTTGCTGTATTTGAACCACATGTGTTACACGCCTGCTGTTCTAGTTTTACATTAATAAAATGTGTGTCTGTGTGTGAGCGCACAATCCTGCTCCTGCTATGGAGTGTTATAGTAATAAAATCATCACACAACCTCATTGTTTCTGACATCTAACCAGAAATGCTGGAAAAGGAGAGGCGAGGCGAGGGAGGAGAAAACATCCTGAGGGAAACATTCTCCTGTGGTTAAGGGTTTCAAGTCATAGCGATTATTCTGGATGTGATGGCAGGTTTATTTTCATACTAATTTCCAAGCATCACCGTGTGAATCAGATAGCTCTGTTTGCAGACGATACGCAGGCATCTTGCCTCCAGCAGGGATGGGAGGTTGGAAAATGGGCCAGTATATTCTTCTGTCATGAGATGATTTGTAGCGGTTAAACCTCTGAATTTATTGTGGACGGTACAAAAGTGCTTATATATAGACAGTAGAAGTGGACACAGAGGAGGAGCTATCAGATTTCATCTCCTACAGGGGAGCAGTAAATTAATGACAGACCTAGTTGGCCAAAAAGTCACAGTTTTCCAAATATCAATCAAGAATTTGAATAACAGTCTGCCTGACACTGAGGTAATTGGAAAAAAACCCATGCTAAGACTATTTACAGTAAAGAATCTAGTCATTTATTTTGCATCTGGGCAAACTTTCATGGTTCATGCAATTTTTCCTATTTTTTGTAGCCTATTGGCAAAGTATATTTTAGAATATATTTTTTCAAATTAAACAAAAGACAAAGTAACAATCGAAAATAATGTGCTGGCAAAAAAAACAAGTTCACGTTAATATCTATTTATGTCAACTTCATGTAACATTGATGTTGTCATATTCAGTCACAAATTGCATATTTTAATCATACTGTGCAGCCCTAATGTGAGATTTGGATTTTTTTTTCAGATTTTATACATTTTTTTATACTGGTCATTAAAAAAAAAGAAAAAAAAAACGAAGTAGGGTTGTGCTTCTGATGAAAATGAGTTGATTGTTTGTTTTTGAGTCAGTCTACATATTTTAAAAGCATGATTTTAAATGATCAGGAACATTTCCCCTCTCTGAACATTATTTTCTATAAAAGCACAGCGCAGTATCAGAGTAGGAAGCTGAAAGTGAATTTTAATGGTAGCTGGCTAAAATATAAGTCATAACAGTCAGATGTCCGTGTCATTCCTTCAGTTAGAGTAGCGACTTTTAAGACTGTCTTTCTGACAGTTAATAATCATAAAAAAAGAAATTCACTTCAAAAACGGTGCATGAATTTCTCCACCCTTAGTTGGATAGTCCATAATGCATTGCAGCTCCAAGACACGTTGCATATTGACCAAAGAGTGTGACTCACTTTTTCTTGATAGGAACAAATCTCGCTCTCCTGCCTTCACCGCTGCTCTCTCCACCTACACACAGCCAACTGAAAGCAACAAGTTCATTTCTGATCTTAGGGGACTGGTTAAAGTAATTCTGGGAAATGCAGGAAGGCATTAAGTAGACGACAGGTTGAGAGGGAATGGGTACACCGAAGGAGTAAATTGCAACACTTAATCACAAAATAACTGCTGGAATGCACTGAGCATCGCAGATTGATGGGATCTAAGCGCCAAAGAGCACCGGAGGGTGGAATTTTCCTTTAATTGTACAGTCGACATCCACTGACTCACAGCTCTGACATGGTGACAGTGGGTAATACAAGGGGACTGCTGTCCAGTTGTGTGTGTTATGTATCTGTGTGTGGGAGGGCAGCAGTAGTGGTGGTGGTGAAGGCAGCACAGACTGGAAACAAACTGTACCTCTGAAAAATCAACAAGCTGTGACCAAGTTGCAGCAGTAGAGTTGCGGTGGTAATATTAACTATGCCGGAGCTCAAACAGAACTGAAATGAATTATTTCCATTTTAGCTTCACAAATCTTTCATGTGAACCAGCAGAAAAGTTTGGAGAGCTACCCTCCGTGTATAATCTATTACAGATTACTGATTGCCTGCTTGAAACGGTAATCAGTCACAAGATGCAGAGGGAAACATTGAATTTATTTTCCATTACAACCTTGTGTTTATGCCTCCACAACTTATAACATCCCTCAGAGTTGGCAATTATTCCAATCTATACACTTGAGTTCAAAAACATCTTACAGGCAAAGAATATATGCTTTTACTGTGTCTCATATTGCGTTGATGCTACATTAACCCTTTTAAACCTGGATTGACATTAGTTTTCTTGCACCTTTCTCACCTTTTGAAACATTGACAAGATTTCTGTGATTTCTTTCAAACTATGTGGAAAAAAAGGTAATAAGCAACTTTGCATGAAATGTTTCAAATTGCAAAAAAGAAGACAAGAAAATTACCTTTAAAAAGAGAAAGAGAACCATTGGAAAATTTTCTAATAATTAAGGAAAAATACAAAAAAACAACAACCTATATTTAAAATTATAATTATTAAAAACTATTTTTTTTAGCACTTTTTCAGGTCATTTCCTATATTGGCTCTTTTACTTTTTTCAAAATTTTAATTAAAAAAAAAAAAGTTATTTATTGTGGGTAATTTTCTTTTAATGTTTTACTAATTTCCTGATCATTTCTTGGTCAGTTTTTTTTTTAAGTTTTTCATTGCCTGCTTTTCATGTTTTTGAGAGAAATCAAGCCAATTTCATTTTTCAAGGGGTTTAACATTATTTCAGCACTGCTTGTTTGCTGTTTTCTGGTCACTTTTGGCTTATTGGTGCACAAATACCTTTATGGAAGTAGTTTAAATAGCATTGCCTTTAAAAAATGCAAGGAGCTGCATTGGTGTGAGCCTGTTGTCGTATGGGTACTGCACTCGTGAGGAGATGTTCAATTTAAATAAAGGACTGTTCTTAATTTATCAGAGGAGGGGGTGGCTGGGGTGTGACTTTATTTTTATGCATCCATGCTGGTAATAGCTGAGGCCTGAGACATTATGTTCTCTGGTTGCCCCGTCCGTCTGTCTGTCCATTTCTTTTGAATATGATATCTCAAGAACGCCTTTTGGGATTTTTGTCACATTTGGCACAAATGTATTCTTGGACCCAACGGTTAACTGATTACAAGTTTACGGTGACCTGTTTTTGGTTGTAATGCAAAATTTCACACAAATGTCTAAATGTCTAAAAGGATAACAAGACTATAAAGATTAAGTGATGGCAATTTATATCCAAAAGGTCAAAGGTCAACTTTAGTATGACATAACATCGTTCTACAATAACAATTTTCTGGCAATTACTAAACATCACAACTCACAAAAAGAAAGATACTGACCTGGTGGCACTAATTTTGGGTGCCCACCTTGAAACTGTGCTGGTTGTACAGATCATCTGTGCTGCTGGGAGAAAGATTTTTGTCAAGCTTTCATATTGTTACAGACTCTGGAAGTACACTGTAAGTGCAACTTGACTGGTGCATGGAGGCATACAACCACAAGGTGGTAAATCTTTTTTTAAATTTTTTTTTATAAATCTTGACCCTCTTAAAGCTACAAATATTTTACCTTGAACCTGCGAGAAAATGCATGACCCTCCCTAAAACCATAAATAGGCCTTTGCCATATTTTTTTTCATATTCACACCAGATGTAGTTATTGAGGCCAGTGCAACAAGCATGGGAGTGAGAGTTATCACCAAAACAAAAATTTTATTTCTTAAGCAAAATGCAAATCATCCTGACAAATCATCATCACACAAGCACTTCAGCAGAATATGGGTGCATGAGAAGCCACCTGTCCCACCACACAATACCAACAGAATTTAATAAGCCTACAAATCACACACAAAATTTGCATAATGACCTTTTTCCCTGATAAACTGTACACAACAGTGGTGGCAGCAGCTGGCCAGAGCAATTTTTCTAATTTGGCATGGCACATATTATATGCTAAAAGCGTATCCTTTGATGTTTGAAAGTTGGAAGTGAAAAGTTAAAAATGAAATTCTGGAGTTGAAAAAAGTCCGTGTTTGTCATTCTTGTCATGCATGCAGGAGAGCAGTATTTGCACAGGATTTCACAGGATCTGATTAGTGCAATTGTTTATTTTTTGGTAAAATTTTAAATAATATTAGCAGAAAAAATGGATTTAATTAAATATCAGGGGTTACCATGGTAAAGAAAACCTGGAAAAGTTATGGAATTTCACATTCAGATTCTCTAGGCCTAGAAAAGTCATTGGAATTCATCAAAATTATTGAAAGTTGTGGAAAAGTTTTAGAATTTTGATGTGTATTATGATTTTTACAATAATCTTCTGCGGATAACCTGAAGTAACATAACAGTAAAGTAATTTGCTATAGCTGTCAACATAACATTGCACTAATATGCATTAATGCACAATGTTTTGTTTACCATCACATACGTTTTGTTGGAATCTCCTGGGGTTCTTCTCGACTTTCGTGTATGCCAGTAAGCTAAAATTATGTTTGAACCTAGACTTTTAATGCAATATGTTTAAAAAAACAAAAAAGCAAAACTTGAAATTATGTCCCTGAATGTCCTTATTTTAAGCTTAGTTTTCATTTTGTGTCCTGAAAGGAGTGCTCGCTGTGCATGATGTGTTTGAGGACCGCTGTAAATTTAAAAATCTCATGATAATTTCTGTTTTCACAGTGTCTGGCCATGATAAATTGTGTGATTTTGGTGAGCATGCCTTTCAGTCCACTTACCTGCCTCGTTTTAACCATTTCATAACAGATGGATACGTTTGAAGCTTATCAGACCTTAAGAGCAGTTTGTAATACTACAAACAGAGCTCTTAAACACCCTCCTCTCATTTTCACTCACTCTTTGCCAGCTTTGGCTGTAAGGCGATGTAGCAAAAAAAAAAAAAAAACAAAAAAAAGAGCCATCAGGTGTCATCAGTGTCTCTTCAACACAAAATTATGTATTATCTTCATATTAGAGGTATTTTACAGGATATTACAGTGTTTCCTCTCTGTTTCAATTAGCACTCAGTCAGTGCGTGTTATTGAAAATATTACTCCTGATACCTGCAGGGCTGCAGAGATGACGGTATTCTTATTAAGAGGAAATGCAATTTTCTTTTTTTTCTAGCCCTGTGTATGAGAGCAGGAATACAAGCTGGGGTATTTTCTGAGCAGTAATTTATCAAGCTTTTATTGAATACCTGATAGCTTCCTTTCTGGATTCCTGCATATAAAGACTTATTTACTGCTGCGTTTTTGTTATATAGGGATATAGAGATGTTATATATATATATATATATATATATATATATATATATATATATATATATATATATATATATATATATATATATATATATATATATATATATATATATATTGAAAGCATTGGCCAAAAATGTTTATACATTTCATTACTGTAAACCTTTATTATCCTCGACAAAAGCAGTTATTACTACAAAGCTGAGTGTCTGCAGAGCGACTAATGGCTTATCCATGTGAGTGTGTGTGTACAGTATGTGTGCATAAGCGTGTGTGTGTGCGTTCTACATGAGTAATATTGTAGTATAGATGAATTATTGGCAGCCATCCATGACTATACACTGCTGTGCCTCAAGGGTCTTTACTCTGTGTGTGTGTGTGTGTGTGTGTGTGTGTGTGTGTGTATAAACCCATAGCTTTTATATACTGGCTGGCAGACAAAAACAACAACCCTGAAGGTAAAGGAGACAAATCTAATCACACAACACAAGGGGAAAGCAATCAGACATGTGTGCTCACACACACACACACACACACACACACACACACACACACACACACACACACACACACACACACACACACACACACAGAGAGCACACAGGCACTCTTTCTTCTTTCCCGTCCCCGTCTTTTACACATACATGCATACTCACAGACCTGGATATATGACAACTGTGGAAAGTCTGGGAACTGGCTACCTTTTCAAGAAAGTGTCTGTTCAGTGGACCGTTAACATAGTTCAGCAGGGTTTGGCCACAGCTCCTGTCCCTTTCCTTTGCAAAATGCACCAAGATAAATAAATACGCCTATGTATTTCAAAGTCATGTATTAAAATGTAATTTATAGTTCAGGCCAACATGTCTTGGTTAAATATAATGAAAAACAACATGTTCATAATACACCCTGACTCCAGTCAGTGAACTTAGTTCCACAGCGGAGAAAAGAAATCTTGTGAGTGTGACAATAATCTTTTAGAATAGATGTTCATGCATCTTAGAAACTGGCTGCACAATAGTGAAATGATTTAATTTTGGATTCTCTGAGACATGAAACGAGCTCTGTATAACAAAACTGCCACATTTCACATAAAAGAAGAGCCACAACAAATAAACAGATACACAAATGAAGACAAATGCAAAAACCTCAAGAGAAAAGAGAGAAAAACAGTGCAAGGCTGTGCATCACAACATGTGGATTGATTTAAGAAATCAATAAATCGAAGCTGAACTAGCTGATGTGTCAGATGCTGTATGTTAAGCTGCATAGTTTTACAATTTTTAAATATGTATAAGTGGGATGAATAAAATGTTAATTCTGACCAGCCGGAAGATTAAAGTACAAAATGTTTTCTATCTTTCTCAATTTTTCTTTCTCTTTGATCACAGATTTTTTTTATCATTACAAGCCACAGATGAAAACCAGCTCGCGCAAATATGTTGATAAGCACAACATGACGTCCTGCACATTTTCTCATACAGTCACGCAATCAGAAAAAAAAAACGAAACACACACACACACACACACACACACACACACACACACACACACACACACACACATGCACAGCTGTACCAAAGGTAACAGACATAAATTTGTCTACTAATAACAGCATTTGGGTTAAGAGAAGACACAGAGAAAAATACAGTATAGTAAGACTATATGATATCATAAATATTACACATCAAGCAAAGTGATGATAATGATACAGGGGACAAAAAAGGAAAAAAAAGAGCGAGTGGATGAGAATGAAAACAAGACAAAGGGCAACATGGTGCAGATGATACTGGAGGAGACATAATTACCTAAAAATAATAATGAAATTACAATGATGGGTCAAATAGATAAAAGAGAGGGTTAAAGTGCAGATGAGGAGAAGTGCTGCGGGTGAGAGGAATACAGAGAAAGTCGAAGAAAAAGAAAGAGAGAGAGAGAGAATCATAGTTTCCATTTTCCAGTGCGTCACACGAAAACAGTCTATTCATTAGAGCATCAAAACTAACACGCGATGTTATGACCACTTCAAAGAGTGGGATGAATATAAACAGAAATATACAGAGAGGAGGAGGAGGGAATAACAAAGATGGTCTCTGTCTCTGTTGCCAACTCAAAGCAGTAGCGTGTATGTACAGTATTTATGTATGGCTGTGCTTATGTGTAGGTTTGTATACATAGAGTTGGCGAGGACATATTTAGGGTTGAGGAGGCCACTGAAGCTGCTCTGTCAATCTACATAACGTATAACCATAATAATATAATAATATGAATGGTGTATTCAGTCTTTATTCAGTAAAAAATGAAATACTGTATGATATTATTTGTTTCTGTATTCAAGAAGAGTGTAGCCTGTTATGGAAAAGTAGACGACCATTGGTTAATCAAAAGTCACCATCCTTACTGTTGCTAGCTCAGACAAGCTTAAGAAAGAGAAATAAGATTTTGATGGTACCATTTAGCTGGATGCCACTGAACATCAGGCAGATAGCTGCAGGAAGCTAAAAAGCAAAGACTACAGTTTGAAGGGTTTCCCCCACATTCATTTATTTTTGCAGGCCACCGCAACTAATTCAACTGCCACCATAAATAGGGCTGTTTGAATATATATAGTGTGGTGTTGTTAATTGCACAGCAGAGCATACTTTTGTCACAACAAGAGCAGCACAACACCAGGCACAATGAAAGTGACTCAACTGTTCATTGTTCTGGGTCTAAAAGAGTGCATTCACTGCACTCTAACTTTTTTCTCATCCATCGATCTGGTCACCCAGATCAACTGATCAGTCATCAACACTGTGATTCGAACTGCTGCTGAGGGGTAAAAATAATTCAGGATGAGTTTTATCTGCCCTGCGTTCACAGACCTGCAAGGAAGTCCAAATTTAGAGAGGAATGATTTTTAAAAAATGACAGACAAGATTAAAAAAAAAAACCCAAAAACCTGAACTGGGGGATTGTGGTACATGACAGTCACTCTCACGCTTGAAGAGAGAATTACAGTGAGTAGAAATAAGTTTTAGCACAAAAATATAAAATAGAAATACAGTAATAGTAAACAAATAAAATATAATAAAATAAAAAATATATGTAAAGAATAAATGAAAATATAAATGCCAAGAAATATAGTAATAAACAATTAGCACTAGTATGTAAATACTTAAATTATATTATGAATAATGTGCTGAGTGTGTAAAATATAACACTGTGCCATATGCTACAATGCAAGTGTAAAACTAGTAAGTTAAAAATATAAAATTAGATATAGATGAATAATTCTAAATGCTATGTAGCTCACTGAATATGTGCAGTAGGTTTCTCCTGCTGGTCCTACCCACAAGTTTCTGACCTGCACATAGACTTTACATTTTGATAATGCCACACAACCTCTATGGATAAAAAATACATAATAGAAGGTCAATAAAGGTCATAACTGACCTTATTTGCTGTTCGAGGTGTCCTGTCAACAGTTTTACCTGTGTGTATTTTTTAATTGTTGCCTCTCGGCAAAATACTCTCTTGGCCCCTGGGAATTTTGTGCTGCAATACCAGAGCCCATTGGGAGAAATTGGAAGAAAGGCTAAGCATCGTTCTCTGGGCCTTGATTTACGTATTACAGGAACTGGGAAAGTTTACAGGGGTTCTGCCAGGAATCAAGTGTGCTCAACTTTTCATGTAGCACAGAGAGAAAAATGGCAAGACTTAGGAAGGGTCAGTTGTTGGCTGTTAAAGCTTGGTAGTCTGGATCTTACTCGGTCAAGGCTTTATTGACATTATCAACAGTTCAAGTAATGTAAAATAACGTATCTCCCAGGGGCATTTTTTCAAGTATGTTGTCTGCAACACCTTTAACCCTGGATCTCCAGAGTAATACCTCCACTGTTCGGGAAAACACTGCTCCAGGCACTCTGAAAACAGTCTTTACTTATTTCACACTGTGCTACTATTTATTCAGTTCGGTTCAAGAGCTAAACTGACACACACTTTAGATCTATAATATTCAGCCTGTGCCCAGGGGCCTCTAAACGCCAGTGGTCTCGCCTTCAGTCCTGCCCAGGTTGAGACCCCCATGGTCAGAGGTCCAGGGGCTATTTTACCTATTGATCTTGTCAGATAATCTTTGCCGTTAGGTCGAGTCCAAGTGCATACATGTGGGAGACGGGAACTCTGACGGTTCTCTTTCTTCTTAAATCTACTTCTGCCCTTTTTTCTTCGATTGGTCCTGTTTCTGTCTTTTTTTCCCTCTTCCTCCAGCTCAATTCTGCCCCACCAACATGTGATTAACCCCAAAAATGAAAAAGCTGCCCCCGTCCACTCTGTAAGATTACATGGCCTCGGGATATTTTTGAAGTGCAGATTTTCTAAACAGACATTTCCATGTAAACAAGGATGTATGGGCTGCATTTATCAGTGCACTCTCACCCAAGCGCTTGCAGCTATGGACTAATTTAACAGTTGTTAAAAAAACACACTGGGATTTTGGGAAATTGGCCCAGTGATTAAACAGCCTGCTAAGTGATGAGAATACTGAAAGGGAGATTATTTTATCGTGGAGTAGCTGAAGAAAAAAAAAAATCAATCATCATCCAAAATCAAAGCGTCAAATACAGTCATCAAAATTGTCTACACATCCTGCATGGTAATAACTTCACAAACTATAGTGTGGAGTATGCACGTCACACTATTGTGTCCAATGCTTTGGCAAGAACACAAAAGAAGTACCATGAAAGGTGCCTGCACACTCAATTGGGAGCATAAACTCAGTGTGTGGGCGCCTCTTTCTAGAATAAGAATTTCATAAACAGCATGCTGAGATACAGTAGCTGGCGAGAATCATTTTACATTTTTAAAAGAGTTAATGGATCCTTTTCAATTATGTAACTTCTGCTGTTGTGTCTTGTAAACAGAAATAACAACCAAACTAAATTTCCCCAAATGCATTGCACATGGTGGATTTTGATTGACATAAATGTACAATTTTCCTTTTTCTTACTTCAGAGTAGTTACAAACTGTAAACACAATGCTGACATATTGTCACCTAATACAGTTGTTATGGAAGAGATGTAAGCAAACAGTTACCTATTCACACATCCAGCAGATATGGAGCTTTCACATTTATTTGGACTTGTGTTTTCCTGCCACCTGGCAAGTTTAGGTCCAGTATCCTGAGGGAAATGGCTGGCTCTGTAGCTGCTAAATGCTCCACTATGTTCACCAGCTCGTTGCTAATTGTGTCTGTCTGCCATTTGGTGCCAGGCAGGTTGTGTACAGTTGGTTTATTAAGATCACTTTGCTATAAAAAGGCTGCCTGCTGTGGACAAAACACACACTGAGAAGTGTGGAAATAGTGAAAGATATTATAAAGGCAGTCTTTCCCACAGAATTAGAATCTATGTGTGGCAGTAGCTGTTGTATTATTCCGTGCTCCCTCTCTAAATTTAGATTTTTGCCTGTCCGTCAACACAGTCCAGCATGGAAATCTTCATGAATCCTTTTTTACCTCACCAACAGCTTGTGGAGTTTGAGAATTTGGGGTGAATGATTGATCAGTTGATCCAGTTAGAGGTGATCAGATAAAATCGCTAGGTGAGAGTAGAAGCTGCTGCAGAGGCGAGTGAAAGCAAACTTTTCAACAAAGCACAGAACAGTTAAGTTTCACTTTTACTGCGCCCAGTGTCCTGCTCCAGAGTACACTCTGTGCTCTAAGAGTGTAGCACACTATATATTCCAATGGCGCTCCCAAAAAACACCACACCTCCAAAAATAAAGATAACATCAATAAGTGGTAGCAGATGGTTTTGACGTGGTTGATCACCACAAATAAATGAATGTGTGGGTAACCTTGAAAAGCCAGAAGAGGTCAGGGGGAACTACATGATTTTGTGATTTTGTGGTTTATATGTGTAGTTTAACACTATCAGTGGTCCCTTTCACGTCACATATATATCAGTTGATTCATTATTGTTATAAAAAGTATTGATTAGTGCAGCTTCAGGATAGGACTGTCAACCTAATTTCATAAAAATTTACTCTACTTCCTTAGCTTCACTCAGTCTCTCTTGCACTTGTGCACACATGGCACAATTTACCTCAAAAGTGGTCTGACAGACATCTACAAAGCTACTGCTGCGCAACTTTTCAACTATAACAAGGTTCCCGAAGATCCTTAAAAAGTCTTAAAAGGCATTGAATCCATTAATCTAAAAATAATATTATATCATAAAAATAATTAAATGTCTTCAATTAGTCTGTCAAAAGCCATGAAAAAGGCCAAGACATTGAAAATAGGACTTAATGCAATTTTTTTCCCAAGTTGCATTGTAAAATCTCAAAAGAATTGGTAATATCTATTGTTGAAATAATTTGCCAAGTTCCTTTCGCATTAACATCACAGAGATCAGGATGGAGGAACCAACAACATGTGTATACACATATATACATACACATATACATATACATATGCAGTTTCCACATCCAATCAAATGACAAATGTACAAGCTTCTTTTTTTAAGGCAAACCAAATGAATACTTTTATGGTAATATTATTTATTCATTGATTTTAGTGTGTTCCACTCTGCAAAGTGTCCCTTAGTCACTGATGTTGGTTTATGTTTTTTTACATTCAATTATTTTCTTTTTTTTTGTCAAACTGGTTTTAAATGTCAGTCTGAGTGGCATTAAAGAGTTCTAAAAAGTCTGAAATCTAACCTCAGCTTTAGGAACCCAGTATAAGTTGCTCCCCTTCAATCCCAAGACAACTGCTTATTTTTATGTTGTTTAGACTTAATGTCTGTGACACCAGAGAGTGACAAATACATTTGCACATACTGGCAGTTTGAAGTAGCATGGTGACATAGTTTCTACTTTAAGGCATGCAACACAGCTCATCTAATAGTTTGCTCTGTTCTGGATTCTCCAGTTCTCTAAACTGCCAAATCAAGACTGTTTATAAGTGGTAGGCAGTGCATATTTAGTCCTAGTGCACAATCCAGTCCTGCTAAAACTGCAATAATGCAAGCCCAATTATGATAGTTTATACCAGTGAAGACAAAAAGTCAAGATGTCCTTTCTTTAAAAAGCCCAGAGATTACATTGGATGTGGTGTATAAAGCAACAGTAAACACTCATTCAGACAATAGCCCTTTATTCTATTCACTCTTACTTTCTCACACACACACAAAAACATACAGCAATAAACACACACACACGTGCAGATGCCCACCGCAACCCAAAAAATGCCCAATCTAACAAACAAAAGGAAAAAAAACACAAATCCAGTTAAACCGAAATTAAACATTTTATCATGCTTTAAGCGCATTTCACTCCAGCGATCACATAAACACATAAATATATTCAGAAATATTTTCCCTCTGTGAAACATTGTAACGATTATCGGATTATCGTTTCATCTTTTGTTTTGGTGGATCTGGACTCCCGATTTAAAATTCTAAACAGATCGGATAAAAGGAGGCTTTGAAGTCTGATGACTGTTTCAGTTTGGTTCTCCTCGTCTTCCTCGTTTTTCTTTCTCCTTGTTTCTGTCTCTTGTCTGTCTTTTTGCCTTTTTATCATTCTCTATGTTGCTCTGTGTGTCTTGAGGTGAGGTAAGCTTTGTTTTTGGTCCAGACATCTCTGCCCAACAAGCTACTGAGGCTTCTTGTACACAGCTGGCATCCAGAAGTGTTTTTTTTTTTTACCCAGTATTGATCCCTTTAAGCATATCCTCTTTTCACTTTTCCACTGTGGGTGGGTCAAAGGTCAGGATGGACATTTCAGTCTAGATATTTTCGATAGAAATTTCTTTCTTCTCCCTTTTTTCCCCCTGACTTTCCTCTCTTGTATATCTCTTTCTTTCTCTGCATGCCTCTCTGCCTCCCTTGTTGTCCTCTCACATATGTTGCGGTAGTAACACTAATTGACCATTCTTAAACATCCCATAACCTAATCCTTGTTTCTATGACGACATAATTTAATTCCACAGTTAGATTACTTAACAAATTCCTCCAAGAACGAGGTATACGCGCACATAAACACCGGGACGCACACACACATCTGCTTAGTCACTTTTCCAGTTGGCATGTTTCTCCTATTGAAGTAAATAATAAGGAACACCAACGTAGAATCAGTGTGTGTGTGTGTGTGTGTGTGTGTGTGTATGTGTATGGTGTGTGGAACACCAGCGTTGATGGTTGATAGAGAAATGATGGAACTATTAAATTCATTAAAAGACAGATTCGGCAGTCATGCTTTACTGGGACAGAGACAAACACACATATAGCGAGCAGAAACATATATACACACACACACACACACACACACACACACATACACATGATGTTCTTGTTTTGTTAAGTATTCCAGGGAGGGAATACGTTTGTATTTTTGTTCATATTTATAGCCTTTTTCCTCCAGAAACGACCGACTTCCCACCAGGGAGTTATTAGTCTTTAATTTTATGTGTGAAGAGTGAAATACTGTGAGGCGGATGGAAAAGTGACGCATCAATGTGTGCGGTCCCTGCTTACTCATGTGTGTTGAGGATGACATGTATACTGCAAGTCTCCGATGGCAGCAGTGTTAAATGTTATCAGCAGTGTATTTTTCCAGCATTGAGAATGAACTTTAAAACGCAGGTTTTCAGCCAACATGGATGAGATTTCCTTAATGTGCTAAAAGATGGAAAACAACTGCCATGATAACAGGGTAAACTGACCGCTGATGAAAACCATTTGTTATGATCAAAAGTTCCAAAACAACTACTGAATGCAATAAAATTCTTAGTTCAGAAGAGTAAGAGCCAGAACACATGCAATGTTTTTTGCGCCCTTAAATCTAGCTCTGCACAACTTGCAAAAGAAAAATTGTATTTGCAGTGGTTTTGACAGATACTGCAATATGAATCGTGATTTTAGTGGATAGTATCATTTTTGCATTCCTGAAAAAGAAAAAAAATATTAAACTTATGTGATTTTTTTTTGCCTTTACATCTGGTAGGTGAACATGATACATATACTGGTGCTATGCTGCAACATGCACCACATGTCACGTGAGCAGAAACAACCAATCACAACTGACAGATATCTTTTTTTTTCTTCCGTAAATATCAGTCTGTGGTAAATATGAGGAAGAAGTTGATCATTTTAGCACAGGGCTACCCAGAGCTTTACGATCTGTCCCATGGCAAATACTTTAGAACTAATACAAACTTATAAAAAAACAACGGCTGGAATCAAAAAAGCTCAAAACTCAGGATTTTTGGTCAGTGGGCTGTGATACAGCGCCTCTGCACCCCTGAACATTGGCACAAGAGAAGCACCCAGCAGCTGACCTTGCATTTTGCAGGCGGTAATTGATGTGGCGTGTGTATGAGGCCTTAAAAAGCACGTGATTTATTCAACAGACTTTTCAGCCATCTTCACATATCTTTTAGATTTGCTTCAACTGCTTTCTAATTTTTCTGTGTCACTGCAATATTTTTTTAAAAAAACAACATATAGCAACTTAATCAACAATGATGTTTTTTTATTGTTTTGATTTTATTTACTACATCACTTAGTAGTTTTCTGTTAGAACTTTTCTCATATTGCATCATATTGCATGAATCATAATCTGATAAAACACTATATATCTGCGTGTTTATAGGTTATCCCTCTGGCTTCCATTGCATTCATCTCAGTGTATGTCCAGATATTCTCCAATAATGCGGAAAATATGGAAAATTACCATTAAAGTATGTATGGAGAAGATGGATGCAGCTACACAGGTTGTTGTAAAACAACATCAATAACAACAATATTAAGTAAGCTGCTCCCAGTAGCTTTCATGCCAAATGAAAAACGATGTTGCCAGGATGGGAAAGTCATTCGCCACTGAATTGTTGTGGCAAAATAAACTCCTTCTCCCAAACAGATAATGACTAACGTGGTCAAGATGCAGTCCTCGATAATGACATGAAAATGAAACAGCAGTTCAGTCTGATTTATTGGGCTAAATTTGTTTGACAATTAGCAGTCACAGGTGGTAATGTACAAAGTTTAATTTCAGCAGTGGAGTATATTATGCCCACATCAAGACACCACACAAAGCATGGCAGTAACATGCAGAGCTAAGAGGATTAATTGCACAGTCAAATCAGAGGCCTCACTGTTTTCAAGTGCAGTGACACTGTCTAATCCCACAAATAACTGCCTTTTCTCTTCCACACTGGTTACCATAACAGCTTTGTCTCAAGTGGAAGACACGACTTCCTGTGTTTATTGTCATTGAAAATACCTGTTTTGAATGAACTTCAGCAAAAACAGAAGCCCAAAGATTACCCCCCTGAAGAGACGCATGGATCCATTTTATCTAATTCAGCTTTAAAAGTTCAGGCCCTGAAGTAGCAGTAATGGTAGACCCTAGTAATGATTCATGTTGTAGTAATGATTCATTTTATCCTCCCCGACACACACGAGCATTATGCTTAGCCCTGATAAACCCCCTAGCACACGCACAGAAGAGTTCATTCACACCAGAAACAGATTACAGAAAAGCATAATTAATGGGGCTCTTTGCCACACCTTTAAATACACACACACACACACACACACACCACTAACACACACAAACACAAACAAACACGCAGATATTAGTTCATGCTGTTTGCTCTCTCTATGAGCACAGTGCCTGTCGCTGGTTATCATTCATGTCTACATTTCCTGTCTGTAATTTGAATGAGGGTGTACTGCTGAAAGCCTGCTTGGAGCCCACTGACCTGAAACTTGCTAAATGACAGACAGAGAGTGGAGCTGGTGAACATAATGACACAGGGACGTGAGATAAGACGGCCCTGTTAAGAAGAATATCTGAATGCTAATCAGCATCGGTGGTTCCTGTATTTACCCAGGGGCTGTTTGCTGAGGGTCCAACCACCTCAGATGCTTTGCTTCATATTCACACAGTTCAGTGATTCCTGCTCTGTAAAACCACATTACCCAGCCGCTCCACCAGAGGAGCTGTGACTTCATGAAGTTGCTCAAGGGCACTTTAATGCTTGAGCCTAACTCTGCATTAATCTGTATTTCTGATATCAACATAGAATTAGATGTCTTTCAAAGAGTTCTAGGGGCTTTTTTAAGCTTCTTGTAGAGTGTTGTTTTGTTTTTACACCTCATGTATGGCTCAATCTCAGCCACTCGTATTGTTCCTTGTAGACAAGAACTACTTTCATAAACCTACAACATCTACCTGCCCAAGCAGCAGCAAGACTTAAGGGATTAGCAGATAAAAACTGGAGATCTAAAGAGCCACATAGTTTGGAGACCAAACTGGAGGTAAAATGAGAGTGAATATTAGACTGCAGTGATCAGAAAAAATATGAATTTGATGATAATGAAACTTCAGCTGGATCTTTCAGTAAAGATACTTTGCTATAATAAATGAAGCCTGTCAGCTTTGACCTTTTTAGTACCTAATAGCCATTTTATACAAAAAAGTGTCTTCTAACTTGTCAGAGGACATTGACAATTTCAAAACGACAGTTCTGAGGTCCTTCAGACACAGTCTGAGTGTTGCAAGGATAAATACAGATAGTTGCTATTCCCAGGGCACTAAATACTGCATTTTGGTGTCCACTGGCATTTGACTCTGACCCACATGGCACCCTTTAGCATCTGTACGAGACTTACCAGGCTTCCAACTAACTCCAATATCAACGCCTCTGTTGCAATGATATCGTAGCAAAAGCAAGAAAGTCTGAGTCAGGCAGGAGAGAAGTGTGGTGGTTGCGTTTTTTTCCCTACATTATGTAAGTAACCTCAGGTGTTATAGCTGTTAAGGTATTTAAATTTTGTAGCATATGTACTTTTTTCAACCTAAATCATGATCTACCAAGTAGTTTTGGTAAGGCCCCCAGAAAGTACGCCAGTCTTGGAAGCCAATTTTTGTGGTGGCCACTGTGAACGCCATTACATCATGCTCTGTGGCCAAAAATACTTTCTCCCCTTGACTGATGTGGGGACTTCTGTCTGTCATTGAACAAATTTTTTTGAACATCACAACCCCAGACTCAAGATTTAATCCATTGGATCCAATATCATTTGGAAAAAGTCAAGAGCCACACGATTTAATTATTGCATCATGCTGAAATTGACATGCCATTCCTGGACGCCCAAAGCCGACTCTATTATGGTACCAAGAGTATTATAAAAGTTTAGGTCCAATGACCAAGATAACATATTTGACAAGTTGGGAGTGCAAATTTGTTGATAAATACTACCAGCAGGCAATCAAAATGCAAAATCCACTGTGTTCACCAGCTAGTCAACTTTCCCTGTCTGTTGTTTGGTGCTGCGAAGGTAGAGCATTTATGCTGAAAACGCTGATGAAATTGGTGACATTTAAACTGTAGTCCAATAGTAAACCAAAATTTAAAAGCTTTGGGTTGGAAATGAGCTAAAAACATGCAACAAAGCAAACAAAGGCAAACTTTGGTGTTTGTTCTGAGTTCATGACTATAAGAGAACCCTTTTATTTCACACACAGTCATTTGACCCATTGTTTATGTAAAAGTTTTGATTAGTCTAGCTTTAAATTTCTCTCTTTCTAAACATTTTGCCCTTTCAAAGTATCTAAACTAGCTTTTCACTGTGTCCTGCTGTCAAATGTCGACAAATCTCAGCTGAACCAGTTGCCGCAGTAACATTGCACATCATTGCAGAGCTATTAATACAGAATATCATATTCCAAAGTTCAGTCGACCGACAGCAACACTTTACTCATAAGCATAAATTACTCATTCATTCGTCCCTCTGCCCAGACTTTCCCAGCCACTGTGGAGCTTTGACTTGTTGACCTTTCACATCTCTCATTAATGTAACAAGTAAACACCAGTTTCTTAGGCCTAATATGACCGAGAGGCTTGCTAATGTCCCTTAATAGGACTAATATGCAAATGATCTCATAATCATACTTCACACAGTTTGACGGCTGGTAGGTTTTGTAGAATCTCTGTAGAACGTTGGAGGTCTAATTAATTCTGTGCTCAAACCTCATTACCATATTTTCGGAGCAAAAATTATTTGCATAATTTCCAGGCACCTAGCCCTATGATGGGGGTTATAAGGAAGATGCAGGCTTGCATATTTGTTGACATTCATGAAACACACGAATTTATACAGTCTGACATCTATCTATCCATCTATCTATCTATCTTTCTATCTTTCTATCTATCTATCTATCTATCTATCTATCTATCTATCTATTTTCTCTGTCTGTGTGTGTATGCAATAGTGATTTTCTGATCAAATGTTGCTTTAGCTCATGTATATTCATGATCAATCAGCACAGAGTGCAGTTAAGCATAGCCTATCAGATTCTACCCCGACACTCCTGGATTTGCATATTTTAATTGCTGCTGCAACAAGTGTGTTACTGACGCATCACCTGCCTCTTGCAGACACACACATGCACATACACACACACACACACACACACACACACACAGGTAGTGTGACAGAGCTTCCCGGTTAAATTTAGACTTTTAGGATCTGTTGCTTTCAGTCTCTAATCCTCTCTCTTCCCCTCTGTGTCTCTGTTTCACTTTTGCTAGTTATATCAGTAAATATCCTGGCTACTTCCCAATAGTCTGCCTGTAATTGAATTTAGGTATCTCTGTGTGTGTGTGTGTGTGTGTGTGTTCTAGTGTGCGTGTCCCTCCCTGTGTAATTGCATGTTAAGCCATTTCAAAAGCAGGTGCAGTTTGTCTGAATGAGTTCTCTGTTTTATAAGTAGCTAACTGCTTTAACCTGCCAACTTTGTGTGTGTGTGTGTGTGTGTAATAAGGGTGACGTCAGCCATCATGTCTGACAGCTCCCTTCCTGAAAACACACCTGAAAAAACACACGCTACCATACACATGTGTTGGCTCACACGGTCCCTTAGAAACATATGCGCACACTTTTGCATTTTGGCACAGATGCATGTGTACAAGCAAACACCCATGCAAACACTCTTCTGAAAACACTCCTAATGTTGCTGACAGATGAAAACCTGACATCTCCAAGATGTCAACATTTCAGTCTGCGACCTTTTCTGATTGATAGCCCCATTGGTTAAACTAAACTGTTTGGAGAAATCAGTTTTTGAAAGGGTGCACAAGTCCTACAACTCATAGCACACATAAAGAAACCTATAAAAGGTATTTTGAATGTATTAAACAGAAATTACAGCGATAAGAAAATTGAAATGCTGCAAAACACCGTACTGTGTCTGTTTTAGATATAATTTATACGTAAAATATCAGTGATAACTACTGCTAATTTTTTTTTTTTTGGTTTGTTTAGTTTTTCTGATATTCCCATGCAAATGTACTAAATATAAATGCATTATTGACAGTTTACATAAATATTTAATGATGCTTATCATTTGTTACAAAGTTCATTGTTTCATACAGGAAAATTTGTTTTAGTCTTGAGAGAGAAAGAAGAAAATATAATAGGTAAGTTATATCGAAAACTGCATTTGCAAAACAACTCGCAACAATATCAGAAAAAAATAATCTTAATTGAGCCACACTTGAAGCAGAGAAATGAAAATTAAGTATATCACATAAAATCTTGCTGTTGAAAAAGAGATTGTGTGAGGATGCTCTCCTTCTGAGATTACTCCTGGACATTTGGATCTTAATAGATCCATGTCAAATCCAGAGCGTGACACAGTCGCATCCAGTCAACATGGGAGATTATTGAAACTAACATCTGGCAGCTGCCCAATACAGCCAAAGTCTTCAAAAAAACCCCAAAAAGTCTGCTGTGAATAAAAGTACAGTTTGGTGGGGAACACACACACACACACACACACACACACACACACACACACACACACACACACACACACACACACTATTTGATGGTGAATTTAAATTTTGTAATTTCACCGTGTCTGACCTGCTGACTGTGTGCAGCCCCACCACAGCTGCTGGACATTTCTTGCCATGAACAGTGACAGATTTGGTAATAAGGTAGTAGTGCCACCATAGCCAAATAATATCCCACTGGTCAAACAGATTTTATTTTTAAAATTGTAGAAATTTTAGAATTCTAACAAACATAAATATGACAATTCATCGCATTATAAAACAGTGGTTCCTAACCTGTAATTGATTAAACTGACATTTTATTTTATTGATATTTTCTATTATATTCAATGCATAACAATAGCGGTGCAGAAATCAATAGATGAGAGGAGAAGCAGTGTGCAGAGTGAGTGAATGCAAACTTTCAGACCCAGCACAATGAATGGTTAAGTTTCACTTTCAGTGCGCCTGGTGTTCCGAAACAACATACTGGTGACAATAATACACTCCGAAAGTGTTGTGCAAGTAATAGCTGCACAGTATATATATTTCTATGTTTCCATATGTGTCGGCACATGTTTTACTTGTGGTGGCCAGCCACAAATAAATTAATGTGTGAGAAACCCTCACGATAACTGCAGCAAGTCTGTGTGAAAAGAGTGATTTTCATTAATTTTGAGCATATTATTTCTTGTGAATTTTAGATCAATGAGTTTTTTTGTTAGTTTTAGAGCTTTTTTTAAATACAATTCTCTGTCTGTCAATACTCACTTAATAGACATCTTGTATGAGAAATTCAGTGTTATTCTCGATTGTGGGGCATTCTTCTGTCAGCTCTTGTTGTAACTGCGTGCTTTTCCAGTGTAGAATGAGGCTATTGAAAGGGAAGACTTTGTATATAATATAGCTTGTGTTCTTGTCTTCACTGTGCCCTTATAATGTTTTTTTTAAAATTTTATATCTTAAATAATCGTAACTATAAAAAGTAACAACGTCATTTAGTTTTATTTACAGAAAATAGTGAAGTGCTGGGATATAGGTGAACCATAACCACCCCTTAAAATCCAAAAGTTCTTGTGACACCCCATGAAGCTTTGCGGTTCCCTTGTGGGAGTTTGTATCCCCAGGTTGGGAAAGATTGATATAATTTACCCATTTTAAAGTTTTTCTAAGCTCATTACAAAAAATAAGCCCTCCACACTGATTTTGTGGTTTTAATGATTGTTAAAGTGCACTCTGAGTACTCAAGCTAATGAGACTGTCACACAGGTTTGGTTATCTCTCTGTGCTCCGCTAATTAAACCATAGAGCCCTACCAGGTCCACTTACAGGTGAAATCTGCTGCATGGGTTTGTTTGTGTCACCGCATAGTTGGAAAATGCTGCTGAAAATAAGCTAAAGTTTTCTCTGTGGTTTTGAGTTTTGAGAACAAAACCAAAAACATAAAAATGTTTTTCTTATTGTTTTCAGAAAAGCAAAAGGCAAAAATACAGACATAGAGGGCAGGGAGGGGCGACATAGTCCTTTTTGTAGCAGAATGCATCAGGGTTTATGGGAAATGTGGTTTCAATTTTGAGTAACAATTGCTACTGACATGGATAGAGACTGACAGTTTAACCATGGACTTGTGGTCTCTTTTTTCTTTATTAATAAATTGAATAATGAAATGATACACTGATGTTTAATCCTTTGAAACCTGAGCAAATTGGCTTGATTTCTTTCAAAAACATGGGAAGAAGCCAATGAGTAAGAGAAGAAGAAATTAGCCAAAAATTTCTGAGCAAGAAATTGGGGAAATGCACAAGAAAATGACCTGGAAATTAGTTAAGAAAGAAAGACAGACAGAAAGAAAGGAAAGGAAAGTTTAAAAAAAATCATGTTACATGATATGAAACATAATTTTAAATCTGTAATAATAATAATATTAATGATAATAATAATAATAATAATAAATATGTTTTTTCCCTACTTTTTATCCTTTTACCCTAGACATTTTCTGTAGCTTTTGAAAAATAATCTACTAATTTCATGCAATCTGTGGGACATTTCTCACCAAAATGTTTATTACCTTTTTTCCCCCATGTTTTTGAAAGAAATCAAACTAATTGGCAAAGTGTTCGAAGATTTCAATAACTGCAAAAGACATCTGAAAGGAAAGTCATGTCGCTTCTGGTTTTTAAGGGTTAAAAAGCAAAAGAATCCTGTACCACTTTCAAGTCTAAAACAAATGAGATACAATATGATCATAATTTGAGAACTTTAGAGGTGCTGATAGGTGGGTTTTGTTGCCATGGGACAGCACCACGCCAGCTGTTTCCAGTCTTCATGCTAAGCTAAGCTAACCAGCTGCTAACTCCAGCTACAAATTTGCCGTAAAAACACAAGAGTGGTATCAATCTTCTCATCTAATTCTTGGCAGGAAAGTGAATAAGCGTGTCTATTTCTTTAGATATGCTGTTACAGCAAAACCTGCAAAGTTATAAAAACATGGAATTAAGTAAAGAAAGCCTTTGTGCAGTGAGAAAGGAAGGGGAAGACGGACATGTGGGCACACAAAGACACAGACAAATGCAGTGAAAGCATAATAGGTATAAGAGTTGAGGAGAGTCAGAAGAAAAGAAAAAAACAAACAAAAAATCTGTGCTGGGGTTCCCTGCGTTCCAGCCTGTCTCATTGTAAATTCCCTCATTTAAAAAATGGTGAAATTCATTTCTCACACAGATGGGAACAGGCAAGGCTGATTTCATTAAAATACCCCATCTGTTGGAGTGAGAGAGGGGGAGAGAGAGAGAGAGAGAGAGGGGGGAGAGAAAACAAACAAGGGTGAACCAAACAAAACAGTTCTCCTGTCCTGGAATAATTTGTTCCCCCTCCAATGATGTATGTGGTGTGTGTGTGTGTGTGTGTGTGTGTGTGTGTGTGTGTGTGTGTGTGTGTGTGTGTGTGTGTGTGTGTGTGTGTGTGTGTGTGTGTGTGCGTGTGTGTGGGTAGTGGTACTGATGGGAGCTGAATTTGAACAGACAGGCTGCCATTGCTAGAAGAGCCAGCAAGGGAGAGAATTTGAGAAACAGAAATATGTCGAGGGTATGAGAGAGAGAGGAAGAAGTGGTGAGGGATGTGAAAAAGAGGGAAATGTGCAGCTGGAGTGACAGAGTCGGTAGAGGGGTAAAGGGGGAGAAAAAGAGACAGGTAGAGATGCATAACTTTCTAATGATTGCAGGAAAACAGCCAAACAAGAACACAGACTTTGGATAGTTCTGCAAAACCTCAGATTTCATCCCAAGATAACATATTTTTGTTATATATATATATATATATATATATATATGTATATACACCCTACAATATCATTGCAATACCCATATCAAGGTGTTTAGTTTAAATTATTGTAATATTAGATATTCTCCATATGACTCAGCCCTAGTAAGAAGATTGCAGTTGCAGTTTAAAAAAAACAAAAACAAAACCACACACACATTGATTGTAGAGCTATGAATCTTATGCACAGCCTTCTCAACACCATTACCTGCATTGGCTCTGAATATTGGCTTTCAAATTTAATACTGAAGTACGGCATTGTCCAATATGGATAAAATTCCCAGGATACTGTGCTGTCTGTCTGTTGTTTGTTTTTGTTTTTTTACTTGCAAACTGAGCTTGTCATAAAAACTGTTTGCTCAGGATAAATCTGAACAACAACAGAAGTGGGAGTCGTCACCGTAAGACAATTAGGAAGTTGCAGCGACCAGCCAAGATTTAGTCTGGCATGTAACACCCCAGTCAAACAAGCTTAACTACAATTCCCATGTCAATAATGAACCCTCAGGCACATTGTTAAGCTCAAGATGTATTGACAAAAGGTATAGATGATCATGTACAGCACAAGAGAACACTACAGAGGTTTAACCAACTGTGACTCAGCAGGATACCAGACTGTCTCTCCAATTTCTTACCACATGTTGACTGGGTTGCACAATGTTGTTAGCTCTTGGAAACGGGATGCAGAAGAGGAGATTGAGCTCTTATCCGGTATTTTAGGCATTTCACATTTCAGATCTTTTTGAAAATCACCTGAAAACACCAGTGCAAATAACGTAACAGGCCGGGTAACAGGAGACATGTCATTTAAAAATGGTTGGATGGATGGAGGAGGATGAGAAGGAATGAGGCAGAGGAGCAGGCACTGTATTTCAGAAGCCTTGTTTTATTGAAGCCTAATCTCCCTTGTTTGTGTGTGTCCGTGTGTGTGTGTGTGTATGCGGGTGAGCATGTGATTGATGTCCAAGTGGGAGTGAAGGGTGACTTCACATTGCTGTCTAATTCATCTTGTATCCTTTTTTTATTGCATTTGACCAGCACAGTTTCCCTACAGAGGTAATAAAGTTTATCCTCTAAAAGGCATAAACTGACAAAGAGGACTAATGAGGGGAGGAAGATGAAGAGATGCAAACAAAAAAGGGTTATTAACAGCATCTGAACCCTTGGCCTAACCCAGCCAGGCATGCTGCACCTCTGGATGGTAGAATCTGGTTTCAGCCTGTGTAGAAGTGAATAAGTTCAACAAAACTGCAATTAACATCTCCGCCAGAGCTTCAGGGTGAATTGGCATGACCCTTATTTGCTTTTTCAGGCCCAGAGGAAAAGAGTTGTTGTCCCATTTAATGCTTGTTTTCACTGACAGCAGCTCAGCTAAGCTGTGTTTTCCAGGAGGAAGTGATATATATGTACACTGTCACTGCTACAAAACAACTGAGGAGGAGAGGGTTTGGATGCCCTAACACGCTGCACATGCCACTTGTGAATGTACATATTTGGGATGAGTGGATTGGATGAGACTGTGCTGTGTTAAAGTGTTGCAAAGGATTATTTACTTATTTATTACTCTTTGTAATTAGTTTGAGTTGTATATTTATTTATGTGGCTTTTTGTAATTAAGTCAGAACTACAGCTTGATGAAGCCAGAGACAAGTTTCGTTCCCCACGGGGACAATGAAGCACATCAGATTTAAAATTAAGAATCAGAGGAGAAATTACCATGTGATATTCTGATGGGTACACTGATTTATGGGAGGGGTGTAAACTGTATATTACAAGCATACTGGGAGAGCTGAAATTTTGATACGTATCACTGTTTGTTTTAATTCACATGAACTGCTTGTTTCCTAATATATCATAAAGTACAGATAATAAAGTCACGGGATGGTATTATTTAAGCAAACTTGGTATGTAAAACATGAAATAGATCAAGATAAACTTTATTGTCCCCTGAGGGAAATTTGTCTTGGAATACAGTACTACACAAAGCTACAATTACAAGCTATACAATACAGATGAACAATACAGCAGCATGAAACACAGAAAAAACAACACAGTCTTCACTTGATGACAGGAATTATATGTCACCTACAGATGAGGAAGGAAAGTTACATGGCCTTCACGTATTGTACCTGTCCTATAATATTGTACCAGCCTCTGTGATTACAATAATATTTCACAGTATAAAGTTGTACCAAAGAAATCAAGTCCATCAGTCTGCCCGCTAATATAAACTGAAATGAGACAGTATGCCTGCAAGCTAGTTCCTGTTCTGCATGAAAATAGATTAGGTGATAGGCTGAGCAAAGTTCAGGCTTCAGAACAATGAGGTCACGTCAGAAGAGATGCATAAACAGATGTAGGATCTATATTTTTGCTTTTCTGATAATGCAGGTAAATGAATTAAAATTAAACAGTGCAGACTAAAATCAACTAGTAATTGCAAGCTTCATAAAATGGTCAAATCATCATACATTATGGCACTTAATGGCATAATTGATCATCTTACAGACGGCAAAACTCACAAGCTGATGTTGCTTTAAAAAATCGAGGAAACGGGTTGCCTTTTTAAATGTAAAAACAGAACTATTAGTTTTGATTTATGTTTATTTCATAACTGATTAAGTTTATTTACATTTAATTTGTATTTACTTAATTTTGTGAAGTTGTTGCAATTTAAAAATGATTAGTGACTTTAACTTGTTCTTTAAAAGTAATAGTAACCTTTAAGTTTTTTAAGTAAACCAAGTTAATTGGACTTAACTGAACAGTTTAATGTAATTTTTGGCATTAACAAAAGGATTTTGCTTGTGGAGGAGTTGCAGGGGTGTGCATAATATACAAGTTTCATGGAGTGTTTATTTATTTTTATTCTTATTCTTTATTTTTTAATTTTTTAATTATAAATTATTTGTTGTAGAGAAAGATTTAGTCTGAATATTTCCATGTTTTGTTTTGTTTTTTATATTTGAAGATTTTGTTTTGATCCTATAATTTCGTTTTCTCTCCACAAACACTGGTCTTGTCTGAAAATGCTCAAATGGAATTTTGTTAAAATAAGAATACTCTTGCAAACTAATCATTCTTTACAAAATGAAATAAATGCAACATTTTCAGTGAACCTAACAAATACAAATTAAATGTAAGAATATTTATGTCTACTTACCCAGTTCAAGGCAATTGATTTCTTTGACTTTTTTTTTTAGTTTAGTTTTTTTCATAACATAAACTTACAGATTTTACAGTGTACCTACTAAACATGTTACCTTTCAGGCTCCTACAAACTGAGTTTCAGTCATATCGTCTCTTCCCAGAGTCTAAACGTGAGGGTTTAGTAATTCAGTTAACACTGACTCCTCTGGCTCTACTTTGTGTTACACGTCTGGGATTAACCACCATTAATACATCAGCTGACACCACAGCTTGTAGGTTCACAAATGTTAATACAGTATACCTGGAAAGCTTTTGCATCTTGGTGTGTTGGTGACTTATTTTAAAATAACATGCCCTGATCATGTTGATTCTTTTTCAATAAAAAAAAAGCTCAGTCTTGTGAGCTTTCTCTTCATCTTTTCTGGCAGAAATAATATGAAAGTGCCAAACATAACCTTTGGATGATAGAATGAACTTATAAAACATATGCAGGACTCACAATAGCATTTCGCAAACACCCTTGAATACCTCACAAACATCTAAAAAGAAAAAAAAAAGATAAATCCCGCAGAAAAGCAGCCTTGCTTTTAACCCAAACCACTTGCCCTCACTTATTGCAGTTTCAAGGTAGTATTTTTCTCCCTCAACCCCTCATTAAAGGCTAATTTATTTGAGTTTTTGGAAGTTTGGAGGTGACATGTCTGCCTGGGAGATTTCAACCTGTAACCCAAGCACTTCAGTGGAAATTAGAAATTTCTTTTTACCCCTGCAGAACTTTATTATGCATCATATCCTGAATAAAAAACACCCTAAAAATAAAATACACCGTTTGTAAAAAAATGAATATATTGAGGCTGAGCACAAATATGTGGTAGAAACCGGTTTGTAACATCAGTTACATAAATGTGGGTCTATATGTCCTGATGTGCTGACGTCATCCCAGTCAGGACACTCAGCAGGAACGCCAATACACACACGCACACGCACACACACACACACACACACACACACACACACACACACACACACACACACACTCACACTCACTAGCAGCCAGTGATAATGCACACTGGGCATTTATCTTTACAGTGAATTATGGTACACTGCGGTCTCATTGACTATGTGCACAAATGTGTGAGTGTGTGTCTCCAAGTGTGTGTGTGCATAAGTGTTGAATTATAGCCCACACTCTCTGGCGTGTATGTGTGTGTGTGTGTGTGTGTGCACAAGTGTGTGCTGGATTGAATTATGGCGTTGCGCTATCTCATTGACTTCTACTGAGTCTCATTCATCACAACTTAACCATGGAAATAGACTTTATGGACAAAATGCTGTTTTAGCAGTGTGTGTGTGTGTGTGTGTGTGTGTGTGTGTGTGTGTGTGTGTGTGTGCATATGTAAGTCTTTGTGTGTATGTGTGTGTTACCATGGAAATACCCCTAATGAACATTACCTCATGGGCGTGTGTCAGAGAGAAAGAGAGAGTGGATCAGTGTGTGCAAAGTGTGCGTGTGTGAGAGATAAAAAAAAATGCAGTTTTGATTTATTTCTGATTCGTTCTACCTGCATAAAGAAATGATTTTTCCCAGCAGTGATGCAATTACGGCTCCAAAATCTGAAAGCGAACACACACACACACACACACACATACAGTATATACACACCACAAGAAAAGTTAGTTCACGTCCGTTAGAGAACGCACAAAAGAAGGATTTATGAGGCCGTTGGCGGTAATCTAAAATATACGTGTGTGCGCACAGGTGTACATGCACTCGTACACATTCATACAGTATGTACAATCCATTCCCACTGACCTTTTCCTACAATAATATAGTTGCTATTTCTGTATGTATGTGTGTGTGTGAAGGTCAGTACAAAGTAAAAGTCCTTGCAAGGCTTACAGACAGCAGGATTCATGTTCCCTATAAGAGGCTTACAATTTTTATACTTTTCTAGGCCGGGGCTGAAAGTTTAGTGTCCTGCAAAGAGTTTAACAACAGCAATAATTTCTGCAGCCCTTAAATAATATCCTCATGTGTGTTACGAGAGATGACAGGGGCTATAGCATGGGGAGGAGGACATAACCAAGCATCCAGAGATCTTTTTCATTCTAAGTGTGTTTTCCGTTGTCACCACGGTTACCTCTTTTTTCCCTTCAGTGGTGTGATAACACAGCAGCATGGGTTTGAATGGCCCAAATGCTGAGTTTCATTTTGATTTTTCCGACATGCGTTCACACACTCTGTGGTACTAAGTATACCTCCACAGTGACGGCTCAATAACAGCAGTTGTCTCCTAGGTTTATGTTCGGCAGTACAATCACACCTGCGTTCTTTCTACGTCTCTGTGCCTCGGCTGCTGCTCTCAAACATTGAGCCGTCTCTCTCATAGAATCATCTGGCAAAGCCTTGTCTCCTCTGTCCGTCTTCTGCGATATTATATCTTGTAAACTCCCCCATTCCTGCTGCTCCTGCCCAGCTGCACGCCTGCCACTGAGGAGTTTTTATTTGTCCTGTTGAAGCTTAAGTGCCGGTCGATGCCCCTATATCTCCATCCAATCTCTTTTTTCCCCGGTGTTTATCATGGCTGTTAAAACTTTTCATCCCTCCCTTTCATCTGTGAATCTCTCCTCTGCGGGGCTCGGGATTACTTCTTGGCTTTAACTTCAGGTTTCTAGTCCAGTTTGGAAGGTTAAATGTAGAAAAAGTTGATGGGTACAGATCAGATTATTTCCACATATGACCGATGAAAAAATACATCAATAACGGGAGTGATGGTATTGTGCCTAAGCAGCCAAAAGGTATATAACAGCTAAAGGAATGTGATAACCCTAATATTGATCATGTCATTGCTTTGACATAAAATGCATTAATTAAACAAGTTAGTTTATCATACCCTTGTGTGCGCATTAGCAAACCTCCACAATGATTTAACTGCGGCTGCTTGTAGTCCTCTCGAAAGTTCACCTGTGCCATCTTCACGCGGACCTTTGATGACAATTGGCTCATTGCTGCAGTACCGTTGAACCAGTCACTTCCTCTTTGGCCTCCATAAAAAGTACATCTTCATCCAGAAGTTCAATTCAATTAATTTATTCACACACTACCCACAAAGTCACTGAGGTCACAGTATGCAGTTGGCATAAGTACCATGCTGAGTCATTGAAAGTGCTGTATGTAATTGTGGAGGAATATAGTGGTTTGTTTTCCAATTTCCAGGTCGTCAAATAGCGACACTTTGGTTTGGTGGTTTACGCCAGGTTCACACTAGACACAGAAGCAACCTGATATGTTAATTGTCATGCAGGTGCCAGTCAGCAGTCGCCTGGCCGTTCACACCAGGAGTGTGTTTCTCCATGCCAGTTGGCAGCAATTCTTCTTCTCTGCTCCTTTCTAATCACACAGACAGCTTTATCCCTGCTTGCCTCTGTGCCTCTGGATGTGTATCTGTGTCTGTGAGTGTGCATCTCTGTGAGGGTGTCTTTCAGTGTGTGTCTGTTCGTTTCTCCCTCTCTGTTTAGACACAATGGAAAAGCATTGTGGAAGCACTGGATGCATAATTTATCATTTATCATAATTGTAACATGTGTATCATAAGTGTCGCTCACAGAAAAAAATAGACCAGAGGCCAAAATTTTCGCTGCAGATCACATACTGCTGCAGAGCTCAGGCGTCTAGGGGTCCACCACCAGAAAAATGTGGGCTCCAAAAACGATTTTTTTTTATACACTATTTTTGCCTTACCTGCTTTCATTTATAATGTAAATATCTTGACATTTGTCACAGAAAAAGCTAAGTTTTTTTGTTTGTAATGCAGCACCTTAAAGTGAAAGGATGCTAAAGGCATAAATTGTAGTGGCCTTGATTTGTAGCACAGGCTTTGGTCTTTGTGCATTTACTAAAGAAATGGTCTATAATCCTCAAACTAACAAGATTACAAATAACATTATTACCAACTGATTGACTACCAAATTGACTACCAACAAGCGACAAATGTAACAAAAGGAAACTGATTTCTCACATTATCTTTTTTAAATTTAGTTGTCATCGTGGTCTATGAGCCTGACATGCTTGGACAAAATGTTCACCATCTCTCATGAACCCACTGCTACAAAACATTATTTCATATAATTACAATCATGTTAAAACACTCAAAAAAATGCATTTTGTGGAATTAAATTGCCGCCAATTGCGGTCCAAGTGCACTTCACTACAAGTAAGTTGAAATATAGTTGTCAGTTAATATTTTGCACTTTGATACTTTTGTGGCCTAAAATCTGACATTCAGCATCCCATGGTGCTTTTCAAGCAAACAATGCATTTCTTGGCTCAAAACGTACATTTTGCAGAATGTGATACTTTGCCCCCCGATATTTTGAACACACATACATTGGAAAGAATAGAACAGACTCACACACACACACACACACACACACACACACACACACACATTCACAAACAGCAGGGAGAATGCTCTTCTGACCATGTACTCCAAAATATGCTGAGCCAATGAACTAAGCCAACCGCTGTTTATAATTATAGATTTCCTGGTGTGTGTGTGTGTGTGTGTGTGTGTGTGTGTGTGTGTGTGTGTGTGTGTGTGTGTGTGTGTGTGTGTGTGAGTGTGTTGGGACTCTGACTTTGTCTGGCTTTTTCTTTTGACTTCACCTGACCTCAATTTACCTGCTGCTTGCCTCTAAATGCAGTGCCACCTCACACACGCACTTAGATACACGCTTTTACTTGCTTTCACCAATGTGTGCACACACATACACACACTCAGTCTCTCTCACTCACCTATACACACACAAAGATACATACACACACACACACACACACACACACACACACACACACACAATCTTCATATGAATAATACATTACTATATAAGAGCTGTCCTAAAGTCTGGAGAACCAGGGACAGAGGGAAAGAAAGAGAGAGAGAGAGAGAGTGTGTGTGTGTGTGTGTGTGCGTATGTATGTGTGAGGATGTTTCTCTGTGTATGTTTTTCGAGTGACTTAGATCATTAGATGACTGACTTTCTGTGAAAGTTACACATACTGTAAAGTGCTGCATTTTTCTCAGACTGTCTCTCTCCATGTCTCTCTCCATGTCTCCCTCCATGTCTCCCTGCATGTCTCCCTGCATGTCTCTCTGTCTCGCTCTCTGAAGGCTGTCAGGTTGCATACGCCCACTCTTATCTGTGTGTGTGTGTGTGTGTGTGTGTGCGTGTGCGTGTGTGTATGCATGCCTGTGTGCGTTTGAGTGTGTGGGTGCTCTAACCTCTAATGCCAGCTTAAAGTGGGTCCTCTCTTTAGGGTGTTGATAGCCCGATTTGTCTTCCACTTGTCAACTTCAGCTTCCCGAGAGACGTCCAGAGACAGAGAAAGAGAGAGAGAGAAAGGGTTTTGGGACAAAAACAATGGATGTGTTTTGTAAAATTGAAAGTTTGGCTGCTGAAGCACATTTTCCTGTTTGTGAATTCAAGACGTTAACAGATATGCTGTTTATTTACTTGAGCTGTCAGCTTCGTGTACAGTCTGCCGTTAAAACATCACAGAGGTGGAATATCAGTCTTGTAATATCATTCACTAAAAATCATGGTGAATTACTTGCGAATGAAAGATGATAGGGAGCAATTGTTGGGAAAATAAACCAAAAATGGCGGTGCAGATGTAAGAACATGATTTCTTAGCACTTAAACAGCTCAAAGCGTGGCAGCTGAAGTAAAACAATTCTGGTTTGTACCAGACATCAGTCAGTGCTCTTTGGTGATATAGTAGTGTCTCTTGGTCAATATAGCAAAACATCATGTGTTTTAAAATCATCTATATAGATGTCAAATATCAGACACTTGAAACCCTAAATGCTATGCTTGCAGCTATGGGTTGCAAAATTTTATCAGGGTACTTTCACACTTCAAACATTTTGTTTGGTTAAAACAAAAGCAGGTCTACTTTGTCAGTTCATGAAGTTCACTAAAAAGTATGTGATCCCACAGTAATGAGCCCTGAATCGTAACTGTACAAATGGTAAATTAACCTGCACTTGTATAGTACTTTTCTAGTAATTTTTGACCACTCAAAGCACTTTCACACCACGAGTCACATTCACCCACACACACCCAACTGCCAATCTTCCATTAAAGGACGACCCGCTCTACCTCTCAGCCACAGCTTCCATGACAAAAAGACATTTCCTTTTTATCCTGATTCTACCTGTTAGTCATTATTCAGTAACAATAAGCTGGGGGTGAATAGGAGTCTAATGATGCAAATAATTCTAATTAACAGTTATTTTTATATGAGGTCTTCCAAAGAACAAAAATATCAAAATTGAATTGTTAAAGCACTGCATCAACTTCAGTCACCTGAATATGATATTACCACAAGGACCCTAATGATGAAGGATGACAATTGCCAAAACTTTCCAATCAACAAATCACCCATCAGTCTGTATAACTTCACGTGTACTCCTCTTCGTTAGTTTCTCAAAAGTTGTGACCAGGAACTGGAACAGAACTAAAAGGCAACAGTGTATCATTTTCATGCCTCCACTCCCGCAACAGCTTTGACTGGAAGCGTTTTGTTTTCAGGTTTCCGTTTGCCCATCTGTCTGTATATACATCTCATTCTCGTGTGTGGAATATCTCCATAACACGTTGAGGGAGTTTCTTCGAATTTGGCACAAACGTCCACTTGAACTCAACGATGAACTGATTTAGATTTTGGTAGACAAAAGTGAAGGTCATTGTGACTTGGTCCCTTTCAATACCATGAATATGATATCTCAAAAAATGTCTTGAAGGAATTTCCTCAAATTTGGCACAAATGTCCACTTGGCCTTAATGATAAACTGATTAGCTGGTAGGCTGTTGAATAGCCGATCCATCTGACTCTGCTGCGAAGGCTTCATCTGCACTATACCCCCTATAACTGTACTTTGCACACATCATTTGGCACTTTATATCTTTATACATGTACTGGGGACTTTTTAACTATTTTATTTTGCTTCGTATTAAGGGACTGTGTTTGTTTTTAGGGTTGTTTTTATTGACAGTGAAGATGTTTAAGTGCTATATATTTTTATATTTTACACCTGAGATCTCTGAGAAGCACTCCGTACACTAATTTTGATAAAATTTCACAAAAATCTCTAATAGGATAAAATGATGAGGTAATGACATTTAAAATCCAAGAGGTCAATGGTCAACTATGAAATCATAACGTTTGCAAAAACACTTCTCTGGCCATTACCTAACATCATAACTCAGGAACAGAGGAGGAGACATTTGGTCATATACTGAATTGGTGACACCAATCCTGGGTATCCACCTTAAAATGTGCTGATTGCATCGATCTGTGTTGCCAGGGGAAGAAGTGTATGAAGCATCCACACATTAGAATTTGTAGGTTCTTTGCAGCAACATCCACATTTAATGTATTCTCTACTGCCATAGCTACATGGCTAACTGTAACCTGACTGGTTCACAAAGGCCTGCAACCCTAAGGCAGTAATTCTAGTCTCTCCTTGGTCTGAGCCAAAGCACCCATAGTTATTTGCAGTAAATAGGTTAAAAATCGCAGGAATGGTCTTAAAGAACTTGCCCAAAAAAGTGGAAGTAAGTAGGGCAACTATTACTCAAAGTGTAATGGTTCAAAGTGTCTAGTATAAAGCAATAGCAGAGACTGTCCATATATCACACTGGTACCAAAGTGCCGTTGCTGCCAAGTTCTGTCACCATCTGCTTCTGGTACCAAACGCCAGGGGAATTTAATCTTTGTCTCACTTCTGCTCAGCCTTTGAAGCCTGCTGTTGTTTAGTATTTGTGTGTGTGTGTGTGTGTGTGTGTGTGTGTGTGCGTGTGTGCGTGTGTGTGAGAGAGAGAGTAATTGTGTTTTCCATTGTTTAGGTGTCAACAACTCATGGTGGGCTTCTTGTTTGCATATTGTTAATTTCCTCCCTCTCACTGTGCACAATTGTGTATCTCTGCGTGTTGCTACCCGGTTCATGTCTACATCCTTGCGTGTGTGTGTGTGTGTGTGTGTGTGTGTGTGTGTGTGCGCACGTTCGTGTGTGTCTGTCCTGCCAAGTCGAGAGGTCCCTGCACATTGACACTCAATCTGACAGGCCTGCTGACACTCTAGCATTTAGCTGTGCGCGTGCATGTACGTGTGTGTGTGCATGCGTGTGTGTGTGTGTGTGAGTGTGTGGTATGAGTGACAAGGTGTGACACACTAGCATTTGTCTCGTAAATGCCAGAACAGAGAACTGACACCAAAGGGCAGAGACGGGAGAGAAACGGAGAGAGGGAGAAACGTCGGCACGCAGAGGAAGAAATGTGGGAAAAGAGAGAGAGACGGAGGAAAATGGGTTTGCCATGATCCCACTTTTATTTTGTAGTTCACCAGCGTTTTTGATATTTTTAAAACCCTGAGAAACCTGCACACCGCTAATCTCCCTTTAAACTGTGACAGCCTCACACCTGCCAAGGTGTTTGTCTGGCTGCGGCACCTTTCCTTTTGGATGTCACAAATCCTTTTTTCACTTCACAGTGCAGACACACTGCAACAAATCTCCATCTTAACAAGTCTGTTATTCAGCTCGGCAGTAGAAGTCATACTTTGTAACTCAGGTGAAAAGTCTGGCAGTGCGATGCCTGTGTTGAAAGATCGTTTCAACATATTTACAAAACAAATATTTGTAAGGTTTCTTGAAATGATTGCTGTGGATCACTGAGGCCCTGATGTTGTTGCTCTCAGCAGCCGAGGAGCTGTCCGAGGTGCCCGTCTGCCTCCGTTGTGAAGATTTTTGTCAGTGAAAACTTCTAGCCAGTGACTGCTGAAAACAATCATTGTTTTTGATCTGTTTTCTGGCTTATATACTGTATGATAGATAATATTATTTTCTCATAGTTGGTAAGTGGACTATGCATCTGCTGTGATCAAATCACATGATATTAAGTTATTATATTAAAAGATCTTAGCTGACAAGGGCTCTACTTTAAGGTCCAGTGTTTAGGCCTTAGGGGCATCTATCGGCGGAAATGGAATATAATATTCATAGCTTTATTTTCATCAGTTTTAATGACCGGAAAATAAAAAAAAAAAACTGTTTCAGTTACTTATGAATAAATCATTTATATCTACATACAGAGCCAGCCCTCTTCTACAAATTCTTCAGTTTATTTTCTATAGTAGCCCAGAACAGACAAACCAAACACTGGCTCTATAGGAAGCCCCTCCAGGATGTTGCAATCACACCAATTAATGCAAATTAAATCAGTGAATTCTTGGTGAGCTTGTAATTTGGTCCAATTGCTGCAACTTAACCGCAAATCTGACTTTTGATAACAGGTAAAATCTCATATCAGAGAGCTGTATGCAGCATATTGATTAGCTTCCCCTTCTTTCCCTGCTCACTCCCTCACTGTTCATCATGAGACTACTGTTGCAGGAGTGTGAGCTCTTTGCCAGTGACTGTTATACATGCAGTGACAGGGATAACTGTTAGTATCACATGGCTAACATTAACCATTATTAATGGGTTTAACGAAAGAGTCTAACCTTTTTCAGTGTCGGTGTGAGTTTGTTGGGATGGTTTTACATCTCAGTGAAGGATGTTAGCTACTGCTGTGTTAGTTCTTGCTAAACAAGCAGAAGATGTCCCTTAAATGCTGCTTCACTTGGCAGCTGACTGTTGGCAGTCAACTGCCACATTCCTACAAGTTTCTCCATAATACTTATACACGCTTGGCAAGAGGAAGAAGTTTCAATTGGTTGCAATCAGCGACCTCACTGCTAGATGCCACTGTTAGACTGTTAAGGTGAAGTTGCTTGGACTTTACATAAAGGTAACAAGCAGGTGGCAGATTATTAGCATTATGCATCCAAGAAGAGACTATAAAATTGCAGACACAACATGAAAAAACACAAATATAGTGTACAACAGGGAAACTTGGGGTTGGCTTTCTCTTTCACTTTTGCTGGTGATACTGTTTAACATTTATTTTTGCATAGTATACATTTAGTACAGGATAGGGTTTTTTATCTCAACTATATTTAGAAGTATTAATATTTGATGACCTCATTAACCTAGTGATTTAAGTGCTACATGCATACATTTCATTCTTGTACCACAGTGCAACACGATCATGTAAGGTCAGGGTCAAATGAGAACACTGATAACTGCCATCACTAACAGGCCTAACTACTGTATGCGCTGCAGTGGCCAAATTAGTTTAGCTCATATTTGTTTAATAGCTTGTTCCACTGGTTTAGGGATACCATATCAAATAAATATAAAATGCACAGTGACTCTGGTCGATGATTTGCATAGGAGCTCTTTGAAATGACGCCTACATGAGTGGTGCCAAGTTGAAGTCTCATCTTGTTCAAATGAGCTTTCAGCGACCTGCAAATGTTCAAAGGCATTCAACAAATTCTAGTTTATATCCATGGACTTGTGAATGTATAGCTTACATGGTTTGGAAAAACAAATATGATGGTTATTTTGATGAATATGTAGTCAGGTGCTGGGGTAAGACATGTTCTGCTGTCGGTTTGATTTATTTTCACTGAAATGCAGCACTGTCAATAACTAAAACATAGAGAATAATGAAAACATATTGATTTAAAAGTGAAATGGTACATCACACTGTAGTTTATGAGAAACATCGCCGAATGTGAAGTTTCACACTGAAGGATCTCGCCAAACTTTGGCTCCCTCTTTGAAATCCAAACAAGTTCAAGAGCCTTTTGAACCTTTCTGTTTCTGCTCTGTCAATACAGCCTGTTCGTGTTGAACTGACTCGGCCAGTGCAGAAGTCATTTAAGGAAGAGCCTCTCAGATCTCAGCCTCAGAGCTAAGATGAATAAATGCAGTCACTCCGCCTGGCACCGACTCATTAAAACATATTAATTCTCCTGTCGTGTGGGGACCCAAACTGTGTAAATGCAGTCTCTCACCCAGGGACACAGTCTCATTAAAATATAACAGCACTTGTGTCATGTAGGGACACGGCAGATGCTTCCCATGACCCACGTTGAGCTCAGATGAGAAGAAAGCAATGATGTTTGTACCTGTGATGGAAATGTGTGTCAGTTTAACGAGAAACAAATGTTTGTAATAGTCTTGTGATTTTTTTTTTTTGTGACGATTTATGCTGCTGTTGCACTCAAAGTGATTCTGAATAACAGCATCTAAATGCCTAAAATTGAAATATGAACTGTGAGACTTTGAAATTTTTTTTTTTAACTATGAGTTGCATAAAATGCTGCAGGACTCACATGTTAAGAAGTAATTTCATCGTTAATTGTCGCTTGTGTTATCGTTTTATTGTGTTCAGTTGTCGAAAACCAAATGGTAAAAGGCTGTTTAATGACTATGGTAAAGCTGGTAAAACATAGAGTGGTTAGTCGATTCCATTAAGGATAAAAACTATTTATAAAGATGTTTTGGTGAACAAGTAGTGAGATGTTTACCTCAGGAGGTTTTCTGTTTTCTTTTCATCATGGTTTTAGTGTAGAAGTAGCACAGAAATACTGTTTAAAAGTGTTAAACCAGGGTTCAAAATTAACTTTTTTTCAACCTTTCACTGTGGCTGATGGATTCCAAAATCTGCCAGCCATTCAAGAGATTACATTGTTTTTTTTGTCAGGTTAGTAACTCAAATCTAGCAGCCACTTGCATTTGACCAGCATTTGGCTGGTGGCTGGTGCTAATTTCCACCCTGGTTTCACCCTCTGAGAACTGGATTGACATCAGTTTCTTGTGCTGCGTTTGGACACCTTTTACAAGATGTTTAATCCTTTGAAACGTGAGCAAATTGGTTTAATTTCTTTTTTAAAAAATAGGGGTAAAAAGGTAGAAAGAAACTTGACAAAGTTAGTAAGTGCCAAGAAAACTGTATTCATAATAATTATAATTACATATTTATTTCTATTTTTTTGTGAAGTACCTTATTTTTCTTATGTTCCACTCTTCTTTACTTTTGACCTCCCCTCTTCTCTCCTTTTCATTCCACTAAAGAAAAATGTTTGAAACCAGGCTTTACAAACTTCAGCTGGTTTTTTTTGATGATATGATTAAACACAGACTCTATGTAAACATGCATAAACACATAGCTTTTATGTGTTTTTAATGTTTGGGTTTTATTACATTAATAATATATTTTGAAGGAATATGATTGATTCAGTAGGTTTCAAAGCATCGTTAAAAAAAAGCCGCTCTCCTCCCCCTCTGTGTGTGTAATGTGTTTTCATCCCATTGTTGGGCCAAAAATGTGTGTGTGTTTGTGTGTGTGTGTGTGTGTGTGAGAGAGAGAGAGAATGTCATTGTTTTATGGAAACGTGGGACAAAAGTGACAAATGGTTTTTTAAACTCGCACTGACACACTATAGAAATGTGTTGTGTGTTTTTATGTGTCTAGAGAGCAAAGCTGAGAGGAAGAGTGTACTGTATGTGTGTTTTTGTCTGTGTTTGTTCAACTGCTACTGTACACTATGTTCTTTACTTAAGGGGTTGTTCTTTATCCCCACAGCCTATTGGTGCATCAGGTGCATCTTCACTTATATTAAAACCAGAAAACTGCAACAATCTGAAATCTGAAAACCAGATTTACAAGAAGCATTTTAAACTAACTAGAAGATTTTTTGCTCGTACCTTATGAAACGGTCTCAATTTAATATTGATGCCTTTATTTGACCCACAGAGAGTAACCGTGACCATCAGCGAGGATATTAGCTATTTCTATATAGTTATTAATGCCAATCCTGTAGGGCCCAATTCCCCACAAAATCAGATGAAATGACTTAAAGCATGCAGACTGGAGGAGCCAATGTTAACAGTTTCCCCGTGAGGGGTATGTCATCAAATTAAAGGGACACAGGAGGAGATTTTTTTCTTTTTTTTCTTTTTGATGATACATTTTGTGGTTATGGTTGATACTGAGGCAAGATCAGCAAAGAGGAAAAGAAAAGAATTGACAATAGAAGAAGAATGACAAAAAACAGCTGTGGGGACAGTGATACAGCGTGGGTGAAAACATGAGTCATCTTGATCGGTCATTCAGCATGTGCAGACAGTTTCAGGATTTGAAAGGCTTAAGAACGTATCCCAAATTGGCCCTCTCTTCTGTAGACATATATATGGAGTATGTCTATTATTTTTTAAAATACATTGCAAGATGAACATCAACGCATGAGTTTACATAGTTGGCTAAAACTAAGATTACTTGGTTTCACCATATTACAGTTAATGTTTTACATAGTCACAAACAGATACATCACCTCATGGCTATGCATCCTGCAGACAGCGGTGTTATTCGTTTCCAAAAAAAAGTCACGCTGTCATCAAATTAGATCTTTATGACAAAAGGCGTTGGTGCTTTATGAAAACACTGCCGCTGCTGTCCACAGGGGTTGCCAAGATCGACACCAAATGAAGTACCCTGTGGTTTCGTTAAAATTTACCACATCATCATCATCATCATCATTTATCAGCGAAAAGATGGTCTGTATGTTCCTCCTATTTTCTTGACCATTTTCTTTCATTTGATTTAATTTTTCATTTTGATTTAAAAAAATAAACCCAGACAAATGTAATCATTTTTTCGCTCAGACAACTACTGCCTCAGTCATTGAGAAAGCTGTGAAATTTTTGTTTCCAGTAATGAAAAATGAAGAGAGACAAAATAAAGAACTTCTGCAGAGTCTCCCCAGAGTATTTAACAACACAAACTACAGAATGTTTATTTAAATTTGACTTCCACCCCAAAAGTTGCATTAATGATGATCTAAAGTCCAATTTTGATTTTTAAAGCAACTTTCAGCACATTTCAAGGAAACAATGAGTGAGTCTTGGTGTCTCTGAGGGGCTGTGTCCACCAAAGCGTTTTGTCTTCAGCTGTAAACACCAGGTGCTGCTCAGGAAACGCCCAGCTGATAGTGTTTGAGAGCGCTACGGAGGCACAGCGTTTTTCAGCTGAGAAGCTTACGCTGCGTGTGATCGCTATGATATGAAATATCCGCAGGAGTAAACATGTAGAGCAGGGAGAGATAACAGACCTGCATGGGTGTGTGAGTTCAGGAGAGGAAACATTATATTAATTAGAGCACATTAACAGATTTCTCTTCCATTGTTGTCATTCAGCACTTGTTCATGTCAGATGTGATGGTTTGCCTTCATGTTGAGCTGTTTGTCCCTCCTCCACTGTGATTGAATGACTGAAGTCACAGTGCCAAATGCAGTGTTTTTACCAAAAGTTGAATATTTTTCAACTCTGGGTGCTCAAAAAAAAAAAGAAAAAAAAAACTCCCAACCAGCAGTGCTTAGTGTAAAATCCATGCTCAGCACCTTGTCATGCTGCTGGTGTTTGTAGGGTGGCGTTTGTAGCATGGCGTTTTGTATTGTGGTGTTTGTAGCATGGCCTAAATATACAGTGCTCCCATTGCAAAGCATTAAAGAAAAAAATGGCGGCCTCGAGAAAACAAAAAAAAAAAGGTGGACTCAGCCCCTAAATGACTGTCAGTCCGGGTTCATGCATGTGCTGATAATTCTGATTGGTTGTTTGTAATTAATAATGGCGGCACAACTTCAGTCCAGTCCTCTTTTACTTGATTACTTTCAGCTGTGATAGGCCCTTGTAGCAGTGCATTATGGGAAATAGTCTTTCCATTTCCTCTACAACGACATAAAAAGTTAATTTGGCAATTTTCTACTTGAATGTGTGTAGCTGGGAACCTAACGTGTGAATTTGGTGTATTTGTGTTGTGTTTTTACGCACACTGTTTGCACTGAGCGTGCACTGTGTCAGATTGTGACAAATGTCTCATACAGTTGAATCCCTCAAACTCCAGTTTTCATAAGAGGCCCAAGAGCCACACGCACACACAGACACACACAAAAAAAAGAAAAAAGAAGAAGAGAGGAAAATTCTTATCTTCAGACATTGTGGCTTCCACTCCTCGGAGATTCTTGTGGCGCCTGTGCGTGTGTGTGTGTGTAAGTGCGTGAGGTTGTGCGTATAATTTCCATGTGAGACAATGCAGTCTTGTGTGTCATCATGTGTGTGTCTTCTTGTGTGTGAGTGTGTGTATGTGCGTGTTTTCTGATGTGGTTTTGTTCAACAGAAAAACAAGCCTTTAAGTTTTACAGAGAAAATCCTCAAATCCCCAAATGGATTGATAATTACAAACAGGACAAGACTGATGTGTGTGCCTGTGTGTGAGTGTGTGTGTGTGTGTGTGTGTGTGTGTGTGTGTGTGTGTGTGTGTGTGTCTCAAGGGGCTGTAGCAGAACATGTTTTACGAGTTTCGAAGAAAAAATAATTACAAATTCCTGCCACAGCTCATAGAGAGGGAGAGGAGCAATGACAGAGGTACAGATAGTCTGAGATTTACATCGTGAGCAAAAATGATAGAAACAACCAGAGAGCTGGATAGAAAGGCACAAAGATGGAAGACTCAGGGACACAAAGATATTTTCACAGAAAGTGAAAAGCATAAAACTTGTGATATGTGAATAATATTCAAATAGCTTTCTGCTGCGAGGTGCCAAGCCACGATGGTTTCATGTAGTCCCATTACAAACAAAGTTTCTCCTCCACGGCACCCAAAGCTCCTGCCTTGGCAATTAAGGCAATTTTAAGTTGCTTTGCTCTTAATATGAGCAAAAAAAATAAATAATTATTTGTATCGTAAAGAACCCTTTTTTTCCAGTGTGTGACATAATCTGTTTCCTTTCTCAGTTTTCTATAATGTTTTGATTCAATTGTGCAAAACTGCACCGCATTCAAAAGGGCTTAGGAAATATTGTTGATTTTTGACAGTCATGCCAGGAAAGCATCTTTGATGTGAAAATTAAGACACCGCCAGAGAGAGACAGTGGGAGCAGAGAAGAAGAGAGAGAGGGAGGGAGGGAGAAACAAGAGGAGGAGAGGACGACATAGAGAGAGAGAGAGAAGAGAGAGAGAGGGGAAGACAGGGGGGATTGTTTAAAAGAGACATTTTGATGAATGAGCAGAGTTTTGGGCCAGTGGCAGTACGACTAAGCCAGAAAATTATAGACTTCTAAACAACTTCACACATTGAGAGAGAGACCTTGAATTCAGCAGAATACAATAGGGCAGCAGAGAAGAGAAAAGAATTGAGGAGAGCACAATAGAATGTGATGTAAAATAGAAGAAAAGGGCAGAATAAAAGAAAAAAGAGAACACTAAAATTTAAGAAATACTGAATTTATAAAAAAACAAGACCCAAAGTTGCATACTATACACTCTATACCTGATATGTCTACCATCAAAAATATACTTTTGTAAAAGGAAACAGTAGTGTTAGCTATCAGACACACTGAGCTGTAATTTCCTCATCACTTCCTAAGCCTCCTTGTCGGTTTGACCTCAGTTCTACCGGCAATTTTAAAAAACATATTTTTTTAAATATACTACATCATATTACGTAAACCTCTCCCTGAGCTACCACCTTATCGTGGTGGAGGGGTTTGCGTGTCCCACTGATCCTAGGAGCTCAGTTGTGGGGGGCTTCATACCCCTGGTAGGGTCACCCATGGCAAACAGGTCCTAGGGGAGGGACCAGACAAAGTGTAGCTCACAAGACCCCTATGATGATGACAATCAATGGTCCGGATTTCCCCTCGCCCGGACACGGGTCACCGGGGCCCCCCCCTGGAGCCAAGCCTGGGGGTGGGGCTCGATGGCGAGCGCCTGGTGGCCGGGCTTTTACCCATGGTGCCCGGCCGGGCACAGCCCGAAGAGGTGACATGGGACCTCCTTCCCGTGGGCTCACCACCCGTAGGAGGTGCCGTAGGGGTCAGGTGCAATGTGAACTGGGCGGCAGCCGAAGGCAGGGACCTTGGCGGTCCGATCCCCGGCTGCAGAAGCTAGCTCTGGGGACGTGGAATGTCACCTCTCTGGTGGGGAAGGAGCCTGAGCTGGTGCGCGAGGTTGAGAAGTTCCGACTAGATATAGTCGGCCTCACCTCGATGCATGGCTTGGGCTCCGGAACCAGTCTTCTCGAGAGGGGATGGACTCTCTTCTACTCTGGAGTTGCCAGTGGTGAGAGGCGCCGGGCAGGGGTGGCAATACTTATTGCCCCCCGGCTCGGTGCCTGTACATTGGAGTTTACGCCGGTGAATGAGAGGGTAGCCTCCCTCCGCCTTCGGGTTGGGGGACGGATCCTGACTGTTGTTTGTGCCTATGGTCCAAACAGCAATTCAGAGTATCCACCCTTTTTGGAGTCCTTAGAGGGGGTGCTGGAGAGTGCTCCTTCTGGGGACTCCCTCGTTCTGCTGGGGGACTTCAACGCTCACGTTGGCAACGACAGTGAGACCTGGAGGGGCGTGATCGGGAGGAATGGCCCCCCCGATCTGAACCTGAGTGGTGTTTTGTTATTGGACTTCTGTGCTCGCCACAGATTGTCCATAACGAACACCATGTTCAAGCATGAGGGTGTCCATATGCGCACTTGGCATCAGGACACCCTAGGCCGCAGTTCAATGATTGACTTTGTAGTCGTATCATTGGACTTGCGGCCGTATGTCTTGGACACTCGGGTGAAGAGAGGGGCGGAGCTGTCAACCGATCACCACCTGGTGGTGAGTTGGCTCCGATGGTGGGGGAGGACGCCGGTCAGACCTGGCAGACCCAAACGCATTGTGAGGGTCTGCTGGGAACGTCTGGCAGAGTCTCCCGTCAGAAGGAGCTTCAACTCCCACCTCCGGAAGAGCTTCGACCATGTCCCGGGGGAGGCTGGGGACATTGAGTCCGAGTGGGCCGTGTTCCGTGCCTCCATTGCTGAGGCGGCCGACCGGTGCTGTGGCTGTAAGGTGGTTGGTGCCTGTCGGGTTAGGGTTAGGGTTCGGGGCGGCAACACCCGAACCCGCTGGTGGACACCGGCGGTAAGGGGTGCCGTCAAGCTGAAGAAGGAGTCCTATCGGGCCTTCTTGGCCTGTGGGACTCCGGAGGCAGCAGACAGGTACCGACAGGCCAAGCGGAATGCGGCGGTGGTGGTCGCCGAGGCGAAAACCCGGGTGTGGGAGGAGTTTGGTGAGGCCATGGAAAACGACTTCCGGACGGCTTCGAAGAGGTTCTGGACCACCATCCGGCATCTCAGGAGGGGGAAGCGGTGCTCCGTCAACACTGTGTATGGTGGCGACGGGGCGCTGCTGACCTCGACTCGGGACGTTGAGGATCAGTGGAAGGAATACTTTGAAGACCTCCTCAATCCCACTGACACGCCTTCCGTTGGGGAAGCAGGGCCTGGGTGGACCGATGTGGTCAAAAAGCTCCTCGGTGGCAGGGCCCCGGGGGTGGACGAGGTCCGCCCGGAGTTCCTCAAGGCCCTGGATGTTGTGGGGCTGTCGTGGCTGACACGACTCTGCAACATTGCGTGGACATCGGGGGCAGTGCCCTTGGACGGGCAGACTGGGGTGGTGGTCCCTCTTTTTGGCAGAGTCTCCCGTCAGAAGGAGCTTCATCTCCCACCTCCGGTCCGGTGGTCCGCATTGCCGGCAGTAAGTCGAACTCGTTTCCGGTGAGGGTTGGACTCCACCAGGGCTGCCCTTTGTCACCGATTCTGTTCATAACTTTTATGGACAGAATTTCTAGGCGCAGCCAGGGTGTTGAGGGGGTCCGGTTTGGTGACCTCAGGATTGGCTCTCTGCTCTTTGCAGATGATGTGGTCCTGTTGGCTTCATCGGGCCGCGACCTTCAGCTCTCACTGGATCGGTTCGCAGCCGAGTGTGAAGCGGCTGGGATGAGAATCAGCACCTCCAAATCCGAGACCATGGTTCTCAGCCGGAAAAGGGTGGCGTGCCCCCTCCGGATCGGGGCAAAGCTCTCGATTTACCGGTCGATCTTCGTTCCTACCCTCACCTATGGTCACGAGCTTTGGGTAGTGACCGAAAGAACAAGATCGCGAGTACAAGCGGCCGAAATGAGTTTCCTCCGTAGGGTGGCTGGGCTCTCCCTTAGAGATAGGGTGAGAAGCTCGGTCATCCGGGAGGAGCTCGGAGTAGAGCCGCTGCTCCTCCGCGTTGAGAAGAGCCAGGTGAGGTGGCTCGGGCATCTAATTAGGATGCCTCCAGGACGCCTCCCTGGTGAGGTATTCAGGGCACGTCCCACTGGTAGGAGGCCCCGGGGAAGACCCAGGACACGCTGGAGAGACTACGTCTCACAGCTGGCCTGGGAACGCCTCGGGGTCCCCCGGGAAGAGCTGGACGAAGTGGCCGGGGAGAGGGAAGTCTGGGTTTCCCTGCTTAGGCTGCTGCCCCCGCGACCCGACCCCGGATAAGTGGAAGAAAATGGATGGATGGATGGATGGCATATTACGTAAACTCAATTTAAAATGTTATTGGCATTATGGAGCTGCCATTGCTGCCATTGTCTGTTATGAGCATTGTGGTCTACTGCATTGCATTGTGCAATATGGCGGCTCGACCGTTGTTTGCGGCGGCCTCTCCTCAGAACTTGCTGCTAAACTGTTGCTGTGTGTTTTAAACGTTTTGTTAGCTTGGCTGCTCAATTGTGCGTGTCTGTATGTTGGTTTAGCTTTTATCTTAGGAATTTGATATTGTTTGTTTTATTATATTAATAGTTGTTTTTAGAATATTTATTATTCTAAATGCACTGAAAGGAGCTGGTGAGGAACAGTATTTCGTTTCATTCTGTGTCTACAAATACTCGGAGAAATGACAATAAAACGAGTCTTGAATCTTGGATATTATTGCTGTAGTGTTTGCGTTCTGTAATATTTCAGTGGATACAGTATAGTAGTAGTAGTAGTCATGCACTGTTGGTTTCATACTAAGGTTTTGAACATACCAAAAAATTTCACGTGTTAGTGTGGAATTTTGGATTGAACCAGAACCACAGGCACAAAAACAACTTGGTTATGGTTTGTAAAAGATAAAAAATGAACAACCGCATTTTGGGCCACAATCCTGGCCGAAGAAGCATCAATCTGTCCGTAGAAAACAACTGCTATTCAGTACATTATCCCAGGAAGAAAAGAAACAATGTCTCATTAAAAAACAACCGCTTTTCAGGCCACAATCCTGGCCAGAAAAGCAGCAATATCTTAGTTAAAATCGACTGCTTTTTGGGCCCCAGTCCAGACTGGAAAAGCAGCAGTGTGTTTGTTGAAAAAAACAAAAAAACAAAACGCTTTTCAGGACGTTATCGCGATAAGATAGCAGCATTGTCTCAGTAAAAAACAACCACTTTTTGGGCTTTTTCGGCAAGTATCCCACTAGGAAATGCAGTCCTGTCTAGAAAATAACTGCTTGTCTTGCCTAAAAATCTGCTGGAAAAACAGTGACTGCCACGGAACACAGCAATAACACAGCGGTCCTTTGAGCTAAAAGTTTAACATGCTCACAGTGAAAAAACTAACATGCTGATGATAAGGAGCTACAATCCTTATTATGTTCACAACCTTTTTTTGCATGTGAGCATGCAAAATTTTTGGAATCAGTACTGCACATAAAGTACAGCTGAGGCTGCTTGGAATCGTATTAGTTTTGCAGGTATTTAATCATAAAGTAGTGGACAACTTGAAAGTTCGACCTGCTGATGAAAAATTAATGTATCACTAAAGTCATTACAGTTGATCCCAAGGGGAACATAAATGTCTGTACCAAATTTCAGGGCAATCCATCAGATAGTGGTCAAGATATTTCACCCAAAAGCCAAAATGTGACCTTGTGGTGGTGCTCCAGGATAAATCAGGAAATCAAGAAAGTCAGTTGGGTTTGTAGTTTTTGAGAGACTTTAGTCTAAACCAAAATGGTGGCCCAAACAACGGTGACTATGTTTACGTGCACAAAATAATCCAGTTTTGCCCTTATTCTGAAAAAGACTATATTCCTACTAAGATGTTAACATGGCTAATGAAAATTAATATTCCACTAATACGCCAGCTGAATGTAGACAGACCACAGGCTTTATGTTTTGCACAAAACATAGGCGATATTTTCAAAGTTTTGAGTAAACACAGTCGTGAGATGACTGCTTTTCTATTGAGTGGTGTTGAGGAATTGCAGATTCAAAACTTCTGGATGATCCGCTCAACTTTTGAAGAGTAATGAGATGCAATAACACCTCTTTTAGCGCCTACGCCTTGCATTTTTTTTTTCACTTTTTACACTACACTATACACTAAGATACAACAACATTGCTATACTACATACTGGTGTACCATACTGCATATATACAGTTTTGGCCATGTGTTCTGATAGGGGATAGGGACTTCCACAAAGACATTAATATGAAATGATTTGACATTGAAACAGACTGGTAAATATGCCTGATTAGTGGCACACAAGACAGATGCTTAATTTCCACAAAGCAAAGGTTTTGTTTGTCATGTGATTTAGATGAAATTTCAGAGTTAATTTTATGTTTTCTTGCTATTTATATGATAAATGAAAAGGTACACTTTATAGTGAAAAGTCCTCTAAAATTGTTACCTGTTGTGTTGCGCAGTACAGCTAGAGGGGAACCCTTTTATGCGGCAGTTATTTTTTGTTTGTAATATGACGTCACAATCTTTGTCTGGCAACTGTTTCATTACAGCTTGTTTTTTTTTTTTATAACAGCTCAAAAATAAATAGCTGCAAACAAATCCTTTGAAGAATAATGTATATATGTTAAGATGACTTTAATATGCAGATGAAATAGCATGTGTAATTGATGATGTGTTGTATCTACTTGTGTGGTTGGTTATCTGTGTGTTAAATACAAATGAGCTGGAGGATTTGCAGTGCAGCCGTCAACAGCCATCATTTTCTGCCTTTCTGCCACAGGAGGCAGCAATGGCTCACACACTGACACCGCCTCCATCCTCTCTCTCACCGACACACACACACACACACACACACACACGGACACACGGACACACACAAACCCCATCCATCAAGTGTGTGAAAGATCCTTAAGGCCTTAACATCACTCTTGTTTGGTGTGATAGAGTGCTGGACAACTCTGTCTCTTTCTCTGTTTCTTTCTCTCGTTCTCTCTCCGTCTGTCTCTCTTTTATTCTCTTGTTCGCCGCCTCTCCCTCTCTTAATCTTACTTCCTCACGTACGCTCACCCTAAATCTCTGTGGTCCCCCTCTCTTACTCACTCCATACCTCTCCATCAGTCTCACCGCCTCCCCTCTTTTTCTTTGAATCCTACACTTATGCTTCACACACGCACACACACAAACACACACACACACACACACACACACACACATGCACATTCACCCTGAAAGGTTGTAGTAATCAATCACGGTGATTATGATCTGTATCGTCGCAGCGACATCAATGAGACTTTTGAGGAACGATGACATCATCCATCTACAGTACACATCATTGCTAATATGGTCTTCATTTGGTGTTCTTGAAGTGGGGAGCGAGAGGAGGGAGACAGACAGAGCAGGAGACAAAAGCTCTATTCGGATGGGATTAGTTTCCCGCACGACGTCTGAGATATAATTACTAACAAAGGGCGACGCAGCTTTCATGTTCCCATTCAGATGTGATTAGAATCACTGCAGTTTCCATCCAATACTAGCAGAAAACTTGTTACAGCTAAGTTGAAGTTTCTGAGATGAAATTAAGGTGACTTGAGGCTTCTGATGCTGACAGTCTCTGCCTATCAATCATAATTCATTTCTATCTATTTTCATCTTATGATGGGCTCTGGTAGGCAAGCTTTTTTTTTTCCTCCAGTATACTCATTTAAGTTGGTTGTATAACTTATTTGATATCCAGCATAATGTTTGAGTGTTTTGTATTTTAGTGTTTTGGGGGGAAAGCATTAAAAATTAAAGCTGAATTTGTTAAGTAATCAAAAAGTGAATCTACAGAAAATTATATTGCAACTTATCTGATTTTCAAGTATTACGCTAAACATCTCATTCCAGCCTCTTAAATATGAGGCATTGTTTATTTACTTTGTCTCATATGACCATCTTAGCTAAATAGATCAATGCAATGAATTTCCTAACCTTTAAATAAGACTTAAATTGCTATTAAGAGTTAATAAATCAATATTTCTAAAGTATTACATAAAAAGATTATTTTTTATTTATTATATTATTCTTTTAAATAATTGACTTGCTTTTGTACAGGATTCACAGAGAGGAGTATCCAGTGGGACAATGGGAGTCAAGGCAGTGGAATTCAATGTTAGAAAAATCAAAAAGCCAAGAAAACATCAGTTCTGCTTTACTCCCCGTCGCCTTCACAAGACAAAACAACAACAAAAAAAGTTTTATTTTACATTTTAACAAATATTTGGACAAAATTGGCCCAGCCCACAAGGAATTTATGCCAGACCATGTTTTATATCTTCTTCGTTTGTGGTTATTGTAAAATTATTTTTAAATGTAATTATGAGTCACACTAAAAAGGTCTAAAAAAAGTCTTAAATCTAACTTGCCTTAAACTGTAGGGACACTGAGATTATTTGCTATATGTTAAATGTACCTCTGAGTGCAACAGTGGTTAATTTATTCTGTATTCTTTTTTGATCAAGAGTATAAAAAACAGACTGTATTAATCCAGTGCTATTATCCAATTGCCAAGTAAACTCTGAAGAAACTATCGACAAAAGTAATACAGAAAAAACAACTAATAAAAAAATAAATAAATAAACTTATGCAAAACTCATTTGACCCCATATTTTGTTCTTTTAAGGGACACTGTAAAGTTGTTGATCTTAAAAAGAAGAATGAAACTAAGATGGAGGTAGTAAAATAAGATTGAGACAAAAAGACAGGTGGAGTCAGAAATGAGTGAAAAAGAGGCAAAACAGAAAGTGAGACAGTGCTGAAGAGGAAAGCAGGAGACAGACAGACAGACAGACAGACGGACACACAGACAGAGAGACAGAAGAGGAGGTGTGAGGAAAAGATAAGAGACAAGAAAAATGGAGTTCTGTGTTAAGTTGTGATGGATGCTGCAGCACTGCAACTTGGGATTGATTTGGGGATGGCTGTCTGTCAACAAGCCAACCAGAGAGAGGAAATAGGTAGCGGTGGAGTGAAGATTGATTACCATGGTAACGGGCAGTAGTAATGATCAGTAAGTGTTCGGGTAGCAGGAAATATCAGTATTATCTGCCTGAGCTCACTGTTTGTATCGTCGCGGTCTCTTTCTTCATGACTGGAGAGTTCATTTTCAGAACAATTCACTGGCATTTTGGGAGAAATAAAATGTTATGACCGTCATTCAGAATGTCTTAAATTTTTCTGTAAAAGTGTCATTTTTTTGTGGCGAAGGACTCTGTGCACTTTTGTGTTTTTGCATTTCTGTCCTGCTGTTTTATAAAAAAACATCTTTTTTAATCATTTATCATCTTTGACGCATTCAAAGGCATACCATTACCAGTTTCCATGCTGCTTTTGTTCCTTACACTGTGTAAAACTACATTGAGCTGAAATGCAGAAATCATAAAAAGTCTACTTAAATTTCAGCCTGCACATTTTTTTTTAAGACTCTACTCAGCGGACGCTGACCTTGGAATTAGTTCAGTGGTTTTTGATCCTGCCTCCTCAGGACTCGGGGGGCCCTGCTGGTTTTCATTCGAGTCAATGAATCCAGAAATGAGTCACATGTGGGACAGCAGGTGAATGCAGTTAACCAGGTGGTTTGATAGAAACCCAACAGTGCTCTGTACCTGCAGGACCAGGACTGGAGAACCATGAATTAATTCATAAAAACTGTGTTTTGTTTCTTTGATCTATTTCGCTCTTGCACTCTGACAGGAGCTGCAGAGCTGGGCTTACCCAAACCTGCTAAAAGATTTTTTTTTGTCTTTCTTTTTTTTTTCAGAAATGCACATGGTATGCATTGCTCTGTTATAATATTAAGACCCACAACGTACTGTTTATACAGAAAATATATAATTAAAAACACATCAAGAAGCACAAACAAAGAAAAACAATCTTAAATTGGTGTTTTTCTGAGTGTGTCAGTTTAGCAAGTGAAATTCGTATGGATTCAAACACCGGAAAGCCCTCTGAACCTTAATTAAGATTTTTAGAAAATAAAGTGGTGTTTATATTTTGAACTGATCAAATGGAAGCACTCCCATTTCGTCCTCACTCTGTATCCATTTGTGTGTTTGTGTTTAGCTGCAGGCTCGCCTGAGCTCTGAGTTACATCTTGTATCGTGAAAGAGAATTGAAACCATTTAAATTGGAGACAGAATATTGACAATATGTAAACCGCACAGAAGACAACATCTTTTTACGGGAAAGGAGAGCATTAAAAGAGTCAAAATGGATCGACCACACTGGGCTCTCTGTTCTTCTTTTTCCTCTTTGCATTCTGTAAATTAGCTTTTTTTTCTCCTTCCCCCTCATTGCATGTCCTTAAATCTTTGTATTTGTATCGTTTTGTCTTTTTCTCTGGTGCCACTCTAAATCTTTTTCTATCTCTTTAATGTCTTATGTTATCTGAACCTACATCAGGCTCTCTTCTCTTTATTTACAGCATTTATGGTAATGAATATGGATTTTCTGCTGGTGATGAGATTCCCCTGCTAACTTTTCTGGCTGTTTCAGCACAAAAAACAACAACAACAAAAAAATCCTTAGGGTTTGGAGTGACATTCTGGATGAAAGTGAGTTGTAAATGGAAGCCTGCATAAACATGCACAACTGACAATTTTAGAACCTATTAAGCAGACAGTTATGCATCAAAGTATGAAATGGGACATGTTTTGTCAGTGTGAGAAATAGCAGCAGTATTGAGACAACATGAAAAATGAGCACTGTGAATAAAGGAAAATCTTGTACAGCAAAAAAATTCATGGCATTTCACAATCTTGTTTCCCAGGCCGTGGACAGTCATTGAATTTCAGAATTTTGTTTTGCAAGCTTAAACAAGTCTTTCAAATTTCATGGTTTTGTCTTCCTGGCCTGAAAAAGTAATTGAATTTCAAAAATTTGTTTTCCAGGCCAAAAATAGTAATGAACTTATAACTTTCCAGGCCTAACAAAAGGCATGGAATATCACAGTCTTGTTTTCTAGGCCTGGGAAAGTCATGGGATTTCACATTCTTGTGTTCCAAGCTTGTAAAAGTCACAGAATTTTACAATCTGGTTTTACAAGCCTAGAAAAACCATTGATTTCACAATGTTGTTTTCTACACCTGGAAAAAGTAATGGAATTTCACAATCTTGTTTTCCAGGCCTTTAAAAGTCACAGCATTTCAAACGCTTGTGTCCCAGGCAGGTAAAAGTCATAGAATATCACAATATTGTTGTCCCTAGAAAAGTCATAGAATTCCACAATCTCGTTTTCCAGGCCAAGAAAAACCATGAAATTTCACAGTATTGTTTTTTTTAGTTAAGAAAAGTCATTGAATTTCACAATCTCGTTTTCCAGGCTTGGAAAAGTCATGAAATTTCACAATCTTGTTTTCCAGGCTTGGAAAAGTCATGAAATTTCACAATCTGTGAAAGTCACGGAATAAGTAAAATCCATGAAACTTTTGGAAAAGTCCTGGAAATTTTGTAATTTTTAAATGAAATGAATTGTTATAGTAACATTTGTAGATAATATTCCGCATGATGCAACATAACTGCTAATTTATTTTCTGTAGCTGTTGACATCACGTAGCCCTTATATTTACCAATTTGTGGTTTTCATTACCAACAGGTACGTTTCCTCCTTTTTTCCTCCATGTTCCACTTCTCCTTTCATTTCATGTATGCCAGCTATCTGAAATTAATTTTAAATAGTTTGTATCTAATATGTTTGAATAAGAAAAAAACCTGTATAATGATTTCACACTTACAGTCATGAATCCCAAAGTTTCCATATTTAATCTATGCCCCATGCTTAATTTTAAAATGTATAAGTGAGATTGAGCATTATCTGTGTTTTACACTGTAAATGGTCATGGAAATTTTATTGTGGGCCCTTGAAAAGAGTTAAAAGTTTAAATTTTTTGTCCATGGAAATTTGTGGAAACCCTGAATATAAAATGCATCATACATCTCTGTATTCTCCATATTCTCCCCCATGTTTATCAAAGAGGTCAAAGATCGTTAATGCAACAGCAGCTCGATAAGAAGCATAGAAACAGATAGATGGTGGCACAGGGAGGAGGAATTTTCCCTGGGTTTCACACACAGTGAAGGAAATCATGTGTCTGGGAATAAAATAACAGCGTGTGTGCGTTTAAGAAAGTGAGCTGGCATGCTACCTTGTCTACTGCGCCGCCCATCAAGGAGAGCGCTGTGGAAAATCCATCTCGATCATACACACACACCTAATGACGTCACATACACACACACACTCTGTGCAGAACCGTTTTATTTTTGTTTCTAAATTTGAAGTAAAAGTTACGCAGACTGAACTCATTGAACCGAGAGGGAGGGAGGAAGGAAAAGGAGAAGAACGATGAGAAAATGGGACAAGAAGACAAAGATAAAAATGAAACACGTAGATGTAAAGACAGATGACAGAAGTCGAAGAAGGCAGAAACACTCACTCACACACACACACACACACACACACACACACACACCTAATCAGTCTGTATATGACCACCCCTATCCCTTTTCCCCTCATACATAAATATCAAACTATGTTATGCAGGTACAACTAATCCCCTATGTGTGTGTGTGTGTGTGTGTGTGTGTGTGTGTGTGTGTGTGTGTGTGTGTGTGTGTGTGTGCGCGCAAGACTGGAGTGTGGGGTGTGTCTGTGCGTATGGCGGGGGGTTGTGGGGGGGATTTGGCACTGCATGGTAGTCATTTCCCTTCTAGACTCAACATCATACAGATACACACACACACACACACACACACACACACACTCACGGCAAGCGTTGGAATATCATTACGGTAAGAGCTGCAGTGAGCAGGCCCCTGACACAAGCGGCCCTTTGTTCGATTGCAGACACACACACACACATAGTAGACCCAGACTCAGGCCTTCCATATCGCCAATATAATTACAGCTATTACATCTGACTCAAATATAACTTTACATCTCGGCCTCTCTCTCTCTTTTTCTCTCTTTCTGCGTCGGACTCCATCTCCCCTCTTTTTCCTCTCTCCCTCTGTCTCTCTTTCTTACTGTTGAGTACCCATGTTGGAGCCATGTATGGCTGTGTGTGTGTGTGTGTGTGTGTGTGTGTGTGTGTGGGTGTGTGTGTGTGTGGTGGCATAATGCTATATAAACATTACCTCAACTAACGAGCGGTAACTGGTCTGGCCCAAATGTTGTGTGTGTGCGTGGTTTAACTTAATGACCTGTACAGTCAGTGTTTTGTTCAGAGGGCTTTTACTGTGAAGCCAGGGAAAAAATTCTCTCTCTCTCTCTCTCTCAAAAAGAAAGTTGGGTTGATAAAATAGAGAGGAATGATGGATGGACCGACAGTAAATTTTCCACCCAAAATCTCTTGCAACTCTGAAAACTCCACATTTGCTTTTTATTTCTTACTGTTCAAGTCCTCGTCTGTCTCTTTAACTTTGCATTGGAGCTTAAACAATAAGCTGATAAAGCAGTCAAGAGAAATATTATCTGTTACATGATCCATTTAGGGTTAGGTGTTTCTATTTTCATATCCTCCAATTGTGGTTACGCAAGATCATGGATTTGTTTGGGAATTGTTTTTGTACTTTAATTATACTGAAGGTGCAAGAATGCATAAAACAGCATTAAAACAGAGCTTGTATATCAAAAAAAGAGGATCCCCCGCAACCCCGACAAAGGTTCTAGCTAAGCCCCTAACCATTAAATCCTAGAAATGCCCCAAAATCTGAGAAATGTCCTAAAATCCTAGAAATGCCCCCAAAATCTTAGAAATGTCCTAAAATCCCAGAAATGCCCTAAAATCTGAGAAATGTCCTAAAAATCTAGAAACGTCCTAGAATCTGAGAAACATCCTGAAATCCTAGACATGTCCTAAAATTTTAGAGATGTCCTAAGTTCCTAGAAAGGTGCTAAAATCCTAGAAAGATTTAAAGGGCTCCTGCAACTGACCCCTTGCCTCCTGTCATCATGCAAAAGTGGCCCCATGACTCCTCATCATGCTGACTCTAAAATATTATGAGTCATAGGGCTGCATGGTATTAATATATATATATCGTAGTTTTTGCATTTCATTTTAACTGATAAAAGTATAAAAATATTTATGTGACTTTTGCTGGGGTCTGTGCCAAACAAGCATGTTCTGTTTTGTTTTGTTTTGTTGGTCTGGGCCTCTCTGTAGCGCCATAACACTTCATTTATTAAGGTATGTTGTGACACATTTTAACTTTTTAAAAAAAAAATTGCAGCTTGTGTGATTTAAATATTTCACTTATTGCATAATATTGTGATTTTGATAATATTTCTGATGAATTATGCAGCCCTGATGACTCAGTCTCTGTAGAGAAGAGGTCTGGTATTATAAATCCACACCGGTGAAATGCATGTGCAACTTAGTCTTAATGTCAAATTATGGGTTTTTACCCAGATGCAGTGTCTCTGCATATCGTGCAACCATATCACAAAGTTGCGACAATGTTGCCATGTTCCATTTAACATTATCATCTTTAACATTACAATTCACATAATATCCAAATTCTTAAATAACCTTATGGAATGCAGAGCAATATTTAGGTGAGCATGCATGTGGAGAACAGAGGTGGGGGGTGTTAAATCCATGGAAAAAGAGATGGCAACAAATTAAGGATCACAACGGGACTCAGAGGACAGAAGTTTGTTCCGATGGTTAAAACTGCCTTAATATCAGCATAGGAAACCCCATTTGTCAATCATTCCTTCAAATATTGATCTATGATCCAATCAACAATCAGCAGAAGCCCAAATGAGTTAATTGTTTAGGCAATTCATCAAGTAAGAATGACAGATGAACTGGCTTCAGACTCGTAAAAGTGAGCATTTTATCCCTTTATGAAGTGATTGCTTCAAAACAAGCAATTTAAATATGTCATCTTGATCTCTGAGAAATTTGAAATTTTATTATTTTTATTTAACCTCCTCTTGGGTATAGATATTGGTGGCTGTTTGCCTTTTTCCCTTTTCATATCATAGAAAGCTGTGTATGTCTTACAGAAAGGTCAACTTATGCATATATTCATTGGTCCAATTACATTTTTATACATTGAAAAACACACAGAAAATAACACTTCAGTCGAGATTGCAATGACAGAGAAACTCAACTTTTAAACTTTTTGTTTCATTTATTAAGGAGACATCAATATTTAAAAACTTTGGTGGTAATTAATTCAGGTCAGGGCTTTAAAAGTCTAAAGGGAGGATTGTTTTTGAGTTTGTCGTGGCTATACAAAAAAAAACTGTAAAGATATAAAAACAAAAGTCTCTTCTGGTAACTTTATTTAATTAGCAAAACCTATTTTTTCATGAGAGTCCTGAGAACAACAATCAGTTACATTCACACTCCCACAAACAAGGAACAAACAGTCAGACAACCAACAGCAACAAATAGATTCATTAAAAGCAATTACAAGAGTCATAAAAAACGTCATATATGGAGGCTTTAAATTTCCAAAGGGAATAAAATAATTTAGCTAAAATTTCCATTTTTACAGCCTCGGTCACAGTGCCCATTTTGAAGCAAGCATGACACCATTAACCACCATTAGTCAGCAGCACAACCCACGTCTTCTCCTGCAGAACTGACCCGCAGAGAGGTGGATGATTTCACTCAGGACACCTTACAGCAATGATACTCGACTTAAGGCCTGCGGGCCAAATCTGGACCCCATAGGGTGCTGGGTGGACCCCCAACAAAAATCGAGTGATTCACATTGTGAATTGTTTTTGGACTGTTAGTATACATAAGGTGCCAGAGTGCATAAAACAACATTAAAATAGAGCTTGTTAATCAAAAAAGTGCTAGTGGAGGATCCCCTGCACCCCCAACCAGGGTCCTATCTAAGCCTCTAATGTCCTAAAGTCCCAGAAGCATCCTAAAATCCTAGAAATGTCCTAAAATTCCAGAAACATTTTTTAAATCCTAGAAATTTGCTAAAATCCTAGAAAAGGTCCCAAAATGCCAGAAATGACCTAAAACACAAGAAATTTGCTAAAATCCTAGAAATGTCCTAAAAATGCTAGAAACTACCTAAAACTCAAGAAATGTCCTAAAATGCTAGAAAATACCTAAAATTCAAGAAATGTCCTAAAATCCTATAATGCCCTAAAATCCTACAAACCTCCAAAAATTCTAGAAATGTCCTAAAATCCTAGTTATGCCCTAAAATGCTAGAAGCTTCCCAAAATTCAAGAAACATCCTAAAGTAATAGAAATGTCCTAAAATCCTAGAAACCTCTTAAAATCCTAGAAACATCTATGGAGCTCCTGTGACTGGCCCCTGGCCTCCTGTCATTTTGCAAAAGTGACCCCTGAGCAAGCCTAAGCCTTTACAGGATGACATTTGTTTTTTCAGCACGACCTCAACACTAATTGACACCTTTTTTAGGCTCTGCAGGTCTTAAGGTTGAGCAACACAGGGTTCAGTCCGCACTGTCACCAAGACCAGTTAAAGCAGATCATTGAAGACTGAAAAAGAAAAATAGTACAAGTAATATGCTGCACAGAGAGGACTGAGACAAACAGCAGCAGCAGCCGTGTGTGTCCCCGCCTCCCTGCTCGTACTTAAAAAGAAACGTATGTCTTGGCTGCAACCCCCTCTAAATCCTTGATATTTAAACATCTCCCAGGCCTTTTCAAAAGCCATTTAGGCATCAAAAGAAAGGGAAGGGATTAAACTGTAGCAGTGTAACAAGCCCAAAGACAAGACTTCACTCATTTTCATTCTTCTGAGACAGTTTGCCAACTAGTAGCCATGACATCTGATGGTTTCTCCCCGACCGCCACACATATGTATGTTGTTACGTCAAAAGTTATTGGCCTGTTGTCTGCAACATGATAGACAGTTGAAGTTATTCTGCAAACCTCCCCTTCTCTCTATGCTAAGTAGTCGGCTACAAAGCCAGTGAGTTTCTACTGTGATGCAAACTCTGTGTGTGTGTGTGTGTGTGTTTGTTTGTGACAAATTAGTGGCTTGAGAGTAAAGTCGTTTTTGAAGCAGACGGCGAGAGGAGAGTGTGGGTGGGGGATGATAATCAAAAACAGTCATCTGCCATCATATACGATGCACACACACACACACACACACACACACACACACACACACTGATACAGATGCAAATTTATGTACAGTGTAGACATTTCCAGTGAATAATGTAGTGATATGAGCTAAGGATGTACCTATTGTGAATTTCAGGGCTGATGCTGATCCCAGTTAAACCCTTTGAAACCTGGGAAAATTGGCTTGACTTCTTTCAAAAACATGGGAGGAAGGCAATAAGCAACGTAAGAGGAAATGTTATCGAAATTAGTTTAAAGTACAAGAAAATGACCTTAAAACAAAACAAAATTGGGAAAGTAAAAAAAAAACTTAAAAATTATAATAATTCTGTAAAAAAAACAAAAGAAATCTATAATTATGAAAATTATACATGTATAGTTCTCTGGACATTTTTTTCCTTGCTTCTGTAAAAGAAAATATTGCTTGCTCTCCTTCTGTTGACTTCAACATGGATTTGCGGTTCACAATAAAACATCATTGGGGGGAAAAAAATAGGGTGTGTACCGTGACGTGACAATAGTGAGTTTACTGCATTCTTTTGTCCTGAAGGTGTCCCGTTGAAGATCTCTCTTTGTCCCAAACAAATTTTCTGTCGTCTCAATGGGACGACGGGATGCTGGTAGTGTTGGGTCTTCGTTTTTAGCCTTCACAAAATTTGATGTGACTCACAGAATAACACCGGGCACTGCCATCAGTGAGTATCATCTTATTTGATGATAACGAGGTGGATATTGACTGTGGAAATCAGTGCATCCCTAATATGAACTGTTTGCTGATAAGTGCCAGATGACTGTTACTTTTATAATACATTATAGCAGATTTAAGGAGATATTTGACATCAAGTCATTGATAAAGACCTGATTTTGTGTGTGGAAGCCTCTATTGTTTATTTCCCCTGGAAAATACCTTTTGCCTTGAGCACACCATTTGATTGCATTCTCAATAAGAAGCTCTGTAAAAATTTCATGTTGCAGGAGATTTGTGCTCAAATAGTTTTTGCTGAATTATTCCAATTTTCTGAAAACTCTCTTTTCCTCAACAAATTGTTTCATTTAACTGACATGTCTTGTCATGATTTTTAATGGGTATTTTACTGCTGGTTTTGAAATATTTTCCCTCCACTGTCAGTGTTGATTAGTTGTGTAAAAACTGTGTCCCACTGCAAAATGTGTTTGTTTCCATCATTCTGTTTCTGTTGTGTGATTTTGTGCTCTAGATAATCTTTTTATTGAAGTCCAGTAAATTGTCTTCAGAATACTTCAGCTTATGTTGCTCCAAGCTATATATTTTAACAAATTAAGAACACACACTCTCACACATGCCGATTCAATAAAGTAGAGTGACAACTGTGATAAATTATTTTTATTAGCAACAGGTGTGTGTTTATGTGTGTGTGTGTGTGGGCAGTGCAGGGCTTCTCACTGAATTTAAATTAGTTTTAAATGCTGTGTGCACACTGACAAATTTAAAAAATATAGGACACGTGGATAAAATTATGGAGAAACAACTGAGAATATTAACAAAAACTGATTGTAAATCCTTACATCTTTAATTTTCTCTGTTTCTTTCTTGCTTTTTTCCTCTAAACTTTTCCATGTCTCCTCTCAGTTTTGCTCTTTGAGTTGGTTGTTTCTGTTTTACCAAGGCAAGGCAGTTTTATTTGTAACAGGGCAAATCAAAGTGCTTCAAATAACAACAAAAAAACAGGACCAGGCTAATGACATCAAATTTTCTCTTGAAGAAGACAAAAAATGAAGACATTTCTCTGCACACACTCTGTCTCTCTCTCTCTCTCTCTTTTTCAGTCTCCCTTTTCCCCTCATTTTCCTCCTCTGAGGCTGTCTGTCTCTGTCGCTCAACTTTGCAGTGCAAAGAAAAACATTCATTCATGAGGAACTGTTAATGGATATAAATTTTAACCAAACAAATTCCTGGTCAGGGTCTTCTCAATACTAAAAACCTACCACACTGTAATTAACACAGGATATCGAAGCTTGTGATTCACACACATTTCTAAAATGCAAACACACTCAGTCTGCACTGATGCATGTCTAACAGACAGCATTGATTTAAAATACCAATTCTGCTTTAATCTCTTCCTCTCCTTCTTTGCTTTTACTCTTTTATCTTAATGTTAATGCAATTCATGTCTGTATTTCCTGTTTTTGTTTGTTTTTTGATCCAAAACAGTCTCATATATTATTTATCCAGGGTGGGTGATGACAGGACTCATTTCTGTAATTATTCTGTCTTGCACAAACAGTCCACACACACACACACACATACACACACACACACACACACACACACACACACACACACACACACACACACACACACAACAACAACAACAACAACAACAACAACAACTTTCACTCACACTCATGGATCAGTGAAACTCTGATCACACAGCCCGACAAACCATCGTGTTAATTAAAATGCTGTGCTCTCATTAGATCGAATTTAATTGCCACATGACAAGGAACTGAGAAACCTCTGGGTCAGTTTTGTTGTTAATTTGCTCTACGTCCCAACTTGGAAACCTAGCGGGCCAGCCCCATAATTTATGACTGGGCGCTGTGTACTTTAAAACTCACTAAATTAGAAAAATGAGTCGCAAATTAGGGTGAACTAGTTAAGCATAACACACACAGAGTTTCTCTGCAGGAGTCCATCACAGGGTGCGCATAATCAGACAGCCACACAGCTGGAGGGCTATTTACACCAACCAAACTCTCCTGGTTCAATTTTTGTGTTTACAAACAGGTACAAGGTATTCCATTTGGTCAAGTGTCCTAATATTAACACCTATTAAACAGAAAAGCCAGTTTTTAAAGCGAAGAGAGCCTGGATCTTAGAAATCACTTGATGCATGTAATTATGTTCTCTATGCTGGATGGGATGTTTACCTCTTGACATACTTCAAATTTTCCACACTTTTTTGTTCGTCAGTATGGATGGGAGCATCTATTGAATGAATTCCAATTTGATCAGTTGTAAAGGAAGAGCAGATGAAGATTTAAAGTTGCTGTTTAGAGGCCTTTTTCAACAAGACAAATCACCAGTCCATAATCTAGTAATGTGAAAATAGCATATATGAATGCCTTAAACCAAATTGAACCAAATCACACTCCATACCCACCAAATGAGACAAATTACAGATCTTTCAAACATCTCTCATATCTCACATGTTTTTTGAGTCCAGTTTTAATCAACAACAACAGAACAACAACCAGGCATAACAATTAGTAAGACTTTATACCCTAAATTGTGCTCTAACATGCATGTAGAGTCAAAGCAGGTTGGCGTTTACAGCAGACAGCTGTGTATATTGCTAATGAGCTACCTGTAATAAGTCGCATGCAAAGGATGACCAGACCAGACGTCCGTGTGTGTCCCTTTGTGATGTTTCTGTGTCACCTTTCTGAATTTGGACGTTTTTATGTGTCCCTGAAAGCAGAGCATGCAGAAGAGTTTTAATTTTTCCTCAGAAGCAGTTTGTTGAATTTGAGTCTTGGGATGTAGAATTGAAGGACAAACTGTTTGATCAGCACAGTGAAGACCTCTAGATTAGTTTGTGATCGAATCGATTAGCGCTGATCAGATGAGGTTGATAGATTGGAGGAGCAGCTGCTGCAGAGGCAAGTGAAAGCAAACTTTCTTTTGCTAGCAAGACCCATCACTGAGCCACGGGGTGCACAGTTTTAAATCGGAACATAGCCTGTTTGATCCTAAGAATTTTGGAAAAATGGTAGACCACACTAAAACTATATGAATTAATAAACAGTTAAGTTCAACATTCACTGCTCTTGGCATTCTGCTGCTCCGTCTGTGCCCAGAATGTGCTTTTCCATGAGAAACAGAGAAAAGGAAAATAAAATGCAATTCCAAAAAGATTGTGGTCATATGCCACAAATAAATTAATTTGTGACAAACCCTGATTTAAACAACCTTAAGTGAGAGCCGTTTGCTTTAAAACTCAACTTGACATACGACTTAAAGGCCAAAATTGTTGTAATCAGAGATGGACATGATTACTCCTTTGGATGTTAGTAGCAGCTCAATGTATCGAGTACTTGCCCCCACCCCTCCCACATGTAAACTTTCTTTTTTTTTTTTTACTATTTTTTTTTTACATATACTGTATTTAATGGGTTAAATCGTATTTTATTGTAATGCTGCATGTAGTGCATCTGTGCATTCTTGCCTCACTGCTCACTGTGTGAGCTCCTTACCGGGCAACAATTGGTGAGAATATACACACATATACACACACACACAAAGTGCAGAGGGTTAGTATCACATGACTAACATTACCTCATGATGATTAACAGGTTCAATGACAGAGCAGAGCTGTTCATGGGTGTTTTTAGTTTGTTGGGACCATTAAATGGCTTCATTTTGGGATGTTATCCACTCCTGCTGTATTAGCCCTTGCCTACGGGGCCTTCGTGACAGTGACAGAAAGATGGCTGATTTTTCCCAATTTAAATCTTTTTTCGTTTATGGTTTAATAGGCTAATTGAGGCCTGGTTGTTCAATAACTGCATCTCAAATTGCACGTTTTTTGTTGTTGGCCAATTTACATTCATATTCTAACATTTTAGATTTTTTTTCCCGAGTACTCAAATATGGAAGTTACTTAAAATACCTCTCCCTAACAGCTTGGGAGATGGACCTTCAGTCAGGTCTGTAGTGGCTCATATTTGGCCAGCGCAAACCCTCCAGCATCTGTGAGTGGCCAAACTCTCCTGTCACTGGCTGGATTTTCTTAAGCCTGAAAACAGAGCCAAAAAGAGGTGCAGAAGTCCAGTTCTCTCTTAGTCTATTTGAATTACAATATGCTGATGGGTTATTGTGATTTTTTTGCCCAGTAATGCCAAAAAAAAAATTTACTACCCAAGCTTTAATTGTAAGTAGCTGGTGTTGAAATGCATTAAAGAGTGCTGTGTTTTAATCAAACACAGTGTATAGGGCCTGAGAACATTGTAAAATAAAAAATAAAAGGCCAATATGTTGTTTTTTTTCCAGTAATAGCTAAGGGATTTAAATACATCTGTGCATGTGTGTGGTCACAGCTTCCTGTTAGTTTTTTTTTGTTTGTTCTTTGTTTTATAACCTAACATTTCAGGAAATCTAAACAGTAGTGATGTTTTCCTTGCAAGACCTGTGAAATTTAACAGATTTGTAAGTTTTCATTGGATTTGAGGCTTTTCCTGTGCTTACAATGTGTTGACGATAAATATTGCAGGCTCTTGTAAGATGTGTAGAAAGATATCATTTTGCGAAAACATCTGAATGAAGTCCTCGAGGAACTAATTTGCAGTCAGCTGAACAAAGATATATGATAATGTTTGTTTACTGTGTGTGTTAGCGTGTGCGTATTTGTGAGTGTGCGTCTCTGCAGGGAGCGCTGTTTAACACACACACCATCTGGACTTCTTCAAACACTGCATCAATCTAAGTTCTTCAGCACTATTTTTTTTTTGTGTGTGTGTGTGTGTGTGTGTGTGTGTGTGGTATACATACATGTTTTCGTCTGCATGTGATCGCTTGATTGTATTTGTGCATATACACACTTGCGTGTTCACCTGCATGCATACATTTTGTGTGTAGTTCTTAGCTGTAACATGTATGCATTACCATTATTTTTAAGTTAAGTCAGATACTTTCAGGGTTTTTATGTGCGTGTGTGTGTTCTGTTTATTTGCTTGCAAACAGTGAACAGTCCTTAATCATCCTTAGCTCGAGGTGAGCCAAAACAAATGAAGACTTTTTGTCCATCATAGTTAAAATGTATCATACATATGTATGAAATTCCATGTTTGGTATGGTCTTGGGTTTTGGGGTCACGGTTTGGTAGATTTTTGTTAGATTTTTTCATTTATTTTAAAAAACAAACATTCAAAGGTGGTTCATTGTAAGAGCTAAGGCACTCAAATACTGCATACTGTCAATAAGTAACAATGAATAACACAAATGTCAGTAATGCTTTGTAATTTTCTGTCACAGGACTCTTACCCGTTGAAAATTCCTGGTGTGCAGCTTGCACTCATTTATAGAGCAGTCACAGCAGACTAATTAAAATGCACCCGTGAGGGCACATAGTAGCACTATGACCATATGCTTTAATTTATCATTGCCTTAGATCTCTATGACGTACAGTAAATGTGAGTGTGGTCGCAAATATGCAGCGATAAACACTCTGTAACATTAATTATTACATTGGCATGAATCTGCAGTGGGAGGCTGCTGGAATGCTTTCGTGAGAGGAATTCGCTTTCCGGTCTGTTTTTGTCTTGTTCTGCTAATTCACATTCAGGTGATGCCATCATAGATAAAATGTTAGAAGTGTTTCCCCAGATATACCCACCTTTTGTTGAACAGGGTTTAGACACAAATCGATGTCCATTGAGGATGACTAATCTGCCTAACCAAGGTCGGCCGACCAGCAGGCTGCAGCTAATAAACAACAACTAGGGTGCTGCTAAACTTTCCTGGTAAACGTCTCAGTCCAATATTTCTGTCTGCTTGTACACTTAGTAAATGGTAAATGGACCTGCATGTGAATAGTGCTTTTCTTGTCATTTTGACCACTCAAAGCACTTTGACTTTACATGTCACATCCACCCATTCATACACTGGTGACTGTCTGTGTCCCTTTACGTATTTAAACTTGTAAATTCTCAGCTAGCAGGGAATGTTCCCAAAACATCGGCTAACAAGTTTCAATAATGTTTTAAAGAAAACATTTTGATCTAATGTTCAAAGAAAGTTTTAAGGATGTTAATCATTTCAGATAATGTCCCTATAAGGTTAAACGCTGACCTAGACGTAACATTATAGCTGCAACATTCTGAGGATATTTTGGGGATGTTGAGAGGTGATGGATCAGAAAGTTCTTCTATTGAAACATTCCTGCAATGTTACATAAGAACAAAGGAAGAACATTTTCAAAACAGCATTCAGAACATATTATTGAGGCCTGAGATTAAATGAAAATGTAATGTAATATGATATGTGAACAATACAAAACAAACAAACAAAAGAACATTTTTAACATTTTCTGATGTTTAAATGTATTTCTATGTTTATATGTCACCCTAACTGTAAGAAGAACATTCTGGGAACTAAAAGAAAACTTGAAAATGATACTAAAACATTGCACTGGTTGCACTGTATCACTCTCAGAATATTTTTAGAACCAAAAATTGTTGCTGGGTTATCAATGATTTCTCTAACATTATCGTACAAGCTAAGCTTGCTAGGTGATGGTGTTTAAATTTTCCAGTTGCTGGCTAATTTTGATATTTGCAGGCTATTTGTAGCCTGATTCTAGACCTCTCAGTGGGTGCCTACATCTCTGATTTTTTACAATTATTTATCAAATGGAAATTATCAGTCTAGATTATTTGTGAATGTGGTGAACAATTTTACCCATCAGTGTTTTCTGTGTTCACCACTTTGTGTCTGATCGGGCTGCAGACAAACAGCAGCATGATACTTTAGTGTAAACTCACTTTGAGGTTGATTTACTGTAATCTACTTTAGATTAGATTTTAGTCTGAGGGTTATGTGGTCATTGTCTCCAGCTGTTGCCCACATCAACAGTCTGCAGCAATTAATATTTATTAGTGTTCTTTCCATTTGCACTAATTACATCTTTTAACCTACTTCATAACCTACATTACCTCATTGTTATTGCTGTTAGGCCCTCTGACGTTATTGATAATGCACATTATGCCACTCTCACTTGCACTGCCACAGCAGGTAATCAAATCTTCCATTTCCATTTTCCCCCATTGCATTTCTACTTATTATTGCAGAGCTACACCCATTACACCCTACACATCCATCCATTCAGTTGTCAGAGCGAGGCTGTTTGCCCAGTGATTCACTCGCAGTTACTGGAGAGCCAGGTATTACTAAATGAAGAGTTGAGGCCAGTGCAAGTTGAGATTCAACTTCGCACTTTATGAATATAATTTTGTTCAAAAACTCAGTCAGTTAGCGGCAATAGGACAGTCACCCAGTCAATCAACTAGGCTGCAGGCCAGCTAGTTAGTCATCCAGTTATGCATCCAGTCAATCAGTCATCCAGCCAAATGGTCAGTCAGCCAGAGAAACAAACAGCCAAACAGTTTGCCAGCAGGCCAAACACTAAATTACCCATTCAGCCCACCGGCCAAAACCAAACAGCCCGCTAGTCAGACAGACAGACACGAGTGTAATTAGTGATTAGGATGTTTAGTCATTTAGGATGAACAACTGCAATTAGGGCATCTCTCTTTCCCTCTCTGTTTCTCCACTCCCCCGTTGTTCAATACTTTCTGCTCTCCAGTTACAGTGGTGTGTGTGTGTGTGTGTGTGTGTGTGTGTGTGTGTGTGTGTGTGTGTGTGTGTGTGTGTGGCCAGACACATCACACACACACACACACACACACACACACACACACACAAACACAAACATTAGGATTCTGCTCTTTGCTGCACTTAGAGAAACTTCCATTGAGAATCCATTAGCAGCCTAAAAGCACTCAGACTAATTATGAATATAAATTCACTGATGTTCTCAGATGCAGTGTTCATATACACACAAAAAAACTTGTTTTTATAAAACAAAATGTTTCACTTTTGGAGTTAATGCAAACTGTATATGAAAGTAAAGTTTTATATCTAAATACAGAAATGAGCAATTAGAAGTGATGCTGTGATGTAGATGTCTTTCTCAGCTTGTGTAATAAGCCATCAAAGCCTGTAGATGAAATAATGACAATACAATTAAAATATTAAATCATGAATATGTAATTCTTCATATTCAATTAAAAAGTACAGAAGAATGCAGCAGCTTGAAACATTATGAAATCAGTGGTTAAATTAATTCAAAAAAGATCAACTTAATACCGAAAAAATTCCCAGAAAGAAAATGTTGAATAACTCTGGAAACCATGGTTATGTTAAATTTTTCATATTATTGTGTAGAAGATATGTTGAGACTTTACCTTTTAGCAATGCTTCTGGTTAACATGCAGTTAGGTCTAGGCTCAAAAACCACTTCATCATGGGAGGCTAACCTCACAAAACGTTTGTATGTGTTCCAACAAAAAATAATGCACCCAAATGGGTGTGAACCCCATGCGTTTTGAAAGGCTGCAATCACGTGACTGATGCACTGACGGGAGTAAACAAGAACACAGTCCTGAGTGGTGCGGGGGCATACTGCTGTGGTGGATCACTCACTTAACAGCAGACTTTCCTTTGGGATTTTCCCATAGAGATGTGTGTTCAAAGCCCTATGAACTTTGACTAAACTTTGTGTTGTTTTAAGTTTTTTTTTCTCACCATGTTTCTATTTCTAACTCTAACCACAGAAAATGTTATTGCCTAAACCTAACCTCTGTGACTTTATGTTAACCGTATGATAAGGACGTAACGTCATTTGTGGAGTGCCAATTCGTATGGTATCATATGAACTGTTGTGCATGCATTTTCGTAGGATATCAAATAAATCGGTCTATGAGAATACGTTGATCGTGGTTTGGAAAAGATCGTTTTGGTTTAGAATAAACTGTTTTGGGGCACAATCCCGGCAGAAAAAGCAGAGTAAAAAACAGCCACTTTTCGGGCTGCTATCACGGGATCGATAACAGCAATGCCTTTGTTGAAGAAAAAAAAAAAACCTTTTTTCTGCCCACTATTGCAGAAGGAAAAGCACAGATAACCTGGTAAAAAAACAGCTGGTTTTGTGCATAAAAGGCCACTGAAGGAATTTAGCAATTATGATGGCCGCAGTGTCACTCTAGAAACTTTGATATAGAACTCGTAAATGTAATGTATTCCTAGTTTCCAGAAACACACAATGCCAACATTTTACTTCTGGTGACTGGGCTTTAACACCCATTTTAGCTTGAGTATGCTGCCCTTCACATATTAAAAAAACTACATTAAAATCCAGTGATGCTGCCTTGAAATTGAAGGTGTGGTGTGCATGTAACTCATAAAGTGGTAACTTTCTATAAATTATAGTTTTAAGAATAATTTTTATCCTCATTGATATGGAACATTGATAACTTCTGCTTTTATTTTTACTTGATTGTGATTTGTGGCAAATTGATAAACCACTTATACAGTGAGTCAAAATGAGGTAATATTCAGCTGTTTTTAGATTCAAAGCCTCACCATTTCCCCTTCCCTTTTCCTCGTTTTTCCTCTCCTCTCCCTTCTCATGTCTGTATTCTCCAATCATGCCTCTGGGTGAACCTCTTAACCCCCAGAGAAAAGGGGAAAGGCTGGAATATCGGGTTTCTGCTGCTAATGGGACCCGTTCAAAAAGGGCCATCAGAAAATGGCTTTTTTTCCCATTTTTATTATTGCGTCATGGAAGTCTTCAATTTCCTTTTTTTTCTCGCCATGTCTCCATTATTTTTTTAAATCAGGTAAAACCTGTTGACCAAAAAAGAGGACGGATGGCATGAAAATCGACTTCATGATTTCACACGTTCCAAGATACAAATGAAGATATTTAACCCTTTAACAGACATGATAACCGCATGGTTGACTTTATTTTTTTGTGTTCAAATTGCTTCACACAAAACCCAATTTCATTTCATGTAGATGTTTTTATATGATGCAATTAAGTTTTTTGATTTTACTTTAATTCTATTCAATCTGATTTTGTTCTATTAAACAATTTTTTTTTCTTCTATACATTTTAAACCAATTTTGTTACTAGAGACATTTTTTGTTTGTTTGTTTACTTCTTTAATTTACTTTTATTTTAAGATTTTTATTACATAACATTGGCTTTTTTAGGCATAAATTTTTAGCATAAAGATTTTTTATGAATTCTTTTCATTTGCATCTATTTATTTTTGTTATTTATTGTGATATATTTATTTTATGAGGGTTTTTTTCTTAATAAATTGATGCATTTTGTTAACATATTCTACGGTCTATAATTTTGTAAAAAGTTTTGCAAAGGTATTTCTTAGTGTGACTGTTAAAGGGTTAATACAAAATAATGATTTACCTTATATGAACAACAACAAATAGGTGTTTATAATTTTGGCAAAAAGGGCAGAATTTCTGCATTAATATTGAATTGCTTTTCATGCTCAACTGCTTGCAAACAGTATAAATGACAGTAACTTGTATTCAAGTGATTAACTGTGGGCATTGGCAAGAACAGAGGCGATCCTTTTCACCATTGTAAATATTTATCACCTCCAGCTCATTATTTATTATCTCTAAAATGCACAGCAGCCACGCCATAACATTTTTATTGCTTTATCAAGCCACCCAAGTTCCCCAAACTCCCACTGGAAACATTTTTGTAAACACTTTATTCAGATGTGGCGTTGCTAATTTTGGAGCAGAGCTTTTCAGTTGCCTTGTAATGTAACCATAAGAGTTAACCTCTGGGTTACAAGTTTGAGTCATGATTTGTTGGGGAGCCATTCAGCTCATTTATTGAAACAGTCTCAGCCCAAAAACAGCTCTGGTCAGAGGGATGTTGCCATATTTACCAACCGTCCACACAGCGGTGAGGACAAACCTTTTTTGTCTAGACATGATAGAGTAAAGACTTTGTGTGGTCACAGGAAATCAAAACTGAGTCAACCGAGGCAGCAGATCTGTGCCAGACGCACTTGTAATGTGATTAAAACGGTCCTTCATAAAAGACGTGACTGATAATTGTTTACAGAAGACAGACGGAGAGATACAAGACAAGAGAACACGTGATGAAAGCCATGATGCAAATTTGACCTGAGTGTCACAAGCACACGGTCTGATCTTAAAACCAGCAGGCCACAAAGCTTTTCTATCCACTCTTGTTCTCTTTCTCCTCTCAGTAACTATATTATGGCATCAACAAGATAATGTCATTATGTAACAGATGAATAAAGTCATTTTTACTCAGACCTCCTCTGTGTCTGCTGATAAAAAGGACAGATCCAATATCAGTGTTGCACTCTGACACACATGGACGGACAAACATTTATTTAATAGAGAAAATCCAATATGATAACTATAGCCATCAAAAGAAGTCCAAAGGCAGAGCTGGGATTTCTGGCACAACCACATCCACTTTAAAGGAACATGGAGAAAGGAAAAATCTGAAGAGGTCAAAAGTCCAGCAACACCAGTAGTATAAAGAACTTTTACTGCCAGACCAGTGTGTTCCAGCTCCTGGCTTTCATCGTCGTCATCATAACAGACAAAGAACATTTAAATCAGATCAGTATGAAGCAAAAAAAAAACATTTTATCCAAAATAGCTATTTTTCAGGAATAAGAAAAAAAAAAACGCTGTGTTTTTAAAAGGATCCAATGGAGATAGGAGGTTTAGTCACAAGCTTTTTAAAATCTATGTTATTGGTTGAGAAATGGTAAAACCCACTGAAAGACACAGAGCATGTATTTATGAAAAAAAGAAAATAGTGAAATGTGGAGATACGAGGTTTGCGCCCGACAACGATGATATGTGACTTCAGGCCAGTCACATTCCCAAACTAGTACTTGGTGTGCCCAATAGTGGACATATGTGACGCCATATTTGGTCCATAAACAGGAGTAGTGCATCTAAGGCCCAGACACACCAAACCAACATCAAAGAACTCGTGGTGACAAAAGTCGACTGTTGCATTGCCTTTGTCCTTGCCAAAAATTTGCAGTTCAACACACCAAGACTACAGCCAGCGGCCAACTAGCACGCACAATCTGCGCCTGCATGAGAGGAAATTGTTCTCAATATGAGCAGGCGGCGATATTTTGTGTTGGTCATTGAAAAATAAAAAACTAGAAAATGGACAGGACACATTCAAGATGCTAGTCAGCCAGTAAGCACATTAACAGCGCAACCTAATGATTAAAAATCAAACAATTTCTGTGAAGGAGCTTATTAGCCAAAAACATAATCTTACCTTAAATAAAAACTTTGTTTTTTATTTCAAGCCCTCTTAACTTAAGTTTCTCTTTCTTTACTTTCTTTATGTTCCTCACTTCTGTTTTTCTTCTGTTCTGTTCAGAACTGAACTGTCTGTGACGCCATTTAAGAAGATGATTTATAATGCAAAATTTGCTGATAAAAAACCCCAACAGGGGCCAATGGTGCGTGAGACATCATAAAAACTAGGGCGGCAAATGCTCACTGACAGTCCAAAGAGAAAGAAATATTTTCATGAGAGCTGTCAAATGATTAATCTTTAAATCTCTATTAATTGCTAATTTCAATAATTAATTGCAATTAATCACATTTTTTGCATGGTTGCAATTCAGTTATTTTGCATTTCAAAACAGTATGATGTCCATATTAACAAGATAAAGTGGTTTTCACCAGATTATCTGATCCCTAATCAGTTAAACTGTTGATAGTGAATCAAATGAAAGCATTTGTTGCCTGATGTTGGCTGGTCTGCAGTCAGTTACCACTCATTGAGCAGTGCTGTAGTTCATTTTATAGATTTAGTTTCCGCAGACATCAGTCTGATAAGCTGCATCTGTATGCTCCGCTCATATGTGGTTGCAATTTTAAGACTGCATGCAAAAATATTTAAATTCAATAGGCAAACATTAATACTGCATGCATAAAACTGCATGTTTTTTGCCCAGAACTGCATGAGACTGGCAAAAAGTGGGCATGTCAGTACAGGGGAGCCTCATTGGTACCCACCAAACCCATTTTCATTCAGAATTCTTGAGGTCAGAGGTCAAGGGACCCCCATTGAAATGGCCATGTCATTTTTCCTTGCTAAGATTTAGGATAACTTTCGTTATTTAGCACTCTGCCTGAAAAGCGAGCAGAACACCCAACATGTCACCAAGGTAAGACAGTGGGTTCCTTAGGTCTCTTAGTTTCATATGACTCTAAATTTAAGGTTAGTCTCTTAAAGACAGGAATGTTGGCCAGGATCACCTGTGATCCATGCAATAAAATGCATAAAATAAAATATTATTACTGATGGTCTAGCCATTGGCAGAATTCAGGGGTTTTGTATACTAGCAGTCTATGCTGGCTGCACATTTTAAAATGCCTTGAAGAGATTTAGTTGAGAGCTTAAAGACTTCAAAATGTTGACATACTTTGACAACTCTGTCCTTTATGTTTCTTCCTCTTTTAGAAGTTACCATAGGCAGGTCTTTAAAGGTTTCTTTCAAGGATGGGTCTTTTTGGGGAATATGCCAGTGTTTTACAAGGATGTCCTTGATGTTCTCAGGGGTAAATGTAGTGTAGTAAATAAGGTGTGGCTCAGGTTTAGAGGATTTTTTGGGTTATTTTTTTTTTTTTTTTTGGAAGAAGGCAGATAAGCTTCTTGGCTCTTTGAGTCCACTTTGCGTTGGCCAAGTACAATTTTATTTCTTGAAATTTGGATATCATCTCCTCTTTATTTACAACTTTTCTTAAGGGGGATGGGATGAAAGCTTTGAGCATCTTATCCAAGAAAATATCCTTCTGCAACCCAATCCTCTACAAAATACATTTTTCTACTCCGTTTTTTTTTGTTAACTGGATTATCCTCACTGAAAAAGTGGTTGAGAACAAAAAAGGAGATTGAGTCTGTGACTTTGTCTGGTGGTCATACACAAACATATGCTAATGTTGCCCTGTGTCTGCTGGATGTAAAAATAGTAAACTTTTTGCTGACAAGTTCGAATTAACTTTATGAGCTGATAATATGTCAATGTATGTTTACTGCACCCAACTGACCGAACACATCCATCAGTACTCCTTTAGCCAAGTGCTTTGAGTTGTCTTAATATAACCATGAACATTCATCATGTTTTAGTCGCCAGGAGCAACTACTGTGGGGGAAATAAATATGAAATGTGTTGACAGGGAACATTTGCAGATACGTTTATTGACCTTTTTTCTTTTTATTTATTCATTTGCAAGTGGTATACATTCATTATAGACAATTTGTTGTTAAGTTAATAAAATCTGTCAAATTGTTAGCAAATTAGTTAAACATAAACTAGAAGTGTTACCTTGTGCACATAATATCTTTGTATTGGTTCATGTACTTGTGTGTATATTGCGTGTGTGTGTGTGTGTGTGTCTGTTTGTGTGTGAATATTGTGTGTAAGCATGTAAGCGCTCTCAAAGTTGGCCAATAACGATGTTGGAATATTTCTTCTAAACATGCACTCAGTAGAAATAGTTCTCTTTCAAATTTTGGTTGCAAATTAGTTCAAATTCATGTTTGGGAACACTTCTTTTTTTCAAAATAATCCATCCACATCCACAGGTGTGGCATACCAAGGTACTGATTAAATAGCATCATTACTCCACAGACGTTTCGTGGGCCGGTCACAATAAAAGGCCACTTGTGCAGTTTGATCCGACAACATAATGCGACAAATGTTGCAAGTTTAAAGGGAGCGTGCCACTGGCATGCTGACTGTAAGAATGTCCACCAAAGCTTTTACACATGAACTGAATTTAGTAATCTGATTACCATACGCTGTCTCCAATGTTGTCTCTGGCAGTAAAATAGGAAAAAAACATAAGCATTTATGTTTTTGTTCAGTTAATTGACATTCAAGAGTACAAGCAACGTTCAAAGCTCTGAGTGAGCTGTGCTGTGTTTATTGCGTATGGCTTGGCTTTATATCGCATGCGATATTTCTAACAATGTGATAGTGCTCTTGGTTCATTGTTGTATTATGGCGCATTAGAGATTCTTTGGTTGTATGTATGCTTAGGAGACAAAAACCAAGACACTAAGGTTCAGTGAGCCCGCTGCACTCGCAAAATAACCACAGTAGTACTGCTTTTGTTTGTGAATCAGAAATTAGTTTTCATCATTGAATGCATGGGATTTCTTTTTCTATATACTTTTATTTTGGAATATTTGTTTGCAGACCTAGTGTCGGTTTGTCTTTGTGTGCAAGTGTCACCTGCAGGTCAATGAGAGGCCAAAAGTGTCGGTATATCAGCTAAAATATCGCCATCTATGCTCTACATAAATCCTTGTTATCGTCACCATGGAGTCATATTCTAATTCTCATGTCGGGTAGAAAGAACAGAAAAGCAATCATTATGCTCCAGAGAGAAGAGAGAGAAGGAAACGGGAGGGGGGGGTGGTTGAAAGGAGAATAGAAAATGCAAAGTCATAATTGGGCTATAAAGAATATTGTTAGCAGTAAATGATCCACATAATGTGATGACTCAGCAGTTCTTGGATCCTATCATGAGCCAGCAGTTCTGTGATGGCTGATGTCACTCATGGATAGACACACAGGACTAAAGGTCAGAGCTGAACCAACTCTCAGATTTTGGCTGAGTTACCACAGAAAACAAAGTTTGTCCACGTTCTGTGTTTCTGCCCTTTTCTTGAGTTGGGAAAAGTACATCGAAAACATTAGCGTCCTGCATAACATGGCGACCACCATCATATGTAGCCATGGTAGGAGTCAAGAGGAGGTATAATCCCTATAAGCAGTTTTGATTGTGGTTTTTGTTTCCCAGATGTCTGAACTCTCCACTGAGTTTATTTACCTTCGCACAACTGAAAAGACTTTTCAATAGGTTGCTGGAAGAGCACAGAATAAACACTTGTTATAGATGTTCAGATTTTACTTTGTCACCAGATCTCTAGAAGTGAACTGTTTATTTCTCTTTATTTCCTTCTTCATTTCTGGATGAGCAAAACCAGAAGCTGAATGTGAAATACATCGTTCGCTCCCAAAAGCTGTCATCTTGTACAAGAATAAAGGAAAACTTGAAGAAATCTGGTGTGTGGTGACATCTGAACTTCATCACTGAGTTTGTTTATTCCAAGTTGGTGTCCCGAGTTTTATCCCTGCATCACTACCTTCTTTGGGGCATGGCTGTTGGCGACCAAGCATTCCTTCTTATTCCAATTAAATGTGAAAGTCGATCCTTTTTCTTCTTGTTTTTATGGTTCCATAGAGAAGTTTCCAGTTTGGCCAGATTTTCTCTTCACCACTGTGTGGATCCAGTAGACTGTTTTTAAAACAGATCATTATTCAGTACAGAGTTCTGCTGTGGTGTAAAGTTATCTTGAGCTCTGAGAAAGATCATTTAGCTTGACTTTAAAAATTTAGGTTATTTTAAAAACACATTGTATTATTTTTTTTTTTTGTGACCATATTTACAGTTGGTCACTCTCACCCTGTTTTCACCAAACAAGCTGGTTCTTCAGTTGCGTGTTTCAGTGGAACCATCATAATGTGTTATGTGTTATCAGCGGAGGCTGCTACACAATGCACAATAGAGGTACACAGTGAAACAAGATAGCACATTGCATTGAGTGCCTGCAAGATTTCTTTTGGTTATTACATATATTTGATTTTATCCCCAAACCATTGCAAAGTAGGTACACAAACCAAACTGGAAACCTTTACATAGTGGTGGAAAACGTGCTTTAACGCATTTTTGTTAGAGAAGATAGCTACCAAAACTCTAAACAGCTGAGCGTCCACCCATCCAACAAGCATTAGAAAGACAAATTGACACATTCTAGCCAAATTTTGAAACTACATCAGTAAGTGCCAGAATAACCACTCATACATCCATTATCTGTCCCCTGTGATAATGGCAACTGAAGTCACTCAGAAATGATTTATTTATTTATTTAACCTCAGAAATGAGATGTCACTCTCATTGATATGACAGAGGTAAAAAAAGCCGATTTGAACAGATAAGGCCATGTAGAAGGTGTATTGAGCTGCTGTGGTCTTTATCTGATCCCTAATCAGTTGAACTGTTGAATAATTTGTGTGGCTGACTTAGAATTGATCTGTACGGGCGAGGGAGCGGCACGAATGAAAGCTTGTGAAGAAAAACTTTTCCCTTACTCCCACAGTCATGAATTGATCTAAGTGTTTATGGATAGCTGTTAGCAACTGTAGCATTCTAAACTGTTACTGTTATAGCAAAACTGCAGCAGTTATAGCTCTTCTTTTTGACAGCTCCTCAACACTCAGACCGAGGCACACTGGGTGTACAAGTATGTGAAAGAATTTAAGAAGTGCTCAAAGTTTTGGTGTGAAAGTCGACTTGACATAAGCACAGAATTCAGCACAACCTGACCTGCCTCCTGTGCATGAATCATTTATGAGAAGACTAGAGACCGTCGGGACTCTTTATGGTCTAACTCAGACCTGGCCGGCGTCCCCACAAGCCCCTCAAGTCGGGAATCTTGTCCCTCACCATATTGGGTTTGATGTCACAACTCCATCTGGATCACATTTTTTGCGGGAGCCATTTTGTTTCCCTCCTGGCAAACATTTCACCCATTTTATTTGGATACAGGAGAGAATTCAGCCCATATGAGCCTCGCGCCAAATTGCGCGGGGGAATCGTGATTAGGACGCCAACAAGCTGGTAATTACAGTATGTTAGAGAGTTCAGACATTCCAGTGGACTCACCAGGTGATCAGTTGTTGTGTTAGCGCACTCATCTGTGTAATGTTTTTTGGAAGAAACTGCCCAGACTCAGCTACAGGTGAAATCAAATATGCACCGCTATGCTTGTTTTGTTCTGTGGAAACTTCACTTCTCATACTGATCGTCTTTGTCCTTCTTTTTTACTTAACTTTTCATCCTGCGTTATCCTCCCTCCCCCTGCCTCCTATACTCATCTTTCTTCCTCCCCTCTCTCCATCTCTCCACTCCTCTCCAGCGTCTCGCTCACACACCCTCCTCGTCTCCGCTCGCATATGCCGCGAATCAGAATGGGTTTCCACGGGGAATGGCTCTGAATATTATCTTAAATTTTTCATTCCTCATCTCTGCTGCTAGTTTTACCCTCAATTTGTTGCCCAGAGCCAAAAAGCAACATGGGATTCATGAAACGTGCACACACCACAGAAGATGCGATTATAGTCCATCCATCTCTCTTTCCACCCCTCTCTCTCACTATCCGGGACAACATGGGAATCGTGAAACGTGCTCACACCTCCGACCGGAGTACTTTTCTTTCCCTCTCTCTCCCGTCTCCTGTTTCCCTCACCCCATCCTTCCCGCTTTTTTGCCTCCCTTTCAAACCCTTTTATTTAATTTTTCCCCTCTTGCTTGCCTCGATTCGCGTTATCACTCCTTCTCTCACCACTCCAACGTCTTTTTCTCTGCCTTTCTCTTCGTCTATATTTCGCTCCCTCATGCTCAGAGGTAATTCTCTCCCTCCTCTCTCGAGCCTTATTCATCATCATCATCATCCTTTTCTCTCTCTCTCTTTCTCTCTCTCTCTGTCTTTCTCTCTTACACACACTCACACACACACACACACACACACACACACACACACACACATACAGTACACACTCACAATGACATGCACAAATCCAGTCTGCATATCAGTGTCACCGCCTCTGAGCAATATAGCGGATGATAACGTTTGGGTGGGTTTACTGAAGGAGAGAAAAGGAAGAGAGAGAAAGTTTAGAGAGAGGGAAAAACAAATGAACATCCACACTGCATGTGCACAAGCTGGCCTTGTGTGTAAAAATATGTTGTTTGCTCTTATTCCAAAGCGCATTTTTTTTATCCTCAAATCTCTAACCACTGTTGTTAAACAGCATTTGAATTAAGCATAATTACTATCACACAAAGGGTGAGAGAGATAGGGGATAGAGATAGTGAGAGAGAAAGACTGGCAGAAACAAAAGAGCCGGGAAAAAAAAGCCTATTTATCATGGATTTGGCTGACGAGAATGACACGAATAACAGGCTTCTAAATGAGTCAAATATGGTTTAGTCACAGAGAAAAAAAACTGACGCACAGTGCAAGGCACTTAACAAAAAAAAGAAGGGAGAAATCACATGTTCTTTTGTTCCCATTAAAACTGAGGCTGTAATTTCCCAACCTCTGCATCTCATTGGTACAGAAATTCTCATTACTGTTACAATGAAGAATCCTGTTAAAGTGTCAAAATGTTGTCAGCCAAGGTCTTAATCATTTTGTAACAACAGAAGGCAAATGAAGGGATACACAGGGAATTGTATGGATGCATGTTAGCGTGCAATATTAGATTTGATTAACCTCGATTTAATCAAAGCAGATCTGTCTCGGGCAGTGTAATATTCCATGTGTATAAAAGACGAGGAAGAAAAGAGAGTCATTTTAACACAATGAATAGATATATAAAAGGGGGGATACATAAAGGAAAAGAGCAGAATAAAGATAGCTCACACAAAATCCTTACAATAAACTTTCAGCATCTCTGTCAATGAGGCAAACAGGAGTTCTATTGTCCTAGAATTTATTTTTTCTTTTTTTCTTTTAAATATCATAAAGGTAAACAATTTGAGATTCATTGCTCTTGGCCCTGGATATGCAAAGGCAAAAGGAAAAAAAAGAGAATCACATGCATATGTTGTCCTTCAGACTCTGTTGTCTGTGCTGGTTTTGCATGAATTATGCATTGTATTCGACTTCTCTTTTATTCCTCTTGTTTGCTCCTGAATATAAACCTGCTGTCAACAGACAGAGAGTTTTAATGCACATCAAACGCTTTTAAATTTTGTAATTTCTTATTTGAAACCATGTTACGCACACTATTATAGTACAATTACAATTAGAATATTTTAAAATAAAAATCTTCGTTATATTTTTTCTCCATCGCTAAAACATGTTTAACAAAACTGGGATCCACTTGATCTTCATCTTCTGAGCACTGCAGGAGTCTTCTCTTGTGATTGTGTTAGCACGTCGCTTTCATTTTTAACACCCTTTTTCTAAACAGACCTCAAAAACATCTGCTAAATTATTGTGTGAAACAAAAGCAAAACATCCATTCACAAGTGATTAAAACAACTAATTATTAATAATATTATAAATCTGTAATACACCTCTGTAAAACTCTTCAATCCGTAATTAGTTCTTATCCATCTAAAAAAGTCACCTCTGTGTTGCTGTTTGAAGCATAGATCAAAGAGGCCAAACGAAAATGCAAACCAAAACTAAATTAAGTAAAATAAATGATGAAAACTTAGTAGTAATAGTAATAATAAATGGCACAGGCATACAGCACATACTGATAGCTGTATTATATGTTTTGTTGTCTATTGCAAAGTGATTGAAAGAATATGTTCATTTGACCATAAGTGTGTTATTTGATGGAAATATTTGCTCTTGTTGCACGTTTTTAACTCGTCTCCTGGATAGCCGTGGCAGACCATTGTTTGCATGATCCTGTTTAAAGTAATCTAAAGTAACTGCTAGAACATTTATTCTTTTTGCAACAGAAAGTTAAGGCTTGATTCTTCCCCGTTATCAACGTTTCCAAACATTACCATATCTTACGTTCGGTGCAAATTAGTTATTTAGATGTAATTATACTGGTATTTCCCTGTAATGGATGCAGGACGTCGCTGTTTGCATAAATTTATCTAGAATAAAAACTATAGTAGCCAGATTCATTTTGCAGAAGTAAGATAAGGCTTCTGTCATATTTGTAACCATGTTGAACACTCGTGATGATATCATTATGCAACGTTAAGCGTGGTGCATAACCAAATGAAAATGGGCAGTGGTGCCAGAGTAATGAATGATGAATCTGTCACCTTAACACTCTTCTTGTCAAAATGAACATGTCTCATAAACTAAATAATGTACAAAAAGTTCAAATAATATATGAATTATTAAGAAAGATTTAATTTTTCTTTCTACATTTAGAAATCTTTTGGATATATACGTATTGTTATTTTTTATTTAGTAAAAAAAAAAAAGCTGTCCTATTTCTGTATTTTTTAATGACACAATTTAAATACCTTTATCAATTTTTATGGGTTTTTATTTGTTTTCTTTACTGAAATAACTTTTTTAGCAGTAGTTGTACAGATTTTAGGGATATGAAGCATTTAAAGATACAGAAATAACATCACAATAAGCAAAAGTACCCTGACGGATTATTCCTTTTGCTGAGTTCAAGCAATTATTGCTTTGTGAGTGTTTGAACATTTTGCAAATGTGTTATGTTGACCAGTGACTTTAAATTTAAGTCTCTGCGTGAACTGTTTTGAAAATGTAACTTCTGAATGGAAAAATGTGTTCAAGCAAATGAGGAAAACTGTAATTCAGTTAACAAATACGCACAAATGAATGCACCACGCACCCACAGGCCGGCAAAAGAATGAAAACACAGTCAAACACAAACAAACATCAGTCACACTCAGTCCATCTTCCTTTAACACACACACAAATGAAAACAATGATGTCATAAAAAGATGGAGCGAGAGAGAGATGGAGGGATGGAAAAGAAGTGAGAGGAGAATAGAGCAGACTGCACTCACACACTGGGGAGGAATGATAGATTAACCTCATGTGTCGTCATAGACAGTTTACCCATGTGACATTAGCTAAGATGATGGATGAGCGTGGTTTATAGACAAAAATATGTTTTTGTGTGTGTGTCTGTTTAAAACAGACTGAGACTTAACAACTTTGTGTGTCCATGGCTTGTGAACGTGCAAATATGTATAATTTGTGTTTTATGGCTTTTAGCAGATCTATTTTTTCATGCTTTTGCACATGTCATAGACAAGACCCACTTATTGTTCTGTCCTCGATCTTCCCGTAACTCCATCCCTTTTTCCGTTTTTTCCATATTTATGCTGTTATGGACGGAAAATCATTGTTGGAACAAATACTTGTGTAACACTCAATTCATTCAACTTTTTAGGCTTTGAACCTTTGAACCTAATTGGACATCAGTTTTTCTTGCGCTGCATTCAGATGCCTTTCACACGAATTTCAACCTTTGGAACCTGAGCAAAAAGGTTTCATTCTCTTCAAAACATGGGGAACGGGCAATGAGCAAATTGCCGGAAATTGTAAAAAGGTGACAAGAAAACCTGAGTTTCCTTTCCATTTTTGCTAATATTTTGGTAATTTTTTTACAACTTTGTTGCTAACTTTCGGGTCATTTCCTGTTAAGCTGCTCATTGCTTTACTCCCATGTTTTTGGAAGAAATCAAGTCGATTTGCTCAAATTTCAAAAGGGTTCATCCATAATGTAGGTTGCTGTAAATGATAACATAGACAAGACTGAGCAGGTAAATGATTTTAATAAGTTACGTGTGAAAAGTCAAAATTAGATCACAGTTTAACTATTTAAGACTGCAGAACATGCATGCCTGTGTGTGTCTGTGTGTGTGAGTGAATCTGTTAACACAATATCATGTCATCAAATGTGTGTTTTATTAAACCAGATTAGATCAGTGAATTAAATCAGTAGAGGCCTTCCAAGTACCAACTGAGATGAGTATTTAAAAAAATTGAAGGCAACAGCATTACAGCAGTGTGTGATGTATTTATTGGCTTTTAGAGGAGAGGGGAGGAGATGTGCTGAACGTCAAAGCTGCAGCTGAACAACTGAAATAACATCTGATGTAATTCTTATCACTGAGTCCAGATGACAAGAGGGACAGTGTTGGGAGAGGAGTCAGGGGAGACTCTAGTCCTTTGGGACAATGGTCTCATATCAGCCTGTCGCCCACTGAGAGCTCTGACTGGTAGCTGGTTGTTTGTGTCAAAACTGTGATTTACCAGGAGATGCCCTGTCTGAAATGTTTTGATGTACAAACACTTTGGTGAATTTACAGCAGTTCTCACAGTCAAGGACGCTGCTTCACTGTGTGTGTGTGTGTGTGTGTGTGTGTGTGTGTGTGTGTGTGTGTGTGTGTGTGTGTGTGTGTGTGTGTGTGTGTGTGTGTGTGTGTGTTTGCTAGTGTGGTGTGTTTTCACTTAAACTATGATAACATCAATTGTACAGTGCAGCATAAACAGTATAGCTTCTGAAGCACTATATCAGTGGAGTAAAGGTGGATTAAAGTTGTGTTTTTGTTGAATGAACTGTTAATGCAAGCCTTAATGTATTTAGATGATAATGTGCACAGACATCAAAATCAAAAGTGTGAGCTTAAAGGGATAATTTGCTGATTTACAACCAGTTTTTTACCCTAACAATGAGGGTATAGCATGTGTAAATGAATTATAGTAAACGTCCCTCTGTCTACCAGCCCCCAGAGCTAAATTTTGGGGCTGTTGCATGTACAACCGCTTGTATTTATATTAGGATATATTAGGACATATAAAGGCAGATTGTGAGATGATGATCTCTCTCAAACTCAGTCCAAATTGTAAAACTATCAGTGCTGATAAAATATTACCCAAAGTTATGTTACTGTCATGCTAATTTCTTGCCTAAAATGTTTGGAGAATCATATTTTAGTGCACTGTACAGCTGTATCATGAGAGTTTGAACAAGAAGTGTTTACTGTATTGTATAAATGGAGGCTAAAAAAAAAACTGAGATCAAACGGTATAACTAGGCAATGCTGATCAAATATGAACAAAGATCGTGTTATTGTGTTGCCTATTTATTACCTGAAGTGTTTCAGTTACATGTTTTAGCTTATTGTTCAGTTGTTAAACAACATTGTTTGTTATCAACCAAACTGACATTATTGTTATTTATTTGTGTGGTGTGGCGCCACATATTCTGGCATTTATAGCTTTTCTACCTCTTCAGCAAAAGCAAATGCCACAGCCCCTTCCCTGTTTTCTTGGGTAATATAGCATCAATTTCAAAATTATTTGCATATGTCAACTGCATAGACAGCCAAGTTATAAAGACCATCTTTCCAGCAGCAAAATACTTCTTTAACTATATTGTTGATTGCTTATTTAAAGGTCTTGAGGCAGAGCTTTCATTCAAAGTCCAGTCCAGTCCAGTCCTGTGTAAGATTTAGGAATATTCAGTGGCATCTAGCGGTGAGGATTGCAGATTGCAATCAGCTAAAACTTCTCCTGGTTAGAATTCCTTCAGGTTTTTACCAGGAGCCTACAACATAGCAATCTCTGTGGACAAGGATCCACTCCCTATTTTGATATAAACAGCTCATTCTAGGGTGACAAAAAAACAATGATTGATATTTTTAGGTGATTATACAATACAGACAACATATTTATAATATTGTTTTTCATTTCCGGTAATATATCCTCTTAAATCCTACACACTGGACATTTAAGGGGTACATATTTTGTACCACCATATTTTTGACTGACATTCAGGAGCAGGACAGAAAAATAACTTTTTTTTTAGTTTGCTCTACTTCCTCCATTTTTGACACAACAACCACATTTTATTCAGTCCACTCTCTCAGGATGATGAGTCACTCTTATTCTGACACTTGAAAGACACCTCACCTCAACTCCTTCTCTGTACACTTAAGCTTATTTACATCATCACACCAAAACTTTCCTTTTAGTACCTTTCAATGCCTACACTTAGTGTTGCCCCTTTCATCCCTCTGCTATTATTATAACTCTTCAAACTCTGCCAGCTTCTCCTTCATACAAAGCCAGCAATATAGTTTATCCCACCGCAATTTCTGAGGAAATTGCATTCTCTACTTTATTTTGCACTTCAGCAAAGTTCAGTGAATTCACAGGGGACATTTCAATAAGACAATCGGACAAAATGAGTGCAGACAGTCATCCTCTGTTTTAGTCCGTGCTCTGGGTCGAGCCCCAGAAACACTAGATCCTGCATTTCCCATAACGCACCCAGCTTGGCATCTTTTTGTAAGGCCCCTGAGAGATAAAATTTGATTTGATTTGAGATAAACATGAGGACATCCTTAGGATTATTCTCTCAGACTTGACAAAACTTCTCCAGAGCTACAAAAGATGTTATAAATGAGTAGTCAGGGTTCAATATGTATTATTATTATTATTATTATTATTATTATTATGGGTTGGGCAAGTGGGTCAATTTTGCTTGCCCCTATACAAATTGTTTTATATATTAGTGGAGTTCACTGTCATGTTTAATCTTCAAGTAAATGAATAACAGCACCTTTTATTTTTTTATCTGCCTTGCTATTAACTCTTTGAAATCTTATCAAATTGGCTTGATTTCCCTCTAAGACATGGGAAGAAGGCAATGAGCAGCAAGAAATTAGTTAAAAGTGCAAGAAAATCACACTAAAATACCAAAAAATTGAGGAAAAAAAAGTAAAAGTAAAAGAATGTAAAACAATGACAACAATTAGGAAATGGCCTGGAAAAAAATGCTTAAAAAATAATTTTGTAACTTAATTTTAGATATGTAATTATGAGAATTATAAATAATTTTTTTCCTAGCTTTTTTTCTTTTTTTCCCTAAATTTTTATAAAATATGTATATATTTTAAAATGTAATAATCCATGGAGCATTTTTCCCCATTTGACAAGTGAAGTCGTTCCACAATGTGCAAAACATAGATGGAGTTTCACCCACATTTTCTAAAGCCACCTAACTGACCTTTTGTTTCCACGGTAATTGAAATGTTTGCTTGTGCTTTGGCTCAAACACCTAAAAAAGTCTAAATTGAAAAATAAAAGAGAAAGAACCCCCCAAAAAAAAAACCTCAAGAGTATATCAAGATTATATGAAATAATAATTTAGAAATCCTAAACGCTCATAATTATATTGGGGGAAAAAAGCAAAACTCAAAATTTGATTTAAAAACAACAGGAAACTAACTAACTAAAAAAAAAAAAAACACAACAAATATAACAAAGACACCCCCAAATAACTTTTTTTTTAAAAAGAAAAATGTATGTCAAAATAGGTGATAATAAAAAATTTTTACTGTAAGGTAATTTCATTCATAACAAAAAACATATTTTATAAACTCTTATTGCATTTTTATGCAAAAAAATATAATCTGAAATGTAACTGAAACATTCAGATAGATGTAGTAAAGTAAAAAGTGCGATATTTTCCTCTGAAGTGGTGAACATAAGTTTAAAGTGAAATGGAAAGAAAATACTCCAGTAAAGTACAAGTAACTCAAATTTGTACTTAGGCATAGTACTTGAAAAATTGTTATATTTTCTAAATACAGGGGAACTCCTCAGATTTTACACCTGATTTTCTTGTCATAACAAGAAAATCAGGTGTAAAATCTGAGGAGTTCCCCTGTATTTAGAAAATATAACAATTTTTCAAGTTGATGTTTTAGTTAAGCCTCCATTCATTGTTCTGAATTCTTCATGAAGATATTGATTACTGACTTCCTGATAAGATTACACTGCCTAAAAGCTTTTGTTATAGCCTGTGGACACATTATCAATATTTGTTGCTGTATATCATTTTACAGTTTTCAAAACTGTAAAAACACTAAAATGTTATGTTTGTGTGTGTGTGTGTGTGTGTGTGTGTGTGTGTGTGTGTGTGTGTGTTATAGTGCTGGTAATCAATAATCAGCAGAGAGGAAATGTTGTCATGAGCTGGTCATTGAGCTCTGTTTCTTCTTACAATATATTTTTTTACCGCATTTTAAAAAAAAAACAGTTGAAAAACCCTCTTGCTGTGAGGTGACAGTGCTAACCACTGCACCCCCATGCTGCTTTAAACTAACATATATATTTTAAAATCAGCAATTAAGATGTAATCATTGTTACATTATCCCTGTTCCATAAGAGCCAGTTATTCATGCCTTTTTCCTTAACAGCAGCTCAAACATTATCTATGAACATCGAGAGTGAGAGTTGCTCCATTGGAAATAAATAGACCAACTCGATCGACTTTGCGGATGACACACAAAAAGCTTTTCCATGAAACTGAGTTATAAATCACTGTTGTGCCAGCAGTTCTAATGAGGAAAATATGTCCTTACCCCCCCCAAAACTGACACTGGCAATGTCCACAAATATGGAATAAGCTGTCAGAGATCAAGAGGAAAACATGTCACCCTAAACCATGTCTGCCTTGGGGTGAATTAACCCTTTAAAACTGATCGTCATCCCTCTTGAAATGTGAAATCTGAGAATTGTCATCAGTTTACAGTATGTTGTCAGTATATGCAGTGACTGAAAAGTGCCGCCGAACAAAGAATCACACGAGTTAAAAACCGTGTGGAAAGCTGGATCTGATCCCGCCGAAGTGGCTTTGATAGCAATGTGTAAAAGTAGACACTGGTAGCGTGTAGACAGTTGGCACCATGAGACAGACAAAGACACAAAGAGAGAGAGAGCAACACATCGAGAGAGGGAGACGTTGTGGTTTTTCTTCTCATGGATATATAATCAGTTTAAGAGGAAGTTTTTTCCCCTCAGTTTTGCTTTGATGCACAATCACATTTCGACCCGCACTGTAATTCTGTCTCTCTCTTCATCTGTCCCTCTCTCTGTCTGTCCCGCTGACTCTCTCTCTCTCGTCGGTGTTTGATGTGGTGGCACCCTGGCATTGTTCTTGCTATTGTGCCAGTGTGGAAAGAAGGGAGGAGGGACAGGGGAACGGGACGGAGGGAACGAGACAGAGATAGATGAAGGGATGGTATTGCAGTATTGATGTGGCATTGAGGCCCCAGTAAAGTTGAAAATCTGGATATAATTGACAGCTACACTGGCAGATCTGGGATTGCCATCAGAACGCAAAGGAATGTTCTCGAATGTTCCGGGATGACCTCTGAGAACTTTCACGCAGGGCCAACAGGCAGCGGCACTCATATATCATCATATCATCATCACAAATACCAAACATTCAAGTTTCTAATTATTCCTCCTGCTCCTCCTCTTTGTTGATCTTTCATTACGCTGTCCTTATCTCTCTCTGTGTGTGTGTGTGTGTGTGTGTGTGCCTGTGTCTGTGTCTGTGTTGTGAGGACCAACTTTTAGACACTGAGGGACGATATCATGAAGAATGGAATGCAGCTGCTGGCAGTGCAGTGAATTGTCAACACGTTCTCGTCCAAAGCATAGACTGTAAATAAAGACGGATGATGCACCCCCAGTTACCCCCGCTATGCTTAAGTGAGGCTAAAATATCCAGAAGAAGGGCACTGCCATCTTGCACTGGTGATGTCATTAACAGCCAGAGTCTGCTCAGCAGTGTTATCCACGGTGGGGGAGTTCCCGCCAAAACACCTGTCCAACCAATCGCGAGCAGCTCCATGAAATGTGAGTGCATGGATTGGCACACAAAGCTGTCAATCATGGTGGAAAATCCCCTTTTTGTATAATTTGATTACTCATCGAAGGGGTGAACGCCTATCACAATGGTTCGGATTAGGCCCCAAAGTCACAGATGGATAGGTTTAGGCAAAAGGAGCACATGGTAAGATGTGGAAAACACACACATACACACAGACACACACACAGGAATTGGACTCCCACATGAAAGTCGGTTGTTTATGGGACCAATCCACCCATATTAAGTGGTTACCAACAGCATTAATACCTGACGCTGTACGCGTCCAGTTTCATACGCACGTGTTATCATCCTATGTGTCCGTGCGCATTGCATGTGGGCGTGGAAGGTGGCATTTGGCGTCACACTCCTACACCAAAGGTCACTGACCGAGCGTCATCATGTGACGAGTTTGGGGTGAGAACATGTTGTTCCATTAGTCTGCTTGTGTACATAAAAATCACAGCATCATCAAGCTTATTGCCAAGACACTACTTCTCTCATTTATTTCCATGTCATCATTAGTACAGGAGGATGACGTCGGCTGCTTTTGAATTTGCCAGAACATGTCATATTGACAAATTCCAGTTCAGCCAGTCTGTATAAAATCAAACCAGTCTAAGCTTGCACCACGCGGACCAACAAAACCATCTCAAGCAATGAGGTTCCAACTGTATGCATTTTACTTGATTTAGATATTGGTTAATAGTCCACAAATAGTACCGAGATGCAGTTTGCTTGGTAGCACAGTCAGGTCCATTTCACCTTTTGTGGGGGCTGTAACATTAACACGGTTTCTTTTTGTCTTGTTGGTATTAGTTTAGCGGGCACAAATGCCCAGCAATCCTTTTGTGTATTCTCCCCAAGAGAGATTTATTACAAAGAGGCGAGTTAAAATAAATTGCTGGGGCAATTTTGTCCTTGTTTGTTCTAGATTAAAAACTTGAAAATAGACTTAGCTTTATTCGTAGTATTATGGTTTAATAATGTTCATCTAAATGAACTTGTCGTTTTATATGTTTTTTCTTGGTTTTTATGGAGACCTTTTGTTACCATGATACATCCTGCATGTGGCTAGACTCAGATGGTGTGATACTTGACAAACTTTTGTTCTTTGCAGCCCTTTGGTGTTTTCTATGTGTCCACTTTGGTTTACATTCTGTGTTAAGCACATGAGCATTAAGTTTATTTGTTTCACCAAAAGACATTTTGGGATAAAAAGACTCCACTTCAATAAAACCTCATCTCTTGATCATGTTGTGGTCATTTTATTTAAAACAGCAGGCTGAATGCTTAGGCGTTTGGACATAAATTCTGCATCCGAGCAGATCAGTATCTTTTCTATTTAAAGGAATATCATAAAATCAGCCTGTTACACCGACACAGGACGCAGATGTACTTAAGATCAACAAGTTATTTAAATCAAATCATATAATCCCATCAGACCAAGATAATGGGATTATAATCTGCTGATGAGAGCACCTGTTTCCTCTTTTTGTGTCAGCTGAATGCGTTTCCAGATGGATGTGTTTGTCTGTGTGCATGAGTATCTGCAGGTGTGTGTGTTTGGTTTAATACCAAGACTCGTCTATCCTCTCACACACACATTTATTTCTCAGTCTCTCTCTGATTCTCTGTTTGACCTGCTCTCCTTTTTTCTCTATCGATTTAGACCACAGCAAATGACTGATTCCATTTAAATAACTCTGGATGAATACAAAGGAATCCCTTTACCGACTCATACTGAATACTGACAAGACGATCTGGAAAGTTACTTCCGCAGACTTCCACATGAATCTCGATGTTATCTTACACCAAATAATATAAGGCAATCCCGTCTTAAACTTGCAGTGAATACCTAATGATTGCAGCTGACAGATCAGAGCACTGTGAAGGTGAATTGTCAACTTACCTTTAGTAAAACTTTTGTCATTATTAATTCTTTCCCATGGTTTTATCTATTTGAAGGCCTTGTGTGGGAGGGTGCTGATATAATGGAAAGGCGTGGCTTTTAAGGCAAACAAAGTCTCTTTCTGATCACGCTCATAATGTGAAAAAAAAAACTAAACCAACCGTTTTGTTTGTCGCCATCAGAATCGGCCATAAAACTCCCCACTACAACATTTTCCAAGCATTTCAAAAGAAATTCAATAACTTGCTTGTACAGATTCTCTAGATGAGACCTTGCTTTGGCAGCGCGGAGTCATTTTCACATTTTATCCTTTGTCAGCTTTGCTTTTCAGCCGCGTGAAGGAGTTTCTCATGCGTTTTCATCGCTTTCAACAATGTTTGTTGTATCAGCACTATTTTCTTCTTAGCGCTTGTATTTTGTCCTTCAGCATTGTAATAGTGAGGGGACAAAGGAGTTTCAAAGTGTTCAGTAATCGCTCTTTTACTTGCAGGAGCCCACTGAGCCAATACAGAGTGAAATGGGGTCTACAAATATATTACTTTTATCCAGAGATGAAGGGATGGGTGATTCTTCCAGCCCCAAAAGTTTCTCAAGAAACCCTTAATCTTTTAAGTATTTAAAATGTCTTTAACTTTTTGTCATTCAAACAATAATATATGCCAATGTTGTGTATCCCATTGTGCTGTTCCTTAAAGAAATCTAATATAATAGAGTAAATTTTCTTCTGTCTTATATTCAATTGAAGACCACATTTATTTGACATTGATGGATTCAAATGTCAGCTGAACTTTCACTGTGTAAACTCCACTCCAGCATAGGATAACAAAAATAGAGGCTTGGGCATCTGATTAGGGGTGCTTCCTGCCTCCAGTTAGAGGTTTTCTGGGCATGTCCAACAGGTGGAAGGCCCTGGGGTCAACCCAGAACATACTGGAGGGATTATGTATTAATAATATTATACATCTCATCTGGCCTTGGAATGCTTTGGGATCCACCAGGAGCAGGTGGAAAGCCTTGCTAAGGAGAGGGATCCCTGGAGTATCTTACTCAGCCTGTTGCCCCTCAACCAGTTCTCGATAGAGGATAAAAATCAATGGATGGATGGATTTGTATTGCTGTTTACATCAAATTCCAACACTACCTATGTTGTATAACTGTAAAATAGTAACATCAGACAATCTTTTTCTTTTTATAGTTGGCAGGAGTGAAAACATCCTCAACATTTGTTGTATAATGGTTACAGAATAATGAAAACAGTTACAGAACAATTACATACAAAACAGAAATTAGGCTCTACAGGATTTTTTTTTCTACTTAGCAATGCTTTTTCCTTGTCATTTTATTTTCTCAGAAGGCTTGAAATATAGTTTCTATAGCTGCAGCAAATGGGGGAAAAATCCAGGTCCGGAGCTTGACCCCAGACCCCTCTATTTTTGGGTTGAACCCCAAATATTTACAACATCTGCTTCAATGCCCACATTTTAAATGAAACAAATAAAATGGACACTCTGGTTATTGGCAAAAAACCTCAATGTACAAAATAGTTGATAGCTGAATTGTTACACAGTTTACTATTTTAGGTAGTTCTATTCTGCCCTACCTGAATATGGAAATCAAATGTCATCTCAATGAATCCAACCTGTTTTTGTTTTAACTTTGAATATAAACTGAAGACCTGTGTTGGCATACCTTTGATATTTTGCTCTCAAAAATAAAAACAAAAAAGTGGAAAATATCACCTGTAACTGTCAGGTGTAACTGTGTTGTGTGTGAAATTCAGTGGTTCAATGGCAAATTCAAAAGAGGACGTAAAGTGTGTGTGAGAAAGATAAAGGGCGATGATGGGAGGCTGAAACAAGAAAACGAAAGAAAGACGGAGACAGTGAAACTCAAAGAGAATGAGTGAGCCAGAGAGGAAGGAAATTGAGAGAGACGGGAGAGAGAGGAGAGAGACCGAGAGATGATTGATGGAGCCAAAAAGCCGATTTCTTGCTTCATCTGATCTGCATTACTCTGCAATCAGCAGACGCACACATACACACAGGCACACACACATGCACACACACTCACACACACACACACCTTGCAATCAACACACATACACACTCTCAACATTTCTCTCACAGACTTAAAAGTCTGCAATCAACATACAGGTTACTGATCAGCGACTGTCATCAACAACACACACTGCATACATACAGACTACACACTCACATGCACACACCAGGTGTGCGCGCGCACACACACACGCAGACGATGTCAGCATAAACTGGTGATGAAGTCAGTACTCATCTACCTTGGTCCAGATAACTTTGATCTTCATACACACACACACACACACACACACACACATATACACATGCACGCACGCACGTACGCATGCACACACATACACGTGCGCGCACACACATACACGTGTGCGCACACACACACACACACACACGCACCAGTATCTGAAGACATTAAATGCTGCACGTGCAGGCCCAATCTGAAGGATGGCAGTTTAAACATGTGTTAATGCTAACGCCTCCCACCGTGTTTTACAGCTACTTTGGGTTTTGTGTTTTGGACACAGACGGCCTTGCTAGCTTTCCTTTTTATTTTCTCTATTGATCCCCGAAGGACAAATTCATCTTTTCGCTTGCCTCCTCAACAGGAAGGTCAAACGGCAGGGTCGGCTACACATCGGCTCCCCTGGAGCTGCAGGCCTTCAGTATGTTGCTCAAGGACATCACTTTCATTTTGGCCAGAAAAACAAAACACAAAGAACTAAAACCAAAAGTCTTGACTCCACATTTTTAGTATATTAATCACATTCATGGTTTAGGATAATGAATGTTATGCATAGTTTCATAGTGCTCACAGGGATAATTTACAAAAAATAGCATGCATAATTAAGGTGTTTAAATAAAATATGGATTTGGGGATGGTTCTATTTCAATGCAATACCTAAAACCTTAAGCAAACAATGGCCGATTTTCAATTATTAACTTTTACAGGGCAGATGTGAAAATGTGTGAAATACATATGAAACAACTTAAAGGTTTTGTGTGAGACATTCAGAGTATTAATGTAGCAGCAAACAAGTATTAGCTTTGTAAAGACAGTGGAGTGATGGCATCCTGAGCAGAGGATAAAGCTACCTTTGTGTATGTTGTGATTCGAGCTTCTCTGTGGTTTGTTTTGGTAAGTCAGCTTGGCAACACGTGCACGTTAGTACATTTGTGTAACCCACTGGATAGCTCATTACCACTACTTTGCACTTCTTTCATACGCCGCCTACCACTGACAATATGACTGCAGTTGCTCAGAAGAGAAGGGCCCGCCCTCCAGTTACCCCCTTGTGAACACCATTAACTCTGTCAGCACTGTTGACGTTCTGTA